>NC_057398.1:55499380-56099380 GCF_019320065.1 Cervus canadensis | reverse complement strand
AAAATGTTGCTTCATTGTTTTATTACGTTAATTTAGACTATATTTAATTGAAGTGCTCAATAAAGATTTTTATTTCTGTGACATACTTTAGCTGTATTTGTAATTAGAGGTTCTTGTTGGTTTGAGTTTACTAGTAGAATTTCCATTTTAAAAATAGTAGTTTTTAATAAGCTATTAATAATTTATGTGATACAGTTTCTTAGTGTTTTGAAAAATTCTAAAAGTAGCAAGATTCAGTCAGTCGTGCCTCTACTATTTTTCCGCGTGAAGTGCATGTTTATATTTTTCAGTAAACTTATATTCTGAAACAAGGTTAGGCACTTTTGATTTAGGTTTAGTAGTAATGTCTCATCTTCACTCCATCACTTAGGATTCATACCTGAAGCATGATATTAGGAGATCTGTCTCCTGATAACAGTGGATCTGTACTGCAAGTACGCTTCACTGGCAAGGAACTGTCCTAAAAGAATGCTATTTTGAAGAAGTAGTTTACTTCTTTGTAAGTATTTTAAGTATTAAGTATCTATTAGTATGTTATTAAGTATCTATTAGTATGTTATTGGGCTTCCCTCATAGCTCAGTTGGTAAAGAATCTGCCTGCAATGCAGGAGACCTGGGTTCGATTCTTGGGTTGGGAAGATCCCCTGGAGAAGGAAATGGCAACCCATTCCGGTATTCTTGCCTGGAGAATGCCATGGATGGAGGACACCGGCAGGCTACAGTCCATGGGATCATAAGAGTTAGACATGTGTTCTAAGTATGTTATTCCTTAGAAATACATCCTTTTAAAAAATCAACAAAAGAACAATTTGACCCTTTTCTAGAAATCACAGGATGGATTTTTACAAGAATTAAAAGATATGCAGAGCAAAGCTCAATAATTTTAGGTATCTTTATTATTTCTCACTGACAAAAATTATTCCCAAATCACAAATGCTTATTGACATGCATCGTTCAACAAATACCTGTTCTTGGCACTAGGGGTAATCACTGTGGAAAGGGGCATTCCAGGGAGAGGAAATGTCAGGTGCTGAGTCCTTGGGTCAGTAGTGAGGCGGTTCTGAGGAGAGCCGAGGCAAGTGTGACTGGAACCTAGGGAGTCGTGGGGAGAGCAGTGAGATGAGGGCAGAGAGGGAGCCTGGGGCCGAGAGACCGCGTCTGAGAGGTTGTGAATGACCTTTCGATTTTATGACTCTCAGGGAACAAAACTTGGTGACAAGCTGAATGGCAACTTCTTTTCTTTTCTTAGGCCTTGAACATCTATTCCAGCTTAATATTTTACCAGTGTGTAATGGTTTGATTGATCGAGTGGTTGAGAAGCCACACATACGTTCTTTGCCAAATATACTTATTTATGGTAATAATGTCTGAACTGTCTTATGCCAGCTAATGAAGTGATTTATTTGAGGAAGAAGGCGAATGAGTATACCATATGTGCCAGTTTGTTTAGCTGCTTTAAAAAACAATCTTACTTTCATGCTTTACTGAAAAAGACTATTCTACCATCTTAGGAGAATTATGCATTCTTGATTGTTTTCTTAACAAAAAGATCTAAATTATTCTTTGTCTCATCACATTTTCCTTATTATCTCCCTTTGGACAGAATTAGTTTTGTTAGAGAACTGAGAGAACAAAAAGCTGCTAAATTGGTAAAACTTACATTCTATGGAGCATCTATCTCTAATTAAGTAAGGCACTGTCAAAGACAAAAAGTTAAGTGTCATTTTTTTCTATTAATGGCTGAGTTCCCAGAATGATTCATATTTTAGCCTATGATATCATCCTTATTTAAGTGCTTAGACAGACAAGTAAACACTTAAGAGAAATAGAATAAAATGAAAAGGGAAGTAGAAATAAGTCACAAGAGTACCAGTCCAGTTCAGGCTTTAGCCCGAGTGTTGTATATTGTTTTCATTCAGAAGATCATTGGGGTTTTAGTGGCAATTTCATTGGTTTGGGATTTAATTTTGTCTAACGGTGGCATTAATGCTATATGGAAAGCACCTGCTTTCATTTTCTGAGTCCTGTTAAGAAAGTTAATCCTGAGAGGGGGTTCTGGGAGGAGGGGTGGATGGAATGCTTTCTCCCCTTCTGATTCCAATTTATCTCCCTGTCTTGAGCCAAGCAGCTTCTGAAGTCAGAAGGCCTACAGGAATGAGGGAGAATTAGGCTCTGCAGGAGGAGTCCCCATACAGAGCTGACGGGGGATTTTATCACCCACTGTGACCCTGGGGGTTGATGCAGGAGAAGCCTTAGGTAAGGCCCAGAATGTGGCAGATCTTGGAAAGAGTGCAGCCTGCAAAAATCTTTATTCCTCCCAGATTCAGGTCATAAAATGTTAACTCCCAGGCAATAATGCAATATTAGTTAAAAGCCCACAAAGGACTTTTAAGAGGGATTATTTGAAATTATTTTAAAATTTACTAAATATTGGATTACTATTTCTTAGAGAGAGAAAGAAGATGAGATACCTAAGAATAGGCAGGACAAGTCTGAGAGACACGTGGTGGTGATGGTAGGAAGGGGGGACCACCTGACTCACCCTCAGAACTTACTCTAAAACCATCATGATGTCTCAGTGTGGTCCCAGCACAGGAGTAGATCAATAAATCAGTGGAACAAAATAGAACCTTTCTCAACCAGAGTTCTTCCAGTGAGTGACAAAACAGAGAAAATGACTCGTCATTTTCTTGATTTTTGCCAAGGATAGAACTAGTACTTTTCTAGATGCTTTGGAGAGAAGTCCATTCATTATATGTAGTAAATGTATTAGGCATCACGGTTTAGTTCTCTTATAGAACCTATGGCGAGAGAGACTAGATTCTTCAGAACTACAATATGGCAGAGGTAAATTCTCGTAAAGGTGAACTTCACCTTTATGAGAAAAGGTGTTTTGTTTTTGTAGCAGTGCAGGCACAATTGGCAGATAGGGAGAAAATGAATTTCAACCCTTGGGTCACATCATGCAGGAAATAAATTCCAGAAAAATTCAAAACTTAGATGTAAAAATGAAAACAAAAATCTTAGAAGATAATCTTGGATTCTACATGTAATAATGTATGAATTGCACATACCTTAAATAAATCAGAATACCCAAAATTTTAGTTTAATTTAATTCAGTTTAATTTAAAATTATACCTCTCAGAGTACATCAGCTGTGAAGTCTTTGATTTGGCTTAATAAAAGATACTTTATATACCTATGTCAATATGCAGAAATCTATTTGGAAAAAATACTTGAAATACAAGTGAATAATATTTAGGTGAATAATATACAGATACACTTTGAAACTAGTGAGAAAAAAATCAAAATTCCAATAGGAAAAAATAGCAATGATATGAATAAGTAATTCCTTCACACGGAGTTCTGAAAAGGCATCACTAATCTATAGAGGCTGCGTTGGAAGTGAATGGGATTCGCTTGCAAGTGGACAGGATGGAGTTTTCTGAGGTAAAGAAAATATTCTGTGTCACTATGGAATTACTTTGTCAGAAGTCTTTGAACTGTGTATTTAAAAGGTGTACATTTATATATGTAAATTATATCTCAGTAAAGTTGATTTTAAAGGTGTAGTTACCACCTTTCAGTAGTAATGTTTTAAAGTGTATTAACTATCGTAATTAGAGCTGTTGGGCAAAAACATGTTCTCTGACTTTTCTTGTAGAAAGGGGAATTTTTAGAGCCTTCATGGAAGCAACTCTGAAACCTCTATTAAGATAAAATTATCAAATTATACCTCTCAGTCCAGTAGGCCTATTCCACAAACTCTATTCCATAGAATAAAAATCTAAGTATGTAAAAACATGTACGCAAATATGTTTAATGCAGAACTGCTCTTAGTGGCTAAAACTTGGATACCAAATAAATGCCCATTTGTGAGTAGCTGATTAAATTATGGAGCATCTTAATGACAAGATACTATATAGCTATTTAAAAAGATGGGTAAGAACTACATCACATGAAAGGGTTTCCATGAGGTATTGTTAAAAAGGAGAAAAGTATAATGCACATAAGAAAACCAGATAGGCTTATTTCATTTTTGAAAAGCATATAGTGCTGTTAAAAAACAAATATAAAGAAACATCTTTTAATATATGTGCAGGAAAAACAGTGAGGGATATATTCGAGAAGGTTGACATAGTTTACCCAGTGTGAAGGGCAAGATATGTGAGGGGGTAGGAGAGGAGAAGAGGAACAGAGAGATAAGCAAAAAAAAAAGTAGGACAGTCAGCATCAGAGCAGAACACGTGCAGACGAAGTATCCCGTGTTTGCACCATTTCATACATGTGCATAAATTAGATCCCGATGGCTCAGTGGGTGAGGGATCCACCTGCAGTGCCGGAGACACAGGCGGTGCGGGTTTGATCCCTGGGAAGGAAATGGCAACCCACTCCTGTATTCTCGCCTGAAAAATCCCATGGGCAGAAGAGCCTGGTGGGCCTATAGTCCATGGGGCTGCAGAGAGTTGGACACCACTTAAGCGACTGAGCACAGCCCAGCATAAACTAGGAGAGAATGTTAGGGTTTTATGTGCTGGCATATCGATACTGGTAATATACATTCACAGTGTAGAAAGTATGCTGCAGAGTGAAGTGTATAACACAGTTATATTTTAGTAAATGAAAGAATCTCTTCAGATGAGTTCTTGTTAAGTCTGCGTCGGAGCAACTTGCTTGTTTCTAGATTTCTTTCGCTTTCTCCGAGAAAGTTTCCAGAATAGTTCTCTTGACTTTTAGCTTCCTCAAGTGGATATCCATTTATTTTGGTGAGTTAAGACTAAAACAGAGCAACAGTTGTATGGTTCTCCTGTTCCCTTCCACACCACACCGTTGATAGTATTAATTGGATGTTTCTCACAGTCAGATCTGCATAGACTGCAGAGTTCTTTTGCTACCATGGATGACAGAATGAAAATTGAATAGCTCTAGCTGCTTGGGTTTGCAGTTGATTCCACTTGGTTTTTCACTAAAGAATATGCAAGGAAGCACAATCAGATCTCAGCTGGTGTCTTTTAGCCCTCCATTTTTTTGTTCTGGCTATACATTTTATGCTTTTATTTCACTGACTCTGGACGGTGAGAATATATAGCTAATTTGAGATGGGGCAAAGCAATAGAAGTGTTGATCTAGGAGAAACCCTGCATCTGTGGCCAGCATTGCTTTAGATTTCTTTCAAATTATAGTGTATACTTCTGTCACTGTTTGAATTTTCTGTGGCCTTCTTACTTAGAACATAAAACCCATTTTTCACTGTCTCATAAATAGAAAGCAAGATTTGCTAAGTGAAGAGCTGTATCTTTTGTTGAACTATCCTGTTCCTCATCTTTGAGAAACCATTGGTTCTCCATGTGTGTCATATATATTTATATCTATATCTCCCCATAAACTTCTCTGTGTTTGCTACAGGAAACTGAAAGAGTGTTTCAGTTCCCTTAATTACATTTACCGACATAAGACTTGTCACCAGACCCCTTAACCCCATTGTAATTGATTAAAACAGAGTATTTGGAATACCTTGGGATACACATGCATGCGCGCACACACACACATATCCTTAAAAGAATCCAAAGCAAGATTCACTAATACTGTAGCCATCCTACCTGATATTTAAATGTAAAGCATCTTAAAATATCAATCTTGTTCAACAAGACATCCAACTCAGGGTATCTTAGCACATAGAATGTTTTGTAAGTCCAGCAAAGCACTCAATTTGAGACCCAAATTGAGCGTTGCAGACAGTGTTGGGATATCTGTATGAACAGCACTTCCAGTGAATATTTGTATCCCCTTAAATTCTTTCATTTCAAGGTTTCTGAGAAGGTTTAAAAATAAAATATCTCCAACTCCTGATTAAAAAAAAAAAACCTGAAGACCCCTATTCTAAAGATAATCTGCCTGGATGTGATCAAGAAACCTTTAAATTATTAACTCAGCCTTCAAACTTCTGTGCTACAAACTAACCATCATTTAAAAGCATTTTGGTGAATCATATTTTCTGCTCTTGAGGCCTGACTTTTTGCATGGACAGTCATTATTTAGTTAGCTGTGAATACTTAAATATTGATCCTTATACTTAAAAAAAAATAAAGATTAACGTATATCAAGGCAGAAATTTAAAGAAGTCATAGACCTGATTTATTAATCATTTAAATTGAGTGGAAAAAATAACATGCACACACAATATACAAAATATGATTACTCTTTTTTCATTGGGAATTTCTGGAGAGTATGAAACTCAAAAGATGGAGAGACTATGATGAACTGGCATTAATCAATGTTAATAGAACCAATGTAAGTATAGGAGAGTTAAGACAAGCATGGGAATGTCTTTAATATGAATTCTTTAACTTTTAAAACATGAAAGAAATTGTAATTAATTCAAAGCACTAATATTTTAGAAATTAAAAAGTGTTTTAATTTTTTTTTCTTTTTTGGTTTTAAACAGGCCATATACTCCTTTGAAAGGAGGAATCTCCAATGTATGGTTTGACAGACTTAAAATATCAAATGACTGCCCAGAGCACCTTGAATCAATTGATGTAATGTGTCAGGTGCTTACAGATTTGATTGATGATGAAGTAAAAACTGGCATCAAGAAGAACAGAATATTAGTAGGTAAGATTTTTAGATGTTGGCAATTTAAATATTTTGATTCACTTGTTTAATTCTATACTTTGGATTTTACTTGGAACATTATTTGGAAGCACTTTGTATATCATATGAGACCTATTCATAGTTTCCCAGGTAGTGCAGTGGTTAAGAATCTACCTGCCAATGCAGGAGATGCAAGAGATGTGGGTTTCATTCCTGGGTGGGGAAGGTCCCCTGAAGGAGGAAATGGCAACCCACTCCAGTATTCTTCCCTGGGAAATTCCATGAAAAGGGCTATAGTCTGGGCTTGCAAGAGTCAGACATGACTTAGTGACTAAACCACCACCATCGTGTTGTAAATAAGTTTAGAATGCACTTTGAAATCCTGTACAGACAGGATTTGAGCAAAGTAATAAACTGCCTTTGTGTTTATTGAAGTACTAAGCTATTCGTTGAGTTAAGAAGCAGTGTGATATAATGGATGGAATCCATTCTTTTCTGTCTTGGCTCCAGTATTCACTTTCGTGAGTTAAAAGCAACTGGCCCTCCAGCCCAGTAACATCACCCTTCTGGGCCTTTGTTTCCTCATCGGTGTTAACTCTGCTTCTGTGTTTCTGTGTTTCACACCATGTCACAGATATGGATGTAGAACATTATAGGAGTATTGTGAAGAACCCACTAAAGGGGTTCCAGCGCAGTCTAGGGCATCATGAAGCAGTTACAAGATAGAACTCAAGATACATGAGTGTATAACAGAGTCTGTCATTCGATCATTTAGCAAATGTTTTCTAAGTATTGTGTGTCAGGCAATAAGTCGAATGCTCAAAGAGACACAGGTAAATACAACAGGATCTATGTGCCCCAATTGCTTACAACCTAGAGGAGCCCATGAGGCACTTGTAATAACTGTCCTGCCAACTAGCCTCGACAAGTGCCCTAAAGCTATATAACTGGCTGCTCTTCAAAGGGAATGATCATGCATATTTATTTTTATTTCTCAGCACCCATTGCAATGCCTGGCACAGAACTGAACATTTATAATCAGTGGCATGATCTGATCAGTAAGCTGATGATTTAAGTAATTGGAGTTTAGATGAAGTCTATTAGGAGACAATTTAAGAAAAAAGTGTCAAAGACATCTGAGATTTTAAGATGTGCAAATAAATAAAATTTTAACTATTGTAGTATGGATATCTAGATATAGAGAGTGATATGAATGGTAAATAGAAAAAGTAGTGCTTGTTGTTGTCTGACTGAACGTTAGATTATTTTAGCAGAAAGTTTGTTGTGTGACTGGAAAATGCCTATTGATCTCATAGTTCGACTAACAGCTCAAAGAGCATGATGGCATAGTGACAAAAATGCTTCAAATCTGAAGTCCACCATTGCCTAGCTGGTTCATCACTTAATAACCTGCACTGATTTTCTGCTGCCTCATCTGTAAAGTGGGAATAATGATACAGTATCTATTTTACTGGGAGACTGAGTGAGTGAGTGAATGAAGTTACTCAGTGGTGTTTGACTCTTTGTGACCCTATGGACTGTAGCCTACCAGGCTCCTCCATCCATGGGATTTTCCAGGCAAGAATACTGGAGTGGGTTGCCATTTGCTTCTCCAGGAGATCTTCCCAACCCAGGAATTGAACCCAGGTCTCCTGCATTGCAGGCAGACTCCTTACCGTCTGAACCACCAGGGAACTCCCTTACTGGAAGATGATGTCTGTCAAATACTTGGCTTATTTTACAATCTCAATAAATTCTTTCTGATTCCCCTTTTATCCTTTATTCTATAGGTAATTGAGGAGCAATGACTTAAGTATGTCTTTGAGTCATATAGTTAATTAGAACTGTGCTTTAGGAAAATTAATCCTCAGAAGGGCTAAGGGAGGAGATAAAAAGTTGGGTATGGAAGAACCAGTTCCTGAATTTATGTTTGTAGGATAGTAAGATCCTGAACTAATGCAATGACAATGTGAATAAGTAGAAAATACACTTAGTACTCTTAATGTGCATGTGTTAAAGAATGTATCACATTGAATTGTAACTATTGATACTTAACCTGCTTGTCTCTTCTCCCATCCCTACTCCTTGCCCTTCCCCATATCCATCAGTTATTTCATCTTATTCATTTTTGAAAAGAGGCTATGTATGGATTATTATAGGGTCAGAGAGTTGATAAGAATTTTGAATCTAGGTTTACTTCATTTTAAAGCACATGATTCTTCTGTTTAACTGAACATTGTATGAATATTTGTAAAACTCTTAATACATGCTGTCAAAGTCCTTTCATGAAAACACTGCACCTGTTGATTCTTCTCCCACCTTTATTAGAATATCTGTCTTATTATACCTTGCAAATGATGCTGTCTTGAAAAATCTTTGCTAAAAATAAGTCAGTTCAGTTCAGTCGCTCAGTCGTGTCTGACTCTTTGCGACCCCATGAATCGCAGCACGCCAGGCCTCCCTGTCCATCACCAACTCCTGGAGTTTACCCAAACTCATGTCCATTGAGTCGGTGATGCCATCCAACCATCTCATCCTCTGTCGTCCCCTTCTCCTCCTGCCCCCAATCCCTCCCAGCATCAGGGTCTTTTCCAGTGAGTCAACTCTTCGCATGAGGTGGCCAAAGTATAAAAATAAGTAAAAAGTGGCAATTAATTTACACTTAATTTATTTTCCTTTTAATTCTGTTTGTTATGTTCTGACATGAGAAAGCTGTTTGTAGTTGTCTGTTTTTTCCAAATAACTTCTCAGATTAAGAAGTTATTCTTCTAGAATTTGAGTAAATATTCAAATAGATTTTCTACTGACTTTTCCATAATGTTTTTTAAATTTGTAATTCTTTGGTTCATCTAGAATTTATTTTAGTTTCTTTCTACTATATCATGAAAGGTTTAAATTATTTTCTGAAGTACCAAGAAAACCTTGTTAAAAGATGATCTTATTTATTAAGCAGTCAGTAATGTGATTGCTATTTTATCATAGCTCCATTGAATTTTTAACAACAAATTTCATTTTAGAAGAGTTATAAACTACTAAATCATAAAATTTGAAGTTTATTACAAAATATATATGTAATAGGAAATTTGTATGCACTTATATGAATATAAAATAATGGGGAAAGAGAAAAATTTATTTAGAATTTGTGGGGTGAGCCTATCAATTCCTGTAAAGCCTCTTTCATAGCTTGAGATGTGAAAGAGACACAGAAGTGTAGATTCAAGGTTGTTTGTCTTTGTTACCTGTACTGTTAGTTACTTAACCGTTCAATGAAAATAAATCTTTGAAGCATTTCTATACAGTTAAACATGTATGTCAAAATATAAGTGATTCTTGACCTTCTTTATTAAAACAAAACACCTATCATACTGCCTCCTTTTCATATGCTGGATTCTTCACGTGGGTTGGCTATTGATGTTTAGAGGAAATGGCATTCTAGTCCTATCAGATTTTCTCTTGTAGTTATTATTATTTTTCTTTTTGTCTTTTACCTGACTGAACTCTCAATTCATTTGAAAATGTGGTACATGAGGCAATATCATTATGTATTTGAATGTTTGTACATGCATTTCCCAAGTTACAAATATCATAATTGCAGACACACTAATGCAGCTGACAGCAGTTTAACATGGTTAAGAACTTGGGCTGTGCACTCAAATTGCAAGTTTCTAATCCTCGATCCAGTGCCTATTTCTGTGGGTATGTGAGTGTCCTTAACCTCTGGGCTTGGGTGATAATAATAGTACTTATAGAGTTGTGATAATTCAATTAATCAATTCATGTGAAATACTCGGAAACGTGCCTGGCGTGTGATGCTGCTGCTGCTGTTAAACGCTCTCCCTGCCACCTGCCCTGTTGTCTCCACACAGCGGGAAGGCTGTCCTGGACCCCGCTGCCCTTGGGAGACTCGCAAGGAGCCCAGTGGCCCTTCCCCACCAGCTCTTCTCTTTCCCTAATGGTATACATGCTGATTTTCATTGCCCATAGAATGTTTAAGATTTAAATGCTATTTTTAACATTTTAATCAAGGAGGTATTCAATGAGAAGTCAAAGAAAACTGCATTTCAGATGCTGAGTCATTTTTATTAAAAGAACAATGCATTTGAGATGCAGGAAACACATATATGAACAACACAGTGAGGTTAGGTTGTATTTTTTAATGAATTCTAAGAGAAAAAACTTGAAAATTAAAGGATTAAAAAGGAAAACATGGAGATAATAAGTACAAAATTATTATCCTTATTAATTTTGTTTAGTATGTGATAAAATTTCAGATTTAATCATATACTGTGTCCTCATGGAACCCTTGTCCCTGAGATTGTGGTTTTAACCAGTATGGTTTTGTAAACAAAACTATTCTCTATATTTGAATAAGTGGCAGCCCATTCTTTTTTTCTGGTTTTATTTTGATTAGTGATATTTTATTATATTAAACCTAGTTTAAAAACAATGTTTTCATGGTATATGATATACCCCTTTTCCAGTAGTTTACACAGCTTAGTCAGGTCAAAAATGATGCTTCTCATACTAAATTTAATTTCCAAATCATTATTAACTTTTAAGTGCTGGAGTACCAAAAAAGAAAAAAAAAATACTATCAAAAGCTTTACATTATAATGAGGGAGATAACAAAAGTAAAGTGTTTTATACAATCCAAGTATTATTGTAAAAGTATTTACAAGGTATATAGTGTGAACAGTGAGGAATGAACACATAAATTTGGAGGGGGAGCTGAGAACTGCTTAGAAGAGATCATTTCCAGTTGAGTTTTAAAGAATGAATGAGAGTATGACTGGTAAACAAGAAGGGAAACACATTCATGAAAGAAAACAAGGGACACCTTAAAATGTCTCAGGAACTACTAGTTTGGTGTGCACTTCAGCTGCTAGGATTATTGAGTTACATACAGAGAATGACTCAGTCGGGTGAGCGTTTTAAAAGGAGTACGTTGCTTCATTTGCTATTATTTTCTCCCATTCTGAGGGCTGTCTTTTCACCTTGCTTATAGTTTCCTTTGTTGTGCAAAAGCTTTTAAGTTTAATTAGGTCCCATTTTTTTATTTTTGCTTTTATTTCCAATATTCTGGGAGGTGGGTCATAGAGGATCCTGCTGTGATTTATATCGGAGAGTGTTTTGCCTATGTTCTCTTCTAGGAGTTTTATAGTTTCTGGTCTTATATTTAGGTCTTTAATCCATTTTGAGTTTATTTTTGTGTATGGTGTTAGAATGTGTTCTAGTTTCATTCTTTTACAAGTGGTTGCCCACCAGTTCCTTTATCCATGGGATTTCCCAAGCAACAATGCTGGAGTGGCTTGCCACTTCCTTTTCCAGGGGATCTTCCTGACTCAGGAATTGAACCCATGTCTCCTGCATTGGCAGGTGTGTTCTTTACCACTAAGCTTGGGGAAGCTCAGTGATTTCTTTGTTTTGCCAAAAATTTACATGATTGCTTCAATATTTAAATACATATTTTTGTCAACATTATTTTTTAAATTTAGTGACTTGATTTAATACAAGTAGATTTAGTCCATCTTTTAAAATAATATAGAAGAGTCAGATTACATCAATAATATACATTGTTTCTCATTCTCAGTGACTATTCATAGAGTATTTATAATTTTCACTTATTCAAATCAATTTATTATTATTATAAAACCACTGTCAAAGTTGGTAGACCAATTTTGTTTCTTACTAGCAATGAATGAGAGTTACTATTTACTCACTCATAGTAATGTGTTTGTTGCGAGTTTTGTGGATGTAAATTTAATTAATTACATTTTATGGTGCTTTTTACTAGTGAAATTGAGCATCTGTTATTGGCCATTTGAATTTCTTCCCCATGAATTCAAAACCTTTGCTTGTTTCTCATATTGGTTGTTTAAAATTATTCTTACTTGATTTCTATAAGTTATTTATGCTTGCTGGCTGCTAATCCTTTGTATTAAATAGTTTACATGTATTCAAAATAATTTTATCAAAAAATAAATAAATAAAAGGAGTACGCTGACAACACAGTGGAGGCTGAAGGCCAGGGAAGAGGCAGTGGATCCAGTAGAATGAGAGGCCAGCACATAGAGTGTTCAAGGCTGTAAGGTTACACTTGAGGACCCCGCGCTCAACTGCAGATTTTAGCTGCAAAAAGAAATTCTTCCTTTCCTTATTTTCATCAGTGGGAATATATTTCTTTCTTAATGGAAAGAATAAACTTCGGTTTGATAGGAGGAGGATCTGGGCCAATTCTTTAAATGTGTTCCTTGGAGACACTCATGAATCCTCACCCTGTACATTAAGAATATCAGATACAAGAAAGTGTATTTTTATATATTTATACCACACATAATTCTTCAGAGTATGTGGTAAAAATTAGGGGAAACACAAGCAATAATTAGTGACTTTTTAATTGCTTTCTGAATTTGGCCTCATAGGTATTATTAAAACCTGGATTCAGATCCTGCATTCTGAGAAAATTTATTAAAAGTATAGTTTAACACTAAAAAGTATCTAAATTATACACATTTTCAAACAGTATCTTTCTTGACCCTTCTAATAGGTAAAATATAAAATGATTACTCACCCTTCAGATAAGAAAAAAGTAAAATTCAAAGAGATTACTGGCTAAAATGGAGTTGGGACTAGAACCCAGATCTATTGACTTAAGTCAGAAACTTTGTACCATAATGAGATTCCTTTTTTAGCCACTAGGTGGTGATAATTTGTTGTTAAGAGAAAATTGACATAATTTAGGTTTAATTTTGATCTAGGATGTATAGAATCTGACAAATGATAATGACCAGATTATAAGAATTTTGATAATATGAGTGTATTAGCAGAATTGAAGCATGGATAATCATGTGCTTCTGGAATTACACCTAAATATTTTACTTGGATGCTCTAAATACCCATCATGAGGAAAGCGGTTAAGGGAATAATGGTCAGTTAATACAACTGAATGTTATGTAACCAGGATATAGTGTATATACACATTTAGAAGGCACTTGGTATATTTAGTATGTGCTCAATGAATTAAAAAAATAAGTATAGAATGTCATAACTCTGTTTAAAGACATTCAAATCAGTATTACAAGAAAGTAAGGTATAAAATTGTACATATAGTGTGAGTTTAACTACTAAAATAAATTTTTAAAACTTGTCAGAATTGTATATGAGTCGTGAGATTTTGAGTAACCCATTTTCTTTATGTTTGTATGATGGAAATACTTTACTCAGTGGGCATATATTAGCATATTAATTTTAAGAAAGATTTAAAATTAAAATGAAGAGATGGTTGCAGTTACCAAGATGAAACCTAGCTCCACAATTTGCAGGCTTACTTTCCCGACATTATATATGTTTCTTCTGAAGATCTTAGAGTAAAACTGGAAAGTGATAGCATCTTTCTACCTTCTTTCAACATATATATGTCTTAAATAACTTGAGTTTCTTCAACAACAATTATCAAAACTTTTAAGACTTGGGATTGCTGTTTTAATACCTTTCCATAGAACATGATTAATATTTTATTTATCCTATAAACTTTATACAAGAGAAAGTATACAAATATGGTTGGCATAATTTATATGTTCCCAAATTTTTGAAACTTTATCACAGTTCAGTCTGAGGAATAATTATATATAAATCAAATGGAAAAATTGTTGAAATTTGAATGTAGGGTGGATTTTATTGCATTTTAAAAATCCTATTCAACTGATGATAAACTTGAATTGTAAGTTCCCCACCCTTTTTCCCCCCAACTTTGTTTTCAGATAGATTAGCTTGGTTTTCCCAGTGTAGTTTTTATACATTGTTACTGTTTTATTTCATTTAAAGAGTTCATAAAAGCTAGGTTTATTATTTTTTTAACATGTTTTATTCAGCCTGTTAATCTTAAATGTATGTTGAAATGTTAACTCCTGATGTTTTAATACTTTGCCAGCAACTATAAATATACATTGTAAGTATTACCTACAATGAGTTTGCTATTTGGTATTTACTCATTGAACAGTATATTTTATATTGCATTTTAGACACTTAGATGGAAATTGAATTCAAATAACTAGTCCTTTGTGTTAAATTTTCTTCTATTAGAAGAAAAAAATACATAAAGTCCCTTTTCACACTGGTGTCCACAATGTTAAAGGTGACTGTATTGTCAGAGATCACTGGTGAGGAATTGCAGACTACCTCACAGGATTATAAATGGATAAGGGACTTAGATTGAATCTTAAAATAATAAATTTTCAGTGAGTACATTTTTCTTCATCATAAATTACGAGAATTGAACTTGAGGTTAAATGTCTTCTGGATGCCTTTGTTCATAAAGACATTTCCTATGTGGGAAAGTGTTTTCTTTTTAGTTTTTGTTGTTGTTACTGTTAGATTGGACCCATCAAGGAACTCTGAAATCCTATGAAGTGATTAGATTACCCTAGTCAATAAAAATGAAGTGATGGGCTGGGTGCATTTAATGTGTAAAATTTTCTCAGTAGTGTGCTTTTATAATAATTTTTAAATATATTTTTCTTACCAACCTATTTTTGTTTGCATTTTGTCTTTGTATGACTTTTTTAAGATCTATACCACATTAGAATTAAATATCACATTTGATTATCTTCAGTTCAGTTCAGTTCAGTCACTCAGTCATGTCCGACTCTTTGCGACCCCATGAATCACAGCATGTCAGGCCTCCCTGTCCATCACAAACTCCCAGAGTTTACTCAAACTCATGCCCATCGAGTCGGTGATGCCATCTAGCCATCTCATCCTCTGTCGTCCCCTTCTCCTCCTGCCCCCAATCCCTCCCAGCATCAGGGTCTTTTCCAATGAGTCAGCTGTTCGCATCAGATGGCCAAAGTACTGGAGCTTCAGCTTCAGCATCAGTCCTTCCAATGAACACCCAGGACTTATCTCCTTTAGGATGGACTGGTTGGATCTCCTTGCAGTCCAAGGGACTCTCAAGAGTCTTCTCCAACATCACAGTTCAAAAGCATCAATTTTTCGGCACTCAGTTTTCCTCACAGTCCAACTCTCACATCCATACATGACCATTGGAAAAACCATAGCCTTGACCAGACGGACCTTTGTTGGCAAAGTAATGTCTCTGCTTTTTAATATGCTCTCTAGGTTGGTCATAACTTTCCTTCCAAGGAATAAGCGTCTTTTAATTTCATGGCTGCAGTCACCATCTGCAGTGATTTTGGAGCCCCCAAAATAAAGTCTGCCACTGTTTCCATGGTCTTCCCATCTATTTGCCATGAAGTGATGGGATCGGATGCCATGATCTTAGTTTTCTGAATGTTAAGCTTTAAGCCAGCTTTTTCACTCTTCTCTTTCACTTTCATCAAGAGGCTTTTTAGTTCCTCTTCACTTTCTGCCATGAGGGTGGTATCATCTGCATATCTGAGGTTATTGATATTTCTCCCAGCAATCTCGATTCCAGCTTGTGCTCCTTCCAGCCCAACGTTTCTCATGATGTACTCTGCATATAAGTTAAATAAGCAGGGTGAAAATACAGAGCTTTGATGTACTCCTTTTCCTATTTGGAACCAGTCTGTTGGTCCATGTCCAGTTCTAACTGTTGCTTCCTGTCCCGCATACAGGTTTCTCAAGAGGCATGTCAAGTGGTCTGGCATTCCCATCTCTTTCAGAATTTTCCACAGTTTATTGTGATCCACACAGTCGAAGGCTTTGGCATAGTCAATAAAGCAGAAATAGATATTTTTCTGGAACTCTCTTGCTTTTTCGATGATCCAGCGGATATTGGCAATTTGATCTCTGGTTCCTCTGCCTTTTCTAAAACCAACTTGGACATCTGGAAGTTCACGTATTGCTGAAGCCTGGCTTGGAGAATTTTGAGCATTACTTTACTAGCGTGTGAGATGAGTGCAGTTGTGCTGTAGTTTGATCATTCTTTGGCATTGCCTTTCTTAGGGATTGGAATGAAAACTGACCTTTTCCAGTCCTGTGGCCACTGCTGAGTTTTCCAAATTTGCTGACATATTGAGTGCAGCACTTTCACAGCATCATCTTTCAGGATTTGAAATAGCTCAACTGGAATTCCATCACATCCACTAGGCATAGTGATGCTTTCTAAGGCCCACTTGACTTCACATTCCAGGATGTCTGGCTCTAGGTGAGTGATCACACCATCGTGATTATCTGGGTCATGAAGATCTTTTTTGGACAGTTCTTCTGTGTATTCTTGCCACCTCTTCTTGATATCTTCTGCTTCTGTTAGGTCCATACCATTTCTGTCCTTTATCGAACCCATATTTGCATGACATGTTCCCTTGGTATCTCTAATTTTCTTGAAGAGATCTCTTGTCTTTCCCATTCTGTTGTTTTCCTCTATTTCTTTGTATTGAACGCTGAGGAAGGCTTTCTTATCTCTCCTGGCTATTCTTTGGAACTCTGAATTCAGATGGGGATATCTTTCCTTTTCTCCTTTGCTTTTCACTTTTCTTTTCACAGCTATTTGTAAGGCCTCCTCAGACAACCATTTTGCCTTTTTGTGTTTCTTTTCCACAGGGATGGTCTTGATCCCTGTCTCCTGTACAATGTCACGAACTTCCGTCCATAGTTCATCAGGCACTCTGTCTATCAGATCTAGTCCCTTAAATCTATTTCTCACTTCCACTGTGTAGTCATAAGGGATTTGATTTAGGTCATACCTGAATGGTCTAGTGGTTTTCACTACTTTCTTCAGTTTAAGTCTGAATTGGGCAATAAGGAGTTCATGATCTGAGCCAGTCAGCTCCCAGTCTTGTTTTTGCTGACTGTATAGAGTTTCTCCATCTTTGGCTGCGAAGAATATATATAATCAATCTGATTTCAGTGTTGACCATCTGGTGATGTCCATGTGTAGAGTCTTCTCTTGTGTTGTTAGAAGAGGGTGTTTGCTATGACCCGTGCATTCTCTTGGCAAACTCTATTAGCCTTTGCCCTGCTTCATTCCGTACTCCAAGGCCAAATTTGCCTGTTACTCCAGGTGTTTCTTGACTTCCTACTTTTGCATTCCAGGACCCTATAATGAAAAGGACATCATCTTTGGGTGTTAGTTCTAAAAGGTCTTGTAGGTCTTCATAGAACCGTTCAACTTCAGCTTCTTCAGCGTTACTGGTTGGGGCATAGGCTTGGATTACCATGATATTGAATGGTTTGCCTTGGAAATGAACAGAGATCATTATGTCGTTTTTTAGATTGTATCCGATTATTGCATTTCGGACTCTTTTGTTGACCATGATGGCTACTCCATTTCTTCTATGGGTTTCCTGCCCACAGTAGTAGATATAATGATCATCTGAGTTAAATTCACCCATTCCAGTCCATTTTAGTTCACTGATTCCTAGAATATCGACATTCACTCTTGCCATCTTCTTTTTGACCACTACCAATTTGTCTTGATTCATGGACCTAACATTCCAGGTTCCTATGCAATACTGCTCTTTACAGCATTGGACCTTGCTTCTATCACCAATCACATCCAGGACTGGGCATTGTTTTTGCTTTGGCTCCACCCCTTCATTCTTCCTGGAGTTATTTCTCCACTGATGTCCTGTAGCATATTGGGCACCTCCCGACCTGGGGAGTTCCTCTTTCAGTATCCTATCATTTTGCCTTTTCCTACTGTTCATGGGGTTCTTAAGGCAAGAAAACTGAAGTGCTTTGCCACTCCCTTCTCCAGTGGACCACTGTCAGACCTCTCCACCATGACCCGATTGTCTTGGGTGGCCCCACACGGCATGGCTTAGTTTCATTGAGTTAGACAAGACTGTGGTCCTGTGATCAGATTGGCTAGTTTTCTGTGATTATGGTTTTAGTGTGTGTGCCCTCTGATGCCCTCTCGCAACACCTACCGTCTTACTTGGGTTTCTCTTACCTCGGACGTGGGGTATCTGTTCACGGCTTCTCCAGCAAAGCGAAGCCGCTGCTCCTTACCTTGGACGAGGGGCACCTCCTCACGGCCGCCCCTCCTGACCTTGAACGTGGAGGAGCTCCTCCCGGCCCTCCTGCGCCCACACAGCCACTGCTCCTTGGAGGTGGGGTAGCTCCACTCAGCCGCCGCCCCTGACCTCGGGCGTGTCTTAATTATCTTAGCTACCTTATTTTCTTAATAAAACATTAATTCCATTTTTGCTCAATTTGTGAATTTTTGAAGCTTTTTTTTCCAGTCATTGGTATGCAGCTTAGGTTATCTAGAACTTCGTTGTCCTCTAGCTTAGCCCCTAGCCACATGTGAGTATTTAAACTCAAAATTTAACTAGGTAAAATTAAATTAACATTTAGTTCCTCAGTCACACTAGTCACATTCAATGTTTTGCTTAGGTACATTTGGCAAAAGTATTATTTACGCTCTTGAATTTCTCCAAAAATAAAAACTGTGTCCCTGCAGGCTTGCTCTCTATAACATACGGATTTCTTTTAAATCATGAGATGGGTCTTTTAATTCTCAGTCAAGCTGGGGAATAACACACCACATCTCTAAGTTGGGCCACCCTCTCTGCTGTGTCATGAC
Source organism: Cervus canadensis (assembly GCF_019320065.1). NCBI lineage: Eukaryota > Metazoa > Chordata > Mammalia > Artiodactyla > Cervidae > Cervus > Cervus canadensis. The sequence continues at coordinate 56,080,278 of NC_057398.1, read as the reverse complement.
ATGTCCCCATTTCCACATTTTGTGATGTGTCTCTTTCCCCTCGAACAGAAGGATCCATGTATTTTAATTTGCATATCTCCAGTGACTGGTGTCACTCCAATGACAGTGATTGGCTCATAAAAGACAATAAAATTTTGTTAAGTGAATAAATTTTTTCCAAACTTTTTTAAAAGTACATATAAGTATATATGTTTTAATTGTACCATCACGTTAGTTTCCAAAATAATATGATAATATAAAGATGTTTTAATTAGCTCACCAAATTTTTGATCATCCTTCCTAATGCAAAGATCACTAAGCATCTGTTATATGAAAAACTCTAGCTTATAGTTTGGCAACTAAGACAAAAAGGTGCATGTTATTAATTGTAGTATGAGTACTTCTATAAGTATAAACTAAATATAAGTAGACATTAGACGTTTAAGTAAATAACACTTGTGTTATGACTCATATATTTTGAATTATGATAAATATTTTTACTTGATGACAAAACTTTATTTCTTTGTACAATTCTAGTTCCTTTATAGCAAATTATTTTACTAGTGATGATGTAGTTGGAATAGTGTTATTTACTCGTGGCAGGTCTTTTTCCATAAGATCTAAAATAGACTAAATTTTTCTTTTGCATTGTATCACTTTTAGGTCTCCAGATATTTATGGAAGATTGGCATAGCTATATCTTGTTCCAAATTATCATTATTCTGATTTTACTGATAAGTCAATTTTTGCTTCTTTTAGGAGGATTTTCTATGGGAGGGTGCATGGCAATGCATTTAGCATATAGAAATCATCAAGATGTGGCAGGAGTATTTGCTCTTTCTAGTTTTCTGAATAAAACATCTGCTGTTTACCAGGTAAGTTTCAGATTTAGAAAGCAAAACAGAAGGAAAAAAATGAGACATACACACATTGAAAGTAAAATGACATTGATAATTACACAATAACGGTTGCTTCACAGAGCATTCCTGGGAACTCATGGGCAAATTAGCTATATTGATTAATTCCAGCTGGTCATTCTTGTTTAGGAAATGCCTTGTACAAAGAATATTGTTAATCAAAGTCTCAAAGGGGAAAGGATAAAAAATATGTATGTAATATATATGCGTCCTGTATACATATTAAAAATGTAGATGATTATAGCTTGGTTTGCTGATTATGACTTAATCAAACCAAAGAATAAGTTACATGGCTGACACCTATTTTGCAGCATTATTCCTAATTTATGAATGGAATATAATAGTGATACAGCCTCATTACCAGGAATAGAACCAGCAGGTACAGAAACGAGAACAAGAATGCCATTTTTCCCTTGTGTTCCTCCCTCTCTCCACTCTGTGCAAAAAGGGTTGTCTTCCCAAGACACAGGGTTTCTTCAGGAAATGCTTTGACTGTTGTTGAAACAGCCCTCTACGGAATGAGTGCAGGTCCCACACAACCGCGGTTCCTGTAGAGCCCTCAGCCAGCTGGGCTCCTGAGCCTGGTCCATCAGTATATACCTTGGGCATCGCCGCCACTACCACTTTTTCCCCTTTAGATATTGAAGCTTTATTAAATTGAGATGTTTCTGCCCTCCCTGACTTCCAAGAATATATACTGCTCTTAAATGAATTTCTTAAACTTCTCCATGTTTATATCCTCTTCTCTAGGCTCTTCAGAAAAATGACGGTGTTCTTCCTGAATTATTTCAGTGTCATGGTACTGCAGATGAGTTAGTTCTTCATTCTTGGGGTGAAGAGACAAATTCAATGTTAAAATCTCTGGGAGTGAGCACAAAGTTTCATAGTTTTCCAGGTGTTTACCATGAGTTAAGTAAAGCGGAACTAGAGAAACTAAAGTCATGGATTCTTACAAAGCTACCGGACTAAGTCAAGATTGATGAGTTAATATACAAGTAATGTCTTTATGAACAGTGTTTTTTACTGTCTAGTTCTGATTTGATGAATACTTATTAAAATATTAAGAAATATCAACAGTTTACTGACTTACTTGTTTTTGACATACTGAGCACCATAGGGAGTAGTGTGATCTTATTAATGGTAAACATTAATTTGGGCAAACATCTCTGTATTATTTGTCAAATTCTTTTTAAATATTTGGAGGCCTTGTAAATAATTGAATATTGAAATTTTACAATAATTAAACTAGCTTAACAGCAGTGAGAAATCATGAAAAGATTTTAGCATGGTATTATTTTCATTATCATTTTCTTTAAATTGCCTTTTTAAAAATATGTTTATGTATGTATTCACATTTATTTTATTTTTGAAAGAATAAAATTAGTGCGTGTATGCTCAGTCAATCAGTTGTGTCCAGCTCTTTGTCATGCTTGTGGGATTCTCCAAGCAAGAATACTGGAGCAAGTTGCCATTTCTTCCTCCAGGGGATCTTCCCGACCCGGGGATCAAACCCATAGCTCCTGCATTGGCAGGCAGAGCCAACAGGGAAGCCCAAATAACATTGGACCCCATGTTTACAAAGTGGTTTCCCATTGTCTCACCTGATCATCACTAGAGCTTGATGAAGTAAGCAGAACCAGTTGTTCCTGGTATTTGATAATAGTGATAGAAGGAACACAGACTTTCCCAAAGCCTCAAGAGCGAAGACTAAAACCCAGGCTCTCTGGTCCCAGCAGAGCCCCTGTTCTCTGAACCCAGACTGCTGCCCTGCTCCAACCCTAGGGTTCCAGTTGCTCTCCGGACCCTAGTCAGTGCTCCGTATAGCCCGTCTTTTAAAAAAATTTTGTCCATTCTGGTGGGTGTATAGTATAACACTTTGTGTTTTTAATTTGCTTTTTCTTAAAGCAATTTTTATATGCTCATTTGCAATCTATATAAAGTCTTTGATGATATCTTTATTCATATCTTTCGTGTGTGTTTTATTAGGCTGTTTTTCTTATTGCATTGTAAGAGCTGTTTATATATGCTGGATAAAAATCCTTTGTTAAATAGATGTTTTACCAATATTTTCTTAATCCATGGCTTGCCTTATTTTCTTTAGAGTGTAATTCAAAGAACAGAAGTTTTTAATTTGATGAAGTCCAGTTTATTCATTTTTTAAAATTTATAGTCTGTGCTTTTGAAGTCCTATTTAAGCAATCTTAAGAAAGCCAAGGTCACTAAAATTTCCTCATATTTTCTTCAACTAAAATACTCCTTTAGTGCTATAAATCTTCCAAGTTTTATATTAGAAGCATCCCACGGTTTTTATATTTTGTGTTTTCACTTTCATTCAGGTCAAATCTTTCTAAATTCCCTTTTGATTTCTTCTTTATGCTTTGGGTTGTTTAAAATTGTGTTATTTTGTTTCAATATACTGGCAATTTTCTAAAGATCTTTGCTGTTGATTTCTAATGTATGGTTAAGAAAGTATTTCTTATATGAATTGAAACCTTTTACATTTATTGTGACTTTTTTTATAGCCCAGAATATGGTCTGTCTTGGTGTTTTGTGTACCCCTGAAAACAGTACATGCTGCTCATGTTAGGTGGCATATTCTATACATATCTGTCAGGGCAAGTTGGTTGATATTTTTGTTCAAATATACTGTACCCTTACCTATTTTCTGCCTCTTTATTTTATAAATTATTGCAAGAGGAGGATTGAAAGTTCTAACTGTAACTGTGAATTTGTTTCACTTGGCAATTCCTTCAGGTTTTGCTTTATGTATTTTGAGACTGTTATTAAATGCATAAACATGTAAGACGATTATGTTCCTCTGATGAATTGGCCTCTTTTTCCTTATGAAATGATCATCTTTATCCCTGATAGATTTTTTGGAGGGGAGGAGGCTCTGAAATACTCCTTGTGTGATATTGTTGTAGCCCCTCTAGCTTCCTTTAGACCCTCGCTGATACTGGATTGTGAGGTTGCACACACTGTCTGGTGGGAACTCAGACTTTTCCCAGCCCTCTCTGAGCCTCAGCGATTGTTCCTTTTAGGTAACTTTTCTTACACATATCTGATGGTGAACAGTCTGCTAAAGATTTGAGAGGGCCTTCTGCAGAACCCTGGCACTCTTGCAACTCTCTAATCCTCTGTTCTGTAACTCTAAGCCTCTCGATCTTCTGGACTCCATCAGCTCCCTCTGAGTCTCCTCTCCACGCTGTGGCCTAAAAAACTCTTCACACAATAAGCTGGGCACTTAAACCTTCCTAAAAGATGACCATCCTGTAGTACCAGTGCCCAGTATCTGAAAATACAGATGTGGCCCAGCTTCTTAGTTGTTTCAGGCCAAAAACTAAACCTGGTCCGTCTTATTCCATCTTGGCTATCTTAGTTAAAAGCAGAAGTCCCTTATTCTCCTTTTATTTGAAGCTATAAACTATAAATTTGAAGAGGGAGGGATGGAGGAAGAAACAGAAGGAGAGAAGAGAGACTGAGACTTGGAAAGTCCAAAATGCCCTCAGAGAAGACTCTGCAGTGTTTTAATTATCTTAAGCTTTTAATGAACTTCAACTTCTTGTAATTTTAAATGGTCTGACTTGAATATATGTGGTATCACTCATGTTCTCATGTTGAAAGCCCTTTTGGCTGCAATTTGCCCTAAGAGTAGCATATGTACGTATCATAGATAAGGGTGTCAGGCTTATATATGTTGAGTATATACATACCAAATAGAGTATAAGAGAAAGGAATCTAGATTTAATTGGTGAATGTTTGTCCTAGAACTTAATTATGTGCATGTGTGCTAAGTAGCTTCAGTTGTGTTCAACTCTTTGCAACCCTATGAACTGTAGTCCGCCAGTTTCCTCTATCCAAGGGATTCTCCAGGCAAGAATACTGGAGTGTGTTGCTGTGCCCTCCTCCAGGGGATCTTCCCGACCCAGGGATTGAACCCACATCTCTTTACATCTCCTGCATTGGCAGGTGGGTTCTTTACCTCTAGTACCACCTGGGAAGCCCTTAATAATTAGGTATGCTGGAATAAATCTCAGCCTCTGCCACAGATTACTCCTTTGTAAAAGTGTTTAGGATCAAGTTTTATAGCACATGTAAAAACCTTTAAAATAAAGTTATAGAAATTGAAGGTACTGCTAGACTTGTTTTACCAGAGGTAGCAGGATGTGTGCATGTAATGGTTATAAATCTGTCTTCACAGTTTGATCTACATGTAGAAGATATATCTAAATATTTTATGTAGATAATCTTCCATCCAGTTCTAGTCCCCTACACATTAGGCTGATAGGATATTCAGCCTTAGTTATCTTTTACTGTTTTACCTCATTCCAAATTATGCCAGTCTGGGGCCCCCTTGCATAGAGCAGTATCTTCAAGGGAGTCCCTCCAATATCCAGTGCTCACTCACCTTGAGATAACTATTATCCATACGGTGGTCTCTTAAAACCACTCAGCCATTTTCTTACTGTTCTGTTGCTTCACCCACGTAAACATTTCCTAAGGCAAGAGAGTTGGAACAGTCTTGAGACTTTTTTACCTGGGAGAGGAAGAATGGCAACAAGAGGAAAGCATAAATCAGTATCACAATAAATTATACGTGTTTATCTGTTGGAGAGATTGGAATTTTGCAAAAGAGGAGAGAGAAAACTAGTATGTAAGTGAAAGAAGACAGTCACTTTTTACTCTATATTTCTAATGTTTGAATTTTTATAATGGGCTTTACTGGCTTTGTAATCCTTAAGTGAAATGTTTATTAATGGCATTTTTTCCTCAACTAAAGACTGAACAAGAAGGCTCACCATCAGTGGGTAGAAAATTAAATGTTTTCTTTATAGGAAGTTAATTACTTCAGTTAAAATATGGCAAAATGTACTCAGAACAAAATATGAAGCATACTAGCAATTTGGCTGTTGACAATTTATGGTAGTTTGATATGTAAAATAAAATATCCAGATATCACTCAGCCAGAATATGCTTAAACCATAAGTCTTTACCATATAAAAGGAATTTCTTAATACATCATAAGAGAACAGAATTACCAAAGTCATCCAGACATTTCAAGAAAACTCAGTTTATATAATACACAAAGACAGCTGCTTCACAAAACTTTGTGTATAATTTTAACACGAGAAAAACTAGAATTATATTTACAGAGAACAAATGTACTGTTACATATATTTTGATTCTACTTTATAATTTACCCTTTAGAAATAGTTTCTGTGGGTATACACGGGTATAGTCTTCTGAAGGGAAGTGTAGTCTCAGCCTATTCCTACACTGAGGATAAGATGCACACCCCCACATGTGTTATCTGTGTCATATTTGTTAAATTCTGCCATTTAGCTGCAACCCGATCATCTCAGTGAGTTTCCTACAGCATTGCATTAAGGCTACTGTGAACAGGATTCCAAATGCCAGAATGAAGTCAACCTGTAGCACTGCTCTCAGCTGTGGATCCCAGGGCCGGGGTCCAATCCAGCCAGACAAATCCTGTGACCTAGTTAGGATGAGCCTTAGGAGGCCAGCTGTCCTTATGTTTCTGCATTAACCTTCCTACTCAGACTGAAGCATTCACCCAGGCACTGCGGGAGCAATTGCACAGACTCCGCCTTGGCCTGTGAGGCCACAATCTCAGACAATGTAACCTCCACAACAGCCACAGCCATGAATTTAAGTGGACCTGAACACTTCCAGGAATGAAATAGCATCATTGATCCATTTTAACTCAAGATAGGCACAGATTTCATACCAGTTTTTCAAAGTGGGTGGTTTCCATTGTAAGATCACATCCCTTAGGCTGTACGTAAATAACAAATCGGTTATCATCTCTCTATTAAGCTCACCCAAATAATCAAGGTAGCTTCATCTTGGAGCGATCTCCAATCATCCTAGACCTGCATGAGCTATTTGTGGTATCTCCTAACACACTTGAAAGCCTATTATGGCAGGTGAAAGTCACTGTTTTCCAGCGATACAAGTTAATACCTACATTACAATTATCAGGCCCTTCAAATGGGACCTCCATCAGCCAAGGACACAGATAACTATCTCCAGCATGACCTGACCAGCTGAGAAGCCCAAGTTCTCAGTTCAGTTTAACAATTGAGTTTAGTCTTTGTTTTTGCAGGAAATGCCCCAAGGGAAGGCACCCTGGTCTGTGCTCTTTATCCACACCACCTGGTGTGTGGCATTTGTCCATACCACAGAATGAAAAAGGGACAGTTATGAGGAGGAGTGTAGAAGAGAGAACTCAAAGGGTGGGGTATGCTGACAGGTGTTTTTTGTTAGGGAAGGGTTTCTTCAGGAGCTGGGGGCCATCCCAGCTGTTTCCACAGACTTAGTAAGGTTAAGAAGTTGTTATTCAGTTGCTGAGTCATGTCCAGCTCTTTGTGACCCCATGGACTGCAGCATGCCAGTCCCCTCTCTCCTTCACTGTCTCCCAGAGTTTGCTCAGATTCATGACTATTGAGTTGGTGATGCTATCTAACCATCTAATCCTCTGCTGCCCCTTTCTCCTTTTGCCTTCAGTCTTACCCCAGTATCAGGGTCTTTTTCAATGAATTGGTTTTTTGCATCAGGTGCTGGAAGTATTGGAGTTTCAACATCAGTCCTTCTAGTGAATATTCAGGGTTGATTTCCTTTTGGATTGACTGGTAAAGAAGACTGGTAAGCAAGTCTTGAATCTTCTGTGAGGTTCAAGAAGGTGGCAGGCCCAGCAGTCAATTAAATTTAAGATGCTTGTAACAGTTTGGGGAACTCACCAGGGTGTTTTTAAGCTTGAGGAAAGCTCCAGGGGTAGTCCTGAAGACATCAATGTCCCTCTCATTCCTATAAGTTCCTGGAGTTAAACACGCTCTTTCCTTTTGCTTTCTCTCCATTTATTCCTAATATATGTCCTATTCCAGCAGCTGTAACTTCATCTTTTCTCTAGTTGACCATTACTTGCACCCAGACCTTTCATCCAGGCAGGTTGGGTACAAGCAGGACAAAGGTATTTTTATAAAACCTGCAGAGACCCATCATGCCTCCCACTTTGGCTCCTCACTACAGAAGGACTCAGCAAACACTGTGCTCAGCCAATTAGTCATCTTACTTATCTAAGATCATGTCATTGAAATAAATCCTTATTTGTAAATCAGAGTAATTTGAATTCCCTGTCTGCTTTTATATGTAGCCTCCAGAAGGTTTACCAACCAGACTTGCCTGATTGCCAATAGGGAAAAGAGGAAGCATCACACTCTGTGGTCAAGAAGAACTTCAAAATCTCAAAAGAGCTTTATATAATCTCTCAGCACTTTTGTTCTGACCGTTTATTCTTTACTCAGGAAAACAGCTGAGAGGAGATGGTCCCTTTTTGAGGACAGCTGTGTTCCTTGACCAGACTGCCTTACCAAGGTGTGTGGACCAGAAGAAAGTGAAGGAGGCAGAGCCAGACGTCTTTTGAGTCCATTTTTGATAAGAAAGAATCCCTGAATTCTCAACAATACCAAATCCCAGTGAACTGCAGGGAGTGTTCAAAGCCTGCCGAATACCTGACTACCAGCCCATTGTTGAATTGTTTTGCAACAAAAGACACCATTGCCAGACTGAAAGTCGTCCAGAAATAAAAGCCAAAAATATAACAGATTAGTTTCATGACCCACTGAAACGGCAACACACAGGCTAAACAAGTATTAATAAGCAGTGAGGCACCACTGCTAACCCCAAGAAGAGGTCAAAGGTCAGCTGTAATCAATGTGTCAGGACCAAGTATGGGCGATGCCCCTGCCATGTGCTTGCCTTTGCTGTCAGACAACTAGGTCAGCTTTAGTCAGGACTCAAAAGTTTGGCATGCAAGGGTAGCCTGTGGATCAAAAACATAAGTTCTTTTACTTTGTGTCCAACATAATGGTTGATGTGTCACCTGTCTAGTCTAATGATGGTTCAAGTAAGCAACACTGACAGTCTGGCACTACAGGCTCAACCAGCAGCTTGATTCCAGTCGGTTTCAGCAGCAAATGGGTCCCCCTACATGCATGACTCAGACGGTTCAATCAGCAGGCACTATTTGTTTCCTATGTTAGCAGTGCCAAAGGGGGTTGTCTTGAATCTTCCAGTCTGTGGTTTTTCCAAGTGACCGTCCAAATAATCAGGCCATGGCCACAACCCAAGAATCAGTAAAAATATAATGAGATTTATCAAGTGTCATATTTGCCAGAGCTATAATAATGACCTTGAGTTTCTTGAGCAGATTGACCCTGTCCACTTTGAATTCTGAATAAGCTGGCCCTGAGCCTGACCGTTTGCAGCTGCCCAGTGGACATCACCAGATGTCAGCTTAGCCAAACCATCAGTGAAGCAGGCCCAGACATTATGGGGAACCTCTGTGAATCAAGGGCGCCGTTGAGCCAGCAACTTTGCTACAGGTGGGGAGTGGAATAGCTGCCATTTTTTCATGTAGCGCCAAGATGCTTCTGGGGCCAGGCTGGCCGCATGTTCGAAGGTACCATTTCCATTACTGGATCCTTTTCACTTTGTTAGTCACTGAGTCTGTCAGTCTATCCCAAAATGGAAATACCAGGGCAGAGAATCACAGTTCCTCCAGGGGTCAGGCACTCAGTTTCAATAAGAGTTCAATAGTAAGCTGAGAGTTGCTTTCAGAAGAGATGAAACTGGTAGTTGTGTCGAGGAGGCAATGAGTCTAAACCCTAAGTGGCATCTCCAAGTGGAAGCCACCTCCCTTTGCTGGAAGCTCCTGTTAGCAACATCATCATCACAGAGACTTGTAGCTCAAAGGGATCACTGAAGATGTAGGGCCCCAGAAGTATCAGCACCTCTCTACATGCAGCTCTTCCCAAACAGGAAGAACCCCTTTTGGATCTTATCGGCATTTACAATATAAGCATGTAAAACATTACACATTCAGCAGTGGAAGCCAGAACAATAATACATTGAATCAGCACAGAGGACTCCACTCTGTGGGTCATATTAACTTCCCTTTGTTACTGTGAACTCTGTCCAAACCCCAGCAGTTGAATTTGGCCATAAACTCACTAATGGGACCCAGTTGGATGGTAACGTAGTTGCCAGTATGCACTAGAGCTACAGAAGTTTGAATCTGCTTCTCTTCCAGACATTCCCTAACCTATTTGATAGATTGTGACTTCTCATCCCTTTTGGGAACACAACAATGTTACCTAGCCCTAACCATCTTGTTCCTTAAACCAGCTGAGGTCAGTGAAAGGAGACAGGAGGGTCACAGGGGCGTCTTGAGGGAGAGTAACTCCACGCAGTAGCAATCAAGAAGTCACATTTGTTTTGGGAGGCATTCAATAATTTATTTAGATTGTTGGAGTCAGTTTCTCAGTCTTTAGGGGATCAACCTCATCAGCATTGTCAACCAAGTATAGGACAATGAAAGCCTCAATGGCAGTCAATGACCTATCTGTGGTTTCCCATGGGAAATTGTCTCAGAGAAATTTTCCCAGAGGGCCAAAGCTCCCTGAAAGCAGGCAGGATCCACTGCAAAAAAGTAAAACAAAGCTCCAAGGCCTTTTACTCCTTTCTTCAAATAGATCTAAGTTTGGGATAAGAGACTGGAAGAGGGTCTGAGCCATAAGCCAGCCCAGCTGTTCTGTTCCTCCCTGGGGAGCATCCGTGCAGGATCCTCCCCATCTACCAGATGAACCGGAGAACATTCTGAAGACTTGCCTTCAAACAAGTTGTGAATTTCACTCCTTCATATTCAAGACAGGTACTTGTCTCTGTAACTATTGTCTGAAAGAGAAAAGATTCTTCTGCTCCTACAGAAGGAGTGTTAGTATCAGTTATTCTAAAGGGGTGGGCCCACGATTGAGATTGACCAAGGTCATTCCACTGGAGAAGAATTAGCGATGAACAGGGCACCTACTGGATAGTTGTCTGGATCCCATTTGTTAGCCCACAACAGCCTCCCTACTTGTTACTGAATACAAGTTTGTATGCCCGATGCACAGTGAGGCCAAACAAAATGAAAACTCAGAGTCTGGAGCAGAGAAAGGTTTATTGCAGAGCCATGCAAGAAGACAGGTGGCTCGTGGCCAAAGAACTCCGAACTCCTTGAAGGGTTTCAGCAAAACACTTTTAAAGGCAAGGTGAAGGAGAGGTGTGGTTAGTCGTGGCAAACTTCTTGGTGTAGGAATCCTCTGTTCTTGCAGCTGCCCATGCAGGTCAGGTCAATATGTTCCTATAAATCTCCAACAAGACAACTGTTATTCTCTGCTCTGCAACTTTTTTATCTCTATGTAAACGGAGGTCAGAGCCCCAACTCTGTAGTTCAGGGTATGGGCAACAGTGGTGCAGAGCCAGCATGACTTGGCACAGGAGGAAGACTAGATCTAATGTGGAGTCAGGTTTGTCCCTATTATATAATTTCTCCTTGTTAAGAGCAACTAAACTGGAAGACCATTTGACCATACAATTTGTTCAATGTGTTTGCTGCCATTTCCCTTGGACTTCCCTCAAATTCTGCTCACCACCCTGCAAAGCTTCGTTCTTTCCTTTCTAGAAAATGAGTGTGAAACTTAATTTGAAATATTGGGTGGATATTTTACTAAAATGTAAAATATTATTTTAAAATACACTTTCTTTGTGCTATCCTCAAGTTATTATATACATTACCTTTGTGATATTATTTCGACCTTTTAGTCTTGGATTGGTTGCAAAAGCCATATGTGATTTTTATATTGGGAATAGAATTAATGGGTCTATGATGAATAGTGGACATCCTGTTTTGAAGAAATCATATTTTGGGCAAAATGCCCATTAAGAGATGTGTTTTTGCCAATAGTTTAGTTCAGAGCCTCTGGGATCTTTCTTTCCTTTTTTTTTTTTTTTTTAAGAAGTGATGAGAAAGTTTGATGCTTTTTTATTCTATTTTGAATTCATTTTAGAGCTGATTTCAAAACAGCTTGTTATTTCAGTTTTTGTTATTGTAAAAAATTCAAACTTATTTGTTTGTTTTATTTTGGCATTTCACTACCTACTCTTAAGGCCATAGTATTATTTTAAGTAAAAAATCACTCTGTTTTCATTTTCTGTTTCTTTCTTCCCACCTCAATTTTTTCTAGTCAGTTAATGGTTTGTCCAATAGAAATTATAGAAACATTTGACATATTAGTTACTTGACATATTAATTTTGGCCACTTCTGGTATGCTTTCTTTTGCCAATAAAATTATTTAAAAATTGGGTGGGGGTGTTCCTGAGCAACGGAAGTCTTTCCCATTGGTCATTAAGTATTAAACCATTTTCTCTATCATATAGCAAGAGAGAAGTTTTAAAACCTAAGTTCACAGCATGCAATTGGCAGAAGCAAATAAATGGTTCTCTTTAAAAATTTCACCTCAACAGCAATAAATCTCTGGTTAAATTTCGAACCAGAATTTTTAAATGGCAAATGAAAAAATATACTGATTTCAAATAGTAGCTAAAAATTTTTTTTAACATTTCTTAATTATCCTGCGAAACATCAAGTGTGTATTAAGGCATCCAGTTAACATTGTCTTAGTTCTGCCATAGAATCAAAGAAATTTTATTGCTGGAGGGAATTCAGGGATGATGGTTTTACACATACCGAAACTGAGATCCAGAGACAGTTGGTGACGTACGCATAGTCCTGAATAAGGAGAACCGAAACTTTCATTATGCCACATTATATCCAGAAGATATAGCTAAATATTCAGATAAATTTCAAACATTTTAGGTTCAGAGCCATTTCCTTTCCTTTGTAGACGTTTTCTATTCAGGCTCCTTTTGGCCCCATTTCTAACCATTTTGCTAAATGAATGTAGTGGTCTCTGCCTCGTGTAATAGCAGACCCAGCCTCATTTTTAAGTACTGGCACAGATTTAAGACTTTGTAATGACTTCCATCTTTACATCAGAACCATTTCTATCAGAGTTCTAACCTCTGAATCCCATAGCCTACTCCAGTCTTTATCTTACTTGATATCTTTATAGAACGCGACACTTTGATTAACCCCTGATTCTGGTGACTCAAGTCTTCCACCCTGAAGACTGTATTCTCTCTCTGGGGTGATCTTCTACTTTATGGCTTTGAAAAGCTGGCTCCATAGCTAAATCTCTGGTCCCAGGCTCTCATTGTCACTCCACATCTGTGTTTTACACTTCCTGCTGGAGCTTCCCACCTGGTTGTCAGACAGCCAAGATACATCTTGTATTTTCAAAACATTGCAAAATGTTCACACTTTCCAAATGTGATTTGAATTAAAAAAAAAAATATCTCTCCAACTTTCTGTTCCCTCACCTGTAAATGGATTTTTTAGGAGATTGTATATAAAGAGCCCAGCACAGCAAGTGGAGAAGGATTACTTTGTTGTCCACTCCAGAACCTACTTCTGTTGTGATCTGCCTTCCATGACCTTCCTTCAGCATACTAATATCTTTGTGTCATACCCTACTCTTCCCCCTCTCTCATCTTTTCATCAAGTCAGTTAACAAAGCCTTCTGATGTTATATCAATGAAAGATGTTTCCGTTTTGGCCTCTAAACCAACTCATCATCTCTGCCTTAGTTCTGGTGATCAGTCTGCCTCTGGCCTCTTTTGTCTTCATTCTCCAGCATGCCATCAGAGTTAATGGCCACCTCTTCTACCTGACAACTCCACTGTTTGGGCAGGCTTCCCACTGTCATTAGAGAAAAATTAAAGTTTTTTTTTAAGTTAAGCAGTAAATCCCTTTACAACATAGTACCTAGCTACTATTTTAGTGTTATCTCCTGCTCTTCCTTTCTCCCAAGTCATAGTGCATGTGAATACACACAGACACACACACACACACATGCGTGATATTTCTGCCACCCCAAAATTCCTTAAACACACCAAACATTTTCACAACTTTCAGTTCAGTTCAGTTCAGTCACTCAGTTGTGTTCGACTCTTTGTGATCCCATGGACTGCAGCACGCCAGGCCTCCCTGTCCACCACCAACTCCCGGAGTTTACTCAAACTCATGTCCACTGAGTCAGTGATGCCATCCAACCATCTCATCTTCTGTCATCCCCTTCTCCTCCCGCCTTCAATCTTTCCCAGCATCAGGGTCTTTTCAAATGAGTCAGTTCTTCACATCAGGTGGACAAAGTATTGGAGCTTCAGCTTCAGCATCAGTCCTTCCAATGAATATTCAGGACTGATTTCCTTTAGGATGGACTGGTTGAATCTCCTTACTGTACAAGGGACTCTCAAGAGTCTTCTTCAACACCACAGTTCAACTTTACCTTTACCTATTACCTTTGGCACAACTTTACCTTTAGCATATTCTTACCTCCACTTGGAATACTCTCCCTTCCTCCTTCAACTGACAAACTCTAAACACTTAAGACACAGATTTTGAGTGACCCAATCTTGCCCAATTGTCTTTGACAGAAGAAGGTGTTGTGTTCTCCATGTTTCTGTATTTATTTGTTACATGTTGGTCCCACCAACTGTGAATTTTGAACTCAAAGGCAAGGGGTATTTATTTTTTTCCTCTTCAGTACTTCCCTGGTGGCTCAGATAGTAAAGAATCTGCCTACAATGCAGTAGACCTAAGTTCAATCCCTAGGTCAGGAAGAGCCCCTGGAAAAGGAAATGGCAACCCATTCCAGTATTCTTGCCTGGGAAATCCCATGGACAGAGTAGCCTGGTGGGCTGCAGTCCATGGGGTCACAAAGAGTCAGACACAACTGAGTGACTTTCACACCTAGTAAAGTGACTGGCATTAGAAAAAGAATAGGCAACAGAAAAGCAATGAATGGCTGATAACATAATTACCATTTCCTGCTGGCTTCTTTAACTGTTAGATTTCTTTGGATGTCCTTTTCCATTTATTTATAGGAATTTAATTGGAATTCTCTGGCAGTCCTGAGGTTAGGACTCCCTACTCTCACTGCCGAGAACCTAGGTTTGATTCCTCATCCAGAACTAAGACCCCACAAAGTGCACAGCGTGGCCGAAAAAATTAAGAATTCAGGGATATGGTCCTTTCTTTAACGTTAGTTTCCCATGAGGTTAGATTTAATTTTCAGGAAGACAACATTTTACAGTCAAAATGTTGGTAAATATACTACTTGCATTCTACTCTCCACCCAACCCCAGCAGACATGGATCATCAGGCAAGGCATTTTTCCCTGAGAAACTACCTGGCCAGGTAGTTTCTTCATCCTTCTGGACACAGCACTCCGAATAGCCACTGTATCCTGAATCATGTTGGCAGCTGATATGGAGCCTATTTGGGATAATAGGTAGTTAAAAAATACAGGGTGAGCTGAATACAGGATAAACTGAAATCCTGGTCCAGCTTCATTGCTAACAACTCCGAAATGCATGTGATGTATTTTGTGTGGTGTCTTGCATGACATAGATATTCAACAGGTATCCTTCTTTTAGTGACTATTCCCCCTCATTTAGTGACTGTTTCCCCCTCATTTTCTCTATTCACACATCAAGTAGGCAATTTCCAAACTACTTTGGATGGTTGACATAAGAAAAAAAATATCAGGAATTGAGGGAAAAAATTTAATAAATAAGGAAGAGTTTTGTTCAGTTAAAATTTTGTATACAATGAAATAGTTAACTTGGAAAACTAATTTAATGTCTTCTTATTGCATTATAACAATTAGGAAGGTAGGACAGACAGTGTATATTTTAAAACAATTTTAAATTTATATAAAAAACAGTTGCAAGTACCATACAAAGAACTTTTTTCCTGAACTATTTGAGAGTGAGTTGCCAGCAAGATGCCCTATCATTTCCAATACTTTGGTGTATATTTTCTATAAGCAAGAACATTCTGCAGATCTGTAATAATCAAGAATTTCATATAACCATAATAATTGAGAAGTTCAAAATAATACATTACTTCTATTTAATTCTCATTAGATTGGGTACCCACTCAAGTTTCATCAAGTGTTCAATTATATCCTTTATAGTAAAAAAAAAAAAAATCCACAGATAACTCATTACATTTAGTCACTATGTCTGTTTAATTGCCTTTGTCCTGGAGGAGTTCCTACACTTCCTTGACTTAAGTCACTTTGATACTCTTGAAACTTTTGGTTGGTCTTGGTCTTCAGCCCTGTTCCTGGCTGGTTTAGTCACTAAGTCTGACTCTTGCAACCCCATGGACTGTAGCCTGCCAGTCTCTTCTGTCCATGGGATTTCCCAGGACAAAGTGGGTTGCCATAGGCTAGTTATTCTTATAAACTGAGATATTCTGATATTTCCTCACAATTACATTTGGGCTAATTACTCTTATGCAGAAATATACAATTGACAATGTTTACTCCTCATTGTATCTTATCAAATGGCTCATGGTTTCAATATAGCCCATATTTAGATATGTTTATTTTGATCATTTTATCAGTATGGTGACTTAAGAATTATTCACTATAAGGTTACTTCTGTCCATTTTGCAATTCATAAGTATTTTATGGAAGAGGTAATATGAAATCATGGCGAGATATTATTCTTCATCAAAGTTTTAATTTGTTTATTTGCTTATATCAAAATCAACTCATGGCTTCCTACATTATTCAATGGGTTGTAATATGATGCTGTCATTTCCTTTGGATACTGAAAATTTTCCCAGAATTGGCCAGTGAGTGCCTTTTTGAGATGGCTTCAATGTTCTTTTCACAGGTTCCTTTCCCTCTTTGAACATTGTGTTATTTTACAGCTCACAAAATATGTATCAGGCACATCCTGTATTTTTCTTGCCCAAGCCACCAAATCAATTATTTCTCCAAAGACTCCTGGTTCTGATTTACTGTAACATAAAATTCAGAAACCAAGATCTGGACACTGAGTAAACTCATTCTTTAGGATATTTGTTTCCAGGACCTAGTGGAAAGAACTGGGGATGAATTTATGTATATACATACACACATTAATGACTGTATTTAGGTATATGTATATATACTTATGTATATTATAGATTATCTATATATACATATGAGTATTATACAATATATTAATATATACATTTGCTTATATTTACATTATATGAATACATATATTACACATATGCATATATGAGATGAGTTCATACATGTACCTCTAATTCCAATACAAGTGATTATTCTACTCCTGAGTTGTCTTAGAGCCAATTTTACTATCTCCCAATTGTGAATTTTACAGAAATTTTGCAAGCTGATAGCTTGACATTGGTCATGGTTAGAGTCTTTACACCATGGAAACTGTCAAACACTCCCCTCCACGTGTCTGATTTATAATTTGCAACTGAAACACCCATCTTGCTTCTGAACAACAGACCAAGATTTCCTTGCCAGATATCTATCTGCTCATTGACTTCATCTTGTGAGCATTAACTCCAGGGTTAGAAGTCTAATCATCCTTTCCCCCGACTTCTGCTTCTACTCCTGATGTTCACCTTATAACTAAGAAGACAGCTTTCTCCCAGTCCCATAAACAAGAAACAATAGAATCATTTTTATTCACTTCTTAATCTAAACCTTCTTAAATCTAGTCCTCAAGTTCTATTGAGTCCATCTCTGAAACATTTCTTATATGTCCCTCTTTATTAGCCCCTGTCATCATAAACACAGCCTTATTTTTGTCTTTGCTTTTTTCTTGCATGGTCAACTGAATTCATAAACTTGTTACCTTGAATGAGAGATAATGTATGATAATGGAATATATTCTGACTTTTTCTGAAATGTGTTAAAGTTTAGAATCATCAGTACAGAGTGACTTTGGCTATAGAAATCCTGATCAACTGTCACTTAAACAGGTAAAACAGTTATAAATCTCACAAAGAAAAGTTGGGAAAGTGCTCGCTGGTTTGGTATAGCTGTCCAAGGCTGTCACTAAGGATCTGGCCTTCTCTATTTGCTCACTCTGTCATTCCTAGCATGTCGGCCTTTTTCCTGACCCTTTCACCCTATGGTCACAAGATGGCTGCCAGAGAACAAGACAGTTCTTCCTCACACCACAGCAAGATGTGCCAGAAGAAAGAGAAGGCACAGCACAAGAAAGACTTCATCACTTGTCTTTTTACAATCAATGTAATCTCTCCCGGAAATCTCCCAACTGTCTCCGCCTTCCATAGGAGTTTTCAGAACTATGCTCTGTGGCCCCAGCTCCCTTAGAAATAAAGTCATACTGAGTTAAACTTCTCTGACTTTGTTAACAATATACATACTTTTAATTTGAAGTTTACAGCAGCTCTTTCTCTTGGGTAAATATGTAGAGAAAACCACATCTGTTCTTTCTAAACTTATTGACACCCTTATGCAGGGGTCCAATTCCACCAAGATGACAGAATATGTATTTATTAGTTCAAAGAACATTCATTGGATATTATTGTAAATGCTAGGATATGGTGGTTAACATTATAGACAAAAATTCCTGCCCTGAAGGAGCTTGCATTCTAGTGACCAATCTGTGCTTCATTAGAGGAAATCTAAACCCAGATGAGAGTAGACCAGAAGATTTCTCAGAATTTCCTTTACTTACTTCCTATCACTCAGCTTTACTCTTTCAAAACCAGGAGTCAGCTCTGACCTAAATTTGTAGATTTGACTCCGACCTAAATTATATTTTTCCTGGCTAATATTTCTTAGTTTGTGAAGTGAATTTGGGCTTCTTCCTACTTTTAAGTACTAACATTCGCAATGTTATTTTTGCATCTTTTTCCTCCTTTTGGTCATTTAGGGTGTTGAGAATTGCGTAGTCTTATACTTTGAACAGCCACCCTTCCTTAAATTTAGTATGTCCCACGGGGGACGAAACTTATACTTTAAATGGAAACTTTGGCTGTATGATATGGCTTTGGAAAATCGCCACAGGAATGTTTTTTGATTGTATAGGACTTGGCAATGAAAATAATTGGTTAAAGAAGGACATTAAAAAATAATCCTTGGATTTGACACCTTGGAGAAGAAAAAGAGGGAATGTTATTATATCACTCTTTCTCTATGATATGCTTTTCTTACAAAAGAACAGTGTATATTTAACTAAATAATAACTTACTGCTTGATGTCTATTTTAAGAGGACATTTTATCAGTTTAGATGCTTTGGAACTGCATGTGATAGAAAACACTGACTCTGTCTTTGTCCATTTGGGCTGTTATAACAAAACACCACAGGCTGGGTGGCTTATAAAGAACAGAAATTTATTTTGCATGGTTCTAAAGCCTAGAAGTCCAAGATCAAAGGGCCAGCCTGGTTGCCTTTTTGTGGAGGTCCTCTTCTGGGTTGTGATGACTTTTCATTATGTCCTCAGATGACAGAAAGGTCAAGGGAGCTCTCTAGGGCTTTATAAGGTCATCATTCCCATTCATGAAGGTTCCTCCCTTATGACCTAACCACCCCCAATGGCCCAGCCTCCTAATAGCATCACATATGGCATTAGGATTTCCAAATATAAGCTTGTTTGTGGCTGGGGGTGGGGTTAGTGCAAACATTTAGCCCGATGTATATAGACTTTTTAAAAAAGATTATTTTAAAGTTTTCTTTCAGTGGCTATTGAGTCTTAGTTGCAGTACATGGGATCTTTGCTGCATCATGCGAAGTCTTTCAATAAGGCACAAGAGCTCTTAAGTTGTGGGGCTCTGACTTAGTTGCCCTGTGGCATATGGGATCTTAGTTCCCCATCCAGAGACTGAACACAAGTCCCTTGCATTGCAAGGTGGATTCTTAACCACCGGACCACCATAGAAGCCCCCATACAGACTTATAAACTGAGTAAATAAATACATGTATTATCTCACGTAATAAGAAGTCCAGAGGTTGCACTGGCTCCTCCACCACACAGCTAAGCTGTTAGGGACTCAGGCTCATTCCAACCCGTGGCCCTACCACCCTAAAAGGGCTGACTGTGCTCTCAGACCAACTTCACTCTGACTGAGTGATGGCTTTAGAAGTGCCATGCATTCCATTCAGACACAACATCGTCAAGGGGAATCAGAAAAACCATCTTTTTTTCTTGAGTGAGAAACCTTCCTAAAGGTCCTCCCCTCCCCCCACGCCGGAAGGCTCTCATTCATGTGTTGCTGACTAGATTTGGGTCACGTGCCCATTTCTAAACCAGTTGCTGGTGAGAGAAGTGGGGTTGTCAGGATTTGCTTAAATTAAGGTCCATTTCGTAGAGCTGAGGATAGGAGCACTTTCTCATGATACGCCATGTAGAAAGCAGATATCTGAACTCAGTTGGATTCTGCTAGGAAAGAAGAAGCTGGAAGGAGAGGAAATGGATGCTGAAGAAGAAACCACTAAACAACTGCCAAGTAGGTTCTTAAGGGCTTCCCTGGTGGCTCAGCAGTAGAGAATCTGCCTGCATTGAAGGAGCCGCAGGAAACGTGGGTTTCGTCCCTGGGTCAGAAAGATCCCATGCAGGAGGGCATGGCAATCTATTCCAGTATTCTTGCCTGGAGAATCTCATGGACAGAGAAGCCTGGCAGCCTACAGTCCATGGGGCCACAAAGAGTTGAATTTGACTGAATGTGCACTCACAAGTAGATTTTTTGCTATTTGCTCGGTTTAGCAATGTCAATTCATTGGTCAAAAGAAAATTAGTCTAGCTAAGATTTTATTGTCCTGACTAGATGTTTTCAACAGTGTCTAAAAGCAACATACAAATGAAATATGTATGGAGTTAATCTCATATCATTAAAAATCTTAGGTGCAATTGTAATTAAAGTTTAGCAGACAACCTCTAATCCCCAAATGTAATACTCTGTCTCCATCTGTGTCTCCTTTCACCTTTTTCTATTACATCCATTGGTTTTTAATGCCTGAAGTATTATCTAAATGTTCAGCTGACATTCACTTTTGTTCAGTTTAAATCCCCCCTAATTGGTGCAAAGAAGCTTTCTAGGGTGCTGGGGGGAAGTTGTTTTCACTCAGGCGGCTCTAGAGGAAAAGCTTAATTCTGTGGGCAAACTGTGCCAAGGCAAGTCTCAGTCCAATCTTCATGGCAGAGTCACAGAATCCCACTTGGCCACCCACCCAAACAGACATTGTTCTGATTCAGAAGTCACTTCAGAGGCCCTTTAAAAAAAATTTACTTGTCAAAATTTACTTATATAAATCCCTGAAAATAGCTCATAAAACTACTAACAATGACAGCTAACTTGTAGAAAGGCATTTTAAAAGAAATATAATTCTACTTTTAAATTAGTCCCTCTTGCCAGTATATTGAACTGCTTGGAATTTTAAGTAAATCATCCTTAAGTTCCCTTAACAATTTTGTACAGTTGGAGGGCCACGTGGGTGAATATCTTGCATGCATGGGGATGAGATCCAGATGACGAGAATGTAGAAAGGGTTGTTTAAAACATTTTAGGGGAGAACACTGAAAACATCAAACAGTGTGATTATAAGCAATGGAAATAACTGTCCTAATGCTGTCTGAAACAATGCAAGAATATGTAGATATCAAAACCTGTGGTGTCTTCATTCAGTCTTTCCCTGGTCAAAAATATTTGTGTTTTCTTTCAAGAGGGGGTTAAGCTTGAATATATAAAGTATATCAGACCAACATATATGTCAATACACATAAAATTTTATGCAATGTGTTGCATATATTACATATGTCATATATGTGTATGTATATATATGATTGTATGTATTCATATGTATGTAGGTTTTTAGAGGACGTATGGCACTGGTAATTGATGGAAAATGTTCATTATCAAACTTTATTTTCTTATTTTCTTAACAACACCACCAAAGTGAGAAAATATAAAATTAAAAAGGATCTTCATTTTTTAAACAGATGGGAAAAACACTCTCTGGGGAAGAACAGCCAGACTGATGTTTTGTCTGCATCAACTTCTCTGCAGACTATCTGGCATTCCTTGACAAGCTTGGCACACTTCCCTTACTTGTTGAACATCAATATCTATGGGCAACTGCATATATATTCTCATAAGGGTAAAGGCTATGTCAAACAATCACCAATAAATATGTGTATGTAATTATTTCTATGTGCTGTATACCAGCTGCCTTATTTTCACTAAATACTAAGCTGTCTCAGAAATACAGATTCTTTTGATGCCCATGATAGAGAATACTTAGTATGGACTTTTCATGGCACTGTAGAATTTGTGCATATACGTAATTGAAATTCTATATGTTTCTACCACAGTTATTTTCATAAAACTGGCTGTCAGCTTTCAGGAGACAAGTTTTCTCCTGAAATTCTAAATCTTCATTTCTTCTGTGATGATACCTTTTTATTCAGAAATGAAGCTTTCCCTTTTAGATATATCACCTAAAATCTGTGTGAGGTTTTTAAGGAAAGGTTTTTAAGGTTTTTAAGGAAATATTTATTACATTGATTTGGAATAGAGTGGTATTTTTTACTTCAGATAAGTTAGTGAAGAGCTAACTTATAGGAATGCCCAAGCTCAGATAGCCTGAATACAATTCATTTACACATACACACACACACACTTAAAAAAAACGTATAGCATGAAGTTGAAGTTATATCCTATGTCATATACAAAAATTAACTCAAAATGGATCAAAAAGCTGAACTATAAGATTCTCAGAAGGAAACATGGAGGAAAGCTTCATGACATTTCATGTGGCAGTGATTTCTTGAATATGACACCAAAGGCAGAGGAAAAAAGTAAATTTAGAAAACTGGACTGTATCAAAATTAAAATCTTCTGTACACTAAAGGACACAATCAACAGAGTGAAAATGCAATGTATAGAATGGGATAAAATATTTGCAAATTGTATATCTGATAAGGGGTTAATATTCAGATTATATATAAAAAACAACAACTCAGCAACAACAATAAAAAGATTTAATAATGGATAAAGAACTTACTTAAGCAGAGATTTTTAGACATTTCTTCAGGGAAGATGTAGAAATGTCCAACAAGCATATGAAAGATGCTCAGTGTTGCCAGTCATTGGGAAAACGCAAATCAAAACCATAATGAAAGATCACCTCACACCCATTAGAATGGCTACTATCACAGACACAAACACAAAAGGAAGGCAAGTGTTGGCAAGGATGTGGAGAAACTGGAACCTCTGTGTACTCTTGGTGCAAATGTAAAATGGTGCAGCTGCTATGGAAAACAGTATGACAGTTCCTCAGAAAATTAAAAATAGAACTACTTTATGATCCAGCAATTTCCCTTCTGGGTATATAGCCAAAAGAACTGAAAGCAGAGTCTCAAAGAGGTATTTGTGTATTCATGTTCATAGCAGCATTATTCACAATAGCCAAAAAGGTGAAGCAATCAATTGTCCACTGATGGATGAATAAAATATGGTATATATATGTACAATGGAATATTATTCAGCATTGGAAAGGAAGGAAATTCCAACATATGCTATAACATGAATGAACCTTGAAGACATTATACTAAGGAAATGTCAGTCACAAAGCAGAAAATACTGTAGGATTCCTCTTAAGTGAAGAATCTAGGGCAGTCAAACTCCTGGAAACTGAAAACAGGATAGTGGTTTAACCAAGAATGAGAGAGAGGGGATGGAGGAGTTGTTGTTTAAAGGATATATATTTTCACTTTTGCAAGATGAAGAAGATTTGGAGATGGGTTTCACAGCAATGTGAATATAGTTAACTCTACTGAAGTATAAAAAGGATTAAGATGGTAGCCGTTATTTTACCATCATCTTAAAAAAAAAAAAACAGAATAACAAAACACAATCAGATATAACAATGCAAAATGCTTTTCAAGTCAGTATAACCTCTGCCTATAATCACTGCCATATAGAAACGGGACAGGCTGTACTAGGCATTCGAAGAAGAGATATGACATATTTATGGGGAAAGACTGTCACACCTAAGGTCAGTCAAACTAGAGTTTGACCATGTTAAGTATTGTTATGCTGGGCCAAAGTCGTTAAGTGTTCTGGTCCTGAGCTGTCTTATATGTATATGACAAATATAACAAGCTTTATATGATTTTTTGAAGATCAGTTGATATATGTGTGTTTGTTCCAGTCTGGAACAAAGGAAATACTAATATATTGTTGTTTTACTATCATTATCACTGTTCTTCAAATAGAAATGCTTTTGCTTCAAGTCAAAATTGTTTTGAACTTTGGAAAATAGCTAACATGCCAGAGTTTATATTTAATAGGTAGAATTTTAAGCCTAAGTTATTCAACTGATAAATTACTAATGAGTCTCAAATGGTCTAAAGTATTAGATAACTTCCTTAAATAAGAGTTTCTTTCCCTATAATCAAATCAACAAGACTTGTAGAATTCAAAATGTAAAGAGTTTCACATTTAGTTATGCACAAAGAATTAACTAAAGATAATTGGAAATGTTATAAGTTTAAAACTAAAGCATATTTTACATTATAAAAATGATAATGATAATCTATACATTGAATAAGAAAAAAAGCTGCTTCCATGTTAGCAAATATTCATAACTCCATGGGCTTTCTTTCCTACCTATTGCTATAAAACAACTGGGAACAGCAGTCATCCTCTTCCTGTAGAATTCTCACTAATTTTTAGAATATCTTGTATTTGGTTCTTTTATAAAACATAGTATTTGATTACTGCAGCCATGAAATTAAAAGACGCTTACTCCTTGGAAGGAAAGTTATGACCAACCTAGATAGCATACTGAAAAGTGGAGACATTACTTTGCCAACAAAGGTCCATCTGGTCAAGGCTATGGTTTTTCCAATGGTCATGTATGGATGTGAGAGTTGGACTGTGAAGAAAGCTGAGCGCCGAAAAATTGATGCTTTTGAACTGTGGTGTTGGAGAAGACTCATGAGAGTCCCTTGGACTGCAAGGAGATCCAACCAGTCCATCCTAAAGGAGATAAGTCCTGGGTGTTCATTGGAAGGACTGATGCTGAAGCTGAAACTCCAATACTTTGGCCACCTCATGCGAAGAGTTGACTCATTGGAAAAGACCCTGATGCTGGGAGGGATTAGGGGCAGGAGGAGAAGGGGACAACAGAGGATGAGATGGCATCACTGACTCGATGGGCATGAGTTTCAGTAAACTCCAGGAGTTTATGATGGACAGGGAGGCCTGGTGTGCTGTGATTCGTGGGTTCGCAAAGAGTCAGACACGACTCAGCAACTGAACTGAACTGAACTGAACTGATGTGGCATTTTTATCACTTAGAAATGTTTATTGGGTCTACACTGTGGAGTCCCTAAGACAATTTATATCTGCAAATAGATAATGGGTAATGTACATGCATCCTCTAGGTTGGAAGTAGGATAAGGGTTATATCTTTCCTTTAAATGTCAAAGATTGCTCATTTCTTTATCCTTCTAACTGATGAAAATAAGAATGTGAAAAAGATCAAAATCACTCAAAATGATTTAAAAGCAATACTTTTTAAAAATATTACTTTTTCCACCCTGGCTTTCTATGTAGTTCTTATATCATATAGGATCTTTCCTCTGTGTACATCATAATTCACTTTGACCAAGATGCCTTGAGCAAAAAAAAAAAAAAAGATTAATTGAATTAACATGTTATTTGGTTTTAGATGGCTGACAAGACGACAAGACACTTTACAGAGGTTGAAACAGCCGCACCTTTAAATCACAGAGTAACTGGTGTACTTGCTCACGGCCACATCTGTAAGCAAAAATGTAAACATCTGAAACATAAAGGTGACATTCTTGAAACAGAAAACTTCTTTCACAGAGAACATACACTTTCTAAAGTTAATACTGAGGCATCTTTGATTACTACCAGACCATGCTGCAGGAGAAAGTGAGGTTGTCAAGCCAAGCCTTTGTTTACAGAGCATAATCTAATTACCTAAGGATCAGGGTGGGAAAATAGGCCAGAAACTGACTTGACATCAATGCTCTTTTAGTATTTCAGACAATCTATTTTACATTCAGCCTTGAAGTGTGTGAGTTGACCAAAAATGTTTTTGCAGAGTAGCACAGAAATCAAGCTTGCCCCTTCTACAAAGTATGTGTACACATACAGAGTGTATTCAAAAATAAAATTGCTTACTTCCTACATGATTTTTAAGACATATTCATTATGTATGTGAGCCTCTGAATTCTAGCATAGTCTTGGCATCAGGAAGATTTCTCAAAGCCAGGATGAAGATTAAGTACACCGTGCTTGTTTTATATGAATTGTATACAAATTGCCATCATTTCGTAAAGTTCTTGTCTACCTTGGGCACATTTGTGTAGGGAGCCAAGAGAATATGTTGACATTGTGAAGTTCCATTTTCAGGGAAAAGACCAAGGACATGGCTTTAAGATTTGGCATTTGTTCAGAGTTCCAACAATATTGTTTTCATTATAGTGAGCTTAAATAAGTATTAGCGGTCTTTCTATCAAAGAAATTAGTCCTCATGTGAATGGCCTATAAATAAAATTGTTATACAGTGGAATAATAGGAGCATGTAATAAAATGAGATTTCCAGCCAAACAAACATATGGACATTAAAAATTAAAAAAACGAAAATGTGCACGATATGAGTCCCATGTGGTATGATTGAAGTCATCCACTAACATGTCTGGATTCCATCCATTTAGGAGCATAAGATCCTTTCAGTCAGGGGACAGCTCTTACTGTCTGGGGGTGTTACAAGTGAGAAGATGTGGTTTCCTGGGGGGAACAAAAAGGGTGGGGCAAAGTTTTCAGCAGTTATCACAATTTTGTTTAACACGTTTTATTGGATAATGGCATACTAAGATTCACGGAATAGACAGTATTAGCAATTATAGCATTCAGTTATCTCAAAGAAAGTAATGGTGCCTCTGTTATGTATGAAGTTGTCATACAAAAACCTTCATGGTTTTAGTTGTCTGCATCAGACTTCATGTTAATTTCATACATTCACTTATAGTTTCATTCATTCATCTAAAACCTATATCAAACACCTGTCAATAAAAGTCTGCTAATAAACAAAAATGTATCACTTTATGTATCTCTATTAAAACAATCCATTCTTTCATATAATCCTAGTAAAGATCCTTTTTTTCTGTACCCCAGAGCATCCCTAATCTTCTGTGAAAGAGTAAAGTACTAAAATAATAAACTTTATTTCAGTCAAATAATCCATTTGAACTTTTTATGAATTTTCAGATCAGTTAAATGCCAGTTGAATGTAAGAGAAAAAAATTTTAACACCTTAAGACTGTATGGGTTCAGAGAAAATGCCAACAAGAAACTAAAGCTGTTAACCAAGTAGTTTGATAATCAAGGAAATTAAAGGTTAGAACAACATAAAAAGTCAGATCAACAAAAATGAATATGCACACTTGTTGAAAATCCCTACTGCATACTGAGGTTGAGAAATCTTTGAGTAAACTATTGCGCTAACTCAATCATCAGCAGAATAAAATATGGATTCCATATACTTCAAATTTCATTGTTTACATGTTTTCTACTTTCTTTTCAGTATAACAGAAAATTATCTCTTTTTTTTCAAGTAATATTATTTTCTGGATCATATTGACCAAACTGGGCTTCCCCGGTGGCTCAGACAGTGAAGAATCCACCAGCAAAGCAGGAGACCAGGGTTTGATCTCTGGTTGGGAAGATCCTCTGGAGAAGGAAATGGCAACCACTCCAGTATTCTTGCCTGGAGAATTCCATGGACAGAGGAGCCTGGCAGGCTACAATCCATGGGGTCGCAAAGAGTCAGACATGACTAAGCGACTAAAATGTTCATTTTTCACTTTCACATTGACTAAACAATGGCCCTTAACAAAGGTTCAGAACCTCTGTGTGGGAGGATAAAAGTGGCAGGGAGAAGTTTCCAATGGTTAACAGAGATTTTGTCAACACATTTTCCTGGGTAATATGATACTAAGCCTCATGACAAAGGCAGTATTAGTAATTACGACATGTGGCATTATGTCAGAGCAGCAAAGATGTCTTCATTTTGAATGAAGAGTTATATTAGTTATCTTACTGCTGGGTCCAGTTTGATCATCCTTTCTACTATTCTTGTCTCTGTTTTCTCTCTTCTCTTTGTCTGGTTTTCATCTGTTCTTTTCTTCAGTTTTCAGTTTAGACTTCTCTTTCTCCAGGAAGCTTTCTGGGAGCATCAAGGCTGAGTTAGACCTCCCCTGGTTTTTCTCATGACTCCCTATATTATGGCTCTTTTGTTTCCCCTTTATTATAATTCCTTGTATAATAGTCTGCCCACCTGCTTGGCCACTCCCTTCCCAGTGTATGCTCTACTAGGGCAGAACTATCTCATTTACCACCTTATCCTCAGCTTCTGTGCTTTTCTTGTGACTCGATGGTAAAGAATCTTCCTGCAATGCAAGAAATGGCCACCCACTCTAGTACTGTTGCCTGGAGAATTCCATGGAGAGAGGAGCCTGGTGGGCTACAGTCCACAAGGTCGCAAAGAGTCGGATACAACTGAGCAACTATGTATGTGCGCATGCCCCAGCATCTAGCAGAGTCTCTGGCAAATAACAATTGTCCAACATATATGTATTGGATAAATGAAATAATGAGTAAATGAAAAATCAATGAATAAATAGATGAATAATAATTTGAAGACCTGGCTCCTGAACTTGCCATTAACTATATGGTTTTTGACAGGGCACTCACATCTCTCTGTCTTAGTTTCCACAAGGTCAGAATGAGAGATGTAGGTGTGGGCAAGATGATTTCTAAAAACTTTATGAATCTCAGTGTATACAGTTCTATGATGAACCTTTCATAATAATCATTTCCTCAGAGTATCATTTCATTTGCCTGAGGAAAACCCCAAAATACTTCATAAGCCATGTTGAGGAAAAATTGCTTCCATGAACAAATTTGTAACTGATAACCTAAATATAGAGCATTTGTTTAGCCTTTGAGGCAAAGTCTTGAATTGTCGCAGACTTTGTACATACCATCTGTTGTATGGTGTTCAGACTATCACAGAAAATCAAATGGGAGACCATAAAATAAAATAAGGCCTTATTTTACCTATGTCAGCACAAAGAACAATATAAACCTTATATTCTTTATAATTTTTCATTTAGCCATTTAAACAATAAGCTTAGTATAAAATAAGGTAAAGTATTAAAATAGACATATAATCTTGCTACCACTATTTAGATAAATGTTTTGACCATTATCTATATGAATTCAAGCAGAAATTAACCAGAGAAGAGAAAGAAGAGAAGGATATGGCAGACATTATCTAGGATAGAGTGAAAGACCTGGAGAATATGTTCAAATCTCTGTAAATGATATACTGACGAGGATCATCCCAGGAAATCTGTACATCAAGAGAAATTTCTTTAATGGTCTTTTTTATTTTCCTATCTTAACTTCTCTGGCCTTGGCCCAGCCAAAGAGACTGTCAGATAATAATAGCTAGCACTCATTCAGAGTTTGCTATGTGTAGGCACTGTGATAGTGCACAGGTTAGGTCCAGGTAAGAGATTAGGTAAAAATGTTTACAGATTAAGTAATTAGAAAACAAATGGGAGTACTGAGATTTGAATATGGGCTATATGAATGAAGACCAAGCATGTTGTTACTATATGTTTCTGCGACCTGCTTGGTCTGCTGATATTTCCAGCATAGAACCTACTTCCTGGCACATAGTAAGTGCTCAGTTAATGTTTGCTGAATTAATAAGTGAATAAAAGATTGAATAGATAGGGTTCCAGAAGTAGTTGGGGAGATCTGAAACGTGAAGCTAACTTGGGGAGTTGGTCACGATGATGGTGGAATTCCCTTTATTAAAGGAGCACTCGGGCTTCCCTGGAGGTCCAATAGTTAAGACTCTGTGCTTTACACCAGGGGGCATGGGTGTGATCCATGATCAGGGAAGGTCCACGTGCCCTGAGGTGTGCCAAAAAAAAAGAAAGAAAGAAAGAAAAGAAAAGCACTATCCTGGGATACAGAGAAAGAAATTTGTCACAAAAATATATGTGTGATTCACAATATGTGTGTGTGTGTATGTGGGTGTGTGTTTACTTTTGTTAGCATATAAAATACTTTTAAAATGATAAGGTCTAAACTTAAAAGTGAGATTTAGGTATTATATTCCAATTTATAGCCATACTATAATGTCACAGAATATAAACTCCTGACAAGGAAGGATTATAATGGAAATCTTGGCAGTTCCTCAAGTATGCCTCTAGAATGCATCATAATATTTTAACTCTTCATATTTAGGCCTGGAATGAAGTTAAGTTACAGCATTTTCTCTACAGGCATTTAATCCAATCTTTATCATTGAGTCTGTTTATTTGCTCACTATGAAGTGACCACTGGAATTTTCCCTACTCGTCAGACACTGATCGATGGATTTGAAAATAACCCATTAACTGGGACAAAAAAAGGACCTCAACATTCCCACTATTATTAGATGTTTGTTAAACAATGACTCCAAATGGGAAAAGACAACTGATGTAGTCTGAAATATGGAGGTCCTAGTTAAAAAACATATGGAAAAATAAAAACTAGCTTCTATAGCATACTGCACTGACAGTTGTATGTGTGGTTTTCATAATGCAGTTGTGAAAGAATCACTGCTGGAAGACATTTACACACACATGTATATCTTATATGTCTTTCTGCACCTTAAGATTAGCAACCTGAGTAAATGAATGAATTGTACTTTGGAAATAGACTAAATAATAGAACTTCATTTCATTCATTTAGATTCAGATGTTTAGAGAGAGCTCATGTTCAATATCACATTACAGTTGCAGAATTACAGGGTAAAAAGGACAGATCAAGTCACAACTTGGAAGCATTTGAAAACATCCGGCAGGGAAAATCAGCATCTCTGGATAGACTGCTCAACTTCTGGAGTCCTAAAGGAACTTCATCCATCTGAGTCACAGTTGTTGAAGGACTCACAGCTCTAATGAGGCATGGAATAGGCAACGATAAACTGGGGAGGATGGTTTTCAGATTTTGATGACTGTGAACTCATGTTTTACTGCATTTTAACTCAGAACAAGGGAATTTTTACCTTAATTATTCACTGAATTTGGCAATGATTTTAATGAAATTGGAGGCATCTCTATGGTGATTCACTGCTTATAACTGGAGTATCTAGATTGTGCCTTTGTTCTGGTAAGCTATGTTGAGCTACATGTGTCAGTGTGAAATCAGAAAAAGAGTGAGGAGAGAATTTGTATCCTAGGATAGAACCAGGCTTGGAGTTGATTTGATTAGTATAAAATTTGACCCATTTCAGCACCTTATCATGACAGAATCTAAACTGCACACTCTGGACTGAGTTGGATAAACAAAAGAGGAATTAGGGCTTGATGAGGTTAGAAACTGAACTACCATGAGAGACTCTCCTG
Organism: Cervus canadensis; assembly: GCF_019320065.1. Taxonomy (NCBI): domain Eukaryota; kingdom Metazoa; phylum Chordata; class Mammalia; order Artiodactyla; family Cervidae; genus Cervus; species Cervus canadensis. The sequence continues at coordinate 56,049,124 of NC_057398.1, read as the reverse complement.
TGTGCGTGCACAGTGGGGAGTTCCAGGCAGCTGGGGGTGAGGGTGAGCAGCAAGCCATATCCCTGGTTTATTTTAGGTTTAATGGGTAAGAAGGGAAGCTGCTGGAAAATGTTAACAGAAAACTGTTTTTCACCCTGCATCCTTGTTCTTAGGCTCCCTCAGGTGGTGCAGAGGTAAAGAATCAACTTGCTGTTGCAGGAGATGCAAGAGACTCGAGTTTGATCCCTGGGTTGGGAAGATCCCCTGGAGGACGGAATGGCAACCCACTCCAGTATTCTTACCTGGGAAATCCCATGGACAGAGGAGCCTGACAGGCTATAGTCCATGGGGTGGCAAAGAGTTAGACACAGCTGATCACCAGCACCCCATTCTCTAAAAAAGCTTCCACTAACATAGCAGACCTGGCTGCTTGCCTCATCTCTTACTTATCCTTGAGAGAGAATTGGCAGATAGAGCCCATGGTCCCTACTCTCAATTGAGTAGAACTATCCAAAGGCTGCAAGGAGAGGTGAATGAGAGGCAGGAATCCTATTCTCTAGATCCAAATGTTCCCGCAGGCTGGCCCAAGGTTCAGACTTGAAATGAATAAGGAAGACCCTTTCATCAATTGACCTAAAGTCATGTTATTCAATTGTCTTTATCAGCAATACAGCTGACCTTTTCATCTCCATCTGGGTCTGATTTCTCAAATGTATCTGAACAAGCAAAGGGAGGCAAAGGATATTATTTACTGCTTCCTGAACATCAACACTTCTCCCCATGCATCCTGCGTTGTTACCCCAGTTTGGAGGGATCTTTCTTCAGATGCTGTTTTGTTCACACTGTTTGCTCATGAGGTTACTGAAAGTGAAGCTGGGGGAGAGATCTGATCAGCCATTAATTACTTATCCTTCACTTCTATTTCATTGATAAAGTAATCTAAGGAAAGAATCAGCAGGTTAGGCAAGGCATTGTGTGATCCAAAGATTTGAAAGGTGTGAACTGGAGGTACAATATAACTTCGCTAAAGTGACAAGAACAAAAGGAGTCTCCTGCAAAGAACTCTTTACACCAGCGCATTCTGTGTTGTTGCCCCAGCTTGGATTGCCAGACACTAGAACTCCCTCCCTTTATGACAAACAAATGCCTAGCTTATGAATAGATTTGATTTTTATTGTCCATAAAAATAAAGGATTAGTGTTTAGGGTTAAAAGAAAACCCAGAAACTTAAGTTTAGAACCCTAGGTCCATCATGACCTGAATGTCAGCACAGGATATCATTTTCTCTGAACCTGCTTTCTCTCTGGCAGGACTACCCTGTGTATTAAATGAGACATATTTAAAAAAACACCTAATACTATGTCAAGTATAAGAGTTATTCAATAATAGATTGTTTTTGCTAATATTGGTAATGGCTTGTTAAGGAAAAACAGATTTTTGACATGTCACATGATAGTCAGTGAATATTTTTTTTTAAATACAGTTACTGTATATTATATAAGTGATGGTTATATGATATGGACTTCCCTGGTGGCTAGTGGTAAAGAATCTGCCTGCAATGCAGAAGACCTGAATTCAATCTCTGGGTTGAGAAGATCCCCTGGGGGAGGGCATGGCAACCCACTCTAGTACTCTTGCCTAGACAATCCCATGGACAGAGGAGCCTGGCGGGCTGCAGTTCATAGGGTCACACAGAATCAAGCACAACCGAAGTGGCTAAGCAGCAGCAGGTGTAAGATACAGTGATTCACAATTTTTTAAAGGTTATATTCCATTTATGTTGTTTTAGTTGCTAAGTCATGTCTGCTTCTTTGTGACCCCATGGACAGTAGCCCGCCAGGCCCCTCTGTCCATGAGTTTCCCAGGAAGAAAACTAAAGGGTGCTGCCATTTCCTTCTCCAGGGGATCTTCCCAACTCAGGGGTTGAACCTGGGTCTCCTGCACTGACAGGCAGATTCTTTACTACTGAGCCACCTGGACAGCCCATATTCTTTTTATAGTTACTATAAATAGTGGCTGTATTTCCCGTGTTGTGCAACATATCCTTGGAGCTTATTTTATACCTAATAGTGCCGATGACAAATCGACACTTGCCATCTACCTCTATGAGGATTAAATCACATGCTGCTGCAGCTGCTGACCTTCAACACCCCCTGAAAGAAGTTCAGGATGGAGATCAAGAACAAGGCACCCTGTACTCTGGGAAAAACGGGCAGTGCAGGTTTTTAAATAGTTAGATATTTTCAGGAGAAGACTTTATGAGCCCAGTTTTTGTATCTCTTCACATCTCAAAAAGCACTAAAATAAAATACTTCATGGACATGTGCTCCTCGTGACTGGCAGAAAGCTTCACGAGATTAGCAGAGACCTCTGCAAAAAATATGTGCTAGATTTCATGTACTCCCCCTTCACCAAAATCACATATATATTGGCCAACCATCCATCTCCATCTGAGATAGTTCTCAGAGCTATCTGAAATGCTGCCCTCATTTGCCCCCAATAAAACTTAACTCACATTGTGGTTATTTTTCAGTGGACAGTTGTGTGTGCCTCTTACTGCCCTATATTGCTCTGCCCTCTTTCCTCTCCCCACTGGTAACTTCTAGTTTGTTCTCTGTATCTGTGAATCTGCTTCTTTTTTGTTATATTCACTGGTTTGTTGTACTTCTTAGATTCTACCTGTAAGTGATATCTTACAGTATCTGTCTTCTTCTGTCTGGGTGGTTAGTATTCATTCCTTTTATTCAGGCTTTGCCCCTGAAGAATGAGAAATAGAATCCAAACTAAAGAAGTTTTGGTTTATTTTTACATAGAAAAGTGCAATGTAAAAATCTTATAAAGAAACATCTGTCAAGTGAAATTCATAAGTCTCTTTACTAGGGAAAGTTCTCATTTATGCTCTGTTATTTATGGTGCAGGTTTAAGATCATGATGGGTGGCCCAGCTGTTCCCCCTGTGCATTAGGAATGTTAGGCACTGCCTGCTTCTTAAATCCAAAAGCAATAGCCCTCTTCCTTATGATCCAGTTCAGAGATGTTGTTAGAGTCAGTTGGACCAAAAGTTGAGCAGGGCCATAAACCAAAGCTAGGCTTTGCTTCTTCCAGTTTGCATGCTTTCTATGGCTTAATAACATGATCGGTTACCAGGAAAATGCAATATAACCAGCTCATGGCATCTGGGTTAAAATGTATGCAAAAATATAAACACTGGCAGGAGTCTCAGCTGAGGAGCGGCACCGTGTTTATCCAAGAATCGGGCATGATAGTAATCCAGCTCCTGGCATATGATTTATTTCTTAAGGCCAAAAATCAAGTGACCCATGTTAGAAGTCTTTTATGAAAGCCTCAGGCATGTAGTGCTTATTTGATTTTTAGGAGAAATCACAAGAAATGTTAGTGAGTCAAGGGGAAAGGGTTGAGAGGGTTAAAAAAAAACTTGTTAACATGAAGTCAATTTCAGAGATTTTTTTTAATCTTTGAAAAAGTGATATTATTGGACCAAATGATAGTCTGTCTATAAAGAAAACACTCTACCACTTCTCAAAGTATTTCTTAATATGCATCTAAAGTTTCATTGTTAAAGAGTCAAATTTTCCAAATCAGAGAAAAGTATTACTTCATGGTTCCCAAGTTTCCAATCACTTAACATATGAAACACTGAAGTTTAAGAGTCAAATGCTCCAAGCGAAAAGCATCTGTTTGATGTCGGCAAGGTCTCTGACAAATTCAGTGTTAAAAGACTCTTTGAGCTGCTCTTTGAAAATATATCACTTTATAATAAATCCCTGGGTTCTGACACACGCAGTGATGAGGTTTGCTTTATAGACTTAGGCAGGAGGATCTGTTTCCCACACCTGGCTCTCCGTGAGATGAGAGTGGCAGGTTTAAAATCAAAATGAGCATACAGCTTTGGGTTTAGGTGCTGACCTAAGTACCTTTTCTTTACATTCAGAAAATACATTCTCAGAAGAAGACACCAAACTGTAAAAGATGCAAGGAACTAAGTCTGCTGAAATATTAATTATGAACAGCTGCTGAGGCTGTGTCATCATGGCTCATGGATTTTGAGATGGTTGGTACCATTATTTCAGCCACTGTGGGGACTGGTTGATTTGCACAGACAATTCATTCCATGTAGAATGTTCTCTTTTGCTGTTACTTCAGAGCATGAATGCTTTAGTAAAAATGGATATCTTTCTCGACATGTAGGAGTGTTGTCATGATAAATTAAACACCTAAAATTTGTTGTTGTTTAGTTGCTAAAGTTGTGTCTGATTCTTTTGTGACCCCATGGACTGTAGCCCCACCAGGCTCCTCTGTCCTTGGGATTTCCCAGGCAAGAATACTGGAATGGGTTGCTATTTCCTTCTCCAGGGGATCTTCCCAACCCAGGGATTGAACCCATGTCTCCTGCATTGCAAGTGGATTCTTCACCGCTGAGCCACCAGGAAAGTCCCCATCTAAAAATAGCACACATGTTTTAAAAAGTTGCATTATATGTTCACTCTACAACCTTTATATACCACAGATAAACATAAAGGAAATGAATTCCACCATCTAGAAATAACCACTTTTGGTGTATGTTGATTTCTCTTATACATGCAGACTCATAAAGACACAAAAATATATATTGATACATGTATGCCTTTAAATAAATAGTATGAAGTCTTTCACATATTGCTCAAGATAGTGTTTTTTTTCACACAGTATATTAGAACCATCTCAATCAATCAATCTCTCTTTCTCTCTCTTCCTCTCCCACTTTCTGTGATGTATGTGTTTATATTCATTTTAATGATTACATAATGTCCTGTTATATAGATGGGTACCATCTCTTTTTATAAGAAAGGCCAGACCTGTCTTCTGTGCACTGCTTTCAGCAACTAAAATAGAATAAACTACAGTAGAAATTAACACAGTATTGTAAATCAACTTCACTTTACTAAAATAAATTATTTTTAAAAACCTAATAAGTCAGCAACTCATGACACAGTGCATGAGCCAGACTGGGCTAGAAGCTGGTGCTGGACATTTTACTTCTGAATGTTAAATAGAAACAATTAAATTTTAAAAATGAAACCATCACCCAGTCAAATGACTGGATGATTACCAACACTTTTGTAGACACTCAAGCTTCTCACCTACTTCGTTTGCTTGCCCTCCCACCAGAAGAAACCACTATGAAGTTTTTGGGTTTCTATCTATCTTCTCTTCCTTTTTAAGAACAAACCACAAGGAATTCCCTGGCAGTGCTCTGGTTAGGACTCTGCACGTCCACTGCAGAGGGCACAGGTTCCATTTCTGGTTGGGGGTCCTGCGTGTCACTGGGAGTGGCCAAAAGTTAAAAAAATGAAAACAAAAAAGCCAAACTACATATACACGTGCGCACACACACCTATGCACATGTGGACACAGTATGTGGTCTATTTTCTCTGCTATTTGGCTGTTGTAAAAGTAGGATCATCTTGTTTGTAGCTTTCTTTATCACTTAGCTTTATGAATGTTTTTAGGATTCATCCATATTATTGAATATAATTCATTCCTCGGGTTATTCTACAGTGTTAAAATATGCCTATTTAAATACCATTCTAATGTTGATGGGCATTTGTGTTAGGAATGTGTGTGTATGTGTTGCTCTTAGAAATACCACTGACATGAATAATCTTGTGCGTGTGTCCTGTCACAGAAGCAAAAGTATCCAGGAATGAAAACACTGGATCATAGATTATGCTAATATTTGGCTGTACAATAACATGTCAAATTATTTTCCAAAGTGGATTATGCCAATTATGCTCTCACCCAGAGTACACAAAAGTGCAAGAAAGTACTAATTGTTCTATATTCTTACCTATACTGGATCTTTTCTAGTTTTTTCCTTTCAGCTACTCTTGTGGGAGCAGAGAGGTGCTGTGTTTAAATCAGCATTCCTCCCATGGCTGGTGGAGGTGAGCACCTAGTCATGTGTTGATTAGACATCTGGAATTTTTCTTTTGTAAAGTACATGCTTATATCTTTCATTCATTTTCCACTGATTTTTTCTTTGTTTCATTTAACTGCAGGAATTTTAAATAGCACATTCTGAGTTTGTTGTTGAGTTAATGAGTGGCTAATACTTTCTTCCATTCTCTGTCCTGCCATTTCACTGTGTGATGCTTTTTAGGGCTTCCCTGGTGACTCAGTGAAGAAACTGCCTGCAATGCGGGAGATGTGGGTTTGATCCCTAGGTGGTGAAGATCTCTGGAGAAGGGAATGGCTACCCACTCCAGTATTCTTGTCTGGAGAATTCCACGGACAGAGGAGCCTAGTGGGCTATAGTTTATGGGGTCGCAAGTCTTATGAAGAATAGAAACTTTGACTTTAAGTTAGTCTAATTTTTAAATTTTCCCTTATGCTAACACCTTTTATGTAGTATCAATTGTGTCTAAGAAATATTTTTGCTTACTCCAAAGTCATAAATATATTTTCCTATATTTATTTCTAGAAGTATACCATAGTTAGATCTGTGTTTTATTTAAAATTGATTTTTTGTATGGTATGGTAGGATTCGAGATTCACTTTTTTTCCATACAGATATTCATTTGACATAACACCATCAAGTGACATAACACTTCTTTCCTACCACACTGCTATGTTATCTTTGTTATACTCTGATGATCATACATGTGTGAGTCTGTTTCTTTCCCTCTGTTCCACTGGCCTCTTCTTACATCAGTGCCTCAAAGTACTTTTTTAAAGCTTTTTTTTTTTTTTTTTTGGTGTGTATGTGTGTGTGTAGACCATTTTTAAAGTCTTTATTGAATTTGTCATGGTATTGCTTTTGTTTTATGTTTTGTTTTTTTGGCTGTGAGCCATGTGGGATCCTAGCTTCCAGACCAGGGATTGAACCCATACCCCCTGCATTGGAAGACAAAGTCTTAACCACTGGATCACCAGGGAAGTCCTGCCTCAAAGTGTTAATTATTATCATTTTATAATAGGACTTGAGGTCTGATAGCATAAGTCTTCCAACGTTTTATTTCTTATTAAAGAAGAACTTGACTATTACAGGTCCTCTGGATTTCCTTATACATTTTAGAATCAGGTTGTCAATATATGCACAAAAAAATGCTAACATTTTAATTGAAATTTTATTGAACTATAAATCAATTTGGGAAGAAATGATATTACAATGACTTTTACTATTCATGAACATGTCACATATTATTTCATTTATTTAGGATTATTTTTGTTTCTGTCAATAATGTTTTTGGTTTGTTTAATTGTTTTTGGTTTTTAATGTAGAGGTAGTATACTTCTTTTATTATGTTTATTACATATGCTGTTTTTTTTATGCTGTTGTAAATGTCATTTTAAATTCACTTTTCTATTTGATAACTCAAATCATAAAGAATCTACCTGCAAAGTGGGAGACCCGGATTCAATCCCTGGGTGAGGAAGATTCTCTGGAAAAGGAAATGGCAACCCATTCCAGTATTCTTGCCTGGGAAATCCCATGGACAGAGGAGCCTAATGAGCTACAGTCCATGGGGTCGCAAAGAGACAGACACAACTGAATAACTAACACTTTCACTTCTATTTGTTAATTCTACTGTATACCATTTGCTTTTATCAAGCTGGTATATAGCAAACTTGCTAAATTCACTTACTAATTCTAATAGTTCAGCTATAAATCATTTGGGTTTTCTATGTTTAAAATCATTTTGTTGTTGCTCAGTCATTCCTGATTCTTTGTGACCCCGTGGACTGCAGCATGCCAGGCCTCCCTGTCCTCAACCATCTCAGAGTTTGCTCAAACTCATGTCCATTGAGTTGGTGATGCCATCCAAACATCTCACCTTCTGTCGTCCCCTTCTCCTCCTTCCTTCAGTCTTTCCCAGCATCAGGGTCTTTTCCAATAAGTCAGTTCTTCGCATCAGGTGGCCAAAGTATCAGAGCTTCAGCTTCAGCATCAGTCCTTCCAATGAATATTCAGGACTGATTTCCCTTAGGACTGACTGGTTTGATCTCCTTGCAGTCCAAGGGACTCTCAAGAGTCTTTTCCAACACCACAGTTGAAAAGCATCAATTCTTCGGCACTCAGCCTTCTTAAGGTCCAACTCTCACATCCATATGTAACTACTGGAACTAAAATCGTTTTAGCTCCAAAAAAGTGCAATTGTGTTTCTTCCTAATCCTCACACCTTCCATTTCTTTTTCTGGCCTGTTGTACAGAGTAGGACCTCTATCCCAAAGTTGAGTAAAAGTAACAAGAGTGGACAACTGTGTTTCCATTCCCGTTGTCAGGAATCTTTCAACAAATTACAGCTAAATATAATATAGATATTTTGTAGATAACTTTCATCAGATTAAGGAAGCTTCCTTCTAAGATTCTGAGTGTTTATCATGAATGGGCATTGAATTTTATTTTTCTTTAACTATAAAGATGATAAAAATACAAGAAAATCACATGATTTTCCCCCCTTTTCTCTTCACATGATGTTATAGACCATATTGATTGAGTTTTGAATTTTGAACCCCACTTGATCATGATTCCTTTTATGTATTGTTGGATTTGGTTTGTTATTATTTTGCTTAGAAATTTTTCATCTGTGTTCCTAAAATAAATAAATTTGCCTGTAATTTTCCTTTTTGTAATGTTCTTATCAGGTTTTTCTATCAAAGTTTAATTGCATCATAAAATAAGTTAGGAAGTGTTCCTTTATTCCTAGTCTCAAGAGTTTTTATAATATTGGTTTTATTGCTTCCTTAAATGTTTGGGAGAATTCAGAAGTGAAGCCATCTGGACTTAAGAGTTTTCTTTTGGGAGAGGTTATTTAATAATTGATTTAATTCCTTAATAGGAAAAGAACTATTTTGATTTTCCAATTATTCTTAAATTAGTATTCTTAAATTAGTTTTTCAATAAATGTATACATTTTATTTAAAAATTATTGATGATTTTAAATTAGTTAAAATTTTCAGATTTACTATCTTATAGTCATTTATACTTGCCTCTTATTATAATGTGAATATCTGTATAAAACATAGTGAGGACTCCTTTTCCAGAAGCTAATTTGGGCCCCTCCCTCCTCTATCCATACTTTCCCTTTCTCTATGTTAATTAACAGCCTTATCAGTCCTGCTGATTTTCCTTGTAAAATAACCAACCTCTGGCTTTGTTGATGCTTCTGATCACACATTTGTTTTCATATCTCATTAATTTTTGTTTCTCTAGCATTTATTATTTTCCATTCTCTTCTTTGGATTTAATTTGCTGTAATTTGTCTCTTTGTTTAAGGTAGACATTCAGTTGTTGATTTGAACCTTTCTTCCCTTCAGTGTATGTATTTAAGACTACATGCTTCACTCTATATAAGGGTTTAGGCACATTCAATAAGTTGTTATATTTTAATCACCATTTACTTAAAATTGTTTTTCAGTTTTCCTTGTGGTTATTTTTGATCCATGAGTTAGGTGAAAGTATATTACTTATTTTCCAAAAATAAGGGAATTTTCTCCCTATCTTTTCATTTTTTTTTTTTACCTAAATTCCATAATAGGGAATATACTGAATGATTTAAGCTTTTAAAACTGATTGAGACATGTCTTGTCTAGCATATTGTTGATTTTAGTAAATGTTCTTTGAGTACTTAAAAAAAAATGTTTATTTTGTTATTAATCTAGTTTGTCCCTTAGATAAGGTTTCTTTTTTTTTTTTTTTTTGTGAGGGGGGACGGGCCCCCTCTCTGCGCAGAGCTGACTCCACCTCTCGGGGGTGTTGGTGCCTGGCCTGACCCCAGAGAGTCGTTCAGCCTTTTGACATCATCGCCTTAAAACATTTTTTCTCTTGAGTTTCCTGCTAGTGACAAGACTCACATTCTCCTCTGGCCACACTCCTAAAACTTGAAAACCTAAGTCTTATTTAGACAGCACCATGGAAAGTTTCTTTTTATATCTTTTTGTTTGATTGTTTTGTTTTTTTGACCGTGAGTCTTGCAAGATCTTAGTTCCCCGACCAAGGATCGAACGCACGGCCGGAGTGAGAGCTCCGGGTCCTATTAACCACTGGACTTCCAGGGGATTCCCACAAGTTCAGTCTTTTAAGAAGGAGGCTTGGAAGGAAATTTAAACGGACCCCTTGCTCTGCCCACAAGCGGTTGAAACAGGGATGGGTCCTGGTCGCCCCCAGCCCTGGGCTCTTCTCCCCCAAAGGAGAGTGGGAGGTGACACTTGGGGGCGCAGAGCGTTGTTGGAGCCCAGGGTCCTCCCGTTTCTCGAAGTTGGGTACAGTTGCCTTCCAAGGGACAGGTCGCTTCCCCCCAGCCCCTCCCTGGTGCCTCTAGATAAGGTTTCTTAATTGCTTTTTCAGATGCTCTATACCTTTGCCAATTTTTAATTTAATCTGCTTGTTCTATTTTATCTTTTTTAAAGATTATATTAAAGCATTTAAAGATGAACTATTTTTAAAATTCCATTTTCTTTCTATTAGTTTATAAATTATATATTATTTTGCTATTCTTTTAATGATTCTCTAGAAAATGCAGTATATATCAATACTTTTGCCATTTCCCAGACAATGCAAAAACTTTAGGGCACATTACATTTACCCCCTAACACCATTTTTGCTATTTTAAAAATGTATGTCCATTCTATATACACTTTAAGTGCTACAAGGTATTATTATCATTATTTAATAAGCCAGTATTTATTAAGATTTACATTTTACCTTTTTAATTGCTGTTTATCTTTTCCTGAGTTTTCATGTGTAAATCAGAAAAAGTTTTCTTCTAACTAAATACCTCTTTAAAATGTTTGCTTTCAGAGACACTTGCACCCCAATGTTCATCGCAGCACTGTTTATAATAGCCAGGACATGGAAGCAACCTAGATGTCCATCAGCAGACGAATGGATAAGGAAGCTGTGGCACATATACACCATGGAATATTACTCAGCCATTAAAAAGAATTCATTTGAATCAGTTCTAATGAGATGGATGAAACTGGAGCCCATTATACAGGGTGAAATAAGCCAGAAAGATAAAGACCAATACAGTATACTAACACATATATATGGAATTTAAAAAGATGGTAACCATAATCCAATATGCAAAACAGAAAAAGAGACACAGATGTACAGAACAGACTTTTGGACTCTGTGGGAGAAGGTGAGGGTGGGATGTTTCAAGAGAGCAGCATCGAAACATGTATATTATCTAGGGTGAAACAGATCACCAGCCCAGGTTGGACGCATGAGACAAGGGCTCGGGGCTGGTACACTGGGAAGACCCAGAGGGATTGGGTGGAAAGGGTGGTGGGATGGGGAATACATGTAAATCCATGGCTGATTCATGTCAATATATGACAAAAAACACTACAATATTGTAAAGTAATTAGCCTCCAACTAATAAAAATAAGTGGGGGGAAAAAAAAGACATCAATAATGTTGGAGGTTGCAATAGTCAGCAGACTATACAATATATCCATACCCATCAAATTCATTTTTAATAATTAATAAATGTACTTACTAAACTAAAAAATAAAAAATAAATAAATAAATACCTGTCACAACCTTTAAAAAAAAATGTTTGCTTTCAAATTAATCAACTGTTGACGATTTCTTTAATTTTCTTTTTTGGGAGGAGGAGAGTATGGTAGATAGTCTGAAAATACCTTTATTTTGCTTTATGTTTAAGAATACATAAACTGCATATAGAATTCTAGATTGCCAATTCTAGAATTCTAGGTTCATTTTCTTTCAGCACTTTGAAGATGTAATCCCATTATCAACTTTTATATTCTGTTATTTCTGTTGAGAAGTCAATTTTAATTTTATTGTTGTTTCTTTAAGAATAATGTGTACTCTCTCCTTTAAGTTCTGTTAGATTTTTCTCTTCTTATTTGGTTTTCAGCAGTTTTGATACGATGTCATTAGTTATGAATTTCTCCCATCCACAAGGTAGTGCTTCTTGAATTTGTGTTTTGATGTCTTTCTCAGTTCTCCTCTCTTCAACTCTTATTTCTGTCCCATTTTCTCACTTTTTTTCTTCTGGAACTCCATTTCTACATAGGTTAATCTTTTTCACGGTGTGTCATACATCTTTCCCTCTTTTTTGTGTTGTTATTACTTTTGTCCCTAAGACTCAGTGTAGATATTTCCTACTGGCCATCTTCCAGCTTACCAACACTTCTTCAGCTGCATTGATTCTTCTGTTAAACCCATTTATCAAATTCTCAATTTAGGGTATTTATTTTTTTCACTTTTGGAATTTAAATTTTATACACACACACACACATCTGGGCTTCCTATGTGGCACTAGTGGTAAAGAACCTGCCTGCCAATGCAGGAGACATAAGAGATGCGGGTTTGATCCCTGGGTTGGGAAGATCCCCTGGAGGAGGGCATGGCAACCCACTCCAGTGTTCTTGCCTGGAGAATCCCATGGACAGAGGAGCCTGGCAGCCTGCAGTCACAGACAGTAGGACACGGCTGACATGACTGAGCTCAGCTCACAGCAATTCTCTGCTCGTTATCTTGATCTTGTAATTACAACTAGTTTGACAGTGATATCTGAAACTTTTTTTTTTCTTGTGCCTCTGTCTCTATTTTCTATCTTTTCTCTTGATTTTCATTTGTTTGGTGTTGTCTCTTGGAATACCTTATAATTCAAGGGAAGACTTGAGAAATAATTTGAAGTTTTGGAAGATATCTTTCTACAGAGGGTTAATTTTATTCTAATGGGGAGTTAGACTAGGAAAAGATTATCATACTTAAATCATATATTCAGGATATTTAATCACGTCAAATAATAAACATTAAAGTTTTCAGTCTCTCTGAGGCTTTATCTACATACAGTTGAATCCTAACATTAGCGTGGATCCCTTAAAACCTACCTCCATGGTAGTTTCTAAACTAAAAGTTTGATTCCCAAACCTGGTGAGATTGAACGAAGCTTTGTTCACCTTAGTGGTTCATCATTCATGTCTTTCAAATTAGCAAATCTCTTGAGGAGTCCTGTGGAGATAAATGTTGCACTCACTTCTCTGTCCCTCCCTTCTATATTGTCTCTTGGCTCCTCAAGTTCATCCACCTTGGTAGTTCCCCAGTGTTTTAGAACTAACATTAAATTAACCCAGTGTTTCTAGTTGTTCTGACAGATGGTTGTGCTGCCATAACTATTAATACATTTTAAAATATTAATGAATTAATGAAATACTTCAAAGCATAGAACATAATATAAAAAATATTATAAGATTTAACATGAAAAATTTGGAGAAGAGAAAGCCTAGGGTGAGAATTTGTTTAGAGGAATCAATAAAACCCATGATAGAGAGAAAACAACTTATATGGGAAATTCATAAAGGAAAAAATGATTTTCTCTATACTGAAGAAAGAGCTGACTCAAAGCTTAGACACTCTCATTGTGTTCCAGGATGGCATGAGACAAGGCATGTCTTGTCCTATATGGAACAGAATTTCTGAACTCAGAGGTTATAAAGAAAAAGTTTACAATCTTCCAAGTGAAAGGAACTTACTTGCCATCAAAGAATATAAATTAAAACCACAAAGAGATGCCACATTCTTTGATCATAAACATTAAAATAATTGAAAAGTGAATTTTTTCCTCTGCAAATTATTGATCATTAAGATTGCAAGCCCTGCAACTTGAAAATTAAGAAACATCCCCTTCAAGATTCCTTGGATCACAAAGAAAAGATTAAAAAAAAAAAAGACTATAAAACAATATGGAAAGCAATGAAAAGGAGAATACATTATATCAAAATCTATGGAGCACAGTAATAACTGTATTCAGAGGAAAAGGAATTGCTTTAAATGCCTTCCTTATTAGAGAAAAAAAAGATGAAAAATTAAGAAGCTAGTTATCATCAATCCCCACCATAGCATGATAAGTGAAGTTCAAAACATTAAATAGAATATTTACATAATTATTTAAATAACCTGCATGAACCTATACATTAGTTACAGCCCAGCCATAAAATCCAGGTTCCTCATCGTTCTGTTTATGATTTGTCACTACTCAATAGTGATTATCTCAGCTCAGTTCAGCTCAGTCTCTCAGTCGTGTCCGACTCTCTGCGGCCCCATGAACCGCAGCACGCCAGGCCATAAATATCAACGGGGAGAACTGTGACTGTGTTGCAGAGCAGGAGAAACAATTTGAGAGACGTTATAGGTAGTTGGCTTCATTTCTAGAGTTGATACAGGGGAAATGTGCTAAGAAATTACTATGATGTGTGTGTGTGTGTGTTCAGTCATGTCTGACTCTTTGCAACCCATGGACTGTAGCCCACCAGACTCCTCTGTCCATGCAATTTTCCAGGCAAGAATACTGGAGCAGGCTGCCATTTCCTACTCCGGAAGATCTTCCCAACCCAGGGATTGAACCCGCCTCTCTTGCATCTCCTGCATTAGCAGGCAGATTCTTCACCACTGTGCCACCTGGGAAACTAACAACTAACTCAGGAAGAAAAAACTAAGGGTAGTGGTGGGGGCATGGTAGTGGGACCATTTCTGAGATTTAAGTTAGAGTAAACTTTGACACTCTTTAAAAGTTATAAGGGCACTGATTTAATTAATCAAACTAGTTTTCATATGTTTCAATTTTTAAGTGTAAATGATGGTTTATGTATTATATCATACATATACTTTATACTTTGTTTCATTGAGTTGTCTTTAATATTTTACTTTTCTTTTAATCACTGCTCTCTATGTATCCCCAGAGCCAGAATCTTTCAAGAGCCAGCCTATAACCAGATCTCCATCACATGTTATTAATGAAAGGGTCAACTCTAACAGAAGGACATTTCTTATTAGCAATTGAAGAGAAATTGGATTTTTCAGACAACCAGTTGGGTGGAGAAAGATTTAAACGCATCACCATGTTTTATTTCTAGGTACGTCTGACAGAGTTTTTGATCAGTTGAAAATGTGTCTTTTCTTGAAAAGTTCTTTAAAAGTAGCTAGAAAAATCTTTGGTTAGTTCTTTTTATTTAGCTTAGATTTGCATTGCAAAGACAAATATTAAGTATATTTACCAACTTCAGCAAAGTCAGTTCATAGACTATTCAAAGTAGAATTCATCCTCACTTGCTAGTTTTATACCTATGGCTCCAGGCTGACTCCATTGTATTTGGGTCTGTCTCCATAGTTATATGAGCGACTTCACTTTCACTTTTCACTTTCATGCGTTGGAGTAGGAAATGGCAACCCACTCCAGTATTCTTGCCTGGAGAATCTCAGGGACAGAGGAGCCTGGTGGGCTGCCATCTATGGGGTCACACAGATTCAGACACAACTGAAGCGACTTAGCAGCAGCAGCCATAGTTATATTAGATATAAATGTTTGCTTGGGTTGGAGTATGGGTAGTCTGGAGTAGTGTGGGTGGGATTCTGAACTAGCCTGGGCTTTTAGAAGTTCTTTTCTCCTATTCAGTTTTTTAAAGATCAATGTGTGAATCACTTCAATGCCTCTCACTGTTTAGCTTGCATTTTACAATGCCTATGTGAACTCCAGGAGGGAGCATGTTTATTGTGCATGCCATTCAATTTAACTTCTACTAGAGCAAATGATTATAGAGGAAAAAAACTGGAAAATAAGTCCCTGATGTAAAACTGGTCATGGGGCCAAAACAGTAGTGCCAATTATGATTTCAGTGCCTTACCCCTGTTACTTTGCCGGCAGCATTTTCAAAAATATATAATTTATTGTTGGCTTGGGCAGGCATATTAAATAATACTTTTTCTTAAGCAGCCAGTTGTCTTTGTATTAAAAGTTAATATTGAAAATAATATAGCAAATTCACTTTGCTAATTTTATGTGTTTTGTTCTTAAATAAAGAGTGTTAACAGTAATAAATTAGGCAAAGGGGTGCCGCAGGTTGACCCAGCATGGGTGTGGCCCTGGGGCATACACAGCACTTTCTATGATTTTCTAGTTAATGTTCCTTTCCTTGATTACATGGATTAAACCAGCAAGCCAATCATTCAAATAATAGAGGCTTATTACACTCTTCTTATGCTGAAGTTTGGGATGCAGGCCTCAGGAAAGCCTGGAAATGAAGAACATGATAACTCTTGCTATTTCCAGGAGTTTTTGAAGAGATAAATCTTAAATCAATAAATGATAAGTTATAGTAAAATAGATAAATAATTGACAATTGTAAAATAAGAAAAAATATTTTTCTTGCAAGGCAGTGCCTCATCATCAAATAAGCTGCATTTGCAAGTAGTAGGATAAAATGGAGAGTGTGTAGAAGATATTTCTATGAAAACGGTCTCTGTTATTGGCTGTGTCAAAGAATCAAATTAAATTTAGGGATGAATTATTTAATGCTGGAAAATACTACCCCAGTTACTCTTTGAAAATAAACTTCAAAGTTGCAGAAAAACTATTTTTTTCTGAAGTTACCTATGAGCATTCATAAACCTTGGCAATTCTTCGTAAACCAGCGTATGAATTCTTTTTTTATATTTCCCAAACTCGGAAAGGAATCTTCTGGGGTGACACAGTCTCAGTCAAGAGAATACAGTATCATTTCAAACACAGATATTTAAGACCCCAGCAAGATACCACTTACATATTGATAAACTTAGGACATTTTCCAAAGAGCTAATGACGTAGTAGTTCTGGCCAAAGTCAATAACAACAACAAAATAACCTGCCAACCTGAGTCAACTCTTATCTACTTAAGTACAGAGAGTAAATAGTTCACGCTTGGATGAAGCCCCAGCAAGTTTAGCCTTTGCCAAACTGAGAAGGCTGAAAAGTGGACAGGATATGTGCCTGTTTATTTGTTAAAAGTAACTATGCCTAGAGGCAACTAGGAAATTAACATCCCTTAATTGGTTCTCATTAAAGTCTATCTCCTTTTCTTGTGGTATGTTGTTTATGAAGTATCCTTTAGAGGGCCTCTCATCCATTCATTCAATTATTCATTCACTAAATACTTGCTTCTAGTTTACTGATGAGGAAACAGGCTCCTAGAGAATAAGCTTTACCAAGTCAATTGTCTGAGATCACCCAGTCAGTTAATAAAATTGTAAAGAAGAGATTTGAAGCTAGATGAATATGACTCCAACTCATGTTCTTTCCGCCATTCAAGGTCTCTGAAACATGGGCTCCATCAGAATCATCTGGATCTCTATATGTGGGTGTGTGTATGTTTGTATGTGTGTGGTTATATGTGTGTGTGTGTGTGTTTTAGTCATTCAGTCATGTCCAACTCTTTGAGACCCCATGGACTGCAGCCTGCCAGGTTCCTCTGTCCATGGGATTTTCCAGGCAAGAATACTGGAGTGGGTAGCCATTTTATTTGGGTCCCCATATATATTTCTGAATCTCATTCTGGATTATTTAAACAGAATTTTTTGTGGTGGGGCTTGGGAATCTATTTTAACAAGGGTTCCATCTGATGTTTGATATGTACGCAGGTTTAGAAACACCTAAAACACAGCATGCTAGTTTTCCAACTCCTAATACAGTAACTGATCCAAAACACTTAATAAATACTCATCTGACAAACATTTACTGAGCATCCATATGTCACCATGTCTCTGGCATTGTTATAGGAATGGCAATTGCAAAAATTCCAGCTCTCACGAAGCTTACATTCTAGTGTAAGGATGGAGGCAGGTCACAGAAGATGACAAAAACAAGATACATAAGCAAATGACATGTGTTAGGAGATGGTAGGTGCTAGGGGAAAATAATAGTGTAAGGAGATTAGCAGGGTAAGTACTAAATAGGGTGGTCGGGGTTGCTTTTCTTGTCAAGGCGACATTTAAAGGAGGTGACCGGATGACCCATGTGCATCTCTGTGAAGAACAACCAGGCAGGTGGAACAGCTAGCACAGAAGCCCTCAGCAAGTATGTGCCTGGGGCATCCAAGAAATACCAAAGAGAGGGACTTCCCTGGTGGTCCAGTGGTTAAGACTCTGTGCTCCCAATGCAGGGGCCCAGGTTTGATCCCTGGTTAACTTGATCCCATATGACGCAACTAAAAATTTTGCATGCCACAACTAAGACCCACTGCAGCCAAATAAGTGAATAAATAAAAATAAATATTTAAAAAAGTACCAAAGAGACCGAGGAAAAGAGTGAGAAAAAGGAGAAAAAGTTGAAGTCCAAGAGGCAAAGAGAGGGGAAGGACCAGGTGAATCCATCTTGGGTCATACAGACTATTGTAAGTGCTTTTACTCTAAATAAAGCGGAAAAGAACTGTCAAGTTTTGAGGAGGGGGAAAAGTTAGATGAACTGATAAATGAAAAACAAACAATTCAGTTTGCAAAAGCCCGGAAATTTTTGAAAAGTTCTCTAGTCCAGATTTCATTGAAAAGTCAGGCTTTTTATTTTTATTTTTTATTAGTCCAGAAAAAGTTACAATTTCACAAGCAAGGAGGCTTCAATATTCTTTTATTTTTTTATTTTATTTACTGAACTGTAGTTGGCTTACAGTGTTGTGTTAGTTTCAGGTATACAGCCAAGTGATTTAGTATACACACACACACACACACACACACACACACACGAGACAGGGCTGCCCCGGTGGCTCAGCTGTAAAGAATCCGCCTGCAATGCAAGAGACACAGGAGACCCAGTTTTGCTCCCTGGGTCAGGAAGATCCCCTGGAGGAAGAAATGGCAACACAGTCCTGTATTCTTGCTGGGAAAATCTCATGGACAGAGGAGCCCGTGGGGTCACAGAGAGTCAGACTGAGTGACTGGATGACTGAACACACACACATATGTATACACATATACATGTATGTATTCCTTTTCAGGTTCTTTTCCTTTGTAAGTTATTACTAAATATCGAGTATAGTTCCCTGTGAGGTTTCATTATTCTTTAGTCACCTAGCCGCTTCATTCAACCATTCATTAACGACAGATTTATTAAATCCATAGCCTACCCTGGGTGAGGTGCTATGCTGAGTGCAGAGGGCTTTATTGGATTTATGCTCATGGGCCTCAGTAGCAGTGTATGTGGTCCAAGCTGCCTGTGAAGCAATTGTTTATTCCCAACCTAATTACTTCCATTGCAATTAAACCCCTTTTCCTTTGGCTGATTGTCAGTATGTGACGTAATCAGTCTAAATGGTCACCAGTTTGGCATCTGTGACAAGCTGTGGCTGGCAGTCTTTCCCAAAGTTTTATAAGGAAGAAAAGGTGTTGTATGCACAGGTTTGTCTTAATGGGAAGACAAGATTACTGGCAGAGAAGACAGAATATCAGAAATTGAAGGGCAAAGGCGAAAGAAGCTGAGAAATTTCTCGTTTCCTGGAGTTGAAAGCAGAAGAGATGGGAAAGGTGTTGGTCATGTCTTTTGGGGATTAGAAATGAAACATCAGTCAAACTAGTCACTTTAAGTATGTAGCATATATCTTAAACTTGTTTTTATCACCATTGAATGGGAAAATGCTTTGGAGGAATAGCAAAACATGGGATGAAGACATGCCAAAGGAAAAAATCTGAACCTGGTGACTAATTCTTTTCAAATGATTCAGCTTGCAGACTTCACAGATAGTGGAAATAGCGTGGTAATGCACAAACACAGCTTTGTTACTCAGAAGGGGAAAACGAACAGGAATTTTATCTGATTAATATCTTAACTCTACTTTAATACAAAGACATTTTAATGGCCACGTTTAAAAGATCTTTCTTAGTGTTCTACCTCCAGGCCAATTCTATGCTATGCTAACTTTCTGGCATAATTATTTGTTTCATAAATATGTCAGCCCAAGGGATGATCAGAGTACATCCTATCTCCCTCATTCAATTTTTTATTCCTAAAGATTTAAGCTGATAAATAGAATTTTTACTTTTTATAAGACATCTTAATATAAATATACCATAAATCATAATTATAAACATATCATACTATGAAGAAGCAGAAAATCTCTGATAAGAGAAGACATCATTTTCTAGATGTGTTCTTGCCATTTTATTTTCAAGAAAAAAGGGAAAACAGAGATGCAACTAAAAATAATAAAGGTAAAGTGACAAAGGTTGCATGATTTTTTAAAAAATGACTTAGAGTCCTGTCTCATAATGTTAGGTTGAGGGTTTAAGTCCAGTAAATCATAAATCTCAAGCTTAGATATTGCTGATGGAAAATGGAAGACAAAAGCTAAATTTAGACCTCCCTCAAGTCACCAGCATGGTCCACATGGAGAAATAGCAGCATAGAACTAAAATCTACACTTTGCTTAGCTAGAGATGGTGAGCAGTTACACAATAGGAAAAACCAAGCAAAAAGGCAAATTCTCACCCTATCTTGATATACTTGGAATTACTCCTTGTTCACGTATCATGCACTTTTAAATGACATTGTATAAAGATTCTGTTGACTTTTCGAAAAACAGTGGGACCTTGAGGACTTTTCTCTTGAGAACTAACATGTGCTAGTCCCCACAGCATTTGTGGGGTTGAATTTAGGTTCACTGATTCATGCTTGTTCAAGTGTTTCTTTCCTGAAGACATTTTTCCTTGGGCATTTTCTATATTGCTAACTAGGAAGCCAGATCCATGAGATTAAAAGATTAATCTTTCTCATTGACTTTCTGACTGTGCATTAAAAAGCAGTTAAAAAATATTGTCAATTAAGAGACCATGCAGGTAATTTAGGAACATGGAATTGATCAGCCAATATTTGTCTTTAACAGATTATAAAACTGTAATGCTAGGCCCGTTCTTCCCTTACTAGACTCATGTTAAGATGATACTGACCTGACCTGACCATTTGTCCCTGGGTAGTCATGGATGGCCACCTGCCAAGAAATGATGCCCACTGCCACAAGTAAACCAATGATAAGGCTTTAAAATCTCTTAAGAAGAGAATGATTCTCATGTCAAGAATGAGGCTGAACTTCAGATGTGGAGGAATGAATAGATGAACAAACCCTCTCTCCCTAAAACAACTCTGAAAGTGAAGCAAAGTTGACCAAAACAATCACTAAATCTCCCAAAGCAGTCTGTGAAAACCAGCAGCTTTACTGGTGGAGGGGCAGCCTTGGATTTAGAGTAGAAGAAGGAATAGCCATATCCAGCAGCAAATGAGAAAAGCCTGAGTTCTTCTAATCTGAGGTTGAAGCCCTTGTTGGGATGTGTGTGAATATCAGAGGACTAGACAGGAGATTCTGGAAATTACATAGCCTTGGAGGACCTTGATAGGCATTCCACACATCCCTGACTCGAAGCCCATGTACTTATGAAGTGGAGACCTGAGAGGGCTATGCAGAAAGTAAGAACTTGGCAAACTTGAAAACTGCCCATGTTTGGAGTGCTTTCCCAAACCAAACACCGATCCTCTAACAGGGAGTAGAAGCCTTATAGACTAGATGTGTTTGAGCACAGTTTGTCAACAGCCACTGACTGGCCACAAAGCTGTGAGATACCAGGGTTACTTCTAGGAAAACAGTCTGAAAATAGAATTGAACATTAAAAAAAATATGAGCAGAAACAGACCACAACCCCACATGACAGGGATGATAGTTTCTGCTGGGTAAATCCATGCTAGTTAAGAAAATGTTCATTTAATTTAAAAGAAAGTAAAAATTAAAAACCCAACACGAAAAAATGTAGTCATGTTTGGAGGTGAGAGTTGGACTATAAAGAAAGTTGAGCACTGAGGAATTGATGCTTTTGAACTGTGATGTTGGAGAAGATTCTTGAGAGTCTCTTGGACTGCAAGGAGATCCAACCAGTCAATCATAAAGGAGATCAGTCCTGATTCATTGGAAGGACTGTTGCCAAAGCTCCAATACATTGGCCACCTGAGGAGAAGACTGGCTCATTGGAAAGGACCCTGATGCTTGGAAAGATTGAAGGCAGGAGGAGAAGGGGACAACAGAGGATGAGATAGTTAGATGGCATCACCGACGTGCGTTTGAGCAAGATCTGGGAGTTGGTGATGGACAGAGAAGCCTGACATCCTGCATGCCAGGGGATTACAAACAGTTGGACACAACTGAGCAACTGAACTGAAGGAAAAAAACCCTCAGAGGAAAAATTAGAACCAGAGTTGTTGTAATATTTTATTTAAAATGTCCAATTTCCAAAATAAAAATTATTAGACATGCAAATAAAGCAGAAAATACAACCCATATGCAGAGTGGGAAAAAAGCAGTAAAAAAAAAAAAACAAAAAAAACTGAGAAGTTCTATAAGTTAAATTTACCAGACAAAGACTTCAAAACATCTATTATCAGTATTAAAGAACCCATGAAGAATATACTGACAATGACTGAATATATAGGGAATATTGATAAAGAAATCAGATCTACTAAAAATACCAGTTGAAAATTCTAGAGTTGAAAAACACAGTATCTAAAATGAAATATTCAGTAGATGAGTTCCACAACAGATTTGAGATCAATTAAAAAAATAATTAGTCAATTTGGTGATGAACTAATAGACTTTATCCAGCCTAAACAGGAGAGAGAAAAAAACTGAAGTTAAACAATGCCTGAGAGATCTCACAGCCACTGCCAAGCAAATCAGCCTGTGCATAATAAGTCTCAGTAGGAGAAGAAAGGGACACACAAATTCCTGAAGAAATAATTACTGAAAATGCCCCCAAGCTTTATGAAAAAAAAAATTAATACATATAAGAAACTCATCTTCTACTTTTGCTTTAGTGACTACACCAAAGCCTTTGACTGTGTGAATCACAGCAAACTGTGTAAAATTCTTAAAGAGGTGGGAATACCAGACCTCCTGACCTGCCTCCTAAGAAATTTGTATGCAGGTCAAGAAGCTACAGTTAGAACTGGACATGGAAAAACAGACTGGTTTCAAATCAAGAAAGGAGTACATCAAGGCTGTATATTGTCACCCTGCTTATTTAACTTATATGCAGAGTACATCATGAGAAACACTGGGCTGGATGAAACACAAGCTCGAATCAAGATTGCCGGGAGAAATACCAATAACCTCAGATGTGCAGATGACACCACGCTTATGGCAGAAAGTGAAGAACTAAAGAGCCTCTTGATGAAAGTGAAAGAAGAGAGTGAAAAAGTTAGTTTAAAATTCAACATTCAGAAAACTAAGATCATGGCATCCAGTCCCATCACTTCATGGCAAAAAATGGGGAAACAGTGGAAACAGTAAGAGACTTTATTGTTGGGGGTTCCAAAATCACTGCAGATGGTGACTGCAGCCATGAAATTAAAAGATGCTTGCTCCTTGGAAGAAAAGTTATGACCAAACTTGACAGCATATTAAAAAGCAGAGACATTACTTTGCCAACAAAGGTCCATCTAGTCAAAGCTATGGTTTTTCCAGTAGTCACGTATGTATGTGAGAGTTGGACTATAAAGAGAGCTGAGTGCCGAAGAATTGATGTTTTTGAACTGTGGTGTTGAAGAACACTCTTGAGAGTCCCATGGACTACAAGGAGATCCAACCAATCCATCCTAAAGGAAATCAGTCCTCAATATTCATTGGAAGGACTGATGCTGAAGCTGAAACTCCAATACTTTGACCACCTGATGGGAAGAACTGACTCATTGGAAAAGACCCTGATGCTGGGAAAGATTGAAGGCGGGAGGAGAAGGGGACGACAGAGGATGAGATGGATGGATGGCATCAATGACTCGATGGACATGAGTTTGAGTAAGCTTCGGGAGTTGGTGATGGGCAGGGAAGCCTGGTTGCTGCAGTCCATGGGGTCGCAAAGAGTCAGACAGGACTGAGTAACTGAACTGAACTTAAGAAACTCTTTGCATCCCAAATAAGGTAAACATAAAGAGATCCTCACCTACATATACTATGGTCCATATGTTGAAAGTCAAAGAAAAAGAGAACATCTTCAAATCATCAAAAGAAAAACAACTCTAGTATTAGGAACTTAGATCCCTATCAAATGCATTATTGATCAAGAAGGTTCAATTGGATGTCATACCTTGAAATTGTTTACCCAGATTCCCAGACCTCACATTAAGTGAAGATTTGAGAGTCCTAGCTTTCATTCCAGTGCTTTGGTGCATATCTTTGAGTAAGTCTATTTACATCCTTAGATATATTTGAAAAATGAGTTAATGATAAAAGCCCATATCCAACTTGATCTAGCAGTCTGATCAATACCAACAATACTGATTACCTTAGTAATGTTCTGCTGTCCAGTCACTCATTTGTCTCTGACTCTTCGAGACCTCATGCACTGCAGCATACCAAGTTTCCCTGACCTTCACTATCACCCTGAGCTTGCTCAAACTCATGCCCACTGAGTCGGTGATGCCATCCAACCATCTCATCCTCTATTGTCTCCTCCTCCTGCCTTCTACCTTTCCCAGCATCACGGTCTTTTCCAGTGAGTTGATTCTTCTTATCAGGTGACCAAAGCATTGGAACTTCAGCATCAGTCCTTCCAGTGAATATTCAGGACTGATTTCCATTAGGATTGACTGGCTTGATCTCCTTCCATCCAAGGGACTCTCAAGGGTCTTTTCCAACACCACAATTCAAAAGCATCAATTCTTTGGCACTCAGCCTCCTTTATGGTCCAACTCTCACAGCCATACTTGGCTATTGGAAAAACCATAGCTTTGACTAGATGAACATTTGTCAGCAAAGTAATATCTCTACTCTTTAATATGATATCTAGATTTGTCGTAGCTTTTCTTCCAAGGAACAAGTGTCATTTAATTTCATCACTTTAGTCACTGTTTGAAGTTATTTTGGAGCCCAAGAAAGTAAAGTCTTGCACTGTTTCCATTGTTTCTCCATCTATTTACCATGAAGTAATGGCACCAAATGCCATGATCTTAGGTTTTTGAATGTTGAGTTTTAAGCCAGCTTTTTCACTCTCCTCTTTAACCTTCATCATGAGGCTCTTTAGTTCCTCTTCAGTTTCTGCCGTATGGGTGGTATCATCTGCGTGTCTGAGGATATTGATATTTCTCCCAGCAATCTTGATTCCAGCTTGTGCTTCATCCAGCCCAGCATTTTATATGATGTACTCTGCATATAAGTTAAGTAAGCAGAGTGACAATATATAGCCTAGATGTACTACTTTTCCAATTTGGAACCAGTCCATCATTCCATGTCCAGTTATAACTGTAGCTTCTTGACCTGCATTCAGGTTTCTCAGGAGACATGTAATGTGGTCTGGAAATCCCATCTGTTTAAGAATTTTCCACAGTTTGTTGTGATACACATAGTCAAAGGCTTTAGTGTTGTCAATGAAGCAGATGTTTTTCTGGAATTCTCTAGCTTTTTCTATGATCCAACAGATGTTGGCAATTTGATCTCTGGTTCCTCTGCCTTTTCTAAATCCAGCTTGTACATCTGGAAGTTCTTGGTTTGCATACTGTTGAAGCCTAGATTGGAGGACTTTGAGCATGACATTGTTAGCATGTGAGATGAGTGCAATTGTGTGGTAGTTTGAACATTTTTTGACATTGCCCTTCTTTGGGATCGAATGAAAACCAACCTTTTCCAGTCACATGGCTATGCTAAGTTTTCCAAATTTGCTGGCATATTGAGTGCAGCACTTTAATAGCATCATCTTTAAAGATTTGAAATTGCTCATCTGGAGTTCCATCACCTCTACTAGCTTTGTCTGTAGTGTTGCTTCCTAAGGCCCACTTGACTTCACACTCTAGGATGTCTGGCTCTAGGTGAGTGATCACAGCATCGTGGTTATCTGGTTCATTAAGCTCTTTTTTTGTATAGGTCTTCTGTGTGTTATTGCCACCTCTTCTTAATATCTTCTGCTTCTGTTTGGTATCTCTAATTTTCTTGAGGATACCTCTAGTCTTTCCCATTCTATTGTTTTCCTCTATTCCTTTGCATTGTTCACTTAGCAAAACTTTTTTTTTTTTTAATCTCTCCTTACTATTCTTTGGAACTCTGCATTCAGATGGGTATACCTTTCCTTTTCTCCTTTGCCTTTCACTTCTTTTTTCTCAGCTATTTGTAAGGCCTCCTCAACGTTTTTGCCTTTTTGCATTTCTTTTTCTTGGGGATGGTTTTGATCATTTCCTCCTGTACAATGTTAGTAATATTCTAAGGAGTGAAAATTCTACCAAGAGCTATATTAGAATCCTAGGAAGGATGCCTGGGTAGCTATTGGTATCCCATTCTCCCACAAATGACAATAATAGTTAAAAATAAATTCTGGATGGTCTAAACAGGTGAGAAGAGTATAGCTACTCCTTTCCCTATGTTGCTAGAGTTTACCCTGACAATTGAAAACCTGCATCTAAATGGGTGAATAGATGATGAGAGCAAACTGTATAGCTTGTTTCAAATAGAAAGAGAAGCTTTGTAATTAACAAAATGCTCAGGGTCATGTCTCTACCTCCTTATGGAATGTTAAGCAAACAAAGAGCAAAGTTCTCTGATTTTTAATACAGTGTGTTCAGATTATTTAGTATATTTTGCTCTCCACATGAGCTCACTTTCTGGATAATTGAAAAGTTAAGTAATTGCCTAGAAAAGGTAAACATTTGTTAAAGTCCATAAGAGGCTTAACTTATTTGATACAACTGCAATAAAATAGTAGTTTGCATCAACATAAAATCCTTCTTGTATCTATCATATGATGTCATGTGGAACTGCCAACACACACTTTTTGATGTAAGACTTTTTCAATATACTTCATTCATAATCAGAACCCACGTTGTGATATCATTTTTCCCTTAAACTCTGAATAAATAAATAAAAGTGTGTTAACTTTGATTTATCTGTGTTTTTCCTAGGCACCTGATGACGACAGTTTAGGAAGATTCAATTTACTGGTGTGATAGAATTAAATGACTTAATGATTGAGGAGGTGGGACATTTGCAATTCCAAACTAACAAATCTAATTCTTTTAGTATTTATGCTCTTACTTGGGGCTCATGGTGTGCCTTTGAACATGCATTCCAAAGTATTGCTCCCATTGTATGTTCTTTCTTCTCAAAGAGGATTGTTTCTCTGTAAGGAAGAGGAGTGCATTCTCCAACTCCCCACCACTGACCTCCCTGCTACTTTCAGTATTTTTTGAATGTGTTCTATAAGTACCGCTGACTTACTTGCCGAAACAGACAGGGAGGAACTTGGGTGTAGAATTTGAGCTAGATCTAGAAAGTGGAACGATTTTGAACAAAAATGAAATGAAGTGGAATGATGGAGTCAATGATTTCAGGCACTGAAAACAGCATGCCCAAATGCACGTAGGAAGAAAAGCATACAGGTTACCTGGGAGACCAGCAGCTGAACTAATCCACTGGAGAGTGAAGTACATGAAGAGACCCAAAAATCATAAAACAGAAAATGTGGTAACATTTTTATCTATTACCTGAGGAAAATCTAAAGCACAGAAGACTTAGCTTTGTATTTTTTGAGACCCAAGTGGAATTAATCAGCATGTTTCAGGAGGTGAGTTCTATTTCCTATGCCACTTTTCAGGATTTCATAACCTTCCAGGGGAGGCAAAAGGATGGATTTTTCCCAACATTATCATGTGAGATAATCCATAAGGACTCTCTAAAAGTTCTCACACCCTCCTCCTAC
Source organism: Cervus canadensis (assembly GCF_019320065.1). Lineage (NCBI taxonomy): Eukaryota > Metazoa > Chordata > Mammalia > Artiodactyla > Cervidae > Cervus > Cervus canadensis. The sequence continues at coordinate 56,021,650 of NC_057398.1, read as the reverse complement.
ACCAGGCTTTAAAAATTGATTTTCATTATTATGAGTTTTATATAGTATTCTATAAGGGTAACTCTCCTTTCGTTGGTGGTGTCCCATCAATAAGTTGTTTTTCCTAAATCACTCCTATTGCCCCCTCAGTCTCATAGAAATCTTTCCATAAATCTAAAGGCAAATATGGGGATTTTCAGAAATGATTTTCAGTATAGTTTCTCTATTTCCGACTCCAATGCCCTTCCCTACCTCCAACCACTCTTCTCTTCTTCATTTCTGTTAAATTTCTTAGGAAAGAGATTGCCAGGCTTTCCTGGCTGCAGTTGCACACAGCAAACATTCCCTAATTACAGAAGTCCTTGACTCCAATGTCGGTATCTCTATTATACTGACTCTGCTTTCCTTGTGGGCTCCTGGTAATTATTCTCCAAATGCTTCCAGGACTTCCCTTTAGTCTCTCTGTTGTGTCCCAAGTTCCTCAAGAGCAAGGACTGTGTCCTCCACTTCTTATGTGTATCCTATATAATCTCACATGGTTTCGACATGATTATTAACCAAACGTACCAACAAGAGAAAATAGTAGTAGTGACGGTGTTAGTCACTCAGCCATGGCTGACTCTTTCAGACTCTGTGGACTGGAACCTGCCAGGCTCCCCTGCGTGTGGAGTTCTCCAAGCAAGAGTACTGGTGTGGGTAGGCACTCTGTTCTCCAGGGAATTTTCCTGACCCAGGGATTGAACCCAGGTCTCCTTCATTGCAGGCAGATTCCTTATCATCTGAGCCACCAGGGAAGCCCCAACAAGGGAAGAGTATCCATAATTTTCTATATATTCAGAAACATGGACTATATTATCATAACTTTTATCTTTATTCTTTTCATAAGATTTAAGTAGATTTTCCTATTATTCAATGAAAGCAGCAAAGTCAATTTCAGAGAATACTTTCTTCTAAAAGCAAATTATTAATCTATGATAAAGCTTATAGATATTTCCATAGAGTAGGCCAAGAATACACCATCTACTAAGGTAAGCTCTAAGTAAAAAAAGGTATGTACTTATTCTCAAGTTATTAACCGTCATGAATATTCACATTAAATATAATGTGTAAATACATTGAATATAAAGTAAAAATAATTTGAAAAATATTAAACTCATCTTAAGGTTAAGGATTCCAGAATCTAACTTAACTCTTTGCCCCCAAGACACTACTCCAACTACAACAGAATTTTGCATGTTTTAAATTTATCTTTCTGCTGCTACTTTTTATAAAGTGAAATTGGGTGTTTTTCATGAGAGAATTGGAGAAAGCAAAATCAAAGATATCACCTATGATCTTTCATCTTGACTAGTAGGAAAGAATGATCCTCATGTAATCTTTGAAACATTTACAATATAGAATATACAAAACAATGTTAGAATATACAAAACAACGTTTACTGCAGCGCCCTTCTTCCACGCTTTGGAACTGAGTATTTTCCTACCCAATTTGCTTCTCACTTGGTCAATTCATCTCTCAGCTGGCTGTCTTGAAGAAACAAAACATTAATTGGACTTGCCATTGTGTCTTGGACTATTCTGGTGACAATTTTCTGTGACAGGGAAAAAAAGTTGCTATTTCATTACTTCAGGAAATGAAGGCCTAATAGCCTTACATCTGGTAAATTATGTCCTTCCTGCTCCTTCAGGCAACAGCAATACACGCAGCATTATTTGGAATTAAGAAGAAGCAGTGAAGGAAATCAATTTTTACATTTGCACCGGACTTAAAAAAAAAAAAAGATTTAAAAGCCAAGAACATTTTCCCTATAAAAGCATTCATTGTCTAAGACATAGAATTGAGTCAGCCAGAGGATAAATTGAGCGAAAACCCTTCCAGTATCTTAATGAAAACTGAGAATTTACTGTAGACTTGGAGCACGTGACATAGCTTCTTGCCCTGGGGGTGGGGCTATGTGTCAATTACCGTATTTGCACAAATGTACTGATACAGTCTTCAAGGCCTCGGAGGGAAATGACAGAGATTGGTTTTGTTCTGGGTGGGGATCATGTTGCATATTGGATGGGAAATTAAGTTCAGCTCTGCGTTTGCATAACACACAGATCAACTTGCCAAAGAAGTGAAGAAGGGAGGAATATGGAAGGCAGTGCCCAAGAGAACATATCCAGGATATGGCAACCCTCGCTATAAAGAAGTATAAGAGCTCAGCTATAGAAGCTGAGATGTTGCTTCCCAGTTAGTGTCCTGATGGTGAGGTTGGTGGTGAATGGCTTTTATCGCATCAAAACCAAGTCGCACTGTACATGGACTTGTGAAATCACTGTCATGTTTGTTCCTGTCCAGTTACCAAGGGAAAATGAATTCTGACAACCAGGCAAATTGAAGGACTTCAGTGGCATATATAAAAGGTCCAGTGAAAATAAATCTAACATTTATTTAGATTTTAGAGAAGGGCATTGGTCTTCAGAGGCAGAGGCTCTTTCCACCCTGGCAGAACAGGGACAGCACAGCTCAGCATAAGACTCCCTCCCGCCTAATCCCCTATAATCCCCAATTAGAACAATTAATTTTACAAGGGGTCATGCTCCTTTTCTCTGGGATTTCTACTGAGAGTTTGATGAGGTGGACATGTGTCCATTATGATGCTTTTTGACAGCTCCTTTCACCTGGAGTTGAGAATATCCTTTGATTTTGGTCAGTACATTTTGGTGTTGTAAAAGAAGTGTCGCTGCAGTGTTCCCCTGATCATAGAGCACAGAAAATAGCACGTGCCTAGGTAGGGAGAGAGAAGAGGAGAGTGAGGCTGTGGGTTTAGGAATCATTCCGCTTGTCTTAACCTGGAACTTGTACCATACAGTCGACACAAACAGGAAGTGAGGCGAGAAACGCAGTGGAGTCAAGCCAGGATCTCACACTAGTGATCAGCAACTTCAGCCAGAACTAAGAGATTTAGGGGAAGCACAGTGTTTTAAACTCAGAAACTGGAAAACAAAAGAACACAGCCCCACACACATGCTGAATCTGATGTGATTCCCCAGTTGGTTGTCACTCTCTAAATGACTCATGTTCAGATGCCTGTGAGCCTTGAAGGCATTCAACAAATTGGTCTCGGTAATCAATGTATTTTATCCACCATCTTCTTTTCAAACCAGAATATTATCATTGTAATCTTAAACAATATTTTAGCAAAACTTTGGAGATCAATTCAATTCACTGGCCTATATCCAGGAATAAATTGAAGGTCTTTGAATAATGTCTTCCATTTGTACTGTTTTCGAGAAAACAAATAATTTTTTTTTAAGTTTTGGAGGAGATGTGAGAATGCAGAAAGATGCAATATATATACCATGAAATATTATTCTCCCAAAGTTTAAATCTGTGACAATTTTTCAAATTGGTTTCACATTTACTATTTCATTTTATCTTCCCAGTGACTTTCTGATTTGGCAGGTACCAACACCCTCATTTTGAACAAAAGGAAATAGAGGTCTGAGTTGCATGAGTCATTTTGCCAAGACTGCTAAGGAAGTCAGAACTAGAACATAACGCAGCCCAGGATCTGTCACATGAACTACATTTCTGCCAGATCTCACCTGTTTGTAGGGGAACCAGTCTCTTTTTGTCCGAGGACACACTCCTAATGTGTCCATATCATCTGAAGTAGTAGGAAAAGAGAGGGGAAAAGTGGCAGGCCTATTCAAAGCACTTTTATGTGTAACAATTCATTTAATCATCAAGCTTATAATATATGTGTCATTGTTTGTGGTATTTTACAAATGAGAAAAGATGCTCAAAGTGATTATGGAATTTGCCCAGGTTCACACAGCTCCTAAGTGACAGAGCTGAAGTTTGAACTCAGGGTCTCTGGCACCTGAGTTGGTGCTCTTAACCACCATACTTTATTCACTTTCCCAACTCAGTCCAATTCCTTTTTATCTCCTTTGATAGTGAGCACAATCTTTACCACATGAAAAGCACTTAATAATTTGTCTATGGATGGAGAAAGAAGGGGTGATATCTTTTTGTCTACTTGCCTCTGGGCTTGGGGCTGGGCTTTCCAACCTCTCCAGTATTGGCATCGGGGGCTTTCTGTGCCTTGGAGGAGGTTTAGCAGCATCACTGGCCTCTACTCACTAGATGCCAGTGGTTTGCCCTGATTGTGATGATCAAAAATGTCTGTTGTTTTTGTTTTTGCATTTGAGTGTGAGCTCAGTTGTATCTGACTCTTTGCGACCCCATGGACCACAACCTGCCAGGCTCCTCTGTCTATGGGATTTTCCATGGAAATGGGTTGCCATTTCCTCCTCCAGGGGAATCTTCCTGATCTGGGGATCAAATCCACATCTCTTGCGTCTCCTGCATTGGCAGTGGATTATTTACCATTGCGTCACCTGGGAAAACCCCCAAATGCATCCAGTTCAGTTCAGTTCAGTTCAGTCGCTCAGTCACATCTGACTGTTTGCGACCCCATGAATCGCAGCACGCCAGGCCTCCCTGTCCATCACCAACTCCCAGAGTTTACTCAAACTCATGTCCATCGAGTCGGTGATGCCATCCAGCCATCTCATCCTCTGTCATCCCCTTCTCCTCCTGCCCCCAAATCCCTCCCAGCATCAGGGTATTTTCCAATGAGTCAATTCTTCGCATGAGGTGGCCAAAGTATTGGAGTTTCAAATGCATCCAGATATTGCCCAATATCCAAGCGGGGGTAGGGGTGATGGGAAAATAAACCCTAGATTGAGACATTTTGCCCAAGGGCATAAAAAAGATGTACAATCTTTAAGGAGAATATAGCAGGTAGGGCCTCTTCAGAAATTTCATTTCAAGAATGCTCTCGCTTGACTACCTTGCCTCAATACAACCTTGGAAAGAGAATGGAGAGCCTTTTGCATCTCTGCCTCCTCTCCCAACAGCTGGGAGACAGTGCTTGCTGGGATGACATCTTTGAATCTAGGCAATATTCTACCTGTGCTAGGGAGAGGATGGTGGGTGGCTGGGGGAACGCTGATGGAGAGAGGATTTCTTGATGGTGCAAATGCTCCTATCCGGCCACATGCCAGTACCTGCAGCATCTTCCTGAAAAGAAAGGAATGAGGCTCACTGTGCAGTAATGGAGCCGATGCCCGGGTGAACCGAGAGGTTGGTAAATACCCCTCACTCAGTTAGGAGTTGACTGAGATGATGTTGCTTTGATGTATGGCTATAAGGGGCATTGGATGGAGAAAATTCAGAACCAGCTTATCTTTCAGCATGGGAGACATTTGTGTGTTTTCTGAGTCATCTGACACATGGAGTGTGGGGCTTTCCTGATGGATAAGGAAACCTGATGTACTCATTTACAATAACAATGAGGTCACTGGAAGACCCATAAAACTGAAGTTTGCTATCCAAGTTCAAATCTAGTTTGTTATTCAAATAATGGTTCCAAGATTATTTAACAAGCCAGTTTTGACAAGTTGGGTTTCTTTATAGGATGTTTAATTGTAGCACAGTCATCCTATCATAAACAGTATATTCAACTGTGCAGAGAAAACCAAAGTCAGGAGGATTTTTCACAGTGAGATTTATAGTTCTTTTGAATGAAGACTTTCTAAATCAAATTTTCTTCAGAGATGTCAGAAAAGACTCCCAAATCCCCATAGACATTTATAAAAATCACATCAGATAAAGTAAAATAAATAAGAGAGAAGAAATTACAGATAAGCTTGCACCTTTAAGAGAGCTCAGGATATTTGAAAATATGATTACAAATGTACCAAACATCTTGACTTTTTTCCCTGAGATGAGGTAGCAGAAAAGAATAAAAAATATTGAGACAGATGATTCCCAAGGGAAGTCAATGATTTTCAAAAGTTTATAAATGGATGTTATTTTCATTACTCACTACTGCAAAATGGAATATGTGGGCTTCAGAGATGTTCAGACAGTTGTCCAAATACCTCTGTCCCATCTCTGAGCCTCATAACTTCCCTGAGTCTCATTTCCATATATAAGCATGTGGTTAATAACTATTACATAAAGCTTTTTGATGCTTCAAAAACACTTTTAAAAGATACTTTTAAAACTTAACAAAATACTTGAACTGGTCACTCAACACCTAGATGTTATTATAATATTATTACTCCTAATATCCCAATGACAGTCATTTAGACAGGTGCATATCTGCTTTACAATGCATTCTGCCAAGAGAATGCATTGCTCTTAGCAGATACCCTTTTTCAACAACAAAAGAGATGACTTTGCACACGGACATCATCAAATGGTCAATACTGAAATCAAATTGATTATACTTTCTGTAGCCAAAGATGGAGAAGCTGTATACAGCCAGCAAAAATAAAACCTGGAGCTGACTGTGGCTCAGATCATCAGCTTCCCATAGCAAAATTCAGACTTAAACTAAAGAAAGCAGGGAAAACCACTAGGCCAGCCAGGTATGACTTAAATCAAATCCCCTATGAATATGCAGTGGAGGTAATGAATAGATTCAAGGGATTAGAACTTGTAAACAGTATGCCTGAAGAACTATGGACAGAGATTTGTAATATTGTACAGGAGGCAGTGAAAAAAACCATCCCAAAGAAAATGAAAAGCAAGAAGGCAAAGTGGCTATCTTAGGAGGCCTTACAAATAGCTAATCAAAGAAGAGAAGTTAAAAGCAAGGGAGAAAGGGAAAGGTACATCCAACTAAATGCAGATTTCCAAAGAACAGCACAGAGAGACGGAAGCCCTGTTTCAATGAACAGTGTATAAAACTAGAAGAAAACAACAAAAGGCGAAAGACTAGAGATGTCTTCAGGAAAATTGGAGTTATCAAGGGAACATATTGCCCAAAGATGGGCACAATAAAGGACATAAATGGTAGAGACCTAGTAGACACTGAAGAGATCAAGAGATGGAAAGAATACATGGAAGAACTGTACAAAAAAGATCCAAATGAACCAGATGGCTATAGTGATGTGGTCAGCCACCCAGAGCCAGACATTCTGGAGAGAGAAGTCAAGTGAGCCTTAGGAAACACTGCTGTTAATAAAGGTAGTGGATGCAACAGAATTCCAGTAGAACTATTCAAAACCCTAAAGGATGATTCCATCAAGGTGTTGCATTCAATATGTCAGCAAACCTGGAAGACCCAGCAGTGGCCACAGGACCGGAAAAGATCAACCCTCATCCCAGTTCCCAAGAAGGGTAGTACCAAAGAATGTGCTAACCATCGGACAATTGCCCTCATCTCCTATGCTAGTAAGGTTATGCTAAAATCTTGCATGCTAGGCTTCAGCATTATGCAAACCAAGAACTTTCAGATGTTCAAGCTGGGCTTAGAAAAGGAACAGGAACTAGAGATCAAATTGCCAACATTTGCTGGATCAGAGAGAAAGCTAGGCAATTCCAGAAAGACATCTACTTCTGTTTCATCCACTACTCCAAAGCCTTTGATTGTGTGGATCAAAATAAACTGTGGAAAGCTCTTAGAGAGATGGGAACACCCACCATCTTACCTGTCTCCTGAGAAACTGTCAAGAAGCAACAGTTAGAACCCTTTGTGGAACAACTGATTGGGTCAAGATTGAGAAAGAAGTATGACAGGGCTGTCTGCTGTCACCGTGTTTGTTTAATCTATACGCTGAGCACACTGTGAGAAATGGCGGGCTGGATAAGTTACAAGCTGGAATCAAGATAGATGAGAGAAACATCAACAACCTCAGATATGTGGATGATACCATTCTAATGGCAGAAAGTGAAAAGGAACTAAAGAGCCTCTTGATGAGGGTGAAAGAGGAGAAAGAGTTGGCTTAAAACTAAATATTAAAACAATGAAGATCATGGCATCTGGTCCCATTACTTCACAGCAAATACAGGGGTGAAAGGTGGAAATAATGACAGATTTTCTCTTCTTGGGCTCTAAAATCACTGTGGATGGTGACTGCAGCCATGAAGTCAGAAGATGTTTGCTTCTTGGCAGGAAAGCTATAACAAACCTAGGCAGTGTGCTGAAAAACAGAGACATTACTCTGCCAACAAAGGTCTGTACAGTCAAGGCTATCGTCCTGCCAGTGGTCATGTACGGTTTTGAGAGCTGAACTGTAAAGAAGGCAGAGTGCCAAAGAATTGACGCCTTCAAACTGCAGTGCTGGAGAAGAGTCCTGAGAGCCCCTTGGGCAACAAGGAGATCAAACCAGTCAATCTTAAGGGAGATCAACCCTGAATACTCACTGGAAGGACTGATGCTGAAGCTGAAACAGATGACTTTGGTCATCTGTTGTGAACAGCTGACTCATTGGAAAAGACCCTGATGCTGGGAAAGATTGAGGGCAGAAGAAGAGAGCATCAGAGGTTGAGATGGCTGGATGGCATTACTGATGCAATGGACATGAACTTGGGCAAACTTCAGGAGATGTTGAGGGACAGAGAGGCCTGGCATGCTGCAGTCCATGGGTCTGCAAAGAGTTGGGCAGGATTGGGAAACTGAACAACAACAATATCTGCTTTTCCAGGATGTGAAGCTGTATTTTTATTCTTCCTACAACTTTACCTATGGAAAATAGGTGTGAGATGTGTACACCTGGAGGAAAGAAGATGAAGGAAAGATGACTATTTAATTTTTTCATAGTTATTGGAATCATGTTACTGGAAAAATCACAGGGCATGCATATTATTTAAACACATTGAGTTAAAGGCAGAGGAGAAACAGATCTATTGAAGGTATTCACTTGAGTAGGACTCAGATGTCAGAAGAGATGGAAAGTGAAAAAAATCCATTTTTATCACCAGCTTTCCAGTGCTATTTGAATTTTAAATTCTACACCTTTTATTCTAGTTAAAACAAAAGTAATTGTACAATAGTTTCAAACCAAAGCACAACTTTAAAAAAATAATTTTTGTAGCAATTGACAATTACCTTTCTGGCCTTTGGGCAGAGGAAAGGCAAAATGTTTATTAGGAGCTGTAGTGATTTGTTAAACTGTCAAATTACCTTGTATATTCTTGTACATTTTCAACTACAAGTTTATACTGTCTCATTTGTGTTCTGTGGGTGGTGCCTAACTCATTGAGTAACAGGAGTCATTGTCAATTTTATCTCGTTTATGATATCAGAAGAGTGGGAATACAGTGGAAAACATAGAGGCTCTGAGCCTGGGCAATAGTCAGGTGATGGAAACTCAGGATCAAACTGCTCTCCCGGTTATGGGAACCACAGAGATTAGATGACCCCAAAGGACCACTCTGCCTCTGTCATCCTATTCACAAGAATAAATGAAAAAAGCAAAAAATTTGCATTTACTAAGTACATGTCCAGAGCTGTTCTTAATGCTATTTATATAGTCATTAATTTAATTTCACAATACCCCCATAAGGTAGGGACTACATACATTATCTCCATTTCACAGATGAGGAAACTAACATCAAAGAGACATTGAAGACCTTGCCTTGGCCCCTAGCTGATGCATAAGGGAAGGTGTGTTGAAATTCAGACAGTTTGATCTGGATTGGAAATCAGACAGCATAGTTGCTGGATTTATTCAGCAATAAAAAGGATCAAAGTACTCAGATCTGCTGTAACATGAATAAATTTCGAAAACATCATACTAAGTAAAAGGAGTCAAGACACAAAAAGCCAAATCTCACATTATTCCACTTACGTGAAATATTGAGAATAGGCAACTTTTCATTAGTAATATTGAATATTATTCATAGTAATACTTAGTATTTTACTTAGAAAAATACTTATTTATTAACACTTAGTAATTACTTAGTATTCATTAGTAATACTTCATAGGGACAGAAGGTAGATTAGTGGTTTCCAGGGACTGGGAAGAGAGAGGAATGCTGCTTATGGTGCAGAGGGTTGCTTTTGGGATGAGAAATTGTTTTGGAGCTAGGGCTGGTGGTATACAACATTGTGAGTGAAAATACTAAATATCATTAAATTGCACACTTTAAATGTCTTATATAAATATATATATATATATGTACACACACACATAAATGCATTTATTTATTTATTTGACTGCATCATGTCTTAGTTTTGGCATGTGGGATCTTCATTGTGGCACTTAGATTTAGTTGCCCCATTTCACATGGGGTCTTAGTTCTCTGACCAGGAGTTGAACCCACATCCTCCACACTGGAAGGTGGATTCTTAACCACTGGATCACCAGGGAAGTGCCTCAAATTTAAACCACACTTTAAATGGTCAATTTTGTGTTATGTGAATTTCATCCCTTTCTCTTGAGATAAAGATAGGTAGATAAATAGATAGACAGACTTTAGATAGACACATCCATCTAGTCAAAGCTATGGTTTTTCCAGTAGTCATGTATGGATGTAATAGTTGGATTATAAAGAAAGCTGAGTGCTGAAGAATTGATGCTTTTGAACTGTGATGTTGGAGAAGACTCTTGGGAGTACCTTGGACTGCAAGGAGATCAAACCAGTCAATCCTAAGGAAATCAGTCCTGATTGTTCATCAGTAGGACTCACGTTGAAGCTGAAACTCCAATACATTGGCCACCTGATGTGAAGAACTGACTCATTGGAAAAGACCAGTGAGTCTGATGCTGGGAAAGATTGAAGGCAGGAGGAGAAGGGGACGACAGAGGATGAGATGACTGGATGGTATCAACCACTCAATGAACATGAGTTTGAGCAAGCTCTGGGAGTTGGTGAGGGAAGCCTGGTGTGCTGCAGTCCATGGGGTCGTAAAGAGTTGGACACGACTGAGCGACTGAACTGAGATAGACACACCCATACAACCAACCAGCACAGTGCATGTGGAAAGCTACAGTTCCCACAAATAGCCAGGTAGCTTAAGCTAATGGGTTCCCTGGGTTTTTGCTCACCAGGGTGTCTATCCTGAAGCCAAAGATGCTGTCTCCTGCACTGGGGAGCCAAGAAAAAGGGCTGGTAGAGAAGAGCTGCACTAGACTGGCTAGTGGCCTTCCCTAAAGTGACAAACTGGGGATCCTGGGACCTGAAGATCATTAAAAGAGCCGGAGGAAGGAGCTGTGTAGCAATGGGCAATGAAATAGTTTAATATTTTCACAACAAGCATAACACTAGCTGAATTTCAGCTCTGATGAGAACCAAAATCAGTTTATACTTTTTAACCAAGAAACATATCCTCCTTGCTCATTTGATAGGTCAACAATCACAATTTCATAACAATGGCTAGCCCTGACTTATTAGGGTCACTCAAAATCCCTAGAGAAAAGAAAATTGAAGGTATTTTTGTTTTAAAACTCCTTCTCTCTGAAGTTTACAGCTTCCTTCTGCACAATGCACTGTGCCTAACTGAGAAATCCCTCTTCCCTGAGTGAATACAGAGGTTGCCAGGCCGCTTCCAGCTCACCCTGGACCCTGTGGCCTCTGCTGCGTGCTATTGGTCACAACAAGTCACATGACACCTCTCCCATGAGGAAGTGGAGCTCAACTGTGAATCCTGTACAACATGCTTTACTTTCTTTTCTCTGTGAACTTCTAACTCCAAGAAAACAGCGAATATTTTGCTCCATAACACTTTGCCTACCCTTCTCTGTGTGGTAACAGTTCTGGCTACCCCTCTAGATTTTCATGGCCTTTGCTTTAGACACTTACCAGTAGTGGGCTTCTTCCACTCGCCTACTTTATTGAAATCATCTGCAAAAGAATTAAATTTAGGAGACAGTGAGGAAGGACACAGCATGAGGCAAAACATGGGGTGTCACCTTTTCAGTTGCATGGCAGGATGCAACAGCAAAACACAGCCACCGTGTATTTGCTCAGCAAGGTTAGTGCATCATTTTGCTCTTTGAGGTATGAGGTTTGGATCTGTGACCTTGGAATTTCTATAGAGATGCTGGCTGTTGGCCTTACCTTTTGTCTTGTGGACACCACAACAATCCTCTCTTTCTAGTGGATTCAGGGATAGAAATGAGAAAGAATGATAAAGACTTGCTTCCCAGTCTCCCCTGGATGTAAATGATCTAACTATTTTAACAGAGAGTTAACCAAGCCACAGGATATTTTTTTAAAGATGATGTCCATTACTAACCTATTCTACACAGATGCCTGTGCAGTTGTTCCCAGCAAAGATTTTAAAAATCACATTTATTATTTTTTTTAAGATAAGGGGGATATATTTCTTATGACTATAGGTAAAACTTTTTGGTAAAGGGAGATTGATTCTGGAGTACATTTGGAGTTTTTAAAAAGCTTTTTATTTTGTATTGGGGTACATGCGTGCTAAATTGCTTCAGTCGTGTCCAACTCTTTGCAACCCTATGGACTGTAGCCTGTCGGGTTCCTCTGTCCATGGGATTCTCCAGGCAAGAATACTGGAGCCACACCCTCCTCCAGACTTCCTGACCTAGGGATTGAACCCATGTCTCCTGTGTCTCCTGCATTGCAGGTGGATTCTTACCCCTGGGCCACTGGGGATTGGGGTATAGCTGATTAGCAAACAATGTTGTGTTAATTTCAGGTGAACAGGGAGATAAATACATTATCCATTCTCCCTCAAACTCCCCATCTATCTAGGCTGCCACATAACACTGAGGAGAGTTCCATGTGTTATACAGTAGGTCCTTGTTGGTTTGGTAAAAATTTTGGTAGAATTAAATTAACCAACTTATGCTTTTCAAATGCATTTGTTGTTCAATGCCGTGTTCTCACTTAAATCACTTTGCACGAACTAGGTCAGAATATGTTAATGTATTAACGAATCTGGATGATAAACTTAGGCTGCTTTCCTTTGAGGGAAGGAGTACAGAGACTGTGCTGAACGTGTTATCTTTTGGTTTTCTTTGGCTGCTTGAACCCTCTTTTGGAGGTACAGGACCCGAGGGTGTGTAATTGAGATACATTTCTGAGGGCATAAGGTTAGAGAGAAGAAGGAGGTGGCAAAGAAAAATTTGATAAGTATCAGGGTACATGCTTCACGCTGAAACCTGATCATTACTTAGTCTGACCACCGCCCAATCACAGTGATCTGAGAACCAAGAAAGCCCATGAGAGGTGTGCTGAGATCACATGAGGTGATGCATAAGAAATTATTTAGTAAATTGCAAAGCATATTATATAGTGCTGTAAATTGTCAAGTGCAATATATTTGTATTATTACCATACATCACAGGCTCTGTTGAGAGGTACTATGGGAAGAGAAACAAAATATTTGTACAAATGATGTCAGCAAATAAAAGTCCATGTGTTTGACCCAAAGTGAGGCCAAACAATATCAAAACGTCGGGAGTCTGAAACACAAAAATGTTTATTGCAGGGCCCTGCAGGGAGACAGGGGGCTGACACTCCAACTCCTCTAAGGGTTTCAGCGGTGCGATTTTAAAGGCAAAGTGACGGAGGAGTATGGTTAGTTGTTGCAAACTCTTGGTGTAGGAATCCTTTGTTCCTGCAACTGTCCATGTAGGTCGGGTCACAATGTTTCTGTAAATCTCCAATGAGACAAATGTTATTATCAGTTCTGCAACTTTTTATCTCTATATGAATGGACTTTTAAAAGAAAAATCTTGAGAACAGGCTATCCTGTATGTATCAGTCTATAGGCAACATTCTTTTCCAAAAGGTGCAGAGCCAGCATGACTAAGCACAGGCAACAGAGGACAAAAGTTAAAGCAAAAGGAACAGATCTAATAGGAGTCAGATGTATTCTTCCCCATTACAATAACATGGAACAACAGAGCCCCAGACATGCTCAACTGTTGTTGGCTCAGATGGTAAAGAATATGCCTGTAATACAGGAGACCTGGGTTCAATCCCTGGGTGGGGAAGATTCCCTGGAGGAGGAAATGGCAACCCACTCCATATTCTTGCCTGGAGAATTCCATGGACAGTAGAGTCTGCTGGGCTACAGTCCATGGGGTCACAAAGCATCAGACATGACTGAGCAATTAATACTTACTTATTTTGGGGGGCATGGTTACAAAAACACTACATTTGAGCATTCCAGTGAGTTTAAGCAAGAAAGTCAAGGTGACCTGTCATTTCCTGTAGATTCATGGTGGCTCAGCTGGTAAAGAATCTGCCTGCAATGCGGGAAGATCTCCTGGAGAAGGGAACAGTTACCCACTCCAGTATTCTGGCCTGGAGAATTCCATGGACTGTATAGTCCATGGAGTTGCAAAGAGTTGGACACGACTGACTTTCACTTCACTTCAGTCATCTCTCAGACATCTGGCATTAGCAAGGCAAAGCCAAGTTCATTTGCAGCACTCACTAAACCAAAGGGTTATCTGGACATGGAAGAGTTTGGATGACTGGGATCAGTCACAAGATACTACTTCTTATTTCATTAAATAACAGTTGATGAATAGACATGTTTCTCTAAAGTGAAATAAGGTGGCCAAGTGGCTCTAGGATCAGAGAGACTTTCTTGGCTTTTAATCCAAGTTTGATCACTTAATGGTGTCATCTTGGGAATGTTTATTTAACTTCTCTGAACTGCAGTTTCTTCATTTGTAAAATGAGGATGACATGAGTTATTGTGAACATTAAGGAAAACAATGCACTTGAAAGCTCTTGACAACAACAGGAACTCAAAAAAGAAAAAGAAAGAAAACCAGCTGAACAAATGTGGACCCAGAACTGAGAGTGATTTTTTTTTACTGGAACCAAAGACTGTTCATTCAACACAATACTTCTTTCTGACCATTCCTACATTCTATGCACCATTTTCTATTTACATGATATATTATTTTCTTGAACAAGCTTTCTTGCCATGTTTTCTCTGCTGTTAATTTGTCAGACCCTTAAGCACAAGGGCTGTGAATTCTATTTCTTTTATTTTCTCTTCCGATAGTGATTTTAGAACTTACATTTTACCTGGAACCATCCCTGCATGAGTAATCTTTGTATTTGCCATAGAGCCTTGCCTGTGGGAGCTACTCATAAGATTCCGTTGGATTTGCTCTACTCACAGAGCAGTGTAGTGTAGAAGCTAAGCACATAGTCTAAGGTAGCAGAAAGCCTGGCATAAATCCCACACCTGCTACTTACTGGCTGTAAAACCTTAATTGACTTGCTTAAGATCCTTTTCTTCGGTTCTTTATCTGTGATACAGGGAATTACTAGCGCCTACTTCATATAGTTTCCCGCTAAGTAAATCTGTATGAAGTTTTTAAAGAAGTACTTGGCATGCGGTAAGTGCTAGATACTTTTACTTTATATATTATTTAATATGATGTTGTTGGTATCAGAAAAAAACAATAAGTTAGAAAAAGAAAATACCCAAATAATTTTTGCTTATTTAATAAATTCTCAGTACCTCATTTAGTACAAGACCAAATGATCTCTTAACCAGAGGTTGTCATTTTGTGTTTCAGTGTTCTGGGCTGTGTTAGACGTGGAGGAAAATATTTATTTTTGCTTATTTGTGTGGATGATTTGGATGTACAAGAGATAAATAGTACACAGATATATAAAAATAAGTGCCAGTTCTCAATCTTCTTTATATCACCCTGTCTTTTGTTCTGTTGGGAACATTTATCTTTTGACTTCCCTAATGATTCTTTTCCCAGAATAATAATAATGTTTACCATGTTTCATAGGTGAAACATCAATACATCTTTTCGCAGCTGTTCCGGTTTCTATGGGTCTCCTGACCTTTGGTGGGAATGGAGGTGGTGATAATGAAGTTATATGTCATGAATTTATCTTGTGTTATTGGCAGTTGCTCAGTCACGTTCAACTCTTTGACTGTAGCCCGCCAAGCTCCTCTGTCCATGGAATTCTCCAGGTAAGAACACCAGAGTGGGTAGCCATTCCCTTCTCCAGGGGGGTCTTCCCATCCCAGGGACTGAACCCAGGTCTCCAGCATTGCAGGCAGATTCTTTACTAGCTGATCCACCAGGGAGGCCGATGAATTCATCTTACTTCTAATCAAAGATCAGATCTTTCCTCCAGCCCTTGCTTCTCTATATACTTTCCAAGTTAAGCAAGTCTCTTTTACTTAAATTTACTTCAGTATAAATGATAAATTAAACTGATCTGTTGCAGGATTACAAATTCCTCACACACCATTCTTATGTGGAGAGAAATTGTAGTTTCTTTGTTTTATGGCAAAATGCTCTCATTGTTAGGGCTTCTAAGATGGCATGCCGGTAAAGAGTCCACCTGCCAATGCAAGAGAGGCTGGTTCGATCTCCTGGAGCAGGAAATGGAAACCTGCTCCAGTGTTCTTGCCTGGGAAACTCCATGGACAGAGGAGCCTGGCAGTCTACAAACCATGGGGTCGCAAAGAGCCAGACAGGATTGAGCACACATACATGCTCTCTTTGTCATCGAAAGGTTCTACCCACTGGTAACAGGGTTGGAGAGTAAAGCCAATAAAAAAAAGTGTCCTTTTTTCCCCATCACTGGTTATATTAATAACTGAAACAATCTGCATATGCCAGGCAGTTATGAGTACATTTCTTCCCATCCTCCTTGCTCTTTACTAGAAGCTGCCTTGGTCTATGGTGGGGGCCCAGGTGGACTCAGAAACTGTCCTTTTCCTCCTTTGGTCCTGCAGCAACGCCCTTCTCCTGATACATCTGTGCTGCTGCTCTCTGCTCTCCAAGTCTGAATTAACTGGAGCCCAGAGGACTCCTGCTAATGTCCACGTCTCTCCTGACAGTGTGGACCCCCTGAGGTCTCAAGGTGATTCAAGTTTGGTCCCCAGACCAGAGGGTCTAACCAGATGCCTTCCACCACCAAATGCTTTCCACCCACAATTGTAAATCTTTTCTGGTAATTTCAGACTTTCAGCAATGTCACATCCCCTAGTGGGAATGAGTTGGAATTGCTGAGTCCTACTCACTTTAAGGGGCTTCCCAGGGCTTCCCTTGTGGCTCAGCTGGTAAAGAATCCACCTGTCACGTGGGAGACCTGGGTTCAATCCCTAGGTTGGGAAGATACCCTGGAGAAGGAAAAGGCTACCCATTCCAGTATTCTGGCCTGGAGAATTCCATGGACTGTATAGTCCATGGGGTCACAAACAGTTGGCCACAACTAAGAGACTTTCACTCACTCTTTCACAGGTGGCTCAGACATTAAAGAATCTGCCTGCAATGTGGGAGACCTGGGTTCGATCCCTGGGTCGGGAAGATCCCCTGCAAGAGGGTATGACAACCCACTCCAGTATTCTTGCCTGGAGAATTCCCGTGGACAGAGGAGCCTCATGGGCTACAGTCCATGGGCTCGCAGAGTCTGACACGGCTAAGTGACTAAGCACAGCACATCACTGACCTTAAGAGGCTTCCCAAGTGTGCCTGCCAATGCAGAAGACGAAGGTTCGATTCCCGGGCTAGGAAGATCCCCTGGAGGAGGAAATGGCAACCGGCTCCAGTATTCTTGCCTGGGAAATCTGATGGATAGAGGAGCCTGGGGGGTGCTATAGTCCATGGAGTCACAAAGAATCGGACAGGACTGAGCATGCACCCACCTTAGCCTGGGAGCCAATCAAGTTTTGGAAAAAAGCTAACATCCTTTCTGTCTATCTGAGCAACCTCTTAGGCACTGATGCTCCCTCGCCAGCTGGTGCCCTGTGAGCCTGCAGGGAACTTGCCTCTCAGAGTCCTATGCCTGAAATTGAGACAGAGAACCTCTGCACCTTTACTTTTCCCGGCACAGCTTGTCTTTTAGAACCTTCTCAATTCTCTTCCAGCTGTATCCAGCTGAGTTCAAAACTGACTGCCTCCTTCAAATATTTACTGAGCACTTTACATGTGCTGCATACTCTACCAGACACCGTGGTCACGATTTTAAATATGAGACATCCTCCACTCCACATCTACTGTGGAGGGGGCACTTAAGGGGATTATTATAAAAATGTGTGCTTTATAGTTAGTGTGTTGAGAAAGAGGCAAGGGTTCCTGGGCACTTGTAAAAAGACAATTGACCTAGGCTGGCAGATGGGGTTTCAGAGAACATTTCCTGGAGGAAGAGCAACAGTTAGTCTTCTCTGACTCCACCCCAAAGCCTTGGGTTGTCTTGTTAATGTCTTGTTTATATCCTATTGAACCCACTGCATTGAGACCTCCTGAGAGCTTCGCCATTTTGGAGCTTTGGTTCCAAATAATTTCCATATGATAGCTAAGGGAGAATTTAAGTCCATTGCCTCTCTTTCTTTCTCAGAGTATAAAAAAATCAGTCTCCTGGTTTACATCTGGAATGGGACAGCTCATGGAAGGCATGTGCCTTTAGGACATTCTGAACACTTCCTCAACAGAGGAGCCAACAAGGGGAACAGCTGTTCCCCACAGTTTTGACACTTCTGGTCTGAGCAACTATGTAAAAGTTGAGCAGAAAAAGAAAAGCAGAGAAGCAAGGAGAAACAGTAAAAATGAAAAGATACAGCGTATTTTCCCCAAGTAATGGATTCATTATGACATTACAGAGAAGAGATTCAAATAAGACAATTCTGTTATCCAAACTTGAAATTTTAGTTATTACACCTCTGGTTCACAGCTGAAAATATTAGTCTTTCTTTCCCCATCTCTCTTTGCTCCCCTCAATTCTGCAATATAATGTAATCATATCATTGGGGTCATTGCTTTCCTCATCTGTCACATTTTTTGTTATTTTATTTAAATTTGGAATCAGGAAATTCACATTGAAATAAAACATATTGTTTCCTATGGCTGAAAGCCAGAAAGAACTTGTCTTGGGAAGGCTGATTACAAAACACAAATAGTGTTTTGGTATGTCTTTCCTACTTGATTTCACCAAATGATTAGTAACTAATTATGACCAGGTCACTAGACCTGTGCATACATAGGAACTCATATCATGGGTATCTTAATCGATAACATATCCAGAATAAAACTGGTATTTATTAGGGAAGCTCGCATTTCAAATATGGCAGCTGAGGTTAATAAGAACCTAAGGTTCGAGGGTGAATAAAATCACCCTTGGATAAAAGATGAACACTTGCCTTGTGTCACAGAAGTTACAGCCTCTGTCCTGCCTCTGCGTGCCTACACTGTCTGTGTTTCACGTGCCCAGGACAGGGCAGTGATACGAAACTGGTCCTTGGAAAAATACTCAAACGGCAGGTTATCCCCAAAGAAGCTTGACTACTTCTTCATTACCATCTTCTTGAGGCCAACATCCAAAACGGTGAATTTGCTGGAGAGGGTTAATCAAGGGATATTTCATAAAAGAAGGAAATTTCCACAAAGTATTTGACAAGAGCTGCTGCTGCTGCTTCGTCACTAAGTCATGTCTGACTCTTTGCGACCCCGTGAACTGTAGCCCACCAGGTTCCTCTGTCTATGAATTTCCCAAGCAAGAATACTGCAGTAGGTTGCCATTCCCTTCTCCAGGGAATCTTTTCAACCCAGGAGTCAAACCTGGGTCTCCTGCATTGCAGGCAAATTCTTTACTATCTGAGCCACCAAGGAAGCCTGATATGATAAGAGGGAGCTATCCTCAGATTCAACTGTTTATGTGCATAGTAACTCTCCATGAAGATATCCCAAGGAGGGTAAGCAGGTCACATCTCTCTGGAAGGACACCTGTTCTTCTCCCATTACCCAGGTTGAAGATTTCAAGTCTCCATGACTCTTATTTTTCCCTGGCTTCCCTTGTCCAGTTAGTCAACAATTCTTGTGGATTATTTTTAGCACAAAAGGTCACTGATGTTTGGCACTCCTGTTCTAGTCCATCCTCTCCACAGATACCTGATTGATTTTCCTAAAATATTGTTTAAATCTTATCAATCTTCTGCCATTTTCAAGAAGAGAGCAAGAAAGAAGCTCCTGACCCTGGCATCCAATATGCAGCCTGAACAAAACCCTCATCACTCACCTCTAATAACCACTTGAACCTCCTGTTCTTGTCAGATGCTTCTTGTCCTCAATCCCCAAATACACTTCAATTTCTTGCCATTACTCCTTGAAGCATCTAATCTTTGTCTTTCAAAATCTACCCTTTCTTCACACTTGGCTCAAATTATCTGTGATGACTCTTCTATTGCCCAGCTTGATAGCTAAACACACAGTCTTTAGAGTCAAGCCTTCTTACAGCTCATATTCCTGGGTCACGAAGAGAATTATTGCAGCCTACTCTTGGGGTCAATGTCTTTGGAGGAGGGAAAGAGGTAATACTGTGCAGAGGGAGAGGTTGAATTGTAACACCATTGCTCCAGAGACTTCAGCCAATCCTGGGAGCTCTGGGGGTGGGATGATCCTCCCAGTTTTCCAGCTGAGACCAGTTTATACCCTTCTCCCACCACCAGACTAAACTGTAGGCAAGGCAACTTCTTTCAGCCAATGACAATTCTTGGAGAGACCAAGAATCGTGAGCAATCAACACTCCTTTCCTGCTCTTGGAGGATGAATGCCTTTCTTGGTCCCAAAAGAAGTCTGGGCAGCACACGACAGCATCCATTACAGACCTGTTGAGTACCCACTGGCCCTCCCGCTTCTAGCTATGTGATTGCAGATAAGTGTCTCAACTTTTCTATGCCTCTATGGCTTATTTCAAAAGAGAGAAGGAAATGATAGTTTCCTTTTTCTCTAAGGATTGGATGAACTAATCCATGCAATACAAAGCTCAAATAAAGAGCTCAAAAATTCTATTATAACATTTATCATCACTGTTACTAGACACTTACATATGCTGCCCTGTATTGTCATTTTAAAATTTTCATTATGGCTCAGTTCACAATTGTTCACAACACATAACCATTGGGAACCATTGAACTAGTCTCTCAAACCTCTAAGGGCAGAGACAGTATCTTTTTAAATCTTTGTACCACCCCCACCTCCTACACAAGGACATTCATTGTGCATGTGCTTGAATTGATACTTTAGTTTAGCTCTGAAGTCACGCATTAGTAAAGAGAGAAACACATTCAGTGTTTAAGAGGGATTTCCAAACCCTAGTTTTGAAATCGTTTTAGTTTTAAGCTACATTCACTACCAGAAAACATGTCTGTTCCAAAAGAGGACTGTTGTGAGACCATATTAATTTTAGCCAAGTTCCTTAATTTGTCCCATTCTCTTCCACTTCTCTTCACTGACATTAATTCAGAGCTTCCACGCTGCCAGAGCCTTTGTACTAGTGTCTTTGCTGTTGGTCAGTCCCCAACTCTGGCTGTTCTCCAAACTGCAGCTAATACTATCATCCCACATCACAAATTTCATGTGCTTCCTTTAGTTCTCTTTTGATTTGCAAAATCAAAGTCAATGGCATTTGGAAGATCTTTCCAATGGGTCCTCTCAGCGCGTCTCCCCATTTCCCCAGCTTTCCGGTCCCCAGTTAATACCCTTTTTCTCAAGTGAATGAATGCCAAGTTCTAGCCACACTGACTTGTTCATATTCTGCAGTATATCATATAGCCTTTCTTGCTTTTTCTTGTCTTCTTCCTTTCCCTCATTTCTCCAATTGGTACAGAGTTGGTATTAAATTGATAGTTTATTAATATATTAATATCTATATTTCCAGCATACACATGTTGGAAATTTCCTAAATTCTAAAGTAGTTCTGTGTCCATTGGATCTAAGGAAGGCAGCATCTGACATTCTGCAAAATATATGAATAAATAAATAAATAAATTGTAAAGAACAGCAAGATCCTCTATGACCCAGCTCCCAGAATATTGGAAATAAAAGCAAAACTAAACAAATGGGACCTAATGAAACTTAAAAGCTTTTGCACTACAAAGGAAACTATAAGTAAGGTGAAAAGACAGCCCTCAGATTGGGAGAAAATAATAGCAAATGAAGAAACAGACAAAGGATTAATCTCAAAAATATACAAGCAACTCCTGCAGCTCAATTCCAGAAAAATAAATGACCCAATCAAAAAATGGGCCAAAGAACTAAACAGACATTTCTCCAAAGAAGACATACAGATGGCTAACAAACACATGAAAAGATGCTCAACATCACTCATTATTAGAGAAATGCAAATCAAAACCACAATGAGGTACCATTACACGCAGTCAGGATGGCTGCTATCCAAAAGTCTACAAGCAATAAATGCTGGAGAGGGTGTGGAGAAAAGGGAACCCTCTTACACTGTTGGTGGGAATGCAAACTAGTACAGCCGCTATGGAAAACAGTGTGGAGATTTCTTAAAAAACTGGAAATAGAACTGCCATATGACCCAGCAATCCCACTTCTGGGCATACACACTGAGGAAACCAGATCTGAAAGAGACACGTGCACCCCAATGTTCATCGCAGCACTGTTTATAATAGCCAGGACATGGAAGCAACCTAGATGCCCATCAGCAGATGAATGGATAAGGAAGCTGTGGTACATATACACCATGGAATATTACTCAGCCATTAAAAAGAATTCATTTGAATCAGTTCTAATGAGATGGATGAAACTGGAGCCCATTATACAGAGTGAAGTAAGCCAGAAAGATAAAGAACATTACAGCATACTAACACATATATATGGAATTTAGAAAGATGGTAACGATAACCCTATATGCAAAACAGAAAAAGAGACACAGAAATACAGAACAGACTTTTGAACTCTGTGGGAGAATGTGAGGGTGGGATATTTCAAAAGAACAGCATGTATACTATCTATGGTGAAACAGATCACCAGCCCAGGTGGGATGCATGAGACAAGTGCTCGGGCCTGGTGCACTGGGAAGACCCAGAGGAATCGGGTGGAGAGGGAGGTGGGAGGGGGGATCGGGATGGGGAATACGTGTAAATCTATGGCTGATTCATATCAATGTATGACAAAACCCAAAACGAAAAAAAAAAAGAATAGCTTCTAAGAATCCACTCTATACAGACATCTATTTACAGGTCAACTGAGCTTCTTCAGGTTGGGCTAGGAAGAGAATTGTGCAGGTTGGGCTAGGAAGAGAATTGTGCAGGTTGGGCTAGGAAGATAATTGTCATGGTGAGGAGACATGTAGGCTTCTGGTTCATGTCTGTCATGATTCCGCATAGGGCTCTTGGGAGTGTGCACCTGGGTCAGTGGTTAAGTCTTCAATCTTGTCACAATTGAGCATCCAGTTGGCAGAGGTGACTGAAGTAAAGAAAGGTAAGTATCTTTGGTGCACAGTGGTTGGTTTTTTCAGGCTCTTGACCAGAGGGAGATTTGGAGACATCTGCAAAGGGGACTATCCATCAACCAGGCACATAAGTGAAAGGGACAAGCCCATGAAAGAAAAACATCACTCTGAAGATGGGTAGCCTGGAGGAGGTGAGGGAAGCAAACCAAACACCCTTCCTTTATGAGTCATTTTTTAAGGTCTTGCTTAAATTTTTTGTTTTAAAAAATTGTGATTTAAAAGGTTCAAACAGCCTAGGGAAGTAAATCCATGCATACTTCCCACATTAGTTAACATTTACTAAGAAATCATAGGTTACAACAAATTAAACTTTTTGGCTCTCTTACTGAGGTTTTTTGGCCAACCGTGTTAGTGACTGTTCCTACAGATAGTTTATAACTCTATTTTTTGCCCCTCCAGAGCAACTGAAGTGCAACAAGTCAGGAGGACTCTGGATTCATGTGGTTCTTAAATTAGGACCTTAAGAAAATGGATTGGAGGTGGGGGGATGGATCAATGTGAGCGGGCAGAGACACTAGATATACCCACTCACTCACCGGGAAAAGTGAGTTAGATGTCTCCTTGTTTGAGGTGGAATTCCTTCCTATAAACCTGGGCACCCTCAGTGAGAAATGCTTTACAGTCCAAACTGATGTTTATTTTGGACTCTGTTTCTCTTTCAGCTTTCAGTTCTGACCCTAGGAATGAGCTCACAATTGGAAGCGAATCTGTCTTCTGTTTCTACTGTTAAAGAATTACCTACCCACTGAAAAGCCACATAGTATTAACAATGGCCATGTCCCAAATATAAGCTTCTTGGAATTGTACAAATTGTATTTATGATGCTAGCAGATTTCGGTTTAACTGCTGAAATATTTCAGTAAGAGGGACTGAATTCTTAGTAAATGAAATGCTTCCTCTGTTCAGTTTTGGTCTGTTGAATGCTGGAAGTTTGGTGAGTCTGATCCATTCATTACATATATCTAGGATGAAAGAAAAGGCCAGCCATTTGGTTTTGATACCATTTTTTTTAATGTATCTCAGACTGAAATCATATAAATTAAAAAAATTGTCCTTTGAAGTTATTCTTAATCTCCTAGGTGTGTTTCTAGTCTTGAGAAATCGGTGGGGCTTCTGAATACCTGACCGGGTTGTACAGATTTTGATTTATCATATCTCTTGTGGATTGTAACTGATACTGATTCAAAAATGTCTGGTGGCTTCACTTTTCAGCATCACCACAGACAGTGCTAGTGCTTCATTGATTGGATCTTTGAAAAGACAAGTTATCCACACTGGAGTAATACCTCACATTTTCTGGAGAGGGTAGAAAGAAAAACAAATATTTATTGACCCATTTGTCTTTCCAGCAAACTTTTATTTGGCACTAACCAAATACTGAGCTGAGTGGTTTACATATAACATATAGCTAACTCCTAACAGTTCTATGAAACCCATTTTATAGATATGGAAACTGAGACACTGAGGGCTTCAGTAACTTGTAAATGAGGAGCTGAGGTTTAAATTTAGATAGGTCATTAAAAATAACCAAGGCTGATTCATGTCAATGTAGGACAAAACCCACTACAATATTGTAAAGTAATTAGCCTCCAACTAATAAAAATAAATGAAAAAAAAAAAAACAAGGCTTTCCCATTAAGTGTTCTCCCTCATGAATAGCTCATGCATATGAAAATACAGACATAGCTAAAGGAGGGACAAAGAATCTGATTTGGGAAGGACCAATCTTCTTAGCCACTAAGGGAATGAGAATATATTGCTGTAGGGAAAACACCTTCCTCTTCTTGCTCTGGAGGCTGAAACCATATTTCCTTCTTCTGTCCTCCTTTTCCCACCACCCAAGACGTGTCATGAACTCCCACAGCAGGCAAACTAGGAAACATCATTTTGGGTGTCCTCCTCAGGCATGCCTCTGACATCCTCCCACTTTGAATAGCCTCAAAACATTTCAAAAAAAAAAGGATTAAAAAGGGAGTTTTTAAAAAAAGCAGACCTGAAGTTGCACAGAGGCAGCAAAGACATCTTTGAGGTCATTCTCTCTTTTTTTTTTCTCTACACTGATGTATTCTCTCCAGAGTGATAATAATCTTTTTTGAAATGCAGGTCTAAGACGGAAGGAATTTTTATCTGGAAGAGTAATATAAATTAGCTTTGACTGCCAGTTTCCACTGATTATTACTTTCCAGGCGGAATTCCTACAAATTCTTGAGGCATGACCTCCAATGAAAAAATAAAACCCCTTTAAAATCTTGTTGAGAAATTCCAGATAACTTTCACAAGAGATTTAATTTTAGAGCATTAACACAATCTTGGTTGGAAAGATAAAACTACAATGCAGTTATTTGGTAAAAGTCATTACTTCACAATGAAGTCATTGGAGATTATTTTACTGTGCTTATCTGTCCCTTCTTCTTTTTTTTTTTTCTTTTAAACTTGGTTCCTTTCTCCCAAAACTAATTTTATTATGCATTACTCAGTGCACTCTGGATTCACCCTTATGAAAGGATAAAGTGTTTCAACAGATAACCAGTTGGAGGCCGCCAATTTGAGATTCCACCTACCAGGATGAGCAAATGCTGTTACAGGGTATTACATCTTAGTCATATGAACTATGTGGTATTGCACATGTGTGGTTTCAGAAACCATAGTGGAAGGTTTAACAGGGGAAAAAAAAAAAAAAGAAGAAGGCATCATTGTGAAGTAATGGATTCAAAGAGATTTCTGTATATCTTGAAATAAGATTTAAGTGTCGGGAAGTAAGAGCAGGCCTACTAGTGTTTACAGAGGAGTTAATACGTGGGAGGTGTGAAGGTGTGTTGGAGGGGGTGAGTAGGAATCACCCCCATTGGACTGATGGCCAGAGTGCTAGAAAGGTAAAGTGATTTGTTTAAGCACTCATGACCTCAAAATAGTGGGAGAGAGCAATTCGAGTCTGAGAATATCTGACTGTGAAGTTGATTCTCCTCCTAGGCCAAAGTGTTGCCCCTTCTTGAGCTGGCCTGAATGGAGGTGAGAAAACATGAAGACCAGCACCACATGGTCTATCAACATTTCAGAATAGTCAAAGGGAAAAAGTTGTCATTTCCCACCACTGTTTGTAAAATCTTCACTTACTTCAATTTAATATTTAGTTTTTAATTTAAATTAATAAAATTTATTAATATTTAATAAATTTAAATGTTTAATATTTCATATGATAATTATTATTGTGTGTGCAGTCACATCTGACTCTTTGTGACCCCAAGGACTGTAACCCACCAGGATCCTCTGTCCATGGAACTTTCCAGTCACGAATACTGGAGCGGATCTTCCTACTCCAAGGGATCTTCCTGACCCAGGGATCGAACCCGTGTCTCCTGAATTGACAGGCAGATTCTTTACCACTTGGCTACCTGGAAAGCCTCGGTCAGAAACTAAGATCTCACATGCCCTGGGGCAACTAAGCCACAACTAGAGATCCCCATGCCAATATAGCCAAATAAGGAAATAATTATTATATGTAATCAAAGTAAGTCAGCTTAAAGTAAAAATTGAAATAGATGTATAACATATAGCTATATATGAGATATAATCTTTATTCTCGAAAGTGAAAGCCTCTCAGTCATGTCCGACTCTTTGCGACCCCATGGGCTATGCAGTCCATGAAATTCTCCAGGCCAGAATACTGGAATGGGTAGCTGTTCCCTTCTCCAGGGGATCAGGGATTGAACCCAGGTCTCCAGCACTGCAGGTGGACTCTTTACCAACTGATATCAGGGAAGCCCATTATCCTTTAACATGTATGTAAATATAATCACAAGGAAAAATGTGAGTAATTCTCATTTTCAGGGTATTTATGTGAAGCGGTAAGATTATTCTGTGAATATAGTGATTATTTTTAACATAAAATTCCCCTTTTCATTTCCTAAACATTTATTTTTAATTATAACCCACAAGCAGGTGGAAAAAATGATTTATGTAATAAGAAAGAAAAGAAACTTGAAACTATGAGATTCTTTAATTCTACTTTCCCTGAGAATAAATCAGTGGTGGAAATTATCTTTTAGATATTGAAATATTTGTTTCCTCTTTTCAAGAATATTCGTATTTTATTGACTTTTATACAAGAAATCAAATAGTTTTTTTTTCCAAGAGTAATTCAATAGTATTAATTCTTATGCTATGAAATGTCATAGCATGATTTGTATCATATGAATCTTTTCATTCAATAATCCCACTTATTAAGCTTCTCATTTACTCAAGGCACCAAGGATGCAAAAATAAACACATCATCTTCCCCAAGACACTCACAGGTAGAAAATTATTTAATTATGGTACAAAATAGTGAGGATTATGTGCGATATATATACATGTGAGTGAGCATAACCGTGGACTGCCCAGGCAGCGCTAGCCTGCCAAAGCAAGTAGGCATGACACACGATTCCATCCCTGGGTTGGGAAGATTTCCTGGAGGAGGGCACAGCAGCCCACCCCGGTATTCTTGCCTGGAGAATCCCATGAGCATAACCGGGCTTTCTAAATTCTCAGATATCCAGAAATGAGAACTATGCTGTTGTTGTTTCATTACTGGGTCATATCTGACTCTTATGCAATCCATGGACTGTAGCCCATCAGGCTCCTCTATCCATGGAATTTCCCAGGCAAGAACACTGGGGTGGGTAGCCATTCCCTTCTCCAGGGGATCTTTCTTTCTGACCCAGGGATGGATCAAACCCATGTCTCCTGCATTGGGAGGCAGATTCTTTACCACTGAGCCACCTCGGAACTCCATTAAGAACTATACTGAATAAAAATGATTTTAAAATATATAGGGAAATTGTGATGATAGAAAGCAAGACATAATAAGTTTATTTTTATTACATTTAGAATTTGCTCCTTTCTTTTAAGATATATTTCAATAAATGTTTCTCAAAAAATATAAAACAATTTCAAATGCATCATGTTTATCATTAATCTTGTAGTGTTTCAGAGATGCAGAAAGAGGCAAGTACTTTTATTATTTCTCATTTATAGAAATAACTCATAACTTCAGCTACTTTCCAGGCGAGAGACCATAATCATTGTTTAGTAAAAGTTCTTAAAATTTACAGCTCTCCAAAATATATCATTTGTACTCTTCTGTTCATAATCTAACACTGCATTTCTTTAATATACCATTTAACTCTCCTTTTCCATTCTTGGTGTATATTAGCATATAATTGGAGGATAATTACTTTGCAATATTGTGATGGGTTTTGCCACACATGAAGGTGAATCAGCCATAGGCACACGCATGTCCTCTCCTTCCTGAAGCCCCCTCCCACCTCTCTCCCCGCCCTGTTGCTCCAGTTGTCACAGAGCACCGGCTCTGGGTTACACATCAAACTCCCACTGGCTATCTGTTTTACATATGGCAACGTGTATGTTTCAGTGCTATTTCCTTTTTATTCCCTGATAATCCATATTTGTTTTGGATAAAAGACTACAAAATAGGGATTAAAAAAGCAAAGAAAAAACTATGATGTGTGTGTGTGTGTGTGTGTGTGTGTGTGTTGAGGATAGGGATTCTAACCAGAAGAAGGTATGACAGGTGTGACAGGGGAGGTGAGCATAAAGCACTAAGGGTGCGTATTCTTTCTGACTTAGTCCCCTGGTGACTCAGGCATTCTCTCCCCCTTAAAGGCAGGCTCACCAATGTTCCTATTCCCTGCTACTTCACTGACATTCACCTCAGCTCAAAGATGCCACAATAACCATGAACAGACCTCCTTGTTTCCATCCCTGAGGTTCAAATCCATTCAAATGAAATTTCCTAAATTAGCACTTCCAAAGAGTCACCCCCATGGGTAAGAACTACTTCAGTTACAGTTACAGTACAGAATTTCATTCAAGGACCTTCGTATATTCCAACAACAAATTAATTTCAGCTTTATTTTTTCTCTGTCTCCCTAGTGGGAAAAACACACAATTCAAAGGTAAACAAATGAATAATCTGAGCCATGAATACTCCGAGAGAAATAAAATCGAGCGACGGGAGACCTGATGACAGAGAGCAGGACAGGGCCCGGGGTCTTGGAGTTCCCAGGGCTTTTTGGCCACGGGACAGCTGATCTGCCGCGGGCAGATGGCTGCTTTCTGTCACCCGATGGCACGGTAGCTCCTCTCCTCTGCTGTGTGCAGAGCATAGAACATGCAAACGGGAAGAGGACTCGGCAGTTTTACAGCCCAGTGATTCTCAAATGCGCTGTTATTGCCATATAACGTCATATAACACATAACTGGCTTGTGCAAGTGAAATCTCACAAGGTCTACAACCTCTGGATATGTTCATAGTTCCATTGAAAACCTTCGATCTGGTTTATGTTATTTCCTTTTACGGTTGAGGAAATGGAGGTAGAGATGGATGTAGAGATGAATGGTCAAAAATTAGATGCCAGGCAGGTGTGACCCATATTACAGGCAGCTTTTGATATGTGATTGGTTCATTTGGCCATCAATTTCTTCTGTCTGAAGGTGGAATTGCCTTCAAAATCATTTCTTAACGTAGGAACATTGACATGCTGCTACAAATGGTATTATATAATGTATTCATCTAATTTACTCCTAGACCTAGTTTTAGGCAGCTTTTAGTTTTGCTTCCCTAGACCAACCCAACTATAGGAAAAGGATTTATAGCCACTGGCATCGCACGGTACCTTGCAGGCTCAGCTCCGAATCACCTCTTCTCTTTGTGGCCCTTATCATCCTTTGTACCTCACAGTGGTACATGACACATTTTGCATTGTATCATCACTATTTAAACCTTTGCCTTCTCTTCTACATAAGATGGTAAACGTCCATGCACAGGAATTGTGTCTTAATAATCTTTGAGATACCCACTGAAAACAGTGCTCGACATCATAGTCCGTGCTACAGATCAAGTATTAAAAGGCATCACAGATTTTGACACATACTTAAGCAGAGAGAAGTATTGAAAAATTATGTTGAGCATTGATAAAATCATTGGCATATGTGGATCGCCTCCTCAGGTGGGTAGTCTTGCCAAGGAAAGCATTCATTTGAAAGTGTAAGATCTGGGATGTCATCAGGTAAATGTCCAGTGAAGGCCTGCTGTATAGGACAGGGAATTTAAAAACTAAGAAGGTACAATCTGTTTGTAGGACATATATTAAGTTAACCTTAAAATTGCATTCCAGTATACATTAAGTGCAGACAAATATTGTTCGATTCCACTTATACAAGATACCTAGAAGAGTTGAATTCATAATCAGAAAGTATATTGGTAGGTACCAGGGGTTGGAGGTGGGGAGGGGGGATGGGCATTTAGAGTTTAATGGGAACAGAGTTTCAGTTTAGGAAGGTAAAAAATTCAGGAGATGAGTAATGGTGAGAGTTAATGTGAATACACTCAGAGCCATTGAACTGAATAGTTAAATACGGTTAAAATAGCATGTTTTATATTATGTGATTTTTACCACATAAAAAAGTCTGTAAGCATGATTTCATCATCATGGCACCTATTTAGTGAGTGACCATTAGGTTATTCAGACAGGATACTAGGTTTTTTAACTAGGATTTAGGAGAAGCACAAAATACAGCCCATACCTTAACAAATCAGCAGTTTAGACTAAGAAGCAAGAGTTCAAAAATATAAAATCACACACATGTGTGTGTTAGTCGCTCAGTCATGCCCAGCTCTTTGCGATCCCATGTCTCATAGCCCACCAGGCTTCTATGTCCATGGAATTCTCCAGGCAAGAACACTGGAGTGGGTTGCCATTTCCTCCTCAAGGAGATCTTCCCCACCCAGGGATTGAACCCGGGTCTCATGCATTGCAGGCAAATTCTTTCTGAACCACCTGGAAAGTCACATATAATTAATTTCTAAGTCGTGCAATGGGTGTAAGTTAGACAGAAATTGAAGGAGTCATCACTAAGGGATGGCTGTGGAGGAACATAGCGAAGGTTCCAGGCCCTGGATTGCCACGAAAGCAACAAGTGCTGCACTGAGGCGCCAAATCATCCACACAGACCTCAAAGGGAACTAAAGGCTGGTCTACGCAAGGTCGAAACACAACGAGTCCGTCAAAAGGAAGAACAAAATGGACTTTCATTTTCCTATCAGAGAAGAGGCTTGGCAACACAGTTCAGCAGGTTTCAGAAATTACAGTGTCAGATGTTGTTCCTAAAGGAGAAACATTCTGAGAACTTATGAGGATGCAAAATTGTCCTCGACCAGGAGGAAATCAGCCAACAAGTTCCCAGACATTTCTCACTAGTTTGACATATCCTGCAATATACAAAGCTGACTTGGGCCATGTCGCCAAGGAGATGTGGTCTGTTCTTACATGAATTCTGGCTCAATAAATTAGCAATGGGAAGGGGGCAGAATTTCTGGTATAAATATGTGATGTATATGACTTGTAGGGCTTCCCTGGTGGCTCAGCAGTAAAAAATCTGCCTGCCAATAATGCAGGATATGCGGGTTCGATCCCTGGGTCAGGAAGATCCACTGGCCCAAGTCAGCTTTGTATATTCCAAATAGGAAAAGGAGTACATCAAGGCTGTATATTGTTACCCTGCTTATTTAACTTATATGCAGAGTACATCATGAGAAACGCTGGGCTGGAAGAAGCACAAGCTGGAATCAAGATTGCCGGGAGAAATATCATTAGCCTCAGATACGCAGACGACACCACCTTTATGGCAGAAAGTGAAGAAGAACTAAAGAGCCTCTTGATGAAAGTGAAAGAGGAGAGTGAAAAAGTTGGCTTAAAGCTCAACATTCAGAAAACTAAGATCATGGCATCTGGTCCCATCACTTCATGGCAAATAGATGGGGAAACAGTGGAAACAGTGGCTGACTTTATTTTAGGGGGCTCCAAAATCACTGCAGATGGTGATTGCAGCTATGAAATTAAAAGACGCTTACTCCTGGGAAGGCAAGTTATGACCAACCTAGACAGCATATTAAAAAGCAGAGACGTTACTTTGCCAACAAAGGTCCGTCTGGTCAAGGCTGTGGTTTTTCCAGTGGTCATGTATAGATGTGAGAGTTGGACTGTGAAGAAAGCTGAGCACCAAAGAATTGATGCTTTTGAGCTGTGGTGTTGGAGAAGACTCTTGAGAGTCCCTTGGAATGCAAGGAGATCCAACCAGTCCATCCTGAAGGAGGTCAGTCCTGGGTGTTCATTGGAAGGACTGATGTTGAAGCTGAAACTCCAGTACTTTGGCCACCTGATGCGAAGAGTTGACTCATTTGAAAAGACCTTGATGCCGGGAAGGATTGAGGTCAGGAGGAGAAAGGGACAACAGAGGATGAGATGGTTGGATGGCATCACCAACACAATGGACATGGGTTTGGGTAAACTCCGGGAGCTGGTGATGGACAGGGAGGCCTGGCGTGCTGCGGTTCATGGGGCTGCAAAGAGTCGACATGACTGAGCAACTGAAGTGAACTGAACTGCTTGTCAGTGTGTGTGCACCACATCTTCTTTATCCTTTCATCTGTCCATAGATATTCAGGTTCTTCCCACACTTTGGCTGTTGGAAACAGTACTTAACTGTGCATGTCTAAACTGATGGACACAATTTGATACTGCCGAATGTGGTGTTCAGTGCTTAGGTATTTGTTGAAAAACCTAAAATTTACACACAAAAGTTTACTGGCCACTCACTATGCTTTGAGCTCTATACCAGTTGCTTTCAGAACATGAAAGACATGCAAGGCTGATTTCTCAGCTGAGAGGAAACTACAACTGGGGTAGAAAGAATCATCAACATATTATTGATAATGATAACCTCTCACCTTCAACACCATCGCCATCACCAGCACTGCCATCATGGTGCCATCATAATTTCAGCTGATTTATACAGTATTTTGTGATTTAACCTAAGGTTGTTGATGGTTATCTTTCTCTCATTTCCAGATTAGAGATATTGCATTGGGTCAGGTTGTTTTTGTACATGAGGAAAAATCTAATCTGAGAGTTTTCTAGAACTCTAGTGTTCTAGAATTCCAGTGTTTTTTAGAACACAATGTGCTCTATACACGTAGCTAAATTCTTAGCAGCCACACCAAACATATATGTTCATACATGTGAACGTTATAGTTTTCAATGTAGACCTTAAGAGTCCAAAGTCAAAAACAGTCTTGGAAAAACTCTTTGGAAATTGATTTCAGCAAGTTCATTGCATCCTTTGAATTTATTAGTTCTATAAAATATTTATCTTGTTAAAAATATAAACTTCAGGGATTTCCCTGGTGATCCAGTGGCTAACACTGTGCACTTTCACTGTAGGGAGCATGGGTTCAATCTCTGCTCAGGGAACTAAGATCCCAGAAAAAAAAATCAAAATTATCACCCACTTTAAAATAGATAAATATATTTTATATATATAGCTAAAAGTTTTTTGGAGTCTTACCAGTAATTTTAACTGTCAATTTGATCAGGCTACAAGGTGCTCAGATAGTTGGTCAAATATTATTCTGACTGTGTCTGTAAAGGTGTTTCTGGATGAGATTAACTTTTGAGTGAGTAGACAGAATAAATCAGATAGTGTGCCCTAATATGGGTGAGCCTTGTCTGATCAGTTGAAGGCCTAAACAAAACAAAAAGATTCAATAAAAGAGATTCCTTCTGCTTGACTGCCAAGCTGGGAAATGATTTTTTTTCCCTTTGGATTTAAATAGAAACATCAGCTTTTCCTTCATCTTGAGTCTGTTGGGCATGGGCTGGAATGGCAATATCAGTTCTCCCAGTTCTCACACCTCTGTGCTTGGACTGAAATTATATCACTGACTCTGGCCTTGGGCTCTAACTTTCAGCTTACCAACTGCAGGTCTGGGACTTGTAAGCCTCCTTAATTCCAGGAGCCAATTGCTTATAATAAATCTCACTCTCTTCCCCTCTCATTTACACATACACATATATCATACACATATGCACATCATACACACACACTCTCTATATATCTTGTATAAACTTCTTATATATATATATATATATGCATATGTATATGTATATGGATGGGATACAAGAGATAGCTAAACTGATAGATCTATCTGTTCAGTTCTCCTGTGGAACTCTTGTTAATATGAAAGCCAAACTCAAAGAACACATTAGTTGATAAGCTAGAAATGAAAGTTTGGTCACACACACCTCAAAAGATAGGTAGACAGATAGATGGAGATGTTTCATCCCTTATTTGTCTTAAAGGATCAAAAGCTAGCTTTGAAAATAATTTTAAAATGGGAATTCCAAGTTGATCTTGAATACTGGAGGTATTTGGCTAACTGATCACCAAATCCACTCATTCTTCTTCCTGGGGGTACACCTTGACTACTTTTCCCAGCCTCCCTGTGGGAGACTGAGTCCTGATGCATCTACTCCTTTCACTTATGGCCCATAAATACCTCCCACAGAAAAGTCTTCATGTTCTTCTCTGCTCAGTGGAATTCAGTCATATATTGAAGACAGTGCAACATGAAACAGAAGAAACCTGTGTCCCTCCTCTCAACTGGAGGAGACATGCCCTGGAGAACTCCTTTTGGATTTTACATGAATGAAAAATAAACTTATGTTTACGGAGCTAATGAAATGTTGGGAGTGCACTAGTAGCTGGTATTACTAAGTGATAAACAGCATTGTCGGGATAAGAGCAGAGGTGTTACTGTTGGAGAATGAGGTCATGTGAATTTATAACTTCTGGGATGTCTGCTTAAAATATCCATCTCTGGGACTTCCCTGGTGGTCCAGTGGTTAAGACTCTGAGCTTCCAATGCAAGGGATGTGGATTCAATCCTTGGTTGGGGAATTAAGATCCCACATGTATGTGATTCATCCAAGAAAATTAAAAAAAAATTCTATCTCAAAATCTAGGAATTCCACCTTCGCTTATTAGAATCTAGTTACTTGCCTTTGTTGCTAGACATGTAGATATAAAATTTGTTGTAATTGTTTAGTTGCTAAGTCATGCTGGACTCTTTGTAACTCCATGGACTGTAGCCCTCCAGGCTCCTCTGGCCAGGAATCTCCCAGGCAAGATACTGGAGTGGGTTGCCATTTCCTTCTCCAAGGGATCTTCCTGACCCAGGGATTGAACCCTGTGTCTCCTGCATTGCAAATGGATGGATTCTTTACTGATGAGCCATCCAGGAAACCCCAGACAGTTAATTAGGAGTCAAAAAAAAGAAAAGGATAGATGATTTGGTTTGAAAACCTACTCTTAGATTCAGTCTACTTAAGTCACCTTATTATACTAAACCAATTTCATTGTTTATTTGATTCAAACAAATTTGAATTTTTAAACCATAGTTACAGTGGGCTGTACAGGAAAGAATATTACATGGGGTCATAACACCTGAACTGGAATCCTAGATTTACTATTTATGGTTAAAGTAAACTCTTCCCTGGTGGCTCAGAGGGTAAAGCATCTGCCTGCAATGCAGGAGATCTGGGTTCAATTCCTGGGTTGGGAAGATCCCCTGGAGAAGGAAATGACAACCCATTCTGGTTACTCTTGCCTGGAAAATCCCATGGACGGAGGAGCTGGGTAGGCTACAGTCCATGGGGTCGCAAAGAGTCGGACACGACTGAGCGACTCCACTTTCTTTCCAATTCTTCAAGTCTGTTATCTCACTTTTAAATATAAGTGGGATTATAGGAACCTCCCTGGTGGTCCAGTAGTTAGAACTTCACCTTCCGATGCAAGGGGGTGCAGGTTCGATCCTTGTCAGATACCTAAGATTCCACATGCCTTATGGCCAAAAAACAAAAACATAAAACAGAAGCAGTATTGTAACAAATTCAGTAGAAATTTTAATAATCACCCACATCAGAAAAAAAAAAACCTTTAAAAATAATAAAAACAAAATGGAATCATAATATTCCTCGCTACATTGTTGAGAAGATCAAGGTGCTACACTTTCAAAGTGAGTAAATATTTCTGTCTGTTTTCCAGGTGACAGAAATATCAGCCCTGTTTAGGGGGATGCTGAATAGCAAACCCAGCAGGTTTCACTCACTCATTTCCACACGCAGAGCTAAGTTGCTCTCTGCCTGGGTCCCCTGGCCTTCCAAGAACCTGGGACTCTCAACTTGTAAGGGCCCAAATAGATGCCTGTGGGTCTCAGTAACATATTTCAGTTGGAAGACTTGTTGCAAGCAAGCACTCAAGTAAACTGGAAGCGTAAAACCAGAAGACCGAGACCTGTGAATAAATTAAATGAGAAGGGAATGCTTGAATGAGTGGAGCAGGCTGGTGGTGCCTCCCTTATCTTGCTCTCTACAAGCCTGGACTTCAGAGCACACTGTGACTCACATCAATGACATAACTAAAAGCAAAGGTCAAGTTGTGAATTACAGAGTGGAGAGAAAAAGAAACAATGGCAAAATCTGGAGAAAAAAAGTGAAGTGAAAGAAACCATCTTCTCATGCTTTTCATCCTTGGATGAGTGTACATTCCTTGCCCCCATTGGAAAAAAACATGATGATGATATAGGAAAGTGATTTAGAGAATGGAGTTTGGGGTCAGAAAATGCTGAGTTAGCACTCAGTTTGACCACCTCTTCTCTGTGTTACTTTAGAAAAGCTCCTTAACTCTAGGTAGCCTCCATTTTCTCATCTTATGTCTAAAGACTGCTGAGAAGTAAAAAATACTTTGATGCAGGTAAACATTTCAGCACAGTCCCTGGCCCAGGGTGAGAGATATTATATGTTAGCTTTGGCTGATTTGGGCTTCACCTTGAATATCATTTTGGTTTATGCATTACAGACTACCCACCCTGTCATCTTCTCCATCAGATCAAATCATTGCATGGAAGTCTCCTCACTCAGCTTCTATCCCGAGTTTTTCTTCCTCCATGGGTTTGGGTGTTGAGTTGCTACGTAGGCTTTGGGCTTAACTACAATCTTTGTCAGTCACGGACTGGACGAGATGGAGTGGAAGAGCCATCTGTCTCCCAGAATTTAAAAAATTGTGAGAGGCAACAATGGCACCTGAAAAAATTGATGAAGTGTGAGCACATGTCCTGTGTTTGATGCTATAATCCTTATGGAATAACATTTATCAGTAGCTCTGATATTGTAGTTTGGAACCTGGAGTCTGGTCCATTCCAAATCCATCACAATCTCAGTTCTTGTCCTCAGCCCTACACCAATCCTCATCTTTGTTATCATTTACACATGAGTCTCCCTTTAACGGAGAAGACAATGGCACCCCACTCCAGTACTCTTACCTGGGAAATCCCATGGATGGAGGAGCCTGGTAGGCTACAGTCCATGGGGTCGTGAAGAGTCGGACACGATTGAGCGACTTCACTTTCACTTTTCACTTTCATGCACTGGAGAAGGAAATGGCAACCCACTCCAGTATTCTTGCCTGAAGAATCCCAAGAACGGGAGCCTGGTGGGCTGCCGTCTATGAGGTCGCACAGAGTCGGACACGACTGACGTGACTTAGCACGCCCTTTAAAGGTTGGTACCATGTCTTTTGATACTTTCTATCAGTCTCCTTCACTCAGTACCTAGTGTGATGTTGTGGCTACCATAGACACTTAGTACAAATTGTAAATAGGATAAAAGGCTTAAATAATTTTGGACTGATTCATAGTTCAAGAGATGTATCATTATTATCCAGGCCATTGGATATTCATGATGAGAGCTTGAATAAACACATGAGGTAGTCAACATTTTCTTAGTACCTACTTTCTGCCTGATACTCTATATTTTTCCTTTCTCGTATCATCTATCCTTCAACTAGACATAGAATTGATTAAACATATGTTTAATAGTATCCATTTTTCTGCTCAAAAAATACTTCCTCCAACAATACTTTAAATTATATACAATAATAATATATATTTTGTGAACCAGGAAGACCTTTTGGAAGGTTGTAGAAGAATCATCAGTTGTTCTTACATTAGGGCAGATGGTTTAATCATTTTGCTTTCTGAACATTTGCTGAGGCGCTATGAAAGGAAGAGGTTTGTGATGAGAGAGAAAAGAGGAAGAATTCATGTTAGTGCATTGGAAAGTACAGGAAAATTGGAGTGGGAATTTGAGGAGAACACTGCAGTGTTTCAGGGAGTAAGAGGATACTGGACTTCTGGGGATCTGTTGAGGGGTAGAAAGAGTCAGAGGGCGCAAGAAAGCAAGAGTGCATTCAGCATGGACAAACTTCATTTTGACATTTTGCCAGGGCCCCTAGTATTCCTTTCTCTACTTCTTTAGCACCCTTTACCCTAGACTGTCTCTGCCTCTCCTCAAAGCAAACCCCAAACTAAGGCAATGATCATACCATTTTTGGAAGCAGGAAAGTGGTGAGGTCTCAGTGAGACCGTACTCAGTGAGCCCCTGCCTGGTTTTATAGGCAGACCCCCAAGGGAGGCCACCCCCAGGCAGGCGTCTGGCTGTTACCTTCTGTTCTTCAGGACGTGGCTTGGAGAAGGGGGTTCTGGGGCACATTTTCTGGGCACACCTTCAAAGACAACTATCATGAAGGATAAACAACAAGGGGCTCTCTGCCTCTTTATTCTAAAGCATTTTTGCTGGAAACGTCTCCATTCCCCGCACTCTTGAGCAGACAAAATGCCTACCTTCAGCTGGACTTGGGTTGAATTTAGACCTGAAGGGAATTTATTGGGTTCTTCCTGTGGTTTACTTGAACACCTGCGGGAGATCAAGAAAGAGGCTGTTAAGCAACAACATCCTAAGCTGAAATCTTATCACCATGACAACGACTGCTGCTGCTGCTCTGTCAGATGATTTTTATTCTTCATAATAATACAGTGGTCTCTCTCTTCTCTAATCTGTCTCTTGTTTCTCGCTTCCAGCATCTCTTCTTCCATTTAGCATTGCAAGTAATTGTGGCCTCGCTTCATCCTGCCTGCCTGTCTGTAAATTTTTGGAAAGTAAAGCTCATCATCCTGTCTCCTCCATGTTTACAGCCCTTTAGACTACCGAGTATAAGATCTTGCATTCTGACCCTTGGGAAATGAGTGGCATACCAAAAAATCATAGGTAAAAGAGTGTGTGCTTGGATCAAGGGAAAGGACTCATTTTCTACCGCTACAAGAAAGTTGTGGGTCACCGGGGACAAACTGCCTAACCTCAGAGTACTAGTTAGGTTTGTGTTGGGTTTTGCTCCAAACAAATACATGGTTTTATTCTTCTCATGTAACAAAGACCTCCTGAAATGATGGCATCTGTCCTAATCTGGGCTGCTGTGCAATCACAGGAAGGGTGTTTCACTTCCAGGTTCAAGAAGGAAAGGGAAAGGCTAAATAGAAAAGGCTGGGACTAAAGAGAAGCACCTTTTCCTATCAGCTCTCCCAGAAGCCCTACCCAGGGTCTCCTTGTGTGTGTATGGCAAGTCACTTCAGTTGTGTTCAACTCTTTGTGATCCCATGGACTGTAGCCCACTAAGCTCCTCTGTTCATGGGATTCTCCAGGCAAGAATACTGGAGTGGGTTGCCAGGCCCTCCTCCAAGGGATCCTCCTAACCCAGGGATCGAACCTGCATCTCTGACATCTCCTGCATTGGCAGAAGGATTCTTTACCACTTTGCTACCTGGGAAGCCCCTGTGATGATCAGATAAGTTTAAATGCGATGGTAAGTCTGTATGAAGCCTGCTGTATAGCAAGCGCTCAGTAACATTTATTTCCTTTCTTTCCTTGTATATAGTCGATACTCAATAAATGTTAGTTAAAAGAATACATTTCTATAGCATCTTACGGTTTTCAGAGATTTTGCACATGCATTATTTCATGTATTGATATTCTGTCAGCCTTGACCTAACTCATCTTTATTGATCCATTAAAGCAGAGATTTTTAACTTGCAGGTTTGGAAAGAGCTACTGACTCTTCATTATTTTTTTTTTGTAAATTAATTAATTTATTTTAATTGGAGGCTACCTTACAGTGTTGTAGTGGCTTTTGCCACACACTGACATGAATCAGCCATAGGTGTACATGTGTCCCCCATTATGAACCCCCCTCCACCGCCCTGCCCACCCCATCCCTCAGGGTTGTCCCGGGGCACTGGCCTTGAGCGCCCTGTCTCATGCATTGAACCTGAACTGGCAATCTATTTTGCATATGGTAATATACATATTTTTATTTTATTTATTTTTGCTGGGCTTTTGTTGCTGTGCGCTGGCTTTCTCTAGTTGCAGCTAATGGGGCTACTCTCTAATAGTGGTGCATAGGGTTTTCTTTGCAGTGGCCTCCCTTGTTTGGAGCACAGGCTCTAGGGCACACAGGCTCGGTGGTGGTGGAGCAGGGCTGGTGCAGGGTGAGCTGCTCCACAGCTTGTGAAATCCTCGCAGACCACAAATTGAACCCATGTCTCCTGCATTGGCAGGCAGATTCTTAAGCACTGAGCCACCAGGAAAGTCCTGGCTCTACATGTTTAACAAATATTCTAGATAATTCTGATACAAGCAACTCACTGAAAGCTGTGTAAAAAACAGTGGCTCAAGAGAAGTATCTGAATACCAGAAGGAATACTTACTATATTTTTGATAACATGTGCTTTTTTTGTTGTTTTTTTTTAAAGAAGGGTGGATCCTATAAGGTTTATTATTGGTAACATTTGTTTCCTTTTTTTCCTTGTATATAGTCGATACTCAATATGCCAAATCCTCTGACTATGTGAAAGCCTTTGACCGTGTGGATCACAACAAACAGTAGAAAATTCTTAAAGAAATGGGAATACCAGACCACCTGACCTGCCTCCTGAGAAACCTATATGCAGGTCAAGAAGCAACAGTTAGAACTGGACATGGAACCACAGACTGGTTCCAAATCGGGAAAGGAGTATGTCAAGGCTTTGTATTGTCACCCTGCTTATTTAACTTATATGCAGAGTACATCATGAGAAATGTCAGGCTGGATGAAGCACAGGCTGGAATCAAGATTCTGGAAGAAATATCAATAGCCTCAGATATGCAGATAACACCACTCATGGCAGAAAGCAAAGAAGAACTAAAGAGCCTCTTGAGGAAAGTTATAAAGAGGAGAATGAAAAAGTTGGCTTAATTAAAGCTCAACATTCAGAAAACTAAGATCATGGGATCCAGTCCCATCACTTCATGTCAAATAGATGGGGAAATAATGGAAACAGAGAGACTTTACATTTGGGGGTTCCAAAATCACTGCAGACGGTGACTGCAGCCATGAAATTAAGACACTTCCTCCTTGGAAGGAAAGTTATGACCAACCTAGACAGCATATTAAAAAGCAGACATTACTTTGTCAACAAAGGTCTGTCTAGTCAAAGCTATGGATTTTCCAATGGTCATGTATGGACTAAAAAGAAAGCTGAGCACCCAAGAATTGATGCTTTTCAACTGTGGTGTTGGAGAAGACTCTTGAGAGTCCCTTGGACTGCAAAGAGATCCAACGAGTCAATCCTAAAGGAAATCAATCCTGAATATTCATTGGAACTACTGATGCTGAAGTGGAGACTGCAATACTTTGGCCACCTGATGGGAAGAACTGACTTATTTGAAAAGACCCTAATGCTGGGAAAGTTTGAAGGCGAGAGGAGAAGGGGAAGGCAGAGGATGAGATGGTTGGATGGCATCACTGACTCAGTGGACATGAGTTTGAGTAAGCTTCAGGAATTGGTGATTCCAATTGCAGCACAGGGAAGCCTGGTGTGCTGCAGTCCATGGGGTCACAAAGAGTTGGACATGACTGAGCAACTGAAATGAACTGAACTGAGTGGTAACATAAGCAAATCTTAGCAGAAATGAGAAATATGAAATTTTGGATATTACTGGTACTCTCAAATTTAATTTAAAACTAAGAATGACTTTTTATGTTAAAAGTAAAACAATATTATTATAGAAATTAGTACCTGGCAAGAATAGTTAAGATGATGTGAAATAGCAAAGGAAAAAATATTAATGTTAACATCACCAGGATTCACAAAATTTTGACAAGTAAAATTTCTGCATGAAATTCAGGTCTTTTGGCTGATTAAGCAATTTACAGTTGGCAAAAGGTACACTTGAGTCAATCTTCACCTAGCAAATTTGACTTCCTGTTTCTAAAAAAAATTTTTCTCTTAAAAAAAAATCTCATAAAATAACTCCCAAGGCTTTTTGCACATCAAATAGCTCTTACAGAACCAAATTTTGATGAGGTAAGTGTAAGGAATTTAGTAACATATGGATTAAATTTCCCTTAAAATAGACATCATTTTAAAATTGAGGTGGAAATAAAGTTCTTGGTAAAATATGAAAATATGTTTTGGTTTTCCTTGAACCCCAAACACGATTTGAAAAATAGTTCCAGATGTTCACCAAACCCCCAATACAGCTGGTTTCACCCATCTCTAGTTCCAAGATATGAACTATTGGGAGTTCTGGTAATTACAAATATTACAAAAGTATTAGCAAATATTGGCAAAATGTCAGAAAGAAATGAGGAAAGAGCACAAATTTAGAAATAAACAAGTACAAACTTAGGGTTTCTGTCTTCAAAAGATAAGGATGAACTATCTGATCCTTAGTAGCTAATGAAATCATTTAACTGCCTTCTTATACTTTGAAACAATATATTTAATAACAAATATAGGTAGATACATATTTTAAGAAAAATTCTGATTAAGAAAACTCCTTTATGGGACAATTTGGTGATAAGCTACTTTCCATGTGCTCATAAAGAGAAGGCTAGCTCAATCATTCTTTAGGGGTAAGTGAAAGTGAAAGTGAAGTTGCTTAGTTGTGTCCAACTCTTTGCAACCCTATGGACTATAGCCCTGTAGCCCACCAGGCTCCTCCATCCATGGGGTTTTCCAGGCAAGAATACTGGAGTGGGTTTCCATTTTCTTCTCCAGGGGATCTTCCCGACCCAGGGATCAAAGTCAGGTCTTCCACATTGCAGGCAGACTCTTTACCCTCTGAGTCATGAGGGAATCCCTTTAGGGGCAAATGCCTCTATAAATTTTGACCCTAATGAGTTGATGAAGACTTGTACTAACAAAACTAAAGTCATGATACAATTTCTTGTTAAATCTTTACAAGTTTGCCTTCCTCAGTCAGTCCTCCACACTAGTGCAAGAGCAACTGTCTAAAATTCAAATACTTCATGCCACTCAAATCCTTCATGAACTATCCACTTCCTTCAGAAGTGAGCTCAAACTCTTTAGCATGGAACCAAAGTCCTTCCTGTGTACCGGTCTCATGTTTTACTATCCCCCAAACCATTATTTTCTATTCCTATAAACTATTTTCAGTCCTAATGCTTCTGTAGTCTTGCTGAACATTTAATCTGGATTTTTTCGTTTTTGCTGTTCTGAAAGTGATTGTAGGAGGTCCCTTTGATCCTCTTCAGAAGAGTAAGGAATCTTCAGGGACAGGATGTAGAGCTTTCGATTCAAAGAGGGGATGGTATAGAGAGAGCTATATATACTCACATTCTGGAGAAACATGAGGTGGCCACGAGGAAGGAGGAAGCTATTCTATTTGTCCAAGGAAGAGTGGGTCAAAAGCACTTATCTGTTTCCAGGATTGAAAAAGAAAATCTATCTGACCTCTGGTGATATCAGTCCATAGGGAAGAAAGAAATCAGAAATTCTAGACCTGCAGGGAACAAATACTTGATTCCATCCTGACAGCATACTCCTGCTGAAGCTGTCATCTCAGAAAACGATTCTGTGTGGAACCTAAAGACCAAAGATTAAGAGCTTTGCTCCCAGGCCCCCCTTGCTCTGCTGAGGCTGATTCTGAGAGGCGGATCCTCCAACCTCCAAGGTCCATGCCAGCAGGTCTCTGATACGTCAGCATCTCTGTGGTAAGTCCAGTTGTCAACAGTGTCGCCAAGTGGCAGCAAGAAGCAAAAGCAACAACAGACTGACCAGACCCCAGGCGCATCACTCTTGGGTCATTAGACAGAGTGATGACCTCCTGTTGGAATGTGTAAGTTTTTGGAGTATTAGAAAACTCAGAAAAATGAGGAATTACAAGACAGAGATAAAGAATGTTTGGCTAATCTGATGTGTATGAACTTGAACTAATTTTCTTTTGAGTTAAAAAAAGATTCCTCCTTTTCCTTTGCACAGTTTTGCAGAACAATTAATACTTGTCCTACTTCTCTGACTTCTAATCACCTAGAGTCTTCCTCGTTCCCTTTGTCTTACTATCAGCTCAAGTTCTCTTCACTAGGAAGTTCTCCCTACCTCACTGAGTCTAAACCATCCTCTTACCAACTCACACAGAAATCAAGGTTACTTCTTTTCACTGCAGCCAGAACTAAGTTAAAACACCCAATTTGCTCATTTTTTGCCCATTCTAATCCCCCCCCCCAACTCAGCTGTAAGCTGATCTAAAAATAATGTGAATAATCCCATTATTCACTGATGTGACTAGCATATACTTAGTAAATACTTGCTAATAGTAAGAGAACCGCAGATCTTTGGTCAAAAAAAGGAGAAATGCTCATGCCAAATTCCAGGCTCAAAGATTACAACCCACAATAATAGCTCTAGCTTTGCTTA
The DNA here is from genome assembly GCF_019320065.1 of Cervus canadensis. Classification (NCBI taxonomy): domain Eukaryota; kingdom Metazoa; phylum Chordata; class Mammalia; order Artiodactyla; family Cervidae; genus Cervus; species Cervus canadensis. The sequence continues at coordinate 55,977,168 of NC_057398.1, read as the reverse complement.
CTAGCCCTTGAGTTGAATGAATAAAATAGAATAAAATTTGACCAAGGTCATCAGGGAATTGTGTGCTTAGACAAAAGCAAAGCTAATGAAGGAAGTCCTAGGATTGCTCATTCCCTAATGAGATCACCTTGTACTCACACACTCTCCAAGAGGAAGTGGAGAACCCCCAGTGAGTCTCTGGGAAAATGAACAGGGAAATATTCCCAGAGGATGGATAAAGGCTGACAGGTGGGTTGACCAAGGAATTCAGCCCAATGCCAGTGTAGGGGGTCCTGGTTTCCTTTCCATGGGAATATGGCATATGATTTGGACAAGTGACCCCTCGAGGTTGCTTCCTAGTCTGTCCTTATTCAAGTGAAAGTAGGCAGGCTTTCAAGTAGTTAGATTTGAAAAGATTTTCAACTACTTTTTAGTAGTTCAATTTTTTTCCAGGCAAGATCCAGTTGAGAAAACAGAATCCATGTTTCAGCAGAGATAATATAATACAGAGAATTGGTTAAACAGGCATTGGAGAACTAAAAAGCAAATGAGGAAGGTGGAGATAACCCAGAGACAAGTGCTGCAGGAAGCAGGGCCTGGGGAAACAAAGAGGTTAGAAGTTTGAATTTTCTAACTTCAGAGATCTCAGAGGGGCTGGACTCAGGCCTCAGGACTTGTGTTGACTGACCAACAGGACTCAGAGGAAAGACCTTGGAAAGACCTTGGAAAGTTGGGACCCAGGTCTCTGAAGAGGGAGCTTCCCAGACTATGGATCAAATCCTTATCTCCTGCATTGGCAGGCATATTCTTTACTACTGAGCCACCAAGGAAGCCTAGACAGTTCTTATTTTCATAATCCAGTCTCAGACTCAGCAGAACATTCTGTAACCTAAACGCTAAACTTTAAAATGAGCTGACAAATAAATAATCCTTACATAATATAATAGGAAGAAAAAGGGAAGAAAATTACCAGTGTATATGCCACACAACACAATAAACAAGGAAGTAAATATGCATGCTTGCTATAGTTCTTATTTTGCCAGTAGTCACGAGGCCATAGCAGATACTTCCTCATTTCTTCCCTCCACTCTCTACTCCATGTTTTCTTATCCTTCAGCTCCTCAGCAAGTTTGGTTCCTTACCTACTAAAGTGAAACAAACCTCCATTCCTAACCGGTGCTGCCATTTTTGCATTGCCATCATTTTCCATTCATTTTTGCTGTGGGTCATGGAACGTGAAAAGATGCCCTGAGAATCCTCCGGAAGCCAGACATAGTCCTTCCTGTCCCCACCAAACAGAGTCATCTGATTTCCCCTTGGTCATCAGGATCGATCACATGAGCAAACAGGAAGCTCCTTTTTTGTTCTTTTTTTTTTTTTGAATGTTGGTTCGATAGCATGCGGACCCCAAAGTGGTTAGTGGTAGCATCACAATGCTGAGGTAGTGACAGCATGAACCAGGCTCATTCAACAAGTTTTCGAAACTGGTTTTGGGGCTCCTCCTAGGAGTTTGCCAGAGGTAAAAAGTTAGGCTTCATTCAAAGAGACAAGGAAGAGGGAGAGTAAAAGAGAGAACTATCATGTGAAGTGGGAATGATGTCATTATGCATTGTGGTTGAACACTAGCATACCCCAGACCGAAGCAGTGCTTCCCCAAGATCGGAAACTAGAAGTAACCATTTCTTGCCGAATTGGAGCTCCAATGCCTTGCATGAAATTGAACAGAATATGGAAGTTAAGAGAAACACAGTTGGTTCTGTTTAGCACATCTAAGTTGTATTTTGTGGAATAACGAGAACTGGCCTAGAAATATTTATGTAGAAACTATCTTCCCAAGCCCCTCACTTCCCCTTAGAGTCTTAGAACTCTCCTCACTCTAGAGTTTGACTTCCTTTGGTACCATTTTGGCCAGGTCTACCCTCACTGGTGTTTACCCACACTGGGAAACCTCCTAAAGTCCCAAGATTACAGACTTTGACTATAATATATTAGTGATTTAAACCCATCTGTATAAAACCCAATCTCTCAGCTCTCTCATCAGCCCAGTTGATAAATTTATCCAGGCTGACTTTAAAAAGAGTGCTGCAGTACTGGGATGGATATACTGGTTTCATAAAAGTCAAAAGCAAAGTCATTCTTTAAAGACAATGAGGTGTAAAAACCCACATGCAATGATTTTGGAATCAGATAACATTAGGATATACATAATGGAATGTATTGTCCCTTTCTGGCAAAATATCCTTCTGTCATACTTTTAAGCATTCTTCCAAAAATCAAGCAAACCAAGGAAAAATTGTTTACTTGAAACTCCCGAGAAATAAAGAAGGCAATAGTTTACAGAGGTTTTCTCCAACTTTAAATTGTATTATATCTGAGAAAAAAACAAATCAGGAGCCTCAGGGTTCCTGTGTATTATTTTTCTCTTCCTCACTGAGCCTGTATTCCGTCGCAATTATTCAGAACTCTATTGTTTCTGATCTTTTATGAGCCTAGATACATGTTCAAATTAAAAATCAAACGCATAAACATTGCAGCAAGGGAAAAAAAGAAAATCTGAAGCTAGCCTCAGTTTTAAATTTTAATGCTATATTCTAAATGCCAGTTTGTTTAAGTAATGCTCTTATTCTTTGATCTTAGGTGTTAAAATAGGAAAGTTCTGTGTGAAATTGGCTCCTGGTGTGAAATGTAAGACTTGAAGTTCAAAGATACTAGTGAAATCCAGACCTTGTTTTATTCATTAACTCCTATAAGCAAGTATAACTATTTAGCTAAACAATCCAAGACCTAACCTGACTGTTGAATGTATACACAGAAGGCCTATTGTCCTTTCCTGAAACACAGAAACGTCTGGGGAAAAGTCGCAAAGTGCACTGTGAAAAGCTGCAGGTGAAAACATATGGATCAAGGTTTAGTCAGTCATGGGGTTGGACGAGTGGTGAAAAAAATCTAAGATAAAATATCTTGTGGGGAGGAAAGAAAATAGGAGAGAGGTAAGTGGAACTTAGACCCTTGTACTGCCTGCCTGCCAATAGTCCTACTCTCCGGAGAAGACTTATTCTCTTCCAGCAAATAGTTGGCTTTGGGAAAGATAAAGGGTAAAGACGCTGAGGCAAACAGCAGGAAGTGAAGCACCCCAGCCCATTTTTCTGTGTCCCATGAGACTGGCAATCGCTGAAATGGCCTGAGTGCCCCACGTGCGCCGTGTGGCATAGTGAAATCTCTGCCCACTTTTCTCGTCAGTATGCTACCTTCACTCTGGGCTTTGTTACCACTGCTTCAGGCAAAACAGATACCACAGTGACCCATGGACTGAAAACTGTGGTTCCCATGGGGCTGGCGCTCATTCAACAATGTGTAATATAAGCCTCAATAATAACAGAGGCGATTTAGAAAGGATGAGAGCAAAGGCAAAAACAATCATAAGAGCCCTAGAGGAAAAGTACAGGAGATTCATGCGGTGGCTTTTACCTCTACCATATAACAGTACTGATGGGAGTGATGTTTTCAACTTGGGGGAAGAAATATACCCATGCCTGTGTACACACAAACTCACACCTACATACATTCACACAACTTTTTAAATGAATTTTTACTGAAGTAGAGTCGCTTTACAACGCTGCATTAGTTTCTGCTGTGCGGCAAAGTGAGTCAGCTACATACAAACATACATCTCCTCTTCCTTGGTTTCCTGTCCCTTTATGCCACCACAGAGCATCAAGGAGAGTTCCCTGCGCTATATAGTAGGTTCTCACTCAGCTCAGTTCAGCTCAGTCGTTCAGTCGCTCAACTCTTTGCGACCCCCTGAATCGCAGCACACCAGGCCCCTTGTCCATCACCAACTCCCGGAGTTTACTCAAACTCACGTCCATCATGTCGGTGATGCCATCCAGCCATCTCATCCTCTGTCGTCCCCTTCTCCTCCTGCCCCCAGTCCCTCCCAGCATCAGGGTCTTTTCCAATGAGTCAGCTCTTCGCATAAAGTTCTCGTTAGTCACCTATTTTATACATAGCAGGGTATGTATGTCAATCCCAACCTCCCAACTCATCCCATCCTGTCTTCCTCCCTCGGTATCCATGGAAAAACAAATGTCATATAACGTCGCATATATGTGGAATCTAGAAAAATGGTACAGATGAACTTATTTGCAAAGCAGAAATAGAGACACAGATGTAGACAACAAACTCATGTATATCAAACAATAATTTTTTAAAGACTGTGACGTAAGTCTCCTCTGTCAAGTTTGGACCAATCAGCAGTTTCCAGGAACACAGTTAACTGGTCAATGAGGAGTGTTGTCTTTACCACCAACTCTAATATTTTATTTTATTGTTGTTGTGCCATATATATAATTTTTTTTTCACCACCAGCTCTAAATGTGTGTTTCTCCAGGAACACACATTCATGGCTTTACCCTGCAAAAGAACAGTGGCCGTAGAGTTGTGACTAGGAAATAATTAACCTGTAAGGGAAATGCATGCCAGTTTATTTATAATACTTAATCCTCACCCTGTGACTCATGGGTTTAGGGCCCTGAATTCTAAGTGTCTTTCTCTGGTAGAGATGAGTGTTAACATGGTTCTCCTTCCCTGAGACAGGTATATTGCTCTTTGATAGAATGTTCCGAGATTCCTGGAAGAACTGGGCCAGCTCACCAAACAGAACCTACTATGGTTTCATTCTGCAGAAGACCTACCTACCATAACGATTCCACATCTACCCAAAGAAAAAGAACAAAAGGTAGAGACTCAGTCCCTTTCTGTCCCCCCAGCGCCCTCCCCACTCCTGTTTCCTGCATTTAATAAAAGCAGCAGCTAAAATTTAACAGCATTTGGAAAACCATGAAGCCATCTCCTGGAGTTACATGGCATGTTTTATATTATAGAGCTGGGATTAAGAATGGAGGGAGGCTAGATTCTGTTCTCGCTCCAAAAACTGGTTTCTTGACATCAGGCTGATATTGACGGTGACTGAACATAGAATAAGGCCAAAAAGTGTGTGTGTGTGTGAGTATGTGTGTGTGTATGTGTGTGTGTGTGAGTGTGTGTGAGTATGTGTGTGTGTGTGTGTGTGTGAGTGTGTGTGTGTGTGTGTGTATGTGTGTGAGTGTGTGTGTGTGAGTATGTGTGTGTGTGTGTGTGTGAGTATGTGTGTGTGTGTGTTTGCATGTTTGGGGCAAGTTGAAGAGTAGCAAAGCTAAAAACTCAGTCAATGTGATTTTCATTATCATGGCAAAATGACTGGCTTAACTGACGTTTCTCTGAATTATCTCGAGGAACACATAGTAACCTTCTTAAATATGAGAATTTATTTCAGTAAAAGTGCTTATAGCGAAACTCCTTGGCTTTTTTCAAATGAGGTGTGTTCCAGCTGACATGTTGTTCATCAGGTTTGCGGGTGCACACGAGGGGTCTGTTCCTGAATACACCAACCTTATTAACCATCGCCGGACTCAGCCTATTTCCTCTGGGAAATACAAATTTTTTTGTTTTCAATAAAACATATGGGCCAAATTAGAAAGTAAATAAATGAATACTTCTCAAGAATCCATGATAACACTTGCCGAGCAGTGGGTCAGGCCAGATTTAATCTAAAATATTTCTGCTGTGTGTAAATGATTATGTCATAGCATTTGTCTTTAATTACTCACCTCTTTCCAAAGGTTTGACTCATAATGTGTTTCTCGGTTAACCACAAACACTTGTACTACAAGATTTGTCATATAGATTCATTCGCCCCCATCCTACCCCTCCGTTTTTTTGCTCTTTGTAACAACATTGTTAAGTCACAGCTCCTGAAAAAAGAAATTCTGAGACGTTATCTAAACCACCCTCTCCTTGATATTTTGAAGATTGCCATGCTAAGAAAAACAACACCATCTCCCCCGACTCATGAAGACCATTATAGCAGGCTTAATGGGAATGGAAATAACAATAGTGTATCATCACGGTTTTGTACTTATATGGTGTTATTCCTTTGAGAATTTTGAAGAGTTCAAGAACATATGAAAAGAATAAAAGCAATAGGTTGTAGCTTATAAATGAGTACAAGTCAATTAAGCAACCACATACATTTTTTTTTTTTCCTTCATCACTTCGCTTCTCACCTCACCTTCCCCTCCGAGAAACAGAATGAATTCTGACTTAATTCTGCATGAATTATATCAGGCTTCTCCTTGGTTCACTGAACTCATATTGTTAATCCACACAGTTTTAACAGAGGTGTTGGCTCCCAGTGGTGATTGTTGCCATCTCTTCAGACTAATCCTGTGTGAAGTTTGGGATTATAGATTTGGGGGGAAATGTGGGAAGTGATGTAATCCTAAAGGTATGTCCATCTAGGATTTTTTTGTAGGTAAAGTAATAAGTACCTAAATGATGTAATTTGGGAGCTTTAAAGGGTTTCTGATTCCCAAATCTCAATCTTACTAACCTGAAATCCCTACTTTGTTTTATTTATTTATTTTTTTGGTTAAATAAAAAGGTCTTTGTTAAGGACAGAAATAAGCACATGCACTTTTCTTTGGGTTAAAGTGACAATTTCCCAGTTATTACAGACTTCCAGTACTGGCCAGGGATAGTAATGTATTAGCCATGCGCCCAGAGATGACTGGGACCCCAAAATACAAGTACTCTTTGAGTTACCCATCGTAACCCAAGTAGTGCTTATTACTATACAATATGGTCCCCAACTCCTTTCTGGGGTCCTTTTTTTTTAAGAAAAATAGAAGTATAGTGAGAATCCCAGGGACAGAGGAGCCTGGTGGGCTACAGTCCCCAGGGTTGCAAAGAATTGGACACAGTTGAGTGACTAAGACATAATTGATGTACCATATTGTAGCAGTCGTAGGTGTACCAAATCGTGATTCGCAATTTTTAAAGGTTATACTCCATTTATACGTATTATAAAATATTTGTTATATTCACCATGTCATATGATACATCCTTGTAGCATATTTTATATCTAATCATTTATACCTTTTACTCCCCTATCCTTACCTTGCCCCTCCCTGCTTCCCTCTCCCCACTGGTAATCACCAGTTTGTTCTCTATACCTATGAGTCTGCTTCTTTTTTGTTACATTCACTGCTGCTGCTAAGTCGCTTCAGTCGTGTCCGACTCTGTGCGACCCCATAGATGGCAGCCCACCAGGCTCCCCCGTCCCTGGGATTCTCCAGGCAAGAACACTGGAGTGGGTTGCCATTTCCTTCTCCAGTGTGTGAAAGTGAAAAGTGAAAGTGAATTTGCTCAGTCGTCTCCGACTCTTCGAGACCCCATGGACTGCAGCCCACCAGGCTCCCCCGTCCATGGGATTCTCCAGGCAAGAACACTGGAGTGGGCTGCCATTGCCTTCTCCACTAGCTTGTTGTATATTTTAGACTCCATATATAAGTGATACCATGCAACATTTGCCTTTCTCTGTCTGACTTATTTCACCCTTTCTGGGATTCTTGACTCATGTCAGTGGCCTAAACCCCTATGTGAGCTGGAGAATTCTTTACACCTGTTAGATTCAAGCAGCTTAGTAGCTCCCACAGAGAGATGTTCTTACTGTACATTTTAACAATCTCAGCGTACATTTTGTTTTTTTCTATTCTTATTGTTAAGAACTTTGCCCTTTCACTTTACTTTAGCTTCTCTTCAGTATATCCAAATTAGCAGCATTACCACTCTTGCATTTTGGGGCCATTATTAATGTAAAATAAATGTTATCTGAACACAAGCCCTGAGATACTGAGACATTTGATCTGATAACCAAGGGCTGCTAATTGACTGATGGGCGAAATACCCTGGATGAAGGGACAATTCACCTCCAGGGTAGCAGAGTGGAGCAAGAATGGTGAGATTTCATCATATTGCTTGGAATGGCATGCAATTTAAAACTTACGAATTGTTTATTTCTGGAACTTTTCATTTTATATTTTTGGACCATAGTTGACCATGGGTAACTGAAAACATGGATAGGGAATGCTGATACTCTGTTGTTGATAATATCCATCCTCCCAGGCATAGGGAAAATCAGTTTTTAATCTAGAGAGCACACTTTCAAGACTAATACCTTTATTCTTCCTCTAGTCTGTATTTGTCTATAGATAGGCATTTCATTTTATTTTTTCCATGTTTTAATTGCTTTTATTTATTTTTTAATTGGAGGATAATTGCTTTACAATGTTGTATTGGTTTCTACTATACAATAACGAGAATCAGTCCTAATTATATATCCCCTCCCTCTTGAGCCTCCATCCCCCTTTCTCATCCCACCCCTCTAGGTGGGGGTATCAGGCAGGTGTTACATAGCAGCTTCCCACTAGTTCACAAAGAATGGACTTGTGGACACAGTAGGGGATGAGAGGGTAGGACAAATTAGGAAAGGAGTGTATATACACTGTCATGTATAGATAGGTATTTTAAAGATCTTACTTATGCATGACATGTTTTGCCCTATATGCTTGCCCTCACACTCCATACAAGTCTGAGCTCTTACTGTATATTTTTTTGCTACTTTCTAATTTCCATTCTGGTTCCTGACATCTGTAATGGCAATACTTCTTTGATGTCTCTCTGACCCAGCCAGTCTTTTGTAGATACATTTTGCCTGCCCAGAAAAATTTCCCTAAGCTGTTTTCTCCATTGTTGAGCCTTTCTCACTGATCTACACCTGATGAAAGATTTTTTTGCTAGCCAATAGTAGTCTTTCAATCTGGATCTATTCTTTCTACTTTCTTAGCTTCAATGGCATCCTTTTTCTGTATGCCTGCCACTGTCCTATTCCTTTGACTACGTGCTAGAAGAATTGTCATTTTCTCTTCATTAACACTCTTGGCTTTTTTTCCCCTCTTGTCTAATAGAGTCATCATTCAGAACATAACTGACAGCTCAAAAATCCTCTTTTATATTTGATAAGGAAATAAGTCATGATGCAACATACAAACCCTTATAAGTGGAACTGGCCTTAACTTGGGGGAAGTTTCCTATGGAAATCAAGTCATATTAAGAAACCTCAAAGAAAATGGCCCACCACATGGGCTTCTGGTGCCAATGTCATTATTTGCCAACACTGAAAGTATTCTTTGTTATTTCCCTTCTTTCCACCATACCAAGTTTGAGTATTTGGGATTGACTGGAATTTCAAAGCCATTTCTATGCTGTGTGGGTTTTTATTCATCAACAAACATTTTCTTTTCTATCTTATTTACAGTTGTTTTCTCTTACTACTAATTTCTACGCTGCATTTTTTTATTCATCAATAAGTATTTTCTTTTCTAGCTTATTTACCATTGTTTTCTCTTACTACTACTAAGTTAATTTTATTTCTTTCTCATTTTTATGTATGTTTTTAGATGCTACACTAAATCCCTTTTGGAACAGGCAGAAGTTATTTGTAAGCTTAGCAAGGTAAACACTCATTCTCCTGTGTTTTTTTCCTTCTCTCTTTCCATGGTTCAGTACTTCCTTTTCGGTCTTGATTTTCCATCTTACCATCACCATAATCTAAAACAGGAATAAACAAATCTTGGTAGTGGCCCCAGTTCCACACTTAGCACTGTTATCCCCAAGAGTTTCTTTACTATACTTAAACTAGAACTGGTCCTGGGACTTCCCTTGTGGTCATGTGGTTAAGACTCTGTGCTTCCACCACAGGGCTATATGTTTGATCCCTGCTCAGGGAACTAAGATCTCACATGCTGCATGGGCAAAATGTAAAATAAACAAATAAATAAGTAAATAAAAGTCTGACTCAATCAATCATTTATACACACACACACACACACACACACACACACATTTATGAACTGTTCTTACAACAAGGACAATGTGACAAATAGATAAAATCATGAATATGAAAGGTCTTAGCATAATTTGTCATCCATACCATATCCTCAATAACTACTACTTGATTCGTGTCTTATAAAATATGATTGTCACCATCAAAACCTAATTTTTCTCTAGCATGAAGCAATGTCAATATGTATCTTTTGAGTAGTATTTCTGAGAAACCTATTCTTTCTGGTTTAAAGATATCCCCCCTAGTCCCAAGTGTGAAGCCATTAATTGAATATGTATGTAAACATTTTTAGATAGGGACAATGATGCTTTAATTAAAATCCTTTTCTTCTTGAATGAATGAAGCACTCTCAAGAGCTATTTTGTCTTTTTGTTGTATATTTCCCCAAGGGCATTACTTGATTCTCTCAGAAATGTGCAGTCCAGCCTTCATGGTGAGCGTGCCACCCGTTTTTGCCCAACCAACTCTGATAAGGCTTAATGGAAGTGGGAAGAAGGGATTGGTGTCAAAAGGAAATTCATTGTCCAAGTTTCTCCCTCTCAGTCAGCTATAGAGCCCACAATGAGAACTTGAGCTTCAAAGGTTTTGTCTCCCACAGGCAACTATAGAACCTGTGGTATTCAAGCAGGCTTACTATCTCCCCCCAAAGCATTCCTGGTAATCTCCTTTTCACCCTCACCCCCTCTGATTTATTACTGTATCTTTTGACCTTCTTTCTCTCTTCATGAAAAGCATTAAGTTGCCATTATATAGCACAGGCCAGCAGATAAATGCTAAAATTTACTGGAGGTTCCCCCTTGGGAATGGACTTACAGATCTCTCGGGCACAGAATGCCATGAAGGCATGTGGGTTTTGATATCTTTCAGTTGTGTGAGGAGAAATAATAAAGGGACTAAGTCCTAAGAGGAAAATTAAACTTTCCATAGACAGAACATAGCTGCATTTTAAGTAACCACTTTAAAGACACGACTGCTGTTTTGGCAAAAGCTAGTAAGCCACACAAAATTAATTTCATGTTTCATTGACATTACTTTCAGGAATTTCATGTTGACATAACCTATGGAGTAAGGGTGAGATACTGCAGACAATATATTTAATGCTGCTACACCAACACAAAATATTTTAAATCTGAACAGAGACCCAACTTTGTAAAATATTCATGTTCTACAGAAAAAACGAAACTGTATTTTTTACATCAATTGTCTAAATGTTAATTGTTTCTAGTGCAAAAGTTTAAATTGTGAACTCTTTCCATCACTCTCATGTTGAACATAACATATATCTCAACCTATTTCTAAATTTGTCTTTCATATAGGCTTTTACCCAATTGATATGTTAGAAATATCAATTAAAGTGATTTAGTGGTATGCTAAGTTAACAAGAAGTCCCAATGAACACATACTTCTAAATATATTCAGTGAAATAGTCACTTTTCTACAAGAAAAAAGGTTTTTGCCTACTCAACAGTGGAGGGGAAGGGGGGCTGCTGACTTTGGCTACTGATGTGTATTTTCCCCAACAGCTGTATGTCCCCATTCTTTACATTAGCATCAGTCACCATGGACACATGATCCAAGTGCTGAGAAGGCCATGGCATGACCAAAGCTCTCTTTGGCTCTGAGGCAACAGGCATTGTTTTTATAATGCAGTTTCTGTTTCTACCTCTTGGCTTCCAAAGCTTCTCAAAGTCACATATTAGCAACTGGCGAGAGTTAGGCCAACATTACTGCTATTGTAACAGCTTCTCAGCTAGTTTCCATCGTCTAAAGGTATGCATCAGCACATCCGTTAGGAGTTATTTTCATTCTCTTGGCTTGTAATCTGTACCCTTTCAAGTATACCAGAAAGCCAGGAATTCATTTAGTCTGGCAAAATCTGGAGATCACTTAGTGATATAGGAGTCTCAGCACTGGCTAGGTGGTTGGAGTTCTTTGATTTTATGATTTCCAAATTTCATAGTGAAAACTGATGCTTGAAGTCACGGGAAGATTTTTCTCTTGTGATTTAAGCTTGCCATGCATATTCACCAATTGTTGCTGAAATAATGCGCCATAATAAGCCACCCCAAACTCAGTGTCTTTACACAATAATGATCATTCTCGCTCACACATCTGCTGATCAGATAGGGGTTAGGTGGTCTAAATTGGTCTCCATTGGGCACAACTCCAATTTCCAGGTTGGATCTGGGTCTGTTCCGTATGTTTATCATCATATGACTGGCAGAGTAGCCAGGATATGTTAATCTGATGGCGATGGCAGAGACATAAAGATGGACAAGGGGAAACACACAGAGCCATAGTCAAGGCATTAATGGTGGTGCCTTTGAGAGGTATAATCACCTCAGCAACAAAGGCCATGCAACAGCTTTCACTTGAACTTGACCTTTCACAGCCTCCGAGGACTTACTGAAGCACCTCAAGACAGATCTCTAATTTTTGGGTAGTTAATGCAAGGTTACACAGACTATGGACTTCAGTGGTATCTCTCACCTTACATTGGCTAATATAGAAAAGAGACTTTGTAGAGATTTGTACATTTCTTGATGGGAAAAGTTGATGCTGTGTTAGTTTGGAAAACTCTGCCAGTAAGAAAATTGGCAGCCTCTGCTCCTTTTTTCTTGGAGCCCAGCTGCCACTCAAGCAGTCAGGGTCCGCCACTGCTGGAGGTACCCCAGGGAAAGACTAAGTTTGAGGTGGCGGTCAAAGGGTGGGGATGGTGTTGTAAGGATAAAGGAAAGGCTACGTAGAGAATAGTATCCAGCCAACAGCAAGAGCCTGGACTCAGACAATCAGTCCAGTTGATTTGTCTCAGCCAGCTCCCAGCTGCGCCAACTACTCTAGCTGAACTGTCATATATAGTAAGTACTCTCCTTATGAACCTTCAAGTTGTGAACTTTCAAATATTTGAATGTGCATCTGATTCCAGCAAGGAACGAGAACCCGTGCCATCAGTGTCAGGCATGGATAAAACTGCAGCTTGCCCTCTGGCTCCTATTGCTGACGATCCTTCAGCTCTACCATCTCCCACTTCCTTTCCCTCTAGTCATAACTCTTTTTGCCTGTTCACTCAATGCCAGGCCCTGCAAGCCAACTGTTATACTGTACTACTGTACTTTTTTTTTTTTTTTTTGACAGTGATTTTTTTTTTAATTTTTTTTAGTTTTCTTTTTTATTTATTTATTTATTTATTAGTTGGAGGCTAATTACTTCACAACATTTCAGTGGGTTTTGTCATACATTGATATGAATCAGCCACAGAGTTACACGTATTCCCCATTCCGATCCCCCCTCCGACCTCCCTCTCCACCCGATTCCTCTGGGTCTTCCCAGTGCACCAGGCCCGAGCACTTGTCTCATGCATGAGGGTGGGATGTTTCGAAAGACTACTGTACTTTTAAAGGGACTATACTGTAAGATAAAACTTTATTAAGCTTTCTTTATTTTCTGTGTTTGTTTTTAATGTATTATTTGTGTAAAAAGTATTATAAACCTATTACAGTTCAGTATTGTATAGCCAATTGTGTTAGTTGGCATGACTTAAGCTAATTTTGTTGGACTTAACTACCAGATTGGAATGGAGCTCTCAGAATGGAGCCCATTTATATGTAAGGGACTTACTGCACATGAGTGAGGAGATCACCTTAGGAAGTGGGAGACAGTAGAGCTGAAGGATCGACAGCAATAGGAGACAGAGGGCAAGCTGCAATTTTATTCATGCCTGACTTTGATGGCACGGGTTCTCGTTCCTTGCTGGAATCAGATGCATGTTCAAATCTTTGAAAGTTTACAACTTGAAGGTTCATAAGGAGAATACTTACTGTGTATGACAGTGAAGAGATCACCAGCAAATATTATGTGAAGCAAAGATAAGTCATTCTTGTTGTGCCTGATCTGAATTCCTAATCCACAGAGTTGTGAGAAATGACAAATGTGTTTTTGCTTTAAGCCACTAAGTTTTGAGATAGTTTGTTAAAAAGCAAAAGATAATTGAAACAAATCTTCATGAGAATTTATCCAAAAGACTAAATTATTATTTGACCCTTATCACTTCACTATTTTGTACATTCTTTCTAAGGAACATGGCATTTTTATCACAGAGAATATCAGTGGTAAAAAAAGACTCAAGTTTCTCATTATTGGTTGAGTTTGGAGAGGGAAAAGCTAGTACTAGTTTCTTTAATTTTGAATTCTAAAACCTACAGCTAGACTACTTAAGGGAAGAGGTTCAATAAATTAATATATTAGTTGGTTTTCTGCCAGAAAATTAAGCCAAGTCAAAGGATCAGCAGTTATTGGAGGCTCTAGAGTAGAATTCATTTCGTGCTCATTTGAGGTGTTGGTAGAATTAAGTATGCTAGGGTGTAGGATTGAGAACCAGATTTTCTTGCTGGCAGTGAACTAAGAGCTACTCCCAACTTCTAAAGGAAATTTGAATTCCTTGGTTTCTTGCCCCCATCCTCCAGCAATGGCAGGTCATGTCTCTCTCACACTTCAAATCTCTCCTACTTCTGTCTCATTTTCTGAGCCACTTCCTGCCCCCCTCTTCTGCTTTTAGGAGCTCAGATGATTAGATTGGGCCTAACTGGATAATTTAATTTCCATATGTTAAGGTCAACTGATTAGTAACCTTAATTCAGTCTACAACTTTCACTTCCCTTTGCTATATAACATAATACAGTTTCTGAGAATGAGGACATAGATGTATTTAGGAGCCCATTATTCTGTCTACTATAGCAAACCTTCTGCCTCCGTTAATTGCAAGTATCTCCTTTCACATTGTGGTCTATGTAAATGGCACTCTCAGGAATTGTGTAATGTGCAGCCAGCGTAGCCATATGCTTCAGCTCTTAGAAGCATAATAGAGAAGAGATGAAGGTTATATATCCGGGGCTCCATGTCTGTGTCAAGGATGCTCCCAATCTCAAACTGTTAAGTCACTACCTTCCTCTCATTGCAAAGAGGCATGTCTCTTTTTATCTCCAGTTTTTATTAACCCAAGAGGAATATATTCTCTTAGACATAAACAAGGGAACTTTTTAAAGGAAATATTTGTAACAGGAATAAAATTTATTTTTAATTGTAGAAAGAAAAACTGTAGGATAGATCAGCAAGAAAATAACAGGTACTTGCAGATTGTTCAGCTCATTCTCAAGCGTAGCTATTCTTCTCGTGTATCCTGAGCACATTTCAGCTCTGCTCACAAAGTTGTCTCTGGCTGTCCAGCTGAGTCAGCCTTTCTCGTGGGTCACCAGCTGTTACCTCGCCCAGGAGACAGCTGCCATCTTGTCCTCTTCCAGTTATGATAACATTACTCAGGACTATTCATTACCTCACAAGCTCATTATGAAGCCATGAGTTTGACTTGAGGAAGATTGATATAGTGCAATATCTCTCAACTTTATTTATGTAGTGGAAAATGGTTTTCAAAGATAAATAATGTAAGAAGTCCAATTATTTTAAAAGCACAAATGGAGCTTTCATGATTGTTAATTCAGATTCCCCTTCGCCTGTCTTTGTAACTCCTGAAACCCCATCATAGAATCCTAAAGTTTCTTTGAACTCAGTGTTGAAAATATTAATATTTGGACAGATTATTGGAATGGGAGACAGAATATATTTCTGTTTTATTTAGGTTGGTGCAAAAGTAATTATGATTTTGGATGTGAATGTTAAATCATTATAATTAGGCTCAAACACTTCTTTATTAACCAAAATAGGAGCCATTACAATCAACACATTTTTGCCAATGAGAAATAAGTTTGTTTATTCCTGTAGCATAAAGATCCGTGCTTTGGGATTCAACGAACTCTTGGAAAGCATTTTCTGCCTCCTGCTGGCTGTGGAAGCATTTACCCTCCAAAAAGTTTTCAGGATGCTTGAAGAAGTGGTAGTAGGTTGGCAAGAGGTTAGGTGAATATGGTGGATGAGACAAAACTTCACAGCCCAATTTGTTCAACCTTTGAAGCGTTGGTTGTGCAATGTGTGGTTGGGTATTATTGTGGAGAAGAATTGGGCCCATTCTGTTGATCAATGCCAGCTGCAGGCCTTGCAATTTTCAGTGCATCTCATCGATTTGCTGAGCATACTTCTCAGCTGTAACAGTTTCGCTGGGATTCAGAAAGCTGTAGTGGATCAGACTGGCAGCAGATCACCAAACAGTAACTGTGACCTCTTTTTGGTGCAAGTTTGGCTTTGGAAAGTGCTTTATAGATTTTTCTCAGTCTAACGACTGAGCTGGCCATCACTGGTTGTCATATGAAATCCACTTTTCATTGCACATCACGATCCAATCTAGAAATGGTTTGTTGTTGTTGCATACAGTGAGAGAAGATGACACTTCAAAACAATGATTTTTTTGATTTGCAGTCAGTTCATGAGGAACCCACTCATCGAGCTTTTTCACCTTTCCAATTTGCTTCAAATGCTGCGTGGTCACAGAATGGCATACTGTTGAGTTCTTCAGCAACTTCTTGTGTAGTTGTAAGAGGATCAGCTTCAATAATTGCTCTCAGTTGGTCGTTGTCAATTTCCAATGGCCAGTCTCCAAGCTCCTCATCTTCAAGGCTCTCATCTACTTTGTAAAACTTCTTAAACCACCACTACACTGCATGTTTATTAGCAGTTCTTGGGCCAAATGTGTTCTTGAGTTGTCTCCACTGCTTTATGACACATTTTGAACTCAAATAAGAAAACCACTCAAATTTGCTTTTTTGTCTAACATCATTTCCATAGTCTAAAATAAATATAAAATACACAGGAAGTAATGTCATTAGCAAAAAATATATATATAAAGCAAGAAATGCACATTAAAATGATGTATAACATAACCATATTTATTTGAGAATGGATAAACAGCAAAGTTCAATAATGCAAAAATCACAATTACTTTTGCACCAACCTAAATATCAGCCTTGTAAAGTTGAGTGATGCTTTCAACTCTTGAGTTTCTCTTCTCATCTAAGTGAGAATAAGATCTTTTCTTACCAGTTCATAGGACTGTTATGAGCATCACTCTCATCTCCTGCTGCATTTCTGTTCTCCATTTTCTACCTTGATATTTTGAATCACTATGTTGTACACCTAAAACAAACATAATTTTGTAAATCAACTTTATTTCAATGAAAAACAAGACAACTTCACAAATAGGGTGATGTTTGATTAATACCTTGACAGATGCCTGGAGTTTTCCTAGGCAGACCAACAAGGATATTCTTAGTAGAGGGATCAAGGTTAACAAAGGAATGTAAGCTCTCGGCACAAGTGTCAGATGAATAAAGTGTGTCTTTGATATCCCGTGGTATTCTCTTTCATCAAGGATTCAATGACCCTCAGCTATGTCTGCTAATTTTAGAGGCATAGGAATGCTAGTTTCATGGTCAAAGTATTGTAAAATGTTTGGATTTTATTAATAAACATACCAAGATTTAACTCTATTGCAACTACTTATAAACATAATTTATTGGACAAATAATGAACTTCACCAAAGGTTCAGCATCTCAGTCTTTTCAGGCAGCTATAACAGAATGCCATTAAGGGAGTGGCCTATAGTAGAAACTTATTTCTCACAGTTCTGGGACCCAGAAAGTCCAAGATAAAAGCAGTGATAGATTTGGTGTCTAATGAGAACCACTTTCTGGTTTATAGATGGCCGTCTTCTAGCTGTGTCCTCACATGGAAAAAGAGACAAGAAAGTTCTCCAGGTTCTGTTATAAAGATATTAATTCTGCTCATGAGAGCTCTCTGGGGGCTCAGAGGGTAAAGCGTCTGCCTGCAATGTGGGGGACCTGGGTTTGATCCCCGGGTCGGGAAGGTCCCCTGGAGAAGGAAATGGCAACCCACTCCAGTACTCTTGCCTGGAAATCCCATGGACAGAGGAGCCTGGTAGGCTACAGTCCTTGGGGTCGCAAAGAGTCAGACATGACTGACTAACTTCACTTCCTTCATGAGCGCTCCACCCTCATAACCTACCTCGTCACTTCGCAAGGGTCTCACCTTCTACTACTGCCATATTAAAGGTTAGGATTTAAGTTTACATTCATTCTCTTTTATCGTTCACAAAAAGAGGGTAATGATGCTTAGTTCACTGTGTTACATGAGGACTAAAACAGGTAATACATAGAAAATGTTTGGGACAGTATTTAGCAATGACATTTACTAAAAAAGAATGATTAATTTTGTTACTAGTACTGACTGATACCAATACCAATACTATAACTGTTGCTGATACTACAACTACTGAAAATAATAATCGCTATTTTTTAAAAACTCTTGCAGAGCAACAACAATACTAACTTTTTTACATGCATTAGCTAATTTACTTGTTTTTTCTACTATTATTATCCCTACAACTACTATTCCTACAACTACTATTATTCCTACAACTACTAAATCATTATAATGTCAAAATGTCCATGTATGTTATTTCTCATCATAAGACACAACCTAGGTATGGCATATCAATATTGGGTATTGGGAACTCTGTTGTTACTTTTTCTTACTTGTTTGTATGTTTACTACTGAATCCAGTAGAGGAGAAAACTACCAAAATAATCTTAACTTTCTTAGGTTTAGAATTGTATTTGTTTCCTTTTGAATTGTTTGTTTAGTCACTAAGTCGTGTCTGACTCTTTGTGACCCCATGAACTATAGCCCACCAGGCTCCTCTGTCCATGGAATTTTCTAGGCAAGAATACTGGAGTAGGTTGCCATTTTCTTCTCCAGGGGATCTTCCCAACCCAGGGATCAAGCCTGCATCTTCCTGCATTGGCAGGCAGATTCTTTACCACTGAGTCACCAGGGAAGCCCATTTGTTTCCTTGTTGTTGTCGTTCAGTCGCTAAGTCATGTCCAGCTTTTTGTAATCCCATGAACTTCATCATGCCACGCTTCCTTGTCCTTCACTATCTCCCAGAGTTTGCTTAAACTCTTGTCCATTGAGTTGGTGATGCCATCCAACCATCTCATCCTCTGTCATCCCCTTCTCCTCCTGCCCTCCATCTTTCTCAGCATCAGTGTCTTTTCCAATGAGTCAGCTCTATGCATCATGTGGCCAAAATATTAGAGCTTCAGCTTCAGCATCAGTTCTTCCAAAGAATATTCAAGGTTGATTTCTTTAGGATTGACTGATTTGATCTCCTTGCTGTACATGGGACTCTCATGAGTCTTCTCCAGCACCACAATTTGAAAGTATCATTTCTTCAGCACTCAGCTTTCTTTATGGTCCAACCCTCACATCCTTACTTGACTACCAGATAAACCATAGCTTTGATTAACAGGACCTTTGTCAGCAAAGTGATGTCTCTGTTTTTTAACACACTGTCCAGGTTTGTCATAGCTTTTTCTTAGGGATGCTATAACAAGTTACAAACAACTTACTGACTAAAATCAATGAGAATTTATTATCTGACATTTTTGAATGTTAGAAGTTCAAAATAAGTCCTGGGGTAGAATCAAATTGTCAGCAGGGTGGTTTCTTCTGGAGGCTCCAGGGCAGAACCCCTTCCTCACCACTCTCACCTTCCAGAGGTTGCTGGCATTCCTTGGCTTGGGGCTGCATCACTCCACTCTCTGTTTCCAGCATCCCACTCCCTTCTCCACTCTTCACCTGTAACTATTCCAGATGTCTCTTAGAAGTGCACTTGTGTTTCCATTGGGACCACACAGATGATCCAGGATAATCTCCCCTTTTAAGACTCTTAAAATCACATTTGCAAAGTCCATTTTATCATGTAAAGTAACAAATTTGGAGGCTCTGAGGATTAGGACATGAACATATTCGGGAATCCATTATTCTATCTGCCACAAAGATTGGCAGAAAAGAAGTTAATTTATTCAGAGAATAAGAGCATCTGAAGAAAACTGATTTTTCGTAGAAAATATCTCATAGTGTAGAATATTGTCTAACTCACAAACACTGAATGCTTCTGTTTCTTGTATCTCATTTGGTTAGAGCAAAAGCCTATGGAGGATTTTCTAAGAGGATTATAAGAATTTGGGGGTCTCACCTTGACTGTCCATTAGCTTTGTAGCTGGTGCACCTTTTTCTGGTCAATATTTTTCACCTATTCATATTACAGAGGCTGTTCTATTCTGTTCTGTATGTGGGGAGTGTAGCTGGTCTGGATCATGAATAGTGGGGTGCAGGGATCAACAAACTATAGTACATGATCGAATCTGGTCCTTCACTTCTTTCTGTAAACTTTATGAACACAGCCATGTTCACCTGTTTCTACATTGTCTTGTACAACAAAGGCCAACTTTGGTAGTTCCATCACATACTCTATGACTTGCAAACCTGAAATATTTATGAACTTGCTGTTTATTCAAAAAAAATTACTAACTCTTGGATTAAAGAATGGACATTGGAATTAAAAAGACTGTCACACTCCAGCTGTTTGATGTTGGGCATGCTCTTAACAGTGGACATTTGTATAGGGTTGGGCAATAAGTTTGTTTGTTTTTTTTCCATAAGATGTAGCGGGAAAATCTGAAGGAAATTTTTGGCCACACCGATATTTCTTTTAGCTTCCCAGGCAATTCAGAGATAAAGAATCCACCTGCAATGCAGAGACACGGGTTCAATCCCCAAGTTGGGAAGATTCCCTGGAGGAGGAAATGGCAACCCGCTCCAGTATTCCTGCCTGGAGAATCCTATGGACAGAGTGTGATGGGCTACAGTCCAGGGGATCACAAGTAGTTGGACACAACTGAGTGACTGAGCACACAATATTTATTTGTGTTCCTAGAATCTTCTTGCCCTCTTTGTTATTGTGATAAACTTCCCTCAGATTTTCTTCAGGGACTCTCCTTTTTCATTTTCTTTCTATATAACTTTAACAGAACTTGCCCTACCTTTAATTTCAAGGGTAAGCATGAAACTCAGGCTTAAACCAGAAAGATCATTTGGGAATTAGTTCAGGGAAGAACATGTGATCTGAACAACCAATATTGGCCCCTGAAAAGCACATACTCTTAAAGCAAGAAAAGATCTAGAGCTTTTGGTTATCACCTTGCTTCCATGTGGGAGCTGAGACTGAGATCAACAATAGGAAAAAGAAGGAATAAGAAACAGAAAAATCTGATGTCTGATGATATTATTTGTGACCTAGAATGAAACCACACATGAAGCCAGGCTGGCCCATGAAGTTTTCAGTTATATAGGTCAAGACATTCTGTTTCTGTTTAAGTCAGTTTAGTTTGGTCATCCATCATTTGCCCCAAATAGATTTGTAACTGATAAAATAACTACCTTTGCTGAGTCTGTTTCTTTATCTTAAAAATAAGAGTAAAAATATTTATCTCAATATTTTTGAGAGATGTGATTGAGATCATGTATGTGGCAGATGGTAAAAACCCAATCAGTGGTTATTACCATTTTCATCATCTTCATCATCAACATCATCACTAAAATTGAAGATAAGCCTAAAGTTGCTTCATCTCAGTATGAATAGCTTCTAGATAATCTAACCCATCTGAACTCTGCTCTTGATATGGAAAACTCAATACCTTCACACCTTAGGTTCTTTATTTATAAAAGAAACAAGCAGTTATTGATCTTTCAGTGTTTTGAGAATCAAATATCTCAGACACAATCATTGTTAACATCACAAAGTGTCATATTAATCTTTGTGATAAACCTTTGTAACAATATTTGCAATAAATACATGAATAAACCGATTAGACTAAATTTGACAAAACTAGAATTAGAGGAAATTTATAGGCATGTGTGGCTTCCCTTGTGGCTCAGTTGGTAAAGAAACTGCCTACAATGCAGGAGACCTGGGTTTGATTCCTGGGTTGGGAAGATCCCCTGGAGAAGGAAATGGCAACCCACCGCAGTATTCTTGCCCGGAAAATCCCATGTACAGAAGAGACTGGTGGGCTACAGTCCATAAGGTCAATAGAGTCAGACACAACTTAGCGACTAAACCACCACCATAGGTATGTGTAAATACCTATAAGTTAACTTTACTCAGCTGTCATTGAGAGGCTGCCTGACCCCACATCCAAGTCCCAGGTATGTTAGAAAAAAAGGCTTGTTCTTTGGCCCTGAAATTAACAAAACCCTTGTGCCACTAAGTTTTACACACTGGGTTCCCCTGAGGCAGGATATTGTCTCACCCTGTGAGAGTCACGGAGAGACATAGACAACACTATCTGTTCAAACAAACAGTCATTTAGAGCCAGAAGGACTGGGTTACAGACCATCTTCTGCCACATCATCCCTGTGTGATAGGGTGAAGCTTCCTAGATATCTCTCGGCTTCAATTCCCTCATCTATACAGTGGGAATGATAACTACCTTGTCTACTTCATGAGATTCTGATGAGAAGCAAAGTGAAAGTGAAGTCACTCAGTCGTGTCCGACTCTTTGTGACCCCATGGACTGTAGCTCACCAGGCTCCTCCGTCCATGGGATTCTCCAGGCCAGAGTACTGAACTGGGTTGCCATTTCCTTCTCCAGGGGATCTTCCCAACCCAGGGATCAAACCCAGGTCTCCTGCTTTGTAGGCAGACGCTTTTACTGTCTGGGACACTAGGGAAGTCTGAGAAGCAAGGGTAAGAATAAATAAAATTTTAGGAAAAAGTGAAACACAGTGTTGTTCTATTTGTTATTATTATTTGTTATTTGTTTGTTCTATTTGTTATTCCCTGATGGCTCAGTGGTCAAGAATACACCTGCAGTGCAGGAGACTTACAGGAGAGCCGGGTTCAATCCCTGAGTTGGGAATTCCCCTGGAGAAGGAAATGGCCACCCCTCCAGGATTCTTGCCTGGAGAGTTCCATGGACAGAGGAGCCTAGTGGGCTATAGTCCTTGGGGTCACAAAGAATTGAACACGGCTGAGCAGATCAACAACAACAATAACAACATTAGTTATTATTACGAATTGAATTTTTTTCCATAGATTTTTAGAAAACAAGCCTTTATGCATCCACAATTTATACAAATAACACCTAATTGTTGTTTCACTGTTTGAGTCAGCAACTGGATGTGTCTATAGTTTGTCAAGTTTTAAAAATAGATGTTAGTCTTTTCCTTAACACTGAGTTCGGGAAAATTTAGGTTTGGCAATGGGCATCATGTGTGTTTATCCCCTTTTCTAGTTTAGAGGCCTTCTTAAGATTGTTTAGAAAACCTTAGGCAGAGAATAATCTTACAAAACAGCATTTGATGAGTTGGAGTAAATGAATTAGAAACATATGGATCAAATTTCCCTGAAAACACGTCAGGATTGAAAAATTAAGGGGAAAAATGTTTGATTTTATGTAAATCTGTAAAGGACGGCTTGGGAAACTTGACCAACCCAAAACCCCACTGCATTTTTGCATCATTAATTGGCAGGCTTGTCGGCTTCCTCTCCATTGACTTTTTGTATTGTCAACCAATATTTCTCTTTCCAATGCAGGAATTCACAACTGTAACATTTCTTTCTCCAAGTTTCTTAGAACCTTCCTCCAAGATTCTGAAAAGTGTATATATGAGAAATCTAACACACTCATCATGAATATTTTGTATTTAAAAAATATACAGCATGTAACTATCTTACAATAAAAATTAACACAGACTTTCCTGGTGGCTCTGATGGTAAAGAATCTGCCTGCAATGCAGGAAACCCAAATATTCAGTCCCTGGGTCAGGAAGACTCCCTGGAGAAGGGAATGGCTACCCACTCCAGTATACTTGCCTGGAGAATTCCATGGACAGAGTAGCCTGGAGGGCTACAGTCCATGGGGTCGCAAAGAGTCGGACACGACTGAGTGACTAACAAAAATTAACACAATTCAGTGAACAGAATACACAGCTTACAGCAACTGGCACAGAGTTATTCTGTAACTAATAACTGTAGTTTTGGGTATCCGCAAAATGATGGAAAATAGTTACAGTGTTTAGTTCATTTAAGTCTCTCTGTGATAGCTTTAGTAGTTGACTATTTATTTGAAAGTGCTAGAAGCAGATCAATCCAATATTCCAGGGCCAGTCTCTCCCAAATTTAACCTAAGAATCAAACCTCTTTAAGCTACCATAGATTGCCCTTCTGTTACACAACAATCAGGGATTTCCCCAATAAGTATGGTAAACATAACCAACCAATTAAGAGGGTGGGATACTAATGAGTGTGTGTTGGAGGGTAGGTGACATTAACCTATTTTCAGTTCCTTCTTCCTATTCTCCTCATTAAAGTCCACAATTTCTTCCTTTCACCTGGATTCTTCTCACTCCTGGTGTTGAGTCAATGGGCATTTTAAAAAGCTATTCCTTTCAGTAACTTCAACAAGTTTCCCACTTACACGAAGAGTCGCTTCATGATACTGGGAAGATGAAGCTGGGATGAGGTCATAATGAGAATCACTGTTGGATATGGGTCTGAAAAACCATCAGTGAAACTACAAGAGAATTCCTGTCTTTCTGGGATCATCTTCACTAATATAAACTAGAGATTTCTGCTTTCTTTTTTCTTTTTTTTATAGAATAGGATGGGGGTAAGAGTTCTTCAGCTGAACTTCTACCTGTTTAAAATTTTCTACACGCTCCAGATCCGCAAGGCTTCACTTGAACTGCAGTAGTCCTTGTCAGAGCTCAGCATTATCTCAATCTGGAGGGTGCTATTCACTAATGCTCCTCGTGCATGTGTCTGCCTGATCTACCTGTCCGAATTTATTTTCCAAAGATAGGAATTGTGTACATATCACAAAATCTACAAATAATACCTGTGGCGTACATTTAAGATACAGCTTTATTATTATTCCTTTGGTTTTTGTCTTGTTAATAAGAGCCAGTATGTTTGCTATATTTTCATCAAAAAACTCAAATACTTCAGAGAGGGAAAAAAAGTTCATTTGAATACACATTAACATATTCTACTACTCTTAACAACATAATATATAAGCTAGATCTAGAATACACATACTTGGAGGTGTGCTCACAGTCACAATTTCCTTCAACTTTCAACTCATACGAGTTTTCTTCCTCCTTATATTGTATTAATGTGGTGTATCCCATAAGCAGCGTGACTCTCTTTTCAGAAAATGACCAATTTTATTTCGTTTTTTTCTCAAAGTAGAGTTTATTATTTTGGGTCAACTTGATAAATCATCAGATTCAGTATTAGACAGTTTGGTAATGTATGTTTTATTTGTTTTAATGTGCTGCATTTATTATACCCCTCTATCCTGAACCAACTGGTCTTTTTATTATTAAAAACCTTATGAAAACAAAGTTCACAAAGAACCATTGTTAAAGAATACACTTATCATTTCTTTTTTTCCCTACTAGGTGAACTTACAAGAGCCTGTTTTTATAGGTCTGAGCATGAATGACAAGCTGTTTGCTTTAGATTTATGTAGAATTTATAATAAAAATGAATCTAATTTATTTTAAAACAAAATCTAAATTAGGTAGATTCATAAAGCCATTGCAATAAAAAGTTGATTGAAATCTGAACCTTGACGATTTCTCTGTTTGGAATGTTTGACATCTTTTAGTAGATTTGTTTTACTGGAGCAAAGTTTTAAATTAAAGTCAGACAGAGGGGAAAATAGCAGGTATGTTTAAAAAAATTCCTTTTAAAAAATGTTTTATACCTACATAATATTTGTTTCAATTTATTTTTTAATCTATTCTTGGCTGCCCTGGGTCTTCATTGCTGCAAGAAGGTTTTCTCTAGTTGCAGTGAGTGAGGTCTTCTTTATTGTGGTGCGTGGGCTTCTCATTGAGATGCCTTCTCTTGTTGCAGAGCATGGGCTTCAGTAGTTGAGGTATGAGGATTCAGTAGTTGCAATTCCCAGGCTTCAGAGCACAGGCTCAATAGTTGTGGGGCACAGGCTTAGCTGCTTTGCTCTGCATATGGGATCTTCCCAGATCAGGGATCGAACCTGCATCTCCTGCTTTGGCAGGCGGACTCTACCACTGAGGCACCAGGGAAACCCTTGTTCCAATTTTTTTCAAAGCATTTTTTTTTTCCCTTAAACCAATCAACAGTCACAGCTGTTATAGAAGCCCCTTCTTTTGGTTGGCAAATCTGAAGATGTTTACAAGGTCCCACTCTTTAAGTCGGGATACAGTAAGTCCCCTACATATGAACGGGTTCCATTCCAAAAGTGTGTTCTTAAGTCCGATTTGTTTGTTAAGTCTGACAGAGTTAGCCTGGGTACCCAACTAACACAATCGACTATGTAGTACTGTACTGTAATAGGTTTATAATACTTTTCACCCAAATAATACATAAAAAGCAAACACAAAAAATAAGAAAACATTTTCATCTTACAATAGGGTACCTTGAAAAGCACTACTGTACCAGCTGCATCCTCCTGCTTTTACCCTTGCTTCCCAACTTCCTGGGCTTGAAAAATACTGGACTACTGTGCTCTCTGCAGTACTGCACACACCAAAGCACACAGAACCACGGCCACGTGTAGGGGACGCCGGCACGTGACAATGCGTGCCAGACACATGAACCAACTTACGTGGTTGGACAGTGAACGCACATTCACATCTTTTAACGTTCGCCACTTGGATGGTCATGCATAGGGGACTTCCTGTATCAATCACAAATAACCTTAACCTTTTACTTCACTTCTAGGGAGAGTTCCCACATCTTTCTCTGATCTTTGCCTCAATATAACTGCCCATCGCTTAGCCATCTTCCCCTTCCTTCCCTCTCTGATTCTTCTAAAGCTGGTTTCTCCACAGCTTGATATTATTTCCATTCATAGTTGTCTTTCTATGCTTTTTCTTTATCAGTGATTCTCTCATTAATTTGTAACATCTTACAGTCTCTCTTCCTGTGGAAAGTTTCTCTTCTATCTAAGATTTGCTCAGGTCACTTCTGAGCAAAAACAAATAGCCTTTCTAAAATCTGATACCTCCTGAAAATACACATCCATCTGTTTCCTCCTAATTATCATGTTTCTAAAAGAGTTCTCAGCCTTGCTGCTGCACTCATGAGATAATCCATCTCTGCTGGTTTTCTTTCTACCACTTTCCTAAAGCTGTTTGCTCTAAGGGAACCAGTGGGCCCTTCGGGTTTTTATTCCTCCACAACCAGTGTTACCCCTTTATGGTAGGTGAAACTGTGTGCTGTCTCCCTGCCTAAAGTTAGCTCCTCCTTTGACTTCTGTGAAATGACACTCTTGTCCCTCTTCTCTATTCACCCTTTTCACTCTCTTGCTTTACCAGCTGTGTGTCCTCTTCCCATTCACTAAATCAGAGTCTTTCTCTAGGTTTTCTCCTTTTGTGGTTTACATCTACTGTTAATGTATTACTGCTATGGCTTTAAATCAGTCAGCACAGATGGTTCCTAGCTTTGTTCATAACCTGAATGACTTCTTGGCATCGGTTTCAAATCTCCATCATCTCCAGAATATTACAGCTTTTAAGTCATGTCCAACTCTTTGTGATCCTATGAACGGTAGCCAACCAGGCTCCTCTGCCCATGGGATTCTCTAGGCAAGAATACTAGAGTTGGTTGCGGTGACCTCCTCCAGGGTATCTTCCCTACCCAGGGATCGAACCAGCATCTCCTTTGTTTCCTGCATTGCAAGCAGATTCTTTATCCACTGTGCCACCTGGGAAGCCCACACACAGGTACGTGAGAGATGAATAAGAAATGATGAGGCTGATGTCAGAGGAAAACCCCTCAGTAGATCCCAATGCTCCCAGGAGACCCTATGAGCCTAAGGAAAACCTGTAAAAGCAGGCAGTGGGGGCCACTCAGAGATTAATGTAGATGTGACCAAGTTTGTAAACCTAGGCTGGCAGTCACATAAATAGAAATCCAGACAAGTTATAAACTGGGAAATAAAGGGTGAGGAGAAGCTGGAGACCCAGAATATCAAACTCAAAATGTCTGATCAGAAAGGAAACAGAGGAACTCGGGTAAGACCAGGGCAGAGAGCTTCCCTCTGGGAAAGACTGGTGGAAACCTCTTTTGACAAACACCAGGGTCCCTATTTTGTCTCTTTTATTGGGGCTTTGACAAACATTGTTTATTGTAGATAAAATGCATTCTTAAATCACAAAAACACCTCCAACAAGACTTTAATTTTGCTTGTTAATCATTTTCCCTCTTTCATCCTTGTTATATCTCTATGTATCTTCATATTTTTCACACTTCTCTTAAACTGACACCATCACTTTCGTTCTTATTAATTATGACTTCTCAAAAACCTTTCTTACTATTTGACCTTCTTACTACTTTTTCCTTCCTGTAGTCCTATTTTTGGAAGGAGCTTCTATGAGCAGACTTTTAATGCATTCACTTTATTCACATTCTTAAAAGCAAAATAAAATTCAGCACACGTATAATTTAAGTCAGAATCCTTGACCTCGCACTTGGTCATTGACATCTGCAAAGAAGTGAAGATATATCCTGATGCTTTCACAATTACTAGGATTCAACCTTTGCTCCCCATCAGAGCTGACATAAATATCCATCTCCCAGAATTCTACCAGTTTTTGTTTTCCCTTTTATTCACAGCAAAAAAAAAAAAAAAGGGGGGGTCTGGCTGCCAATAGATGTTGTGATCCACAAAGTATTTGCACATCATAATTGATTTTTTCTAAACAAGAGGTGTGGCTGGGATGATTCAAAGAATCCATTACCCTGTCCCCTCAGTTGTCCCCACCAAGACCTTAACAGATTCAACTCTACCCTTGAAGCCTAGTTCACTGGAGGAGACAGGTCAATTCAGTGCATGAAGCATATTTCCACACTTTTATTTCATGAAAGTGTTCAGCTCCCCCTTGATGCATAGTTTAAAAAAAAAAATCACCAGGCTCTTGAACTTCTACCCCTGGGAACAACTAAAAGCAAAGCCTAAACTATGTCCTTTGGCAGGGAGTCACTCTTATTCCCTTGGAAAAAAATAAAATAAGAAATCTGTATTATTGCTCATCTGAGGGCCACGTGGGTCTCCAAGGAGACTTGTAGCAAATATGTGCTTCCTGTGATCCAGGGATAACCACTACTCAACTGGCAAGTTAGACAAGAGGGGGAAGTGAAATTCTCATGGGAGTCCTGTCCCCAAAACAAACTGGCTCTGGACCCCTTGTGTGTGTGGCTCTACAAGCTGGGGCACACCTCACCTCTATGGTGCCAGCCACTCCCTCCAGGCCAAGGGCCAGGGGTCAGTAAATTTCCAGCTGCAGAGCCAGGGATGGAGGGGTGGGCAGGATGGGTCTGGAAGGAGCTGCTCCAGTGAATGAAGTGAGAAGATTGGCCAAAGTGGGGGAAAGCAGCAAGCCAAGGCTTGGTTGGGGTCAATTCCTGTGGGTCTGTAAATCTCCTTCCTGGATCATTAGTGCTGACAGGAGTCTCTGGAGGTCATTCAGTACATCCTTCTGCTTCCCCTGGGTCACTTCAACTCATGGTTTCCTTCCAGGTCTGATAGATTTTTTTTTTTTTCTTCAAGAAAGAACATGCCTTTCACCTTCTTTAAAAAAAGAAAAAAAGAAAAAACCTCCTACATTCTCCGTTTACTTCTTATCAGCCAGTCAGGTCAATTAAGTCTACCTTATGCTTTTTTAAGGTATAAAATCATTGTTTGGTGACTATATAGTCCCTGCACTGTGTTAAATACCCATCCAGCTGTCTTATGAATGTTCAGAAGAACCAGAATATATTAAGCTGTAGAGTCTGCCACCAATCTTGGGAAAGAAACCTGTGTTCATGTATTTATTCAACAAATATTGACTGAGGTCTTGCTATATACCAGGCACTTCCTAGGCACTATCTTTAACAGCTGGAAATAAGAAAAAGATAAAAATCCTCACTTCATGGAATTTGCATGTCCTGGTGATGAAGTGAAAATATCATCTCTAAAAATAAGGGCAATCTCCCCACTCACCATCTCAGCTATCACAGTCTCTCAGTTGTGTCCGACTCTTTGTGACCCCTCAGACTATAGCCTGCCAGGCTCCTCTGTCGGCCTTCTCCAGCCAAGAATACTGGAGTGAATAGCCATTCTCTTCTCTAGGAGATCTTCCTAATCCAGGTATCGAACCCAGGTCTCCTGCATTGCAGGCAGATTCTTTACCATCTGAGTTACCAGGAAGCTCAGTACTTTCTATGAATTATTTGTTTCATTCTAGTAACAATCTACTTGGTAGGTAACATCATTATTTCACCTTTATAAATAAGAAAACTGAGATTTTGAGAGGTTATGGCTATACAGAGATGAAAAGAGGTCTGTCTGACTCACCACTAGACTGAATTTTGACCTCGAGAAAAAAATCATTGACCTAGAGAGTCCCCTGGTTTTGATCCTGAGTTCTCTTGAAAGTGTTCCCAGAGAAATCCTTCTTAAATATAATAGCTTATTCAGTCCAGTATTTACTGAACCTTCCTGTGTGTTAAGAGCTACACAAGGAGTTGATAAGATGGTAACATATGGTCCCAAGCTTCACAAAACTTTTGAGACAGGGTAGAGAGAGATGTAGGCAATATGATGGGGTAAATGCTACAAGAGAGTTGTAAACAGAAGGTTAAAGAAGCACGAAATAGGAGCAGCTTGGAGAAGGAAATGGCAACCCACTCCAATATTCTTGCCTGGAAAATCCCGTGGACTGAGGATCCTGGTAGGCTACAGTCTGTGGGGTCGCAAAGAGTCAGACACGACTGAGCGACTTCACTTCACTTCACTTCTAAGCCCTTGCTGTGGTAGTCAGAAAGAGTTCCTCAAAAATGAGAGCACTGGGGAAAACATGTGTGTGTGCAGGGGTGGGGGTGGAAGAGAAACAGCATGACTGCAAAGTGGGAGAAATGGGGAACATGTCAGGAGGAGCAGACAGTCCTGGGATAACATGGTGTATTGGGGGAACGTCACTCTTGGTCTTACTCTTCTCATTGTTTTTATTCAAACCTCTCACTGTGTAGGTGGCTTTGCTTTCATCTCTAACATGGTGAGAGGGGGAATGGTAACATGATATCAGGTCTTAGAAACACCTTTACCTCCATTCCAGCCAGAGAACAATTAGATTTTCTTTGGAAAAAAAACAAAATTAGGTCAGTCATTACGTTACCAAGTGATGACTCCCAAGACTAGAGTTAGAGTGAGGCTCCACTGCCTTTCAAAACCAAATCGTTGTCTACCGCGGAATTTTTACATGTGAGCTGACCATCCTTCAGACTAATTTATATGGATAGAAACAGCTTCTGCATGTTGGCAGAGAGTAATGAAAAGAGGTGTCTATTTTTTAAGCGACTTTTTTCAGCACCAGATGCTGGTGTTTCCGCTCACATCTATGGAGCCATGGGCTGAGATCCACATGTACACCCTGCCACGATATATGTTTTCAATCAGTGCTACAAGGTTGTTATTTTTTTCAATGTCAAAACTTAACCCACACATGGTCTCAGGAGGCACAGAGATGCCGAAGCCACAATGCTGGGTTGTAGGACCTAATATCCATGTAATGATGGGATTGGCTACAGGGCACATTTGGAAATAATCTTCAGCCTTTGGGATTGAGACGGAGGGCAGGAAATAATAAAACTGTGTGAAGCTACATTGCCTCCTCCTTCTACTCCCAACATTCTGTACTTTGGGTAGAGGAGATCAACATTCCACTGGACTCAAGAAAATGTTGAGAATGACAAAATATAAAGTGTAAAGGTAAGTAGAGCCAGCAAGCACCTGGGAGAATGAAGGAAAGTCAAGTGAAGGGCATTTGACAACAGAAGAACAAGGGAAGACAGGCTGAAACTGAAATGTAGATGTTGGAGGTCTCCAAACATCCTATCAAACAAACAGACAAAGGGGAATTATTTTCTAAGTAGCATGCACATCATCCAGGGAACTCGATGACACATGATTTTTATTGAGCCAAGGAACTCTGTAACTTTGGTCAAAGGGCTGGACACTGGGATGAATATGAATAACATCTGTAGCTCAGCTAGGTGGGGTGAAAGCGATGAGCCTGACCCCATCTTCTGTCACTGGCTACAGAAATGGACTCCTGGTTGGGCTTCTCCAAGAGGGTGAGGAGCCCAGTGGGTCAGTGGCCATTTTATGAAATATTTGTTCATCTTGTTCTGAAACATCACAACAAACTATAGGCAGAAAAGAAAGTGATCAACAGCCTCGTTCAGCCTCTACTGTGTCCACCTTAGACCCTCAAGATCTCC
The DNA here is from genome assembly GCF_019320065.1 of Cervus canadensis. Lineage (NCBI taxonomy): Eukaryota > Metazoa > Chordata > Mammalia > Artiodactyla > Cervidae > Cervus > Cervus canadensis. The sequence continues at coordinate 55,945,282 of NC_057398.1, read as the reverse complement.
CTACTACATCTGTTAATGGAGCCAAGGATAAAAATACTGAAGTGTATTGATTTTCAGCATTTACCAAATACCTCTGGTCATACTTTCAGAAAGAATATATTAGACAGTTATTAGATTAGAAAACACAAATGTAATAGACATACACACTTTCTCTCAGGACTTTACATATGCAGATCTCCAGCTGCTAAAAAAGCCTATCAGCTGCTAATTGTTGGGATGAGAGGTCCATTGTGATCCACTAGCACAAGTGGTATAGAAGAAAGGGAAGGGAACCATAAGAGAGAGCAAAAGAGTCATTGAGGATACATAAAAAGAAATCCTTCTATGCAGAGTGTCACTAAGTCACTCTGGTGAGGATCAATCTAATAACCAGTCTAGTGTTACAATAGCAAAGGTCAATGTCATAAAGTTACTGGTTGATGTCTGATAATAATCAATTGCTTCACAGAGAATGTCCATGTTGCCTTCTTTATCCCCAGCCCATCCATTCCATAGATGGTTAATGTTCTTGTAAAGGAATAAAAGCCCATCAAAAAGTTGTTGCTAACTCTGGTAAATCAGCAAATCATGCTTTTATTTTCTCTTTTATTCCTAAAGTCATTCTGAGACTTTTGAAACAAAACAGAAGATGGTTTTGATGTACTAAGAACCCTTATTAAAAGCAGAGATCATCATAATAATTAATCAGTTAATTAGAGAATTAAATAAACAAATCTTAGATGCATTATTAATGAATCTTCTGTTGGCAATGAGACATTTTCTGGTAATTGGAGTTAGGTCATAATATCTATAATGAATCAATCTGTCATATTGATGGTAAAAAAATCACTTCCAAATTCCACTTGGGTGAAGCTTTGTAGCAGATTTCAGGAATTTGGAATTTCTAATTCTATTTGGGTAGAACATTTTAGATTTCAATAAATTATAATTATAACATTGCAAATTTTAATATAATATTTAATTTTAAGAGCTATTTCTGCTTCACTTTATAGAGGAATCATGACCGAGGAAAGATCTTCAAGTCCATAGACAACTGGATGTGAATCTCTATCATTCCTAGCTGATTTGAATTAATTCCCCTTCTCAATGTCTCTGAGCCCTAGTCTCTTCACCTTCAAGTTAAGCATTATAGTACCCAATGGTTGCTTTGAATAAATAAGATGAAATATGAAAAGCATTTCAAACACAGTGGGTGCTCAGTAAACTTTACTACTTGTTAACACTCGCTATTCTTTCAGGTGTTAAAATGTTCAGAAACATTTTAACAGGTGTTTGTATCTCCCCAGCCCAATCCTTGCTGAACAGTAACACTAGAGACAAAGTTTCCTAACTGTACCAACATGTTCATTGTCATCACCACTAGCCCAGGCTAGTCTCTATTCATCCTACATCTGACTTACCACTCCCTTGATGGTTTTCCTTATCCTACTTTTTCCACCATATAATGCATCTGTCTTTCTCAATATTGATCATTCTCAAATACAATGCTTTTAATGCTTCTGTTTTCCTCAAAACATTCAATTGTTCTTTATTTCACATAATGCAAAAACTAAGTGTTAACTTCGGATCTCAACCATGGTGGAGTAATTGGCGCCAATTAGCCTGCCTGCCCTACGCAACTAGAAAACTTGACCAAATATATGAAACAATAGTTTTAATACATTGAAAAGCTGTCAACACAAGAATATATTGTCTAAGAAAGTGAAACAAAGGCTATGAGTCTTTCTATTACTCCAGAATTTTGCCTGGAGGCATTTACTAGATCACTGTGGTCTCCCTGAGGGGCAGAGACAGACATTAAATTCAGAGAAGCTGAAGTCACTGGAATTTATGGTGCAGTGTACCAATCAGTACAGTGATGCGCTTGCTCTGCATATTTAACTTAAATGTATATGGCATAAAGCAAAGAGGAATTAAAGAGTCTCTTGATAAGGTGAAAGAGGAGAGTGAAAAAGCTGACTTAAAACTCAACATTCAAAAAACAAAGATCAACGCATCCCATCTCATCACTTCATGGCAAACCGATGGCGAAACAATGGAAACAGTGAGATTTTATTTTCTTGGGCTCTAAAATCACTGTGGACAGTGATGGCAGCCATGAAATTAAAAGAGCTTGCTCCTTGGAAGAAAAGCAATGAAAAACCTAGGCAGTATATTAAAAAGCAGAGACATTACTTTGTCTACAAAGGTCTGTATAGTCAAGCTATGGTTTTTACAGTAGTCATGTATGGATGTGATGTGAGAGTTGAACAATAAAAATGGGTTGAGCACTGAAGAATTGATGTCTTCAAACTGTGGTGCTTGAGAAGACTCTTGAGAGTCCCTTGGACTGCAAGGAGATCAAACCAGTCAATTCTAAAGGAAATCGGTCCTGAATATTCATTGGAAGGACTGATGCTGAAGCTGAAACTCCAATACTTTGGCCACCTGATGCGAAGAGCTGACTCATTGGAAAAGACCCTGATGCTGGGAAAGATTGAAGGCGGGATGAGAAAGAGATGACAGAGGATGAGATGGTTGGACATCCTCACCAACTCAATGGAGATGAGTTTGAGCAAACTCTGGGAGATGGTGAAGGACAGGGAAGACTGGTGTGCTGCAATGCATGGGGTCACAAAGAGTTGGACAAGACTGAGTGATTGAACAATAAAATCAGTCAGGAAGTAGCAACTCAGCTAGAACCCCAGAAATCTGCATAGGGTTCCTTAAGTGTTTGTTTGAATACCAAATTTGAATGTCATGCACAAGGTGGGAATTCATAAATCCTGGGAAAGAACAACTGCTAAAGAAAGGTAAACTGTTGGAAAGTCAAGAAAGCTCTAAAAGTGACACAATGTTGGGAAACATTTGTGTTCTAACTGAAGTAGAGATACTTTGCTGAGCAGTGAAGGCACTTGGTAAGAACCTCAGAAATATATCGTCTCAAAGTGAGCTAAAATAGCTCCAGAGTAAATGCTGTAGTGGACAAACCCAGAACAACCTTAAAAATAAACATCCAAAGGATAAACTGGCCTCCCCTATGTGACTTAATTGCCTGCCAAAATAAAATTCAACATTCTTTAAAGGAAGAAAGCAAATTCCAGACTCTCAACAACATAAAAATCACTTTATCTAGCATCTAATTGAATATTACTAGGCATATGAAGAAACAGGAAAATATGGCCCATAAATAGAAGAAACATCACCCAAGGGAAGTAGACTAAGATATGACAGAGAAAATTATTGTATTAGCACACAAAAATGTTAAAAAATAGTATTATAAATTTGTTAAGGGTTAAAAGGAAAACATGAATATAATAAAGAGAAAAATGCAAGTAAAAAGTATCTCATGAGTTAAAATAGACTTTATTTGAAATAAAAATGTTCGCATTATGAGCATAACAGCAAATTAGTCATTGAAAAAGAGAAGACAAGTGAATTTGTAGATAGAGCAGTAGAAACAGCCCCAAACTAAAGTACAGGCAAAAAAAAGATTGAAAAGAAATTAATTGAGCCACATATGGCCAATGAACTATGCACCTGAGCCACAGGTATAGGCACTAGATATCACAACCTACAGTAACTACTAAAAACAAAACAACACAGTATAAAAAATATACAATACAAACAAAACAATAAAATCCAATATAAAAACAAAATAATACAAAGATCTATTAGTAAGCTAATAAAGGGCATAAAAGGGGATACCAAAAATAATCAAGTAGTCCCAAAGAAGAAGAAAAAAGAATAAAATGGTAACAGCAAACAGATGGAATGAGTAGAAAACAAATCAACAAATCATGTTGACAATTATTTAAATGTAAACGGATTAAACACTCCATTAAAAGGCAGAGATTATCAGACTGTTAAAAAAAAATCAAGACCCTAATGAATTGCCTGCATTACTTTAGAAAAAGTAAGCATCAGAGCAAGGAGTAGTACTAGAGACATAGAAGAACATTAAAAAATAATAAAAGGGTCAATCAAGAAGATGTATAGAACACTATACACAAAACTGGAGAATGTAGCTTCTTACAAGAACACACGGAACATTCACCAAGATAGACCATATGGTGGGCCATAAAATATGTCTCAATAAATTTAAAAGGATTGAAACCAGAGAATGCTTTTTGACCACAATGGCATTAAATTAGAAATTAAAAACAGAAAGATTTCTGGAAAACTCCTAGATATTTGGAAGTTAAACTGCATACTTCTAAATAATCGTAAGACAAAGAAGAAATCAGAAAGAAAATTAGAAAATATGTTGAACTAAATATAAATGAAAATTCAAATATATCAAAATTTATGGAAAGATGCTAGCTTTTTAGAGCAATTATTCTTAAACTTTTTCATCTCAAAGCCCTTTACTCTTTTAAAAATTATTGACAACTGTAAGGGTTTTATTTATGCACGTATCTATCAATGATTACTTTCTAAGAAATTAAAGCTGAAGATTTAAAAAATATTTAGTGACAATAAAATAGAATAACAAATCCATTGCCTGTTAACATAACTAAGCTGTTTTTATCAGGTTAACTATATCTTCCAAAAAATTAGTAAAAATGACATGTTTTAGTTTTCACAAATCTCTTTAAAGTCTTGCTCATGAGAACACAGCACAATTCTTAAATCTGCTTCTGCAGTCAAGCTTTTACCAGATTGTTTAACTGAACTATATAAGAAAGTCTAGCCTCACAAAGACTTGTAGTTAGAAAATGAGGGAGTATTTTAATGACCTTTACAGATAATTGTGGATATTTTTATTTGACAGTATGCCAGAACTTGATAAGAAGTGGTTTTTTTAAAGATGAGTTGAAATACAAAATCTGAAGCCACATCAATGATTTTTTTTTGTACACTAATTACATTAAACTCTGTTAACCTGTTTTGCACGTTGAATGAATCTTTTATCCATACATAATTTTGTTCATTTATGCATTGGCTACTTGGAAAATATTGGTTCATTGAATTTTAAGCAGTCCTTCAGAATATTGATTCATTATATGCTCTCAAAACTTTCATTTGTTAATTTAACTACCGATGTCATCATAAGAAAGAAATTTTTAAGCCCACTTGGTAAAGTTTTCCAAAATTCTAATTTTCACTTGAAAGTTCAAATAGTATCACTAGCAACAAAAATATCAGTTGATTTCTTGAAGTTATATGTCTTCTTCATTAATATTTGAAACAATGACTTACAATCATGCAAATTTTTATTAGTCATTTTTCCCAAGCAAAACTGATGTTCTCTGGAAACAAACATATAAACCCAAAACCAGCTTGTTCAGCTTGCAACTGAAACAATCACACAAGTGCTGAGCCCTGAGATAATCACTGTATTTTAACACACAGCAAGTGTTTTATACATTTTCCATTTCCCCACAAAGAGTTTTAGAAAGACAGAAACTCAACAATAAGAAAACAAGCAACCCAATTTTAAAAAGGACAAAAGAACTGACATCTCACTAAAGAAGATATACAAATGGCAAATCAGTCTATTAAAATGCTCACTATCTATGATGTCATTATAGAAATGCAAATTAAAATATTATAGGATACAACTACCCACTATTAGAAAGGCTGATTGCCAATTGTTGACAAAGATATGGAGTAACAGAAACCACATGTATGATTCACTACTGATGGGAGTGAAAAATGTTAGAGCCACTTTGGAAAACAGTCTGATGTTTCCTTACAAAACTGAACATAGTTTTACCATACAATCCAGCAATCACACTCCTAGTTACTTCCCCGACTGACTTGAAAACTTATGTCTACATGAAAACCTGCATGCAAATGTTTAGAACAACTTTATTTATAATCACCAAAAACTGGATGCAATCAAGATGTCCTTTAATAAGTGAATGAATAAACAAACTTTGGTACATCCATACAATGGAGTACTATTCATTGCTAAGAGAAATGTGCTATTAGGCCAAGGAAAGACGTGGATAAATCTTAAATGCACAGTGCCAAGTGTGGTAAGTCATTGTGTAAAGGCTACAGACTGCGCATTCCTCTTTATTTGGAGTTCTGGTAAAGACAGACTACAGACATAGTGAGCAGATCAGTAGTTGCCAGGGGTCTGGAGAGAAGGGTTAAACATGAAGGAGGGGCATTTCTAAGGTGGTGGAACTCTTCTGGACCACATTATAATGGTGGATACATGACACTATGCTTTTGTCAAAATTCATGGAAATTTATAGCACCAAGAGTGACTTCAATGTATGAAAATTTAAAAAAAAATCATTTAGGAGATTGGGGAATCCCAGGATGAAATGCAGAATATGACAATATTATTTAATTGTATTGCAAATATATGAAATAGCCTCACTGAAGAGGGTAGAGGGCAAAGGTTGTGATGAGTCAGAAGAAAGCATATGCAAGCACTGTGCATAGTTTCCCGTGGGAATACAGGTTAATATTTAGGAAACTACTATACACATATACTCTTTGGGGAAACAATAATAATTATGAGTGTATTACATATAATATATGGTATATAAGCTATTATACATACAGTTTATATATTATATATCATTATATATAATTATATTATGTATAATAATATTGAATATATAGTGTAATATGTAATAAATATAACTATAATTACTATGTCATAAGGTAATGATAGTAACAGCAGAGTATAATATATCTGAGAACTCTCTTCTATTTTTGTCATTTTTTTCAGTAAACCTAAAAGTATTCAAAAATAAAAGTTTACATAAAACAGAGAAGCACTCAAAGATTGACATTTAATAAAGTTAATAATTGTTACCACTTCATCAATGGCATCTTTAAGTAAAACTGGCATATTTTTACTGTGAATGCATAGCTGTAAAGACTGTAACGTCAACTCTTATAGCTTATACTCTAAATCACACTAAGGTGCCCATATTTTATATACCATTGCTTTCATATCATCAGGGTAAATGTCAATATAGTAAGAGTCAGTTTTTCAATATGGTCATGAAAATTGTTTAAGGTTTTTTCAGATCCCCAAAAAGGATATAGTTACTCCAGGGATCTGTGAATCACATCTGAGAATTATTAATTAGAGGGAAATGTATAGCTTTAAGTAATTATATTTAAAAATAAAAAGGTCAAAATTAATTACTCAAATCTCCACCTTCAGAAACTAGGAAAATACTAAATTAAATCTAAAATAAGCAAAAGTAACTATAAAAGAGATCAGTGAACTAGAAAGCACAAAACAGTAGAGAAAGTCAATTAAACAATTAAAATCAATAAAATTGGTTAACTTTAGCTAGACTAATTAAGAAAAACAGAGAAAAACAACTTACCAATAATATTGATGAAAGACAGAATAAAACTACAGAAACTGTAAGCATTTAAAGCTTGAAAAGAAAAACATAATGAAAAATTTTAATGCCAAGAGATTAAGCAGTTTAGATGGAATGGACACATTCCTTACCAAAGTGACCCAAGGAGGGATAGAAAAATTTACAAACCCTTTACCTAATAAAAATTAATCTTTATTAATAATATTTCCACAAAGAAAGTTTCAGGCCCTGGTGTTCACTGGCAGGTCTATCAGAAATTTAAGAAATAAATAATGCCAATACTATATAAGTTTTTTCAGAATGAAGGTGGCATAACCAGACACAATGAAAGAGTGGAAAATGACATCACAGGAAAGCTAGAGATCAATAGCCTTCATGAATACGGGTTCATTCAAAACTCCATGCTGCAACTAAAGATATCATATGTCACAATGAAGATCGAAGACTCTGTCTGTGGCAGCTAAGACCTGGAGCAGCCAAATAAATTTGAAAAAGCAAAAAAAAACTAAGCAGGTGAGGAGTAAGAGAAGTGACACCATTTCTTTAAAAAAAATCCACAGGATTATGAATATTAACAAGCAGGATCTAACAACATATAAAAATTATAATGCATCATGACCAATCAGGTTCAAAATTACATGACCCCAAAATTCAAAGTGGGTTTAACATTTGAAAATTAATCCATGCAATTCACCTTATAAACATAATCAAGAAAACCCACAGGATCACCTCAGAAGATACAGGAAAAAAAAAAAAAAAACATGAGACAAAATACAAATTCCTGTTAAAAACCTTTCAGCAAATTAGAAATAGAATTTAAAAAATAACTATAGCTAACCCCATATTTAAAAGTAGAAAACTGAATGTTTCCACCTAAGATGAAGAGCAAGTCATGGATATTTGCTCTTACCGCCTTCTGCTCAGCATTGTAAGTCCTAGACAATGTACTAGTGCAAGAAAAGAAGTAAAAATCATCCATATTGAAAAAGAATAAGTGAAACTGTATCTGCAAGAGGCATGCATATGCACATACAAAATTCCAAGCACTCCCCCCAAAAGCTAATATAACTAATGAGTGAATTTACCCAGATCACAGACGGGAGATGACTATACAAAAATCCATGGTGATTACATAAAACAGCAGCAACCAATTAGAAAAAAAATTGCTGAAGGAAAAAATCCAGACACAATAGATTATATACTGTATAATTTCATTCACAAGAAATTACAGTCCTGGCAAAATTAATCTATAGAGACAAGAAATAAGGTTCATTGTCAAAGTGCGTGAGACTGAAAGAAAGTCTATATATCTTGAATGATGACTGCATGGCTCCATATATTTGTCAAAACTCATTGAAACATTCAGTCAAAATGGGAACATCTGAATGTATGTGGAATGTATTTCAATGCAGAGTAAAAAGAATAATAGATAGTAACTGTATCTTGGCCAAGATTCTCATCTTGCCTTCTTCTACCCCATCTCACCTAGATGATCTTATTTCTGCTAAATACATCCTTCTCTTGGACCATTTTATTAAATGCTACTAACTAGCCAAGCTTATCACCACCTTTGTCCATTCATTCATGTTGCTCACCCAAAGTTTTAACATTTCCCTAAATTCTCCCTTTTTGTTTCTAACTCCCAAATTCCCCATTTTCCAAATTAGCTGTGAAGCATTTCCTGGTGTGTGCAGTGTCTTCTGAGAATTCCTGTCCTCAGTTTTGAACTCCTACAATATGCGGAGTCTACATGAGCCATACAAAAACCACTCATTGTGGTCATGGGTGCTACCGTTCTCTGCAGGGGACTGTAGGGCGTACCATCCACATCCCTCCTCTGGTACTGAAACCCTCATTCCCTTAGCACTGCTGGCTGACTGCTCTTAGCTGAGTGCCTCTCTGGACTTCTTTGGCTGAAGAAGCTTACCTTGCCCAAGGTAAAGCCTCCCTGTAGAGACAGCTTGCCTCTAGGGACTGGTTCTATTACAGGTAGTAAGTCTTATCACTCTCGCCCTCAGTATGGGGAAACCTTGTTGGCTATCCCAGCTCTGGACTTCCCCAGTAATTAATGGGCTGAGACCTGTGCTGAAGCTCATGGCAGTTGACCCTCTCCCTCTGCCCGATCCTCATCCTGCTTTCCTTTGCAGATTGATGTTCTCCAGGGCTCTCCCTGATAAACTTTCTGCCTGCATCTCAGATTCTGCTTCCCAGAGGGTCCAAATACAGATTGTAAAACCAGGTGAGGGCAGAGAATCATAATTATGTCCCTCCCAAACCCCTTAAAATTTATATTAACTCCCAATGAAAGCTTGCTATTATCACTGTCTTGAGCAGAGAGTGTGTGGGCTGGGTGTCCCCTGGGTCAGGAGTTTTGTCAAGAGCAATGCTTAAAGAGATGCCCCAGGACTCTGTGCCCACTCTGTTCTAGGACCCAGCCACGAAGCTGCTGCCCGAAACAAATTCATATACTGCATCTCTGACTGAGCTATCCTTCAACTGAGTTTATTTTTATGGGTTGTTGTTGATATTGTTTAGTCATTAAGTCATGTCTGACACTTTGCAACCCCTAGGACTGCAGCCCACTCTGTCCATGGGATTTCCCAGGCAAGAAAACTGGAGTGGGTTGCCATTCCTACTCTAGGTGATCTTTCTAACTCAGGGATCAAACCTGCTTCTCCTACATTGAAAAGTCAGTTCTTTACCATTGAGCCACCTGGAAAGCCCTTTTATGGGTTACACCATCCCTTTGTGTACTTGCTAAGTCGTGTCCGACTCTTTGCAACCCCACGGACAGTAACCTGCCAGGCTCCCCTGTCCATAGGATTCTCCAGGCAAGAATACTGGAGTGGGTTGCCATTTCCTCCTCCAGGAATACCATCCCTTTAGAACCACTAAAAGAAAAGGGTGGGTGAGGATGATCAAAAATTTTTAGCAGCAACTATAGAGTGTTTCTATCAGGAACTTCCCTGGTGGCTCAGACAGTAAAGCATCTGCCTGCAATGCGGGAGACCTGGGTTCAATCCCTGGGTCAAGAAGATCCCCTGGAGAAGGAAATGGCTATCCACTCCAGTACTCTTGTCTGGAAAATCCCATGGATGGAGGCGCCTGGTAGGCTACAGTCCATGGGGTCGCAAAGAGTCAGACACGACTAAGCGACTTCACTTTCACTTATAGAGTATTTTACTTCATTCTCCCTAGCTCAATTTTTTCTCTCCCACTACAGTATTAAACCAGCTTGCTTTATTCATAGTTTTATCATAGTTACATGTCTTTCGCTTTACAAGGACTCTGTGGCATTAAATAGATTATAATATTTTAACATTCTTTTATACACACATGTACACAGTGTAAGTTTCCGACACAGAGGGCACTTCCTAGATGCCATATTTCAATCTGTATTTATTTCCCAAGGTGGCAGCTGAAGCATGAATGCCATGGGGGTGTGGAGATGCTTGAGGGCCTTTTAGGAAGGAACCTCACTCAACATAATTAGAGAGATGAGTTTGTTTCCTCTCTGGGAGCAGCGTCTTATTTCTCTTCCCTTGTGCATCTGCTGAAAATTGGAACTGTGGATTCCCAAAACAAATATTAATCATCTGCTTATTTTCCCAAAGAAAAGCCTATTCCTACAAACAAGAAGGAATTGTACTGGAACTGGCGAGATCAGAGAGTACGATTTTTATCGATGTATTTGACTAATCATGGTAGTTTTAATTTTTTAAAAGGCCATCTACCAATTCCACTTGTGTATGTGGGCAGGCTGAAAATCAATCTGTCAGATGAAGGTGAAATGCATCCCAATAAATCTTTATTGTGAAGCAGCAGCTATCACAGAGCATATTTCATTTGCTTAAGAGAAGACAACATGATCATTAGTAACCAGATTCCCTATGTTCTGTGAAGAGATGGAGCTGGTCATCTGGTCATCCTACTTCAGGCTCTGGCTGACAGGAAGAGATCACTTATGGGCCCAACAATAGGGTTCCACAGCCGTGCCAGGCTCTCCCATAGTCACAAAATGAGGATTTGACTGATAAAAGCAATTCCTCTGTGGCATGAAATTAAGGTAAGAAACAAAAGCCAAAGCTCAGACAGCATTATAAACTTCATGTAAGTCAGCAAATGAGGGATTTTCCAGTTGGAGAAATCTTACATCATACTTAAGAAGGCAAAAAAGCAAAACAAATTCCTGGCAATTAAACTCACTTTTAATATAATAAAGAGATGTGCTGAGCTACCATTACATTTCTGGCTAATTACAAATCATGCTGTGGGTGTCACAAGACCATTGTAAAGCTTTGCGCTTACCTCAGCAGTGGAGCAAATACCTCCATACCTCCGAGCATCTCCGTGGTCTTAAACTCTTAAAGGATAGACAAAGCGAACTGTGTTTTCTTACATCAGGGATTTATCCCCTTTTTACTCCCAGCGTTACATCAGCCTCATTATTTGGAGGCTTGAGTTCTTTAGAGCCTAAAACAACCCCACTTTGGAGATCAGACAGGAAGTTTTTTGGTGAACAATGGAAGGAACAGAAGCAGATACTGCAAAATTCACCCAGTAGAGTCCTTCACAAAGCCTTCCTTTCTTCTGAAAACTAACAGCCCTCACCTCATTTTATACTTGAAGGTCATTTGCTGAAACATGGGACGTGAGTTTAATGATCCAGTTTCTTAAAGTAAACATGGAGCCCATAACAAATAACATCCATGTACTTATTCAGAGCGAAAAAAAAAATCTATAAACAGACACACACAAGTAATGAAAATGTCACTGAAGGGGTATAAACTGATTGTAAAGAAAAAAATGCAAGTCCAAAATTCGCTATTACCTGACACACCTGGCATCAAAACCATCATTTCTGGGGCATGGTGGTCAAAGGCGGCTTTATTTCAAACTTTACACGTAACACATAAAAAGGGCTGGTTATGAAAAGGCCACAAGACTGAAACTAGGCGTGACATCCAGTTATAAAAAGTGCAAGTGTGTGGGCATCTACTCAGAGCAGCTGCATCAAAATTACCTCCCTCTGAGAATCAGCCATCTCTGTTTGCCCAAGGTCTTAACACGCTCTTCCCAGGTGGCGCTAGTGGTAAAGAATCTGCCGTCCAGTACAGGAGACACGGGACCTGTGGGTTTGATCCCTGGGTCATGAAGATCCCCTGGAGAAGAAAATGGCAACCCACTCCAGTATTCTTGCATGGAAAATTTCATGGACAGAGGAGCCTGGCAGGCTACAGTCCATGGGGTTGCAAAGAGGCGGTCTCAAATAGAGCTTTCATGGCATCTCCCCAGAATTCAAATCCATAACTTTGGAAAACTCAGTCAGGATTGTCACCTGTCTCTCCACATGTGAGAAACTCCCCTCAAAGCATTGCTGATGATAGAATGGAACCAGCAAGAGCTAACATAGCGCCAGGTGAACTGCAACCCATTCAAGTTTAGAATCGTCAAAGCTTATCTAAAGCTTTTGCAAAGTGAGGGAGCTCTTAGAATGGAGCTGGAAAGCCTGCACCATGAGATCTTCTTGGTGACAAATTTTAGTTATGCTTGCTTCTTCTTCGTGCAGAACTGATTGATGGGATCAACTCTTCTTAGAGTTTGCCATTTTCCTCTGTAGATTCACAGCACTTGAAGACTTGCTTTCAAAACATTTATGGCAGTTTCTACTCACAAACATCAGTGTAGTCATTTGACAAACATCTGCCCCTGTATGAAAATGTAAGTTCCATGAGTGACAAAATCATAATCAAAACCCAGCAAAGTCCCAGGTGAAGAGTAAAGTTGCAAGTATATTTATATAAATCAGTGAAAGTAGAAAGTAAAGGATTAATGTAGGCATGTTCATTCTTGTGCACATTCATATACACACCATGTATTTCCCTTGTAAAAGGAAATATAAGAGGACATTTTCTGCATGTATCCATACCACTTTAAGTGAATCCAGACCCATGTATCCCTTACCTTCACATAGAAGAAACATATCTTTGCACAATAAGCCTGTTTTTAAGTGCATGCTCCATGATGGCCAGAGGAGAGGGCTCTTGTGGAGAAAAACATAAAGCACCATTATCAGGTCTGGGCAGGCTTCTCTACTGGGGAATGAATTTTCTCTTCCCTTGTTCTTTTTTTTTTTTTTTTCTGCCAGGCACACAGAAAAGATGCAAAGATGATTAGAATACAAAATGAGAATTTATGATAAAAGAGAAGATGTCCTAATAAGACTCAAAGATTTAAAAATCACAATTCTTTTTTTCCTCTTTCTGCACAGGGAACAAAACACTTAAAAGAAGTGGGGGGGGGCATGTTCTCTCATAACAGCTTAACTTGACTATGTGCAGAATGTATGTGTATGCATGCATGCAAATTATGAGTCCTAATTCTCTGATACAGATAAAAACTAGCAAAGGGTCCATTTGGTACAGGTTTACAGCCATCAGCCCTCTGATCTCTCAATTAAAAAACAGGTTCATTGTTTTCCACAAGGACTGCCTCCTGCTTTCAGACTTCTTCTGGGTCGCTTGCAGTTTGATTTATCTGTTAGATGTTTCCCCTTTCGCCGTGAGAGTCTATCTGGGGAGAAACTTTAAAGCTGACCTTTCTTTCAAACCTCCTATTAGAGTAGATTTATTTGTTAGGAAGAGTGTGCATCTTCACATTTCCAGTTTGTTCCACATCCGAAGCTATTTCTCGGTGTTGAGAGCTTGGAGAATGCAGGAATGTGCCTTACCCTGCACTTTTGCCTCAGCTTCTAAATCCAGGCTTTGGGGTCCTTCACACTCAATTTAGCAACATGCTTGTAAAATATATGCTCAGCAAAGCTGGGTTTGATGTCCAAGAAGTCCAAAGTCTTCAGAAAGTCTTACTTCTTGGAAATTGGAAAAGTTGCTTTTCCAATAGCAGCATGCAATAGCTCCAGAGAAAGGTGTTATTAAGGGAAGATCAGTATTCACATTATTTACGACAACAGCGAGGGGGAAAGGGAACTTGAATCTTAGTGGGATTGAGTTTGGCGAGCATCTTTGATTTTAAAACCGTTCTATTTTGGCAAAGGCAGTCTTTCAGTGTCAATTTTTCTGTTTCTCAGAAGTAAATCATACCTTCCTAAAACAGTTAATCTCTCCTTCATTTAGAGAGATAAGCATGCATGCTTTGTCCCTCTATTTTGGCCAGCAAACCAGTAACATACTGAGAAATACCCAAATGAAATGCTAATCCACTTGAAACTTCTCTTTCTTCTCTGTTTTGAGAAACTTCAAAATCCTCCTTCTGACACCCAGAGATGTAAAGCAACTTGTCGCAGGTCACATAGCAGGAAAATAGCATGTGAGTGTGAAAGTATTAGTCAGTCATGCCCAACTATTGTGACCCCATGGACTGTAGCCCACCAGGCTGCTCTATCCATGGAATTCTCCAGACAAGAATACTGGAGTGGGTTGCCATTCCCTTCTCCAGGGGATCTTCCCAACCCAGGGATTGAACCCAGGTCCCCTGCATTGCAGATGGATTTCTTACCTTCTAAGCCACCAGAGAAGCACAAGAATAGTTATAATCCTAGTTCCTTGCACAAGTCACCACATACACACACACACATTTCCAACGCAACTCACTTAATAGCCAATTGCTACGGAACATATTAAACTAGACATATAGACAGCCAAAATAAAGCTTTTAAAGGATTGGGTGTGCAAAGGGAAAACTTTCAGTAACTTAGACGATTAACTTACATGAATAATTGATTTCCCAATAGCACTGGATAAATCTTATTGTAAAATCTTTGTTGTGCATATTTCACATGTGAATTAGGTATGTTTGTTGCTCTGTAGCCTTTAGCTTTTCTAAAAATGTGTTTTGCTGAATTATAGCTGATTTGCAGTGTTATGTTAATTTCTTCTGTACACCAAAGTGAATCAGTTACATGTATATATATTTTCTCTTTTTAATATTATTTTCCATTGTGGTTTATCACAGGATACTGAGTATAGTTTTCTATAAGACCTTGTTGTTTATCTGTTCTGTATGTAATCATTTGCATCTGCTAGCCCCAAACTCCCAATCCATCCCTCCTCCACCCCCTTCCCCTTGGGAACCACAAGTCTGTTTTCTGTGTCTGTGAATCTGTTTCTGTTTTGTAGATATGTTCATTTGTGCCATATTTTAGATTCCACATATAAGTGATATCATATTGTATTTGTCTTTCTCTTCCTGACTTACCTCACCAGTATGTTAACCTCTAGGTCCATCTTCATTGCTGCAAGTGACATTGTTTAAATTTTTTATGGCTGAGTAGTATTCCATTATATGTATGTGCCACAACTATTTGTAAATAAATGAAAAACTTGGAGCTATATAGACAGAATCAGAGTCTTACAATGTTTGCACAAAGGAATAAAAAAAACAATGTAGTAATAAATCTGTGTGATGTTTGCACTCAATTCTTTATCCCATTCCTTTACTGTCTCATGCCTGGACAATCACAATAGCATTTTGATTAGTTCTCCTAACCTAATATTTCCTTTCTTTAATCTCTCCTAAGCAGAACTGAAAAATATCACGTTGGTGACAATCCTCTGATTAAAATAGAACCAAACTTCTTATGGTTTGTCCAATAAGATTTAACTTTTTAGCTAAGATTCCAAATATTCTATGCCGTATCCCTTTTCACCCATATCTTTCATTGTTCCTTAGTCAGTGTTCATTTGGGTCAAACTTAACTACTTGCCACTTTTTACACGTGCCTTGAGATTTACTGCCTCCATACCTTCTTCTGTCATCCTTCCTGTATTGAATCTACTCATCCTTCAAGTCTCTGCTTAAAAGTGACTTTCCGTGATTACTACCTGCAGAAAAACTCTCTGTCTTCTCTGAGGTCTTATATGAGTCCACTTGTACCACATTTATATGTTTTAAAGAACTAAATCTGTTCCAAGAACTTTGATGAGTGTTTCCTTGATTTGCCTCATGCCATTCTGTCATCTGCAGGAGAGGAGTGTGATATTATTCCTATGTAACAAAGGAACTTTCAGAAGTTAATTTTTCTAAATTATACAGCTAGTAAAGGGCAGAAATCATAGCACACATAACTGACTTTATATCCCCAAGATATGCATATATATCTCAAAGTCACGAACTTCATGTTCACTGATGCCACCATAGTCCAAGACATCACCATCTCTTGCTAGGACTAGTGTCAGAATAATCTATCTCTGCTTCCTCTCCTGTCTCTCCGTAATTCATTGTCTTTACTTGTTCTGTCCAATATAATAGCCACTGTTCACATACAACTATTGAGCACAGGAAGTGTGTCTTCCCGGTGGCTCAGCCGTAAAGAGTCTACCTGCAACTCAGGAGACCTGGGTTTGATCCCTGGGTCGGGAAGATCCCCTGGAAAAGGAAATGACAACCCACTCCAGTATTCCTGCCTGGGAAACCCCATGGACAAAGGAGATTGGTGGGCTACAGTACATGAGGTCGAAAAAGAGTTGGACACAATTTTGTGACTAAACAACAACAAAAGTGTAGCTTTTGAAGCTACACTACACTACACAAAATACACTAGATTTTGAAGACTTAATATCAAAAAAGAGACAAAGTATGCAAAATAGTTCATTGATCATTTTTTCTGCATAGTTTTTTCAGCTTTATTGAGGTATAATTGACAAGTAAAATTGTAAGATATTTAAAGCGTATGTCATGATGATTTGATCTATGTACACTTTACAAAAGGATTCCCACCATCTAATTAATACATCCACCATCTCACAGATTCATTATTTTTATTGCTATTAATCATTTGGGTGATAACACTTAAGGTTTACTTGAGCAAAGTTCATAACACAGCAGCTACAGTCATGACGCTTTTTTTAAATTAACTTTTATTGGAGTGTGGTTGCTTTACAATGCTTTGGTGGTTTGTACTGTGCAGCAGAGGGAATCAACTATATGTGTGCACACGTGTGTGTCCTAAGTCCCTTCAGTTGTGTCCAACTCTGCGATCCTACGGACTGTAGCCCGCCAGGCTCCTCTGTCCATGGGATTCTCCACGCAAGAACACTGGAGTGGGTTGCCATGTTCTCCTCCAGGTGATCTTCCTGACCCAGTGATCAAACCTGTGTCTCTTATGTCTCCTGCATTGGCAGGTGGGTTCTTTACCACTCGCATCACCTGGGAAGCCATAGGTATACACATATCCCCTCCTTTTGGGATTTCCTTCCCATGTAGGACACCACAGAGCATTAAATAGAGTTCCCTGTCCTATATAATAGGTTCTCATTAGTTATCTATTTTATACATGGTACCAATATTAGTCACTATGTTTTACATTAAAGCCTCAGATCTTATTCATCTTAGAGCTGAAAGTTCATGTCCTTTACTAACTTGTCTTAATTTCCCCCATGCCCGAGGATTTGGCAGTCACCTTTCTACTGTGTTTCTAAGAGTTTGACCTTTTTTTATATTTCCCATATGTAAGTGATACCATGCCTTATTTGTCTATCTCTGCCTAGCTTATTTCACTTAGCATAATGCCCTCAAATTCTATCCAGGTTGTCAAAAATGGTAAGATTTCCAACTGGTAATTTTTTATACTGATTACATGTTGATTTCATAATATATGGGAGATAGAGTTTAAATAAAACATATTATGTTTGCCCTTTTCTTTACCTTTGTTAAACCAATTACCTGTATAATTTAACTCTATCTTTTTAAGTTTGATAATAAATGTGCATGCATGCTCAGTTGTGTCTGACTCATTGCAACGCTATGGACTGTAGCATGCCAGGCTCCTCTGTCCATGGGATTCTCAAGAATACCTATGTGGGTTGCCATTTCTTCCTCCAGGAGATCTCAAACCAGGGATCATACCCACGTCTCCTGTATCTCCTGCTTTGACAGGTGGATTCTTTACCACTGTGCCACTTGGGAAGCCCAATTAAAAATAAAGATGTAGTATTTAAATCTGTTTGAAGTGAGTATAATTACTCACAGCTAGAAACATCTTACCTCCTAAAATCCGCTTATTTTCCATTTCCCAGCACAGTTTTTCATGTTTTGAGCTTTGCACTCTAGCCTCTAATCTAGTCTTGCTAGCTCCTTACAATCATCCCAGGACCAACTGAAGTGATTTCATCAGACTATACTTCCTTCATCAACCTCTAGAGTAGCCAGAAATTGCCAGTCGTTCTTCATCTCATCCTGCTGTTTGTATTGTCTTCAGAGACCTTATCACCATCTGATCTTGATTTTGTGATTACTTCTTTGTTTTCCCTTAATAAAATGTAAACCCCATACTATGCCAGACACAGAAGAGAGATTCAATAACTATTTGCTGAACAAACAAAAGAATAGAAACTTAAATAAGAGAAAGCAAACATATTACTTTAACAGAAAAACCACTCCTTTTTCATGGACAGATACAGTCTCTATTTGGATTTATTCATACATGAATTTATATTGAGTCACAGGAAGTACATTGAATCTTTAATTATAGCCTTCTGAGCTAATCAGGGTATCGTTTTTATGAATTTTATCATGATTCAGCTTGCTTATTTCAGTTGCTGTATTCATGCTAAGTCACTTCAGTCGTGTTTGACTCTTCGTGATGCTATGGTCTGTAGCCCGCCAGGCTCCTCTGTCCCTGGGATTCTCCAGGCAAGAACACTGGCGGGTGTTGCCGTGATCCTCCAGGGGATCTTTCTGACCCAGAGACTGAACCCACGTCTCATATCTCCTGCACAGGTAGGTGGATTCTTTACCCCTAGTGCCACCTGGGAAGCTTTCCACCTACTACAACCAACTGACAGTTAAGAAGGTAAAAACTGAGTTAAACTTAAACGGTATGCTTCTGTATTCAAAAATTGTTTAAACAATTTGGATTGTTTCCATGTTACTGATGAAAAAGTGAATAGCTGCATCAGATATTTGATCTATATTTATTTTGGCTCAGTGTTGATACAGCCCATGTTTCAAAACAAGGCAGCACAGCACAAGAGTGCTGCAAAGAATGATGAAAATGTGTACACGGTCAACGATAGTCTGAAACAAGGATACATTAAGTGATGAAGAGTTTAAAAGGAGTCACAGAAAGATTCTGGAATCTTTTCTTAAAGGACCAGTTAGTGACCATCAGTTGAACTAGATGGAAGGAAATTAACTGGCTTTCTGTTTGAGTGGCTTTCAGCCAAGTCTTAATGATCAGTACACATTCATGCATGAAATTAACTTATAATTTTCAAATCTCAATGTTTCATCATCCTCCATGCTAACTTACTGTTTGAGCTGGTTCACAAAATCAAGCATACACTTTCTGCTTTTCTGGTAGAAATATTAATAGAGAGCAAAATGACACAAGGAAAGGTTTCATGCAAAAGGAGGAGGAGAACCTGAGTTCCTGAGACTTGAATAAACAGCCTTGGATCACCAGGAGTTGACCTGTGCCATTTGACTGTCAATGTCAATTAATAACAGCTCTTCCCTAGATACCTCCACAAAGTTTAGGCCTGGGAATGTTGCCAGAACAGACCCCCTCTTCTCTTTTCTTGACAGTATTCCACAAAACTAAAATTCCTTTCAAGTTTAGTCATAAAAGGACTATCAAACAAGTCAGAAGCACAGATGTAACCATAATAAATGTGAGTCACGGCCAGCACCTCCCAGGACAGTGGTGAAATTTTGACTTAAAAATTTCTCCCTGCTTTTAAAAAATTGTTATCGTTGTCTTGATGGCTTCCCTGGGAGCCTCAGCTCCGATGTAGTGGAACTATAAACTTTCAGCATTATGGTTAAGACTCTCCATGATGATAACTTTAAAATTCAGTGCCTTGAAGTTGAGTGTGTTGACAGTAAAAAATATCAAGATGATTGACTACATTTTCAATTGTATTCCAGATTTTTGATTTTGTGCTTATAAACTTATATCAGTTCAGGTTAGCTAATCCTCCAACTAAAAAGACCTCATCTAGTCATTTTGGCTGCAGGCTTAGTCTGCAAAATGTTGCTATAGTGGGAGTGATCTATCTCACCATACAACCAATTTCTCACTAACGTATATCTTGTCTAATAATAGCTGCAAAACTCAGCTTCCAGGAAGAAGAAAGAAACGCTTACAAAAGTATTGCAAATGATAATAAATGCTTAAATGCCTATTAGGTGCTGCTGCTTGAGATCTGATATTTAAAAAGTTAGAAATATGGAAAGTGTTGCAGGGTAACAGAAACAAAGGATCCCTAAGGAGAAATCAGAAAGATTCTCCATAAATACCAACCTGCTTTGATCACTTTTCACTAAGTTATGCTTGGAAATAAACAACCACAAAATGTAAGTGACTTAAAAACTACAAAGATGTATTTCTTCCTCACACATTCTGTCACCTGTAGACCAGATTCTGTTCCATGGATCTCCACTGCTCTAGGATCCAGGCTAAAGGAGTGACTCCTCTCTGGTACAACACATTGTCATGACAAAGAGAAAAAAGAATAATGGTGGAACCACAATACCTGCTGTGAAGCCTCAGCTGGGAAGTGGCACGTGTCATTTCTGCTCATATTCCATTGGCCAAATCAGGTCATGCAGCCAAGCTTGACATCATTGGGGCAGCAAGTATAATCTTACCACCGAGAACATACCAGAGAAGGAACCTATAAGGAGGGGCCCCATGAATGGTTGAGGAGAGCTAGCATATACCTGGGACCATAACATGCTATTGCACAGCTTCTTCAGTGAAAGTGGAGGGTGATATTCTTATTGTGAATGTCTTTACTTTCTGAAGACTGGAAAAGAATATAACAGTTTCTAACCACTTGGTGATGACTTTGGTAGCACGTGTATAGGATAACAACTTTATTCAGTTAGGTTTATTTTTGAAGTTAAATTTATAATAATATTTGAAAAAGATGATTTGATTGACTTTTTGCCTTTTTAGACCTTGGACAAGTTGACACTGGGCTTGAGTCTGTAAGTCATGCTCATTCTGAGAACTTAAGTTCATGAAAAAGAATGCTAAGTGTCATATTTAAGTATGCATCCTTCTAGAGTTCTTAACCTGGGGAACTTTTAAAATATACTTCTTTTCTTTTATGAAACTATGTATTTTACTTTATTCACCTAGAAGTATTTGTCTGACAAGGAAACCATAGATTTCATGAGACTGACAAAGTGAAAGTGTTCAGATGGGCAAAAACTTAATATTCTCTACTTGATGTATGGTTTTATTAATAAAAAGATTGCACTAGTATTCTTTTTATTCTTTTTTTTCTTCAGTCATTTCCTATGTGGATTTATTCTTTCTGACTAAATTATAAGCTGAGATAATAACTATATCTTTCTACTTCTTCAATATTCTTCTTTCACTAGATCAGTATCTTTTTATTTTAATAAAAAATAAAAGCCTATCTCACCTGTTTTATACCATGGAGTATATTTTTCATCTCACCTAGCATTAAATGCTGAGGTAGAGTTACCCTAGAACTGCATAATTTGGAGCTCAAATATCAAGGAAGTAATTTCTTTCCACCTTTTTGTTATGTCATCCTCAGCATGTCAACTTTATTCTTTAGCTGTTCCAAACTTTAAAACTAGGCATCACGAAGTATACAGATATTTTCTCTCTATTATCATTTTTATTTTAACTTAAGAGTGGAGGGAATCTTACAAAGTACCCTCCAGAAGACTATCCCCTGTCTTCTTTTCCAGAATTACATCTCAGACCCACACTGAAGTCAATTATTATTGGCATATTCAGTTTAGATGTACTCCTGGACCTTGAGATAGTCACTCTGTCTGAGTCACATGAGCAGTGGATTCCCAAGTGAAAACAGAGGGTTGGAAGGCTTTGTCAGCAAGGAAAAAAATGGGATTAAGGTAGTTGGCTAGGCCACCAACAGTGTTTGCTGTGATTCCAGAGAAGAGGTTTTCAATCACCCAAAATGAAGAGTAGAATTGAAGCTATCATGTGTGTAATTCAAACTGCAACAATCTTGAATTATCTACAACATTTAAGCAAAAGCAGAGTTTGTATAGCAAAAACTATAATAACATGGTGAATCACTTTGTTTTACTATCACAAACCTGGCACTACACAAATATTTTTTTCAACAAGAACATAGAGAGTATATTTCTTCTTTATTTATATTCCACTTAAACCCCACAAGGATTTGAGCAGGCTCATTTAACTTTGAACAAGGGTGGGCATACAAATCTCTTTAATAATGAAACCAAATAAAATGGGACAATATTCTAAAATGTTCTTTTTGTTTCTTTTATATGGCCTTCCCAAATAACAAACTCAGACATGTATGAAATGGAGACAATAAAAAAAGATGACTTCAGACTTATAAATTGTCACATCAGCATTCTGTCTTCCGTATAAAAAGAGAAACAATAAAGTAGAATTCTATTAACACTCTATATTCTAGTTGAAAAAATATTTTAATCATTGTGTGTGAGTGCTGGTGTGGATTAAGACCAGTGTACAGCACAAATTTGAATGTTTGTATGGGTTGGGACCAGGCCAGATCTTGATTGATTCAGTTCAGTACAACATGTCCTGGTCATACACAACATGCAAGGCACATGCAAGAATGCTAAAGATGCAAACTTGATCAAGCCAAGGGGTATTAAGAAGACAAGTGCATCCTCATATACAATACACCAAACTGTAATAAGTATTGTAATTGAAATAATTTAAAAAGTGCTTCTGGAGCACTCATGGAGAACTGGTTCCTTGGATCAAGGTGGAGTTTGCAATGAGAACTGCTTCAAGCAAACTATTGTGTGGTAGGAGAAAAAAAAAAAGAAGGGTATTTTATGCAAAGAGAAAGCAGAGCAATGACAAGTGTGGCTCCATTGCAGTGATGACTCAGAGGGTCAGTTCTGGGGTGAGTCACATTTCAAGGAGCACTCTGGGAGCAGTTTTTGTCCTAACTTGCAACTCTTAGAGAACATTTAAGAAGATCTAAGTACATTGTCAACAGCAACCCTTATCAAAATCCCCCGAGCTTTGCATTTCTCCACATCCCCACAACTTGCTTGTTCCAGTTCTCTTACATGAGAAGCATTCTCTTGCCCCATCCATCTCACCCTGTTCTCACTTCCATTTTCTCTTTTCCTTCTCACTCCAAGCCCTATGAATGTCAACCAACTTTAACCCTGGTTTCCAAAACCTGACTCGGGGAATCTTTCTTTCCATCTCCCTTTCTTCCAATCATCCTGATGCACTTGCCTATTGTCCTATAACTCAGGTCTATATTCTCAAAATCCAGAAGCAGAAAGACCCTCAAAAATTGGGGAAATAAAGTGATATGAGGTCTCCTCTCTGCAGAAAGTTCATCAAGCCCCACAGATGAAAACTTTTTGTCCTATCACGTAAGAAAGCACTGAATACCAACTTCGTCAGGTACCACCATGCAGCACAGGGAGAGAAAATGCTGGAAATGAGATTTGGTCATTGGTTTGGGGCCAGATGGTAAAGAGTCTTGAGTCTAAAGCGGGCACCACCCTACTAAGAAAGTGAACAACCTCTCAGATCTGTGTTTTAGAGAAGGAATGCCACGGCTGTATGGAGTTCAAGGAAGCAATCATTTCTAACACCCATCCTTCTGGGCTTCTCCAAGCATAACTACCTCACCAGATGGGTTTCTGCAATGACACAGGGAAACTGTGCTAACCTTTGCAAATAAACATTTAAAATATAATAATAAAGGCCAATAATATGGTGGCACTGAGTCAGTTGTCCACTCTAACTTCCAGGCCTCTTTGTCAGGTTTCTGGCAATGAGAAAAAGTATTCATTGTAATTCCTCCCCATACAAACTTCACTTTCATATACATGAGTAGATCAATTCTTGATGCTATTAATTCCTGACTGCATCAGCCTAAGTGTGCTACTTAATTTTTCTAGACAGTGAATACTGCAAAACACCTAAAACAGTTCTGCAGAGAAAGACGTCTACATGCTCAGTCACTCAGTCACATCCAGCTCTTGCGACCCCATGGACTGTAGCCCACCAGGCTCCACTGTCCATGGGATTTTTCCAGGCAAGAATACTGTAATGGGTTGCCATAGCCTCCTCCAAGACATTGACCAACAAATACATGTTCTATCCCCCCTGCCTTTCTTTCAGCACTGAACTGCAGGTAAACCTTACCTGGAGTGACAACTCAAGGACAATCAAAAAAGAGAGGATTCACAGACACTAACTCTTTGTCCCCCTCCCCGCCCACCAGGTTTTTCTTTCCACCAAGCACGTGTCTTTGGCTTAAGAAAGAGCAGGTTTCTTCAGAAAGCACAGAAACAATCACACTGAAGGAAGCACTGCCCTTGTGGAGGCTTCAGGGATGTAAAACTGTGCTGCTTTTACTGAGAACTAAACATGGTCCTTGACTAGTGAACAGCATTCTGTCAGTAGTTTTTGGTTTCTTTGAATGGGTACTATTAAGTTCATGAAGCGTGTCTCAGCAACAATAATAATAACTTTTTTTTAATGTACTCCCACTTCCCCAGTCTTCTCCCATTATGTGTGTGTGTGTCTACTCAGTCCTGCCCAACTCTTTGGGATCCATGGACAGTGCCCACCAGGCTCCTCTATCCATGGGATTTTCCAGACAAGAACACTGGAGTAGGTTGCCACTGCTTCTTCTGGGGTATCTTCCCAGCCCAGGGATTGAACAGGTCTCTCCTGCACTGGCCAGTGGACTCTTTACAACTGAGCCACAAGGAAGGCTCCCTCCATTCCACTGTCTGAAGCCAGCTCTTTGACCTTCTCATCCAACATTTCCCTGTTCTTTGAACACCTCTACCCCTGGTTCTTCATTTTCAGCCTTTGGGAAATGAGTTCCATGTTAATACATCAGTAGGAGAAAATGACATAGTGCAACCTGACCCAGATAGCACAATTATATTTGCAACCAAACCTTCTGAAGACATTAACATCTGTCTTATTTCAAAGATGAACTCTACTGGCCAAAATTCAAGCAACCAAGCAGGTGAGATAAGGAGAGCTTAAAGATTCTGTGATAGGGAACCTTTGCTATCATATTTATAGAAAAACAAACAAAAGAAAGAACAAAAACATTTCTTTTCCTCTGCATAGGGCATGTCCTAATTTGAGGATTTTAGAAATGTTAAGGGGCTTCCCTGATAGCTTGGTTGGTAAAGAATCCACCTGCAATTCAGGAGACCCTGGTTCCATTCCTGGGTCGGGAAGATTGGCTGGAGAAGGGATAGGCTACCTACTCCAGTATTCTTGGGCTTCCCTTGTGGCTCAGCTGGTTAAGAATCTGCCTGCAATGAGGGAGAATTGGCTTCAATCTCTGGGTTGGGAAGATCCTCTGGAGAAGGGAAAGGCTACCCACTCCAGTATTCTGGCCTGGAGAATTCCATGGACTGAATAGTCCATGAGGTTACAAAGAGTCGGACATGACTGAGAGATTTTCACTTTCAGAAACATTAAATATTAGAAGCACAAGAGAACTTAGAAATCTTGTCCAACTTCCTTATATTCCAAATAAGGAAACTGTGTTTCCCAGGTGGTTCAGGGGTAAAGAATCCACCTACCAATGCAGGAGACACAGGAGGCGTGGGTTTGATCCTTGGGTCAGGAAGTTTCCCTGGAGAAGGAATTGGCAACCCACTCCAGCCAACCCACTTTTCTTGCCCAGAAAGTCCCATGAGAGAGGAGCCTGGTGGGCTGCAGTCCATGGGGTCACAAAGAGTCAGTTACAACTGACCATGCACCCACAACAACAAGATCCCCAAGTGACACCACTGGAATCTCAGCAGACCCTTCTCAATTCAGAAGGCCACTGTTTTTTTAATCTTTAGTGTGAGTCTTCATCTTTTCTTTCCAGTATGAACATTTGCTTCTGAGATCCAAAACCATTTCACACAGTGTAGGTGTGTAATTAGTGTCCTTTGATGATGCCTGGAGATATAAAGTGATAAAAATTATTCCTCCCCAATTTATTTCCTGGGAAAGCAATTAACTGTACCATTCCTAGACTGATCACTAAGAATTTGCAAGCAGTGTCCCCAACATTGTCCTAAAGGCAAAAATAATTGAGCAGTTGGTGCCATGTAAACATTTACATTGGCTGTCCCATGGATTAACTGTGATTTAACCATCAGGCATGCTGCTAGCTGGAACAATGAGTCACTTACTTTGACATGACAGTTGGGTGTTAGTGTGTATTGGTGTGTATGTAGAGATTTTGCTGAACATAGATGGGAAACCAGGAGACGTGCCAGAATATCAGTAGTAAATTCAATGATATGACACGAGACTTTGAGGGCTTATCTGTACAACAGGTACAACACGTAAGAAACAATAGGGAACCTCCCTCCCTGGTCACTCCACTGGGAAGGAGAGATAAGTCACAGCAGCTGACGGAGCATAGAGTTGTGCGGGCTCAGTTTCACCCCGTAATGGGAATTCCCTTTGAATTACATGAGAGAAGAAAGTGGGTTCCTGCTTATTGAGTTATTACCGCAGTCTCAAAAGTCTCCTGGTCTCTTTTGCTGTTAATTATGCATACTCTGCAGCAGCTTAATGTAATTAGGACTCTCTAGTGACTGAATGATAAGATATTTCTAGCCTTTTTTTTTTTCCACTTCCTTGTTCCCCAGTCTTCTCTCCCTCAACTCTGCTTCAGAAGCTACACTCAAAAAGCTTAGTAACAATTGGAATCTAACTACATTTTAACATAACACTTACATTCATGCTTCTGTTCACACTGTAAAAGGTAATCTTTGAATGGTTTAAGCATCTGGATTCTATTACAGCAAAGTATAGCACTTAACATGGAAGAGACTTTTTACATTTGCGTGGAATTCAGGCAGCTGCCCGAGCCACCCTTGGGCCTAGTTGTTCCAAAGAGATTTGCAACAGGCTTAAGTCAGAAATGATAAAATTGTCAAAAAAAAAAAAAAAAAGGCTTTGGAATTCCTTTTGGAAGACAGCTAAAAAAATAAAATCAAGCAAAATCTCCAAAAGGAAAAAGGAAGAGATTTCTGCCTGCAAATTTTTAATAATACAGTTTATTGGGTCAAATACTGAAACTCCAAATAGTGCCTGCTGTGCATATCCAAGAAATGTTTCCACTTTTTTACTCTCAAATATAACATTGGTTTTACAATCCGGCAGATTACAAATCACATTGGTCAGTTTTCCCCCCATCCCCATAGGAATACTAGATTTTTCTTCCATTTGTCCTATTTTATTCAAATAGTCCAAACCTCTGTGGTTTGGTCATTAAAATCCAGTTGGCAGAGAGAGGTTGAATCTTTATGTTTTCCAGCTGAATTTCTGCCAGTTACACACAAGGGCTGTTAGCTATATGATGGTGTTTACATCAGCCATGAGTGGGAGTTTCTCGAGACCCCTTGGGCACCACAGAGATGAGGGGTTACTGAGACCTATCCTTTCTGCAGAGAAAAAAGACAGACTTCCAAAGAGTGATAGCAACCCAAATGAGAAATACCTGCACAAGGAAAGTGATGCCAATCTTATCTCTGGTGTCCACTTCTCTAATTTAGACAGAGCAAGACACATGAAATACACCATAGGCAAATAAAAATGTCTTTTCTCTGGTCGGGCAAGAAAGGAATAGAACAAAAGAAAATGTTCAAGTCATACACGTAGGAAAGAGAGTGAAGTGGAGGAAATTTTGGTTAATGCAGTAGAGGTTGTCTCAGAAAAGTACATTTGACCTAATGACATCTTTAAAAAATCCATCTTAAAGTTCTTATGAAATTTCAAGGGACTTTGAATAGCCAAAATAATCTTGAAGAGAAGAACCAAATTGGAGGTCTCACACATTCTGACTCCAAAACTCACTACAAGATACAGTAAGAAAAACAGTATGGTACTGGCATAAAGGCAGAAATAGGGACCAATGGAATTGGACAGAGCCCAGAAATAAATCCTCACATGTATGATCAAATGATTTTTACAAGGGTTCCAAGACCAGTCAATGAGGGGAGGACAGTTGCTTTTTTATTTTTTTATTTTTAATTGTGCAGGGAAAACTGGATATCCACATGTAAAAGAAGGAAACTGGACTTTTTCTTTATACTATATACAAAAGTAGCCAGCTCGCACTGGATCAAAGACCTAAATGTAAGAGCTAAAACTATAATAATCTTAGAAGAAAACAGAGGAAATGCCTCAAGACATTGGATTTGGCAGTGATTTCTTGGATAAGACCAAAAGCACAGACCACAAAAGAAAAATATAAATAAATTAGATTACATCAAAATTAAAAGCTTCTGTGCATCAAAGGAGACTATCAGTAGAGTGAAAAGGCAACCTGAAGAATAGAAGCAAATATTTACAAATCATATCTCTAATAAAGGGCTATTATCTAGAATATATAAAAAGATTCCTACGTTTCAGAAAAACAGCAAAAACAAAAAAATTGATTAAAGAATGAACATTCAAAATGTTTATTCAAAATAAACATTTCTCCAAAGAAGATATACAAATGAAACCAATAAACACATGAAAAGATGCTCAGCATCACTAATTGTTAGGGAAAAACAAATCAAAATTGCAATGACCCACCACTTCGCAACCACTAAAAAGGCTATTAGCAAAGAAACAGAAAGTAAGTGTTGGCAAGGATATGGAAAAATTGAATTCCTTGTGCACTGCTGGTGGAAAAGCAAAATGGTGCAACCACTATGGAAAACAGTAAATGTGATTCTCAAAAAAAAAAATAGAATTGCCATATGATCCAGCAATTCTACGTCTGGATATATACTCAAAAAAATGGAAAGAACAGGCTCAAATAAACATTTGTACTCAGGTACTTAGCAGCATTATTCACAATATCCAAAAGTGGAAGCAAGCCAAATATTCATCAGTGGACAAATGAACTTTCTAAATGCAGTATATACATCTGATGGAATATTACTCAGCCCTCAAAGGAAGGCCATTCCAACACATGAATGAAACTTGAGAACATTTTGCTAAGCGAAATTAGTCATAAAAAGACAAATACTAAATGATTCTATGCACGTGAAATACCTACAGTAGTCAAATTCATAGACACAGAAAGTAGAATGGTGGTTGCCAGGGGTTGGGCAATAGGACAATTAGGATTGTCCTAATTGGATACAGGGTTTGGTTTTGAAAGATGCAGAAGGTTCTGAAGATGGGTGGTAGTGAAGGCTGCCCAAAAATTTGAAAATACTTAATGTCCGTGATACACATTTTAAAATGGTAAAAATAGTAACTTTTATATCACATTATCTATATTTTACCACAATAAAAATATATATTCAGGGACTTCCCTGGTGGCCCAATGGCTAAGACTCTGAGCTTCCACTGCAGAGGGCACAGGTTCGGTCTCTGGTTGGGGAAAATAGAGCCTGCATGCCAAGCAGTGCAGCCAAAAAATAATAAAAAAACTACTTTTATAAAATGTACATTCAAACAACTTTTCAAATGCCCCCAGATATTCCCAAATTAAGAGAAAAGATAGACTTATCTGTAGAATAAAAGCTAGAAACTGCCTCTTTAATTAGTATGTAGCTGGTTCTCTATAACAGATACTTCCCTAAAATATTAATTGTCAATTTCTTATGTATCCATATTTCAAAGTAATAATAATCCTTTTTATTTAAAGAAGCAACAAAGTAAAAATATTAATAATGTAGATCTTTATATTTTGGTCTCCAATACAAATTGTTAATTTTTCATATAAGACATGGACTTCCCAGGTAGCTCAATGGTAAAAAATCTGCCTGCCAATGCAGGAGACCTGAGTTTGATCCCTGGGTTGGGAAGATCCCCTGAAGGAAATGGCAACCCACTCCAGTATTCGTACATGGGCAATTCCATAAATAGAGGAGCCTGACACTACCGTCCATTTGGTCACAAAAGAGTCAGACGTGACTTAGTGACTAAACAACAACAACAAATATAAGGCAACCAACTTCTGAAAGATATGGGCCACACCCAGGTGGGTAAACGTTATAGGCAAAAGGCTGAAGAGTAAATTTCCAGTTTTGCTAACCATATGATCTCTGCCTTGACTCCTCAACTCTGCCATTGTCACCAGAAAGCGAAAACAAACAATACACAAACTAACGGTGATAGCCATGTTCTAATAAAACTTTGTTTACAAAAGCCGACATTGAGCAGGACTGACCTAGTGGGGTCTTCTTGCTAGAAGAGTCTGATGAGACTGCTCCAGGGAAGTGATATCTGAATGGAGTCAGGACAAGGAAATAAGATGCTATACCTACCGGCCAGTGTGGGGGAGGCGAGAGAGGTGGTGATCCAGGAGAGGAAACCTGACATGTGGAGACCCAGAGGCTCAATGGTGCTGTGTGTGTCCAGAACACTGGTGCTTCCGGAGCTCGCTGAGGGCATGGGGTCGGGGGGAAGAGGAGGGGCATGGAGGGGGAGTGATGGAGTTAGAATCGTCAACAGTACGTGCATGTGTGCTCACTCTATTGACTATAGTTGTGTCTGATTCACTCAGCCGTGTCCGATTCTTTGCGACCCCATGCGCTGCAGCCCACCACGCTTCTCTGTTCCTGGGATTCTCCAGGCAAGAATACTGGGGCGGGTTGCCGTTTTCTTCTCCAGGGGATCTTCCCAACCCAGGGACTGAACCCAAGTCTCCTGCATTGGTAGGCATATTCTCTACCAGTTTGCCACTTGGGAAGCCCAGTCTATAGTGTATGTGAAGGGTTTTCAGCCAGCTGAGACCTAGAGGCTTATGAAGGCTGAGGGGAGGCAGAGAGAGATGAAGCTGGAGATGAATTCTGTTTTGAATTAAAACTTAAAAGGACTTCTGAATTCTAAACAAAATGCTCTAAGCAGTTTTGACAGACCAATGCCCAGTGAATCACCCTACCAAGGAGGAAAGCTTGTCCACCATTAAATATTGATCCACTGAAGGGAGGCACAAATTCTTAACTCAAACCATTTCCATTTTTGCTTGGAGGCTAACTAGCAACGTAGTATACATTTCATTTTAATATCACAGTATATATGTATATAGCAAGTGTGTCTGTTCTATCCTTTAAGCCTGGCTGTAACATTTGCCAGTAAGTGACATAGTCATTCTGTAAAAAATGTCACGAGGGATGATTTGGTGACTTGATTTAACCTCTGATTTACTCTTCTTCAAACTCTGGTCAACTCTCAGCAAAGCCATTGCGTCACATTGACTGAGGACTCCCCGTAGGCAAAGACTAGGACAGCAAAGCACAACCCAAGATTAGCCTGCAGGCTGGGTCTGACGGCGGGGAGGCGGGGCCAAGCGGGTCCCTGGGGGGGGCTGCTTCTTCCACCTCTGGAAGACCAGCGCTGTCCAGAGTGGTAGTGCAGAGGTCCTGGCCCTCCACTGGCCTGGGGTAGTCAGCCATCTTTTGGTAAGGTGTCATGCGGTGTTTGCCGTGGGTAGCTGTAAAGGGGCCTGGGGTTTCACAGCTTAGAAGCTCCAAACTCGAGGACATTTATGGTGGGCTCAGGAGGATCTCTGTTACATGTCAGCTAAGTTATGACCAGGAGTTCCAGGGCAGGATGGCATTTTTGGTCCTACAATGCTTCACCCACCTTGCTGTTCCTTCTAATACTTCAAAAATATTAAAGAAGAAGCATTATATGTATTTATATGTAAACTCTATTGCAATATGTAATATCTAATTATCTCAGCTGAAGCTCCAATACTTTGGCCACCTGATGCAAAGAGCTGACTCATTAGAAAAGACCCTGATGCTGGGAAAGATTGATGGCAGGAAGAGAAGGGGACGACAGAGGATGAGATGGTTGGATGGCATCACCGACTCAATGGGCATGAGTTTGAGCAAGCTCCAGGAGATGGGGAAGGACAGGGAAGCCTGGTGTGCTGCAGTCCATGGGGTCACAACAACAAATTATCTCATTATTATTTATTAATGTGTAATATACTAATATAATATATGTTAACATTAATGTAACTATTATATAATTGATATTATATATATTACATTTATATACATATATTCCAGGAGCAGCTATGCTCATCATCTAACACACCAGGTACCATTTATATATTACTGTGTATTCTACATAATATATACGGGGGCTTCCCTGGTGGCTCAAATGATAAAGAATCTGCCTGCAATGCTGGAGACCCGGGTTTGATCCCCAAGTCAGGAAGATCCCCTGGAGAAGGAAATGGCTACCACTCCAGTATTCTTGCCTGGAGAATCCCCATGGACAGAGGATCCTGGTGGAATACAGTGAGTTAGACACGACTGATGAGTTACACACACATGCACACACACATAATATATACAATATACAATAATATACTATACATTTTGTACTATGCTTGTACTATTATACTATATTATACACTTTATACTTTATTAAAATTATACCTTAGTTATACTATATACTATATATAGTACATACAATGTATACTATACTACTGTATATTATATATGTTATATAATATACTACACATATATATTCCAGGAGGATCACGGCTCTTCTTCAAACACACCTGGTACCATTTAGCTTCTGGGTCTCCATGTGTGAAGGTTCCTCTGATGGAGAACCCAAGTGTACATTAGTGATGAGTGGGATGGGAAGTCCCTTTAAATTCCTATTCATTATTTAGACATATAATGATTTGAGACTGGGTTAAGTGCCTTCCATATAAGTTAGAAATTATTTCAAGCATGTCAGTTCCGTCAGGGTGCTTCACATCCAAAGTGGACATAAGAACCTTCAGACCATGATGCGGTTTGGATGCTGTAGAAGAAGAGGAAAGGAAGGATTACCATTAGCCCTGCCATGTACAGTCTCTGGCTGGGAGCAGCCTCAGGGAAGCATGCCTCGGCGACAGCATGTGCTGGATCCAGAGGCACCTGGAGGTTGTCAGCCAACTACTCTGCTCCCTGTTGCAGGTTCTCCTGGAGGCCATCTCAGCAGAAGCCCCATGCTGTCTGTATGAGGTCATGCAGATTACAAGAAGGAGATTTGATCACGGGTTTCCTGTCTCTTTATTCAGTGGACATTATACTTTGGAATACTACTCAGCCATAATAAGGATAAGATTTTGCCACTTGTAGCAACATAGATGGACTTGGAGGACATTATGCTAATTGAAATAAGACAGCAAAAGATAAATATTATATGATATGACCTATATATGGAATCTAAAAAATACAACAAGCTAATGAATATAACATAAAACAAACAGACTCACAGATATAGGGAACAAACTAGTGATGACCAGTGGGGGATGGCAGGGGCAATATAGGAATTGGGGAGTAGGAGACACAAATTATTGGATATAAGATAGAATCAAGGATGTGTTGCACAACAAGGGGAATATAGCCAATGTCTTGTAATAACTGTAAATGGAAAGTAACCTTTAAAAATTCTATACCTGATGTACAAAAAATGTCAGAATTACAGGACTTCTCTGGTCCATCGGTTAAGACTCTGCACTTCCAAGGCAAAGAGCACAAGTTCAATCCA
The DNA here is from genome assembly GCF_019320065.1 of Cervus canadensis. NCBI lineage: Eukaryota > Metazoa > Chordata > Mammalia > Artiodactyla > Cervidae > Cervus > Cervus canadensis. The sequence continues at coordinate 55,911,517 of NC_057398.1, read as the reverse complement.
TGGTCAGAGGGCTAAGACACTACATGCCACGTGGTGTGCAAATTTTTTTTTTTTTTAAATCAGCACTACACTCTGGTGTGAAGCCTTCCTTGAAAAGGTCAAAAAAGTAAAAAATCCACATAAATATTTTAACACTGTAGTTGCCACATATGTAGTTGCCACATACCAGAGATTAGTGTACTTTTTCTCTAAAGGGCAAGATAATAAATATTTCAACTTGATAGTTTTAAGTACAGTTTGACCATTAAGCAATTCAGATTTGAATTGTGTGGACCCACTTATAAGAGTCTTTTTAGGAGTAGTTATTATAGTACCATGGGATCCTTGATGGTTTGATACAGAGATGTGGAACTGTGGATACAAAAAGAATCTTGTACCCCTACTTTGTTCAAGGGTCATCTATATATGTTTTCTTATTTTAACATGAGGCAACTCGGGCTGCAATATGAAATGAGGAAGGGCTTTCCTTCACCATGATCCTGAGCCCCGCTGTCCTTAGGAGCAGCCTTCTACCCTCAGGGGCTTCTCCCCTAGGCTGTGACTCCCCAACTCTTCCTGTAGAAATTTGCCTTCCTTTTGAAGGGAATACATTTCATGTAGAGTCAGATTCTCCACCCACCTAGGGCAATCTTCTGCAAAACTTGGAAGCAGGTTACATGTTTCAAACAGCTCATCTTCCCTGCGCCTCTTCTGTGCATCAGCTCCCAGCAGGCAACAGCTCCTCAGGCGCTACTACAGTCTTCTTGTCAGAAAGGAAAGGTGATGTACATCCCATTCCTAGCTAAGCTGGTGGAGGTGAGATCTATTTACACCCAAGAGAAGCAGGGCCACTCAGGAGAGCACCTTCTCCGGCATTGGTCCATAGAGACCACGTGCTTTCCTATATTGCAGCCTGACTGCCCTGCACTGTCCTCTCCCCCAGTGGCCTGGGACCTTGTCATGTGTTGAGTCCTTGATGTAGCTCTTATTGCATCTCTCGCAACAGCACAGGGTCAAGATGAAAGGGGCTTTGTTACCAAGTAAATGAATGGATGATCTCTAATGTTAATTTCACAAAGGGCTCTTCGTCTCCCTCAAATCACTTCAAAAAGGTTCTCTCTTATTTCATGTTCAGCATCTTCCCCTTACTGTCACTCCAGCATGAGTACCCAGCAGCGTCCATATCATTAACTCAGTCATGACCCACTTTGGTTGTTTTCCTGGCCCAGGGAAATTATGCATCAGGCATAGAAGAATTTGTTTCCTATATTGTCCGCATTAGGAATGTGTATCTGAGTTTCCTCTTGGATAGGAAATAGAGACTACACATGAGTTTCCATGGCAGCCAAAAAATCATTGTGAAGGAAAGAAGATGATATATTGGATTGTGGATCCTCAATTCTTAATCTTCTGCAGGTATTACCGTTTTGTTTTCTCTTTAATTTGACTTCAGTTTCTTGTCATATAGAGCTAGTTTTGGCAAAATATGGTCTTCAGGTTAAGTCTGACATAGTGTCTGCTTTGTCAGTAAAGTTGTATTTCCACAGTAGAAAAAACGAGTAGTTGTGACAGTGATCCTATATGCCTACACAATCCCCAGTATTCTTGCCTGGAGAATCCCATGGACAGAGGAACCTGATGGGCTATGGTCCATGGGGTCGCAAAGAGTTGGACACAACAGAAGCAACTTAGTCCACAGCATGCACTGGTAAATATATTTTCTCTACCTTATGATTTTCTTCATTATTTTCTAGCTTGCTTTGTTGTAAGAATACAATCTGTAATACACATAACATACAAAAATATGTGGTAATGGACTGTTTATGTTATCAATAAGGCTTCCAGTCAGTACTAGCTACTATTATTGGTAGTAATAGTAGTAATTTCGGGAGAGTCCAAACTTATACTCCGATTTTTAACTACATGGGGTGTCAGCATCCTTTACCCCTGCATTTCAAGGGTCAGCTATACTTCCTCACTATATACTTTACCCAGAGCTTGAGTCAACTCCTTGAGTTCTGAGACATGAGAAGAATCAAATCACAGATAGTTTTAGTTGAGATTGCAAAGTTCTGAAGGTGAAATGTAAAAAGTTGTATCAAAATTGTGCTAAGTGGGAAATGCAGACATTTATTTAAAACACCTCAGTTGCTTGGGCTGGTCACTGTGCCCCTCAGTTCAAATGCATTACTGCACTAGTGTAGGTCAGTACACTTCAGGTGGTGTTCTCAACTCAGAAAAATGCACGCAACATCTCTGATGGAATTCTTGGCCAATCACTTGATTATATTTCTTGATATTCAACAGATGCCTGTAACCACATGGCAAACAGATCTTCTCCGTAACAGTTCACCATAACAATAAATTGGAACTAACGTAGAGACCCATGCATAATATTTAATAGAAACAGAAAATTATAAACAGCACAACTCCAGAGTTTATTACTGTCCAATCTGTCTCAATTTTTGTGGTAGCATATTTTCAACTGACTGAATCAATGTGTATTTGTTGTCAGATTCTTTTTGGCACAGCAAGCCAGTGGAATGTTCCAGGTGAGCTTGATTTAGAAAAGATATAGCAGCAGACTAACCCTGTGGCTTTGGAACTTAGTATGAAGAGAAATGATTTATGATGTCATTCCTGTTTACGTATGGTTCATTTTCTGTTAAGACTACAGCCTTTTTTTTCAAGTAGAAAGACTTCTTTGGATGGTATCTCACCACCTCTTTCTTCACTTTGCCAACTTTCCACTCTTCTTCCCTACTGTTTCCCTCCCCTTCATAGCCCATACATCTTACATGAACAAGCTTCACTTGAAAACTAACCAAAGCTCCATACAGAAGTGAGACCAGAGTAATAAATAGAAACACCCATCTTCATCATTACCAATACCTCCAAACTCCTTTGAGATTAATTTATGGGAAAGATGGAAGAAAGGAAAATAGAAAAGACAGTGCAGAGAAATCTTAAAGTCCCATTATTCCAATGGCAAAGTTTTCAATGGATAAAGGAAGCTATTGAGAAATGATAATCTTGCCAAGTTTAAAAATTTTGTACATGTATTATAATTAGAGAGGAAAATCCACCTGTTGTTTCAATCACACAAAAATGTTCTTTGATGCCTCTCCAACAGTGTTTGGATGATGCCTCTGTTGGTAATCAAGAAGCATTTGGGAGGCATCTCAGTAGCAGCTTCTAGGAGAAGATGTTTGACTCCTCTTTATATATTCTAGTTTATTTCAAATTTTCTCAGATCAAAGGTGAAGTCAGGGGATTAAAGCAAAATGCTCAGAGTAAAATCCACAATCAGGTGAACTGATGATGATTTTCAGTTTAAAAAGTATTTGAAACACATTGTGTCAAATATTTAAATGGCATCAATTATAGTGTAATAACACATTTGTTAAGAAGTTTAGTAAATATGAATCAGTTTAATAACTGCAACCTATTTATTTATATTTTATGATTTATTTTGGTACCATAAAATATGTACAGAAAAGACATACATAGCATTCCTAAATGATAAAATCAGGAGAAATCCATCAGACAGAAATATGTATAGCTCATCCAGAGACTAGATAGCATTCTAAGACATTTAATATGATTCTGTTCCACCAATAAGAAATGAGGATAGAGGCTGTATAGTAACTCTTTATGACCAGACGCTACTGGATATACAGCAGATTCAAATGAGATTCTACTTATCTTGGATTGTCTAGGTCATAATATTTGGCGGTCAACTTGAATGGTGGGCTTGTTCAGCTTCATAACTCCTTGCAAAAGGGTGGGGGGTGCAGTTAGTGAAACTATGAGCTGGTAGTAAATACCCAGAAATCTGATGGGGATTTTAAACTCTCTTGATCCAAGTAGAACCAATTCATTTTGAAAAGAAAGCAAAAAAAAAAAAAAAAAAGTTCTTATCTCACTCTTTGCCTAGAGAATCCACTTTTTTTGAGGGGGGTGGGGGAGAAGGAAGACCATCAAAACAAGTACTTATACCTAGAAATTTACACCCAGGAATCCCATGATGAAAATCTAGCAGATACAGCCCAGAGATAGAGTGAAAAGGTTAAACTCATGGGCTGCTTCTTACAGTTTCTCTCGTCCCCTACCTGAGTTTGTATTCCAAGGTCACCCAAATATTATGTAAAAGACTAAATAGATGTGCTCTAAATCTGGTCCATTCTAGAATGGTTGGCCTATCCTTGAGGAATTTGGGGGCAAAATATGGTGACAGCATAACTTACTTTAAAAAGTAGGGTTTCATTGTCACAGCATGAGTTCTGATTTGGGCATGTGAAAATAATTTTACATTATGTCTGTATATGTTGAGAAGCATTAGGAAAGTATGGTAGACGCATAGGACAAAGGTGGGAAAGAGCAGAGCTTCCCAAATACTGCTTTTGTTTAATTTTTTTTCTCTTTGCAAGCTTCATGAAGAAGTAAAGAAGAATGAAATTGTTCACAGGGACAAGAGGGTAAAGAAACAAAGACAAACAGAGTTAAGAAGTAATTGTACACTATAATTTGCTAACAAAGAATTTTGTAGGTTGCCAACCTGTGTAAATTATACGCAGTTGGGAAAAGACCTCCAAGCAGAGGGAAACATAATCACTTCATCTATTTTTTTCTCCGTCAGTGTTTCTAACACTAACTCTATTGTATGACTGAAATATACAAAAATACATTAGTTTCACAGATAGCCTTTGAAATACACTGTTGTAGACCCTGCGTACTTTACAACAATCACCTGTGTGGTTGGAGCCCTCTAGTGGCCAGGTGAACTCCATTCATACGGGTTCCGGAACTCTGTTCCTGGAATATTTCTATCTTCTCCCATTCCCATTGGGCAACTGAGGGGAGATTGCAGAGCCTTCTGGATACACTTCCATAGCCCCAAATGCAAATTGGGAATTCTAAACCCTACCTCTTCTGCCAATTGTTATTTAGCATTTCCAAACAATCAGTCCTAAAGGAAATCAATCCTGAATATTCATTGGAAGGACTGATGTTGAAGCTGAAGCTCCAATACTTGGGTCACCTAATGTGTAGAGTCAATTCATTAGAGAAGACCCTGATGCTGGGAAAGATTGAAGGCAAGAGAAGAAGACGACAGAGGATGAGATGGTTGGATGGCATCACCGACTCAATGGGCATGAGTTTGAGCAAGCTCCGGGAGACAGTGAAGGACAGGGATGCCTGGTGTGCTGCAGTCCATGGGGTCTCAAAGAGTCAGACAAGACTGAGCGACTGAGCAACAACAAAAAGTATTACACTCTTTCACTGACTTTCTACCAAAGCTTTGAGTAGAACCACTAGAGAATGGCTATTAGATTATTATAAAAAGATTGAGTTCTGCACTAAGAGAAAGCATATTTATATTCTAGTACAACTCTTCCTGCCATGCAGGAGACCTGGGTTTGATCCTTTGGTTGCAAAGATCCCCTGGAGAAGGGAAAGGCTATCCATTCCAGTAGTCTGGCCTGGAGAATTCCATGGACTGTATAGTCCACGGGATCGCAAAGAGTCGGACATGACTGAGTGACTTTCCTATTCACAACTCTTCCACAAAACTAGCTGTGTGGATAACCAGTGACTAATTTGTCACAATCAGGGTGTTTCTCTGTAATTTGAAGGTAAGTTTGAGATCCCTCAAAACCTCTCAAGGATTAATTAGAAATTGACCTCACAAAATGTTTTTGGACATACAACAAAAGCTTTCCCAGGGGCTGTCCTCACATTCTCTGCTTGTTTTTCTCTTTTATTAGCTTATCCTTCATGGGACCTTAAAATCTTGGAGCAACTTGAGCCCTATCCCAATTCTTCTCTCTTCTTACTTTCTGCAGTCTTAAGTACATCTATTCCTTCATGTATCTTCTATATACCCATAAGCATTCAATTTCAAAATTGTACCCAAAGAGGCTTCTTGAGCTCCAGACCGCCCTACTTGATCTCTCCTTTTAGGTATGTCACAAGAGCATCAAGCTCAACATGAGCAAAAGTGAACTGACCCAACCTACTCCCTCTGCGTGTTTCCAATCAAAGCAATATGGCACACTCTACAAACATGGCCATCCTTGGTGAACGTTCCTCTCTTTTTGAGACACTTAAACAGCCAAGTCAATAAATTCTATCTCTTAAATCACCTCTATTCCCACTTTCTCTAGTTTAACCATCATAAGTAGCCTAGTTTAAGCCACACAAACTAACACAATCACTTTTGAACAAAAATTTCTATATCCATGCCCTCTAATCCATTATCTTCAAATGCACATCTGATCATATCCCTACCTTAAACATTTTGACGGTTTCTAGGATAAAATTCCAAATTCTTATTATGGCCTCAAAACACTACATATTCTGGCCCCTTCTTATCTGCCCAGTTTCTTTTCCCACTCTCTCCCTCATGTTCCTCTGTCCAACTATAACAATCCTTCACATTCCTCCTTGCCTTGGAACCTTCACTCAGCTATTCCTGCCTGACATACTCTCTTGCCTGCACTTACCTAATTACTAATACAAATCTAGCATTTTAAAATGTAAGTGTCTTTTTGGTTAAATACATTGATATTTAGCTTTGTTTTTTAGTATATGTTCTTTAGCAGAGGCATAATTAAAACGAAAGAAATTAAGCAAAGTCTTCTGCATGGAAAGAAAGCTGTCTCGCCTCACCTACAACTGCTATATTTACACAGATGGTGTGCTCTGAAAGGTTTTGCTTTGAGTTGATAAAGAAACTAAAATGAAACGAAGATATTTGATTAGCTGATTAATCAAATTAAAGTCGGCTTCCCTCAAGACAAAAATCGACATAATTCTTGCTCCCATGGGGTTAGCTTCCGTTTTCTGTAATTTCCTTTCATCCAACATAAAGAGATAATAACTTGCTGAGGTCAAATTATTTTCACTAAGTTGTGTTAAACACCTTAAATGCTACTTCAACCTCTGGGTTTTAAAGACAGTCTTAAATGTTTGGAATCATGAATCATTGGGACAGAGGGCTGAGAAACGTCAATTGTTCCTTGCTCTCATTTAAAAGATTTCCACATTTTGTTTTCTCCCTTTGTTCTTCCAGCTGTATAAATTAACTGTGAAAATTTCTGAGTTTAATGTGCTTCTTTCCAGCAGTATTTGGTATTTATAATTGGGAAGCAATATTGGCTGGTTTTTAATTCACACACCAGTCATTAAACTTGTTGCTTCTATACCTTTCATCCATCAGCCTCAGCCTAAATACCACCTCCTCAAATAAAGTTTCCCCAATATCCTTAGACCACATCAGGTGTTATTATTATGCTCACAGGAAGTGTTGTATGTCCTATAATAATTACCATCAGTATCAGATCTTTCAGTTTATGAGATCCACATCACACCTGCCTTGTTCATTTGTTCATATTTTTCACAGAACACAGTACTCTGGATATAGCCAGCTTTCTGAAAATAATTGTCAAGTGAAAAAAAAAGTGATATTTTCTCATTTGAAGAGTGGTTTCCTGACAAGACCATGGATAAGAAAAGAAAATTATTGTAAGACTGTGGTATTCCTCATAGATCCCCAAAACAGGAAGTGTAGTTGAACCTGAGGAAGGCCTGGAAAACCAACAGAAACACCACCAGAAATCAGCAAATCCTCTCTTAGACACTCCTTTCTCAATCTCTGATTTTGCTTCTCTCTATACTTCTGCTTAGGACTCTCATAATAATTATTTTCATGACATTCATGTTTTTTTCTGATTTTTTGAAACCTATATATAGTAAATAATAACATAAAACAAGCAAATCTTAAATCATAAGCAAGCAGATCTCATAAAACTATTACAGAGGTGACATTTTCCTATAAGAAAATGTCAACAGGTAAAATATAACATGAACATATTTGTTTTCTTCTGCAGTATGTTGATCTTACAAAGTAGAAACCTTTGGTACCCATTTAGCTAGTAGCTAATTCCTCTATCATTTTTAGACCTCTTGACTAGCTAGCAGAAGAGTTTATGCAAATAAGAAATGACCATCAAATCTTGAAGCAGATATTAAAATAGAGGCTTAATAGAGCTAATCAGTGAATTTATCAAAGTTGCAGGGTAAAAAATCAATACACAGAAATCACTTGCATTTCTATAATATTAACAGTGAAAAATCAGAAAAAGAAATTAAGGAATCAACCCCATTTCACCATTGCAACAAGAAGAATTAAATATCTACTAATAAACTTACCTAAGGAGACAAAAGAACTGTACACAGAAAATTATAAGACACTGATGAAAGATATAAAAGATGACATAAACAGATGGAGAGATATTCCATGTTCCTGGGTAGAAGGAATCAATATTGTGAAAATGACTATACTACTAAACTCAATCTACAGACTCAATGTTATCCCTATCAGATTACCAATGACATTTTTCACAGAACTAGAACAAAATATTTCACAGTTTATATGGAAGCACAAGAGACCCTGAATAGCCAAAGCAGTCTTGAGAAAGAAGAATGGAGCTGGAGGAATCAACCTTCCTGACTTTAGATTATACTGCAAAGCTACAGTCATCAACACAGTATGGTACTGGCACAAAAACAGAAATATAGACCAATGGAACAAGACAAAAAGCCCAGAAATAAACCCATGCACCTATCGGTACCTTATTTTTGACAAAGGAGACAAGACTATGTAATGGGGCAAAGACAGCCTCTTCAATAAATGGTGCTGGGCAAACTGGACAGCTACATGTAAAAGAATGAAATTAGAACACTTCCTAACACCATACACAAAGATAAACTCAAAATAGATTAAAGACCTAAATGTAAGACCAGAAACTATAAAACTCTCAGAGGAAAACATAGGCAGAACACTCGATAACATAAATCAAAGCAAGATCCTCTATGACCCACCTCCTAGAGTAATGGAAATAAAAACAAAAGTAAACAAATGGGACCTGATTAAACTTAAAGGCTTTTGCACAGCAAAGGAAACTATAAGCAAGGTGAAAAGACAACCCTCAGAATGGGAGAAAATAATAGCATATGAAACAACTGACAAAGGGTTAATTTCCAAAATATACAAGTAGCTCATACAACTCAATACCAGAAAAACAAACAACCCAATCAAAAATTGGGGAAAAGATCTAAACAGACATTTCTCCAAAGAAGACAAACAGATGGCTAACAAACACTTGAAAAGATGCTCAATATTGCTCATTATTGGAGAAATGCAAATTAAAACTGCAATGAGATATCACCTCAGAAAGGCCACCATCAAAAAGTCTACAAACAACAAATGCTGGAGAGGGTGTGGAGAAAAGGGAACCCTCTTGACTGTTTGTGGGGATGTTTATTGATACAGCCACTATGGAAGATGGTATGGAGATTCAATTAAAAGCTAGGAATAAAACCACCATATGACCCAGCAATTCCACTCCTAGACATACACCCTGAGGAAACCAAAATTGAAAAAGACATATGTATCCCATTGTTCATGCAGCACTATTTACAATAGCTAGAACATGGAAGCAACCTAGATGTCCAGCAACAGATGAATGGCTAAAGAAGTTGTGGTACATATACACAATGGAATATTACTCAGCCATAAAGGGAATGCATTTGAGTCAGTTCTGATGAGGTGGATGAACCTAGAACCTATTATACAGAGTGAAGTGAGTCAGAAGGAGAAAGATAAACATTGTATTATAATGCACATATATGGAATCTAGAAAAAATGGTACTGAAGGATTTATTTACAGGGCAGCAATGGAGAAACAGACATAGAGAATAGACTTATGGACATGGAGAGAGGGGAGGAGAGGGTGAGATGTATGGAAAGAGTAACATGGAAACTTACATTACCCTATGTAGAATTGATAGCCAATGGGAATTTGCTGTATGGCTCAGGAGACCCAAATAGGGGCTCTGTGTCAGCCTAGAGGGGTGGGATGGGGAGGGAGATAGGAGGGAGGTTCAGAGGGGAGAGGATATGTGTGTACCTATGGCTGATTCATGTCGAGGTTTGACAGAAAGCAACAAGATTCGGTAAAGCAATTATCCTTCAATAAAAAATTGATTTTAAAAAGTAGGGTGGAGAGGGAGGTGGGAGGGCGGATCGGAATTGGGAATACATGTAAATCTATGGCTGATTCATATCAATGTATGACAAAACCCACTGGAAAAAAAAATAATAATAAAAAAAATAAAATAGAAAAAAAAAAAGAAAAAAAAAAGAGAGCCTACTTCGGTCGATAAAATGAAAATACACTAAAAGTAGATTTAGGCTGTAAAATCATAAATAACAAAGGAAACAGACAATCTTTGATGTTGGCTAAAAAAAAAAAATAAATAAAAAGTAGGGTGTTAAAATTGAGATGATGATCATCACCCCCTTGGTTAGGATGGCATCCCTGAGCTGTTTGAATACTTCCTGTCTCACTAGCTATGGTAGTGGACACATGGTATTTGTACTAGCATACTTCACCTAGGAACTGCCCGGCCATATCCCATGGCTCAGCTCTCTGGTGAAAACAGAAGCACTGTGTTAGGACAGGGCTTCCCAGGTGTCTCGCTGAGTAAAAGAGCCCACCTGCAATACAGGAGATGCAGGAGACTTGGGTTCAGTCCCTGGGTTGTGAAGATCCCCTGGAGGAGGGCATGGCAACGAACTCCTGTATTCTTGCCTGGAGGTTCCTATAGACAGAGGAGCCTGGTGGGCTATAGTCCACAGGGTTGCAAAAAGTCAGACACAACTGAAGCAGCTGAGGACATACACGTGTTAGGACAGTGTGTTCTCATCATCTGGACAGAAGTGAGCTCTAGAGTAACAAGTCCTGTCCCCAAGAATGCGAACTTTGGAGCTAGCAGATACAGAGTCTGGGTTGTCTGAGGTGAGTCACATTAATGGCAATGCTTGTGCCTGGAGTTCATTTACCTCTCAGATTCTTTGACGGACCCAGTCCTGCCAGTATATTTCTTTTCTTAGCTTAAGCCAGACAGATTTGTTTCTTGTCATACTCAACCAAAATACTTTAACTAATAAATATGGAGCTGGACATTTCTGGAAACAAACAACACAGTCTGGTTAAAAATGCTCTCCTTACATAGACTGGGTTGAAAACTTGGCTCTCTGCAGGTAAGTTAGATGTGAAAACATCTTTGTAGAGAGTGAACATTAATTATTGTCCACCATATGAGGAATGCTGATGGGGAGTGAGAGAATTGTACTAGATTTAGCTATTTGGAGACTAAAGCAGAGGTGGTACCTCTTTCTGTTTCTGTGGAAAGAAACGGACTTAATTCCATTTCAAGTGGAATGAAAAGAGCACGTTTGTCAAAGCAGAATAGACAAATTACGGTACCTCTATAAAAATGAGTGAGGTAGATCCAGATGTATAAATATGGGAAAATGTTTAAGCAAATAAATCAAGTTCAGAATAGTGTGTTGAGTACAATCACATTCATGTAAGCATGTTTGCATATGCATGGAACAAATGCTTCTAAAAGAATAAACAAGAAAATATAAATAATGGTTACCTGTTAGCAAGGTAGGAAGAGTCAGAACTGAGGACTGTTCCTAGTTTGCATCCTTCTGAACTATTTGATAAATGTATTTTTATACCATGTTATCTTCTACAATTTAAAAAATGAAAATGAAATTGGTGGAATTCTTTTTACTTATTAGCCGTATGCCCCAGGGTGAGTTACTTAACTTTTGTAAACTTTATTCTTCTCTGAGAGAATAGAAGAACACAGTTCTACAGTTCTCTGTAGAGCTGAGAAACCAGAGGCCCCTAGAACAGCTAAACTTGACTTTGCTGTGGGGATAAGCCATGGCCCACCTAGAGTCATGAGCAAAATTCCATACACATGAAAGGATGTTTTTTTTTCACAGAATATCGGAGTCTCAAATGGATCTATAAACCAAAAGCCTCTAAACATGTGTAGTCAAGTATAAACTTTGAGAGAGGAAAGACTGTGTGATATTCCTCTTTGTGTTCCTAGAACTAAGTCATGTTTGGCCATTAGAGAATAATTTGAAAACATGGATAAGGAAAGGAATAAAATGAAATCTTCTAAAGTATTGTGAAAATATAAATGACAGCTACTGTGCAAACATTAGTATCATCATTTTTAATTTCTCAGGCAAATCAGTATATAGAATTTCCCACACTTGTGAATTTGATTTGCTAAGTCCCAATTCTTAAAGATGTTACTCAGCTCTGCTCTTTGAACTGTACTCTGGGTAGTGAAAGTCTGGCAGCAGAAACTGAAAGCTTCATCAAGGAAATTAGTTTATCTATTAGGTAATACTCATCAGCATCAAGTTAATCTGAACTCTTAATCTGGACTCAAAGTGTAACATATTAGCTAGATTAACACCAAGTGGCAAAGAGTAAGCTACCAGGTAGAACTGATGTTTGCTGTACAACCTTTCTGAATAGGCTATGTGACAAGAATGAAAGGTAAAAGCAACATTTGTAATAAATTTAATAGCAGCATTCTCCATTGTGAAATGCCACATTTTCATAGACTGAAAAGCAGTAGACTAGAAATTAGAAGGCTTCAGCAATCCCTAGAATTTATTATTTGATTTTAGTTATTCACTTAATTCTTCAGCTCCTCATCAATGAACACTTACATGTTAGATTAGGTAGCTTCTAAGGTTGGTTTTTGCTCTATGTATCTGTAGGATTTATTTTGTTTGCTCAGTAAATCCAGAAGACAAACATAAAGATATTATCTACATTTTATACATGTTAAAAGTAGACCACAGGAAGATTAAAGTATTTCTAAAACTTATACAGGGAAAGTTCAAATCTTGACACTTTATTATTTTTAATTAATTAATTAGCTGCTCAGCTGTGTCCAGCTCTTTGCGACCCATGGACTGTAGCCCATCTGGCTCCTCTGTCCATGGGGGTTCTCCAGGCAAGAATATTGGAGTGGGTTGCCATGCCCTCCTCCAGGAGATCTTCCCAACCCAGGGATCGAACCCAGGTCTCCCACATTGCAGGCCATCTGAGCCACCTGGGAAGCCCATCCTGACACTTTTGATACAATAATTCTTTCTCCCCAGGTGATTAGCAAGAAATTCAGAGCTACCAGAAGGTGAATTATTACTTATCAAAACAGCAAGGAGGTTGTTTTCTCAAAATAGACCTGGATTTGAATCTCAAATCCTTTATTTACCAGTTGAGTCACCTTTCACCTTAGTCAGTTTCCATTTTCATTTATAAAAGAAAACAACAGTATGTGCCTTCCAGTTCATTGTGGGAATTAAGTGAGATAATGAGTTTAAAGCACCTGCTCTGGTTTATTGAGTGCTTGTCTCATTCGTTCTTATCCTGGGTTCATTGATTCCTCATTGTCTCATGAGTGTAAACCCATCCTTCTCAATTCAGAGAAGTTTTTTTAGATGGAGGGTGGATTTTTTTACCCTCTCTTTCATGTTCAAGCCTAATGTTTAGCTTCTAAAACATGTCAGCCTCATAGATTTCAGCAATCAGAAAGGGGTTTTTTTTTAGGTAAAATTTTCCTGATATTAAATAGTGTCCAATAATGAAAGCCTCTTTGAGAACCAGTCATGGGATCAAATCCAGGGGTCCTAGCACAGACTATGGAAAGAGCAGTAGGCTATACCTGGAGATTTTCAGCCACACTGTACCTTTGGATGACGCCACAAGCTGCATCAAGCATATGTTTAAAATAAGTAAATAATGAACCATCCTCAAGGCAATCAGCCTTCCAGTGGAGCTTGGTTTTATCCAGCTTGGGAGAAGGGTTGGAGGCTGACACTTGGAAAAAATAATTGGTGTTATCTAATGTTGATTGTATCCCCAGGATAAGAGAGGATTGAAGTTTGCAAGTTCCTCCAAGGTAGTTTCCTCTATAGCACGGGCAACTCTACTCAGAGCTCTGTGGTGGCCTGCAGGCTCAGTTGTTCAGCTTTGTCCAACTCTTTGAGACCCTGTGGACTGTAGCCTGCCAGGCTCCTTTGTCCCTGGGATTTCCCAAGCAAGAATAATGGAGCAGGATGCATTCCCTCCTCCAGGCAATCTTCTCAACCCAGGGATTCAACCCAAATGTCTGGCATCTCCTGCACTGGCAGACGGATTCTTTACCATTGAGCCACCAGGGACGCCTCTGTGACCTGAATGGGAAGGAAATCCAAAAAAGAGGGGACATGTGCATAGCTGTTTCAGTTTTTTGTGCAGCAGAAACTAACACAGTGAAGCAACTATAATTCACTAAGGGCTTTCCAGGTGGCACAGTGGTAAAGAATCTGCCTGCCCATGCAAGAGACACGGGTTCAGTCCCTGGGTAGAGAAGGAAATGGCAACTCACTCCAGTATTTTTGCCTGGAAAATTCTATGGACAGAGGAGCCTGGTTACTACAGTCCATGGGGTCTCAAAGAGTTGGACATGACTGAGCATGCATGCATACTTCAATAACATTTTTTTTAAAGTTTAAGCCACAGAATCTTTGAGAATAATTTAAATAATGGAAATCCGTAAGGGTCAATTAAAAAAAAAAAAGGTAATAAACTTCATAGCCATTTAAATTCATTTTTACCCATAAAATTATCCATTCCATGTTAATGTTTGTTTTTCTGTGTTTCATCTAAGATGCTGTTTCTGATGTCCTTCTGTGCTGACACCAGATGAGGGCTAGTGAAAATGAGCATTGCAGAGTGAGGGGCTCCTCTCTGCCACCGAGGGTTAGGAAAACTGACTCCACAGTGGCCAGGGAACAGAGCTATGTGTGAGGTAATGACTCTTTTGCTGGGTACTTTGAAATGGGATTGCAAATTAATAGTGATAGAAAAACTGTACAAATGAATTCTTAGCAGATTAATCTGATGTAACTATTTTTTAAAGTAAGTTGTCTTTTTTCCCTCCTGCTATATAACTTCCCTGAAGATTCTGGTTTTCTTCTGTTCTTCCTTGGAGTGATGGGAGATGAAAGAGTTAAGAACCATCCTCAAGGCAATCAGCCTTCCAGTGGAGCTTGGTTTTATCCAGCTTGGGAGAAGGGTTGGAGGCTGACACTTGGAAAGAATAATTGGTGTTATCTAACGTTGATTGTATCCCCAGGATAAGAGAGGACTGAAGTTTGCAAGTTCCTCCAAGGTAGTTTCCTGAACCCAGATGGCTTTAAATCATATCAACCCTGATTCCTGCTCATTCTACCTCAAAGTTTTCTGGCTATATGGACCAATAAATTCTCTTTGTACCCCTGGAGATCTAGAGAGACTTTCCTATGAGGTATATGGTGATGGATGGTGTTAAGGGAGACAACTTCTAGATCCTCAAATTCCGTATGCTACTCTTCCTTAAAACTGATGTCTGAGAACTTGCTTTGTTCATGACATCAGCCAGGTTCTCTTATTCCCAGGTCCCCTTACAAAATCATCATCTTCCTTTTGTACCAAAGAAAAGTCATTCTTATCCATCCTGAATCATGTTGTGGTAACTAAACTGGAGTGTAGAACTCTCCAGGGCAGGAAATAAGGAACATTATGAAATATTTGTGTCTGATAAACCTCCTTTAATGACGCACCATAAACTCACATTAGAAGTTCTTATCTTTCCTTGTTTTGACTGTATTTCTGCTAAAGGTGAAGCCTGTGCTTAAGAATGGGGATTATTTGAGCCCTTGCTGAAGTATTTTGAATTCACAATGTTTGCAGAGTTCCGTGCTAGGACGATGATAATGTTTGCTTTTATTTAAAGACTTTTCTTTTCAATTCCACAAGTACCATCAAAAATTGTATAACCCAGAAGGATAAACTTTGTGCAAACAAAGCAAATATAATCAATAAGAAATATTCAAGCATGTAGAACCTGATGTCAGTCAGGCAGCAAACTTGTGGCAAGGCTCTGTGCTTTAATCTGTCTATTGTTTATCTATCTACTTACTATCTACCTGTCTTAGGATGAGAATAGTCAATATTCATAAAACTGTATGCTGGCAAACACCCAGTCTTCATTTTCCCTACAACTAATAAAAAGAAATAGCTTGATAGAAGCTTTCATTCATCTCATGTGTTAGTTGCCTATTTTGCATTAGTTTAATAAGGAGATAAAAAGGTTCATAAGTATTTCTTACAGATCAAGATTACATTTTGAAATAAAAGAGCCAAATGTTTAGTTTCCCTGGTAGCTCAGTTGGTAAAGAATCCATCTGCAATGCAGCAGACCCCGGTTCAATTCCTGGGCCAGGAAGATTCACTGAAGAAGGGATAGGCTACCCACTCCAGTATTCTTGGGCTTCACTGGTGTCTCAGATGGTAAAAAATCCACCTGCAATGTGGGAGACTTGTGTTCCATCCCACAGATCAACATTACATTTTGAAACAAAAGAACTATATATTAGAGCTAGTTAATTAGCATTTTATCTTTTCTTAATCATTTTTCATACTCATAAGATTATATATTTTCATTGAGTTTTCTCCAAAATTTGCTCTCATTAATCAACTTTTGATATGCTTATTTATCTGCACTGTATATTTATTAGATATGGCATACCTTAGTAAATTCTTATTAAGGTATTAATTCTAGATTAATACCTTCACATTCTAGATTCTAATATAAATAGAGTTCTTGTGCTCAGTCATTCAGTCATGTCCGATTCTTTGAGGTCCCATGGACTTTAGCCTGGCAGGCCCCTCTGTCCATGAAATTTCCAAGGCAAGAATCCTGGAGTGGGGTGCCATTTCCTTCTCCAGGGGATGGATCTTCCTGACCCAGGAATCAAACTCACATCTCTTGCATCTCCTACATTGGTAAGAAGATTCTTTACCACTAGTGCTGCCTGGGAAGCCACAAATAATGTTATTAACAGAAAATCATTGATAACTTTTTATTGTCTCCACACTTTTAATGGCCTAATGCCTTATCTTTTTGTTATTAATTTTCACTTAACCCAGCCTCCTTCTGATAATCAATCATATTCATTAAATAATTGTATTAAATAATCATACAAATAATCATATTAAATAATTCAGTGAGGGAAATTCCAATACATCTATAAAGAGATTCAATAAATTTCCAATAAAGTTTTCATTTTTATGTTTGATATTTATTAATGTAAATGCATTTCCGTTTTTGTGATCTATTTTATAGATATATTTATAATAGTAATATTTACAATGGGAACTATATTTTTTGCCAAGTTAAAGTGAAATATTTTATCTGTCAAACAAAATTACAAGAAGATTTATAGTTTCTCAAAATTCTTTTAGAAGATATGCCAGCAAAATATTTTAAGATCCACAGTTCTAGCCCTAGTGTATAGCAATTTAGAATAATTAAATAGATGAATACTAAAATGTTTAACATACAGTTTTGGTATACCAAGATAATGTTACTACTACTATTGCTAGTGGGAGATGTGTTTTGAGTTGATATTGTTTCTCTAGAAATAGAGATGCATTTGATTTCTGTTTTCAGCCTTCTGGTGATCAGTGTCTCCATGATTTACATAGTCGACAAATGCCCAGCGTGGCCAATTGTTCAGCAGTAAGGAAAATCTTACATGATTATATAAACATGCTGCCCTACAACTTGGCCTCCTATTGCAGTGAGGCTTATTTCTAAGAGAAATGTACCCACTGGGTCTTTCCTGGGCTATTCATCATATATTATTATGCAAAGTAAAAGCTGCAATAAAAAGCTTGGTTAGAAAAAAAAGTGGAAAGAAAAACAGAGAATTGGATTAGTTTCAACTTTTAAAGTTTAACTTGTATTCTGTTATTTCCAAGTTTCTGTTTGGAAAATATGAAATGCCAGCATTTTATATAATGATGTCATTGCTATAAAAATCATTTTTAAAATTTTTCCTTTGAGTTTTAGTTTAGTTAGTTCTGCAATAAGTAGAATGGAGGCATTTGAATCAGATCCCAGACAGAAAAAAAAGCAAATTGCCCACAATCTTAAATAAAAATTGAATGTCTTATTTTGTTTTGCTTTTCAGTATCATATTTAAAACTAGAACTAGCATGTCTAAACATGATCAGTTTTTTGAAAAGTACATTTTCTCCTAAAATAAGCCTTCACATCAAACATAACATTATAATGTTTCATAAACATTAAAGTTGATGAGTCAATCAATCTTGGCCAAGTAGGTTGACGTCTAGTGAGTTTCTACTAATATGGTTTTGAAAAAATCTGGGTTGTCATTATCACAGTACCAGCTAAAGGAAAACTCTCTCAGGAGCCAATAGAAAAGGCAGATGTAGAAATACATGCAACTGTCTGTTGTATAAATCACTAAGATTAACAAATGCTGAAAGAGATGTTTTCTGTTGTCTGAATATAAATTAATGTAGGGAGTTAATTCATGTTCAGTTCAGTTCAGTACAGTCGCTCAGTCGTGTCTGACTCTGTGACCCCATGAATCGCAGCACGCCAGGCCTCCCTGTCCATCACCAACTCCTGGAGTTTACTCAAACTCATGTCCATCGAGTCAGTGATGCCATCCAGCCATCTCATCCTCTGTCGTCCCCTTCTCCTCCTGCCCCCAATTCCTCCCAGCATCAGGGTCTTTTCCGATGAGTCAACTCTTCCCATCAGGTGGCCAAAGTATTGGAGTTTCAGCTTCAGCATCAGTCCTTCCAATGAACACCAGGACTTATCTCCTTCAGGATGGACTGGTTGGATCTCCTCACAGTCCAAGGGACTCTCAAGAGTCTTCTCCAACACCACAGTTCAAAAGCATCAATTTTTCGGCACTCAGCTTTCTTCACAGTCCAACTCTCACATCCATACATGACCACTGAAAAAACCACAGCCTTGACTAGACGGACTTTTGTTGGCAAAGTAATGTCTCTGCTTTTTAATATGCTATCTAGGTTGGTCATAACTTTCCTTCCAAGGAGTAAGTGTCTTTTAATTTCATGGCTGCAATCACCATCTGCAGTGATTTTGGAGCCCCAAAAAATAAAGTCTGACACTGTTTCCACTGTTTCCCCGTCTATTCCCCATGAAGTGATGGGACCGGATGCCATGATCTTAGTTTTCTGGATGTTGAGCTTTAAGCCAACTTTTTCACTGTCCTCTTTCACATTCATCAAGAGGCTTTTTAGTTCATCTTCACTTTCTGCCATAAGGGTGGTGTCATCTGCATATCTGAGGTTATTGATATTTCTCCTGGCAGTCTTGATTCATGTTAATCTCATCTAATTATGATAGGGAGAAAGAAGTAAAAGTGGAGAGAAAATAAAACTTAAGAAAAGGCTTCTTCTGTTCTGGGAATTAAGGATAGCATCAGAAGGAACAGAGACATTCCCTGGAATCTACCACATTTCTGCCTCAAACTTTTATGTCAGAATTAATAGCTCCTTATAGCGTGCTTGGACTTCCCTGGTTGCTCAGATGGTGAAGAATCTACCTGCAATGCAAGAGACCCGGGTTTGATCCCTGGGTCAGAAAGATCCTCTGGAGAAGGAAAGAACACCCCACTCCAGTATTCTTGCCTGGGAAATCCAATGGACAGAGGAGCCTAGCAGTCTACTTACAGTACATGGGGCCACAGAGAATCAGACATGACTGAGTGAATAACACTTAGGTGAACTTTGTGTATTATGTCAGTCCCAGTTTCCCAATTCATCCCCCATACTGCACTCATATCTAAAAGCCAGACAATAATCGGAACTCAAGGATCAGGGGAGAGTACAGGGAGATTGAAATCTAAGGGTCATGCAAACCAAAGAGATACAATCTCAGGTGTAGGGACCATCTTAGGTTTGTGACCATGAGTCATTAGTAATAATAATAGACAGAAAGATCCAGAAAGTAAATGATTCATTTAATCATTTTCTCTATGAACACAAGTGCAGGTGCATGACAGTTAAGAGAAGAAATACCCCTTCCTTTCTAAAAAATTTCAGTCCAGTGACACAGATAGACAAGTGAATAATCATTTACAACATAGGGGCCTAAAGGGGATGTTTACCATGGATTAAGATCACAGGGGACAAACATCTTCCCAGCTTTGAGAAAACCAAGGAAATTTTCCCAAAGAAGATGTGACATACTGATTGAATTCTGAAGATTGGGTAGAATTTAATTATTAAAAGTGAAGGAGAAGGAATTGTAGATTACAAGAAGAATAAACGAGCTATTCAAAGGCCCAGTCAGTTCAGTTGCTCAGTCGTGTCCAACTCTTTGCGACCCCATGGACTGCAGCATGCCAGGCCTCCCTGTCCATCACCAACTCCTGGAGTCCACTCAAACCCATATCCATTGAGTCAGTGATACCATCCAACCATCTCATCCTCTGCCGTCCCCTTCTCCTCCCACCTTCAATCTTTCCCAGCATCAGTGTCTTTTCAAATGAGTCAGTTATTCCCATCAGGTGGCCAAAATATTGGAGTTTTAGCTTCAGCATCAGTCCTTCGAATGAACACCCAGGACTGATTTCCTTTAGGATGGAGTGGTTGGATCTCGTTGCAGCCCAAGGGACTCTCAAGAGTCTTCTCCAACACCACAGTTCAAAAGCATCAATTCTTCAGTGCTCAGCTTTCTTTGTAGTCCAACTCTCACATCCATACATGACTACTGGAAAAACCATAGCTTTGACTAGACAGACCTTTGTTGGCAAAGTAATGTCTCTGCTTTTTAATATGCTGTCTAGGTTGGTAATAACTTTTCTTCCAAGGAGCAAATGTCTTTTAATTTCATGGCTGAAGTCACCATCTGCAATGATTTTGGAGCCCCCAAAAATAGTCTGTCACTATTTCCATTGTTTCCCATCTGTTTGCCATGAAGTGATGGAACCGGATGCCATGAACTTATTTTTCTGAATGTTGAGTTTTAAGCCAACTTTTTCACTCTCCTCTTTCACTTTCAACAAGAGGCTCTTTAGTTCTTCTTTGCTTTCTGCCATAAGGGTGGTGTCATCTGCATATCTGAGGTTATTGATATTTCTCCCGGCAATCTTGATGCTACCTTGTGCTTCATCCAGCAAGAGACTTCCAGAAAAACATCCATTTCTGCTTTACTGACGATGCCAAAGCCTTTGACTGTGTGGATCACAACAAACTGTGGAAAATTCTTAAAGAGATGGGAATACCAGATCACCTGACCTGCCTCTTGAGAAATCTGTATGCAGGTCAGGAAGCAACAGTTAGAACTGGACGTGGAACAACAGACTGGTTCCAAATAGGGAAAGGAGTACGTCAGGGCTGTATATTGTCACCCTGCTTATTTACTTATATGCAGAGTACACCATGAGAAATGCTGAACTGGATGAAGCAAAGGCTCAGAGGAAAGGCAAATTATTTCAAATGAATCAGCTACAACAGCAGACTATGCTTTAGGGCAATAGGTATTCAGTGAGAGAATTTAAATGAAATAGTGATGTATATGTGGTCCAAATTTAACTTTCAATATGTAACTCTGAAGATAGTTCATGGAGAATCGTTGAAGGGACCAAGACTGGAGCAGAACAATGTTAGGAAGCAGTTTCATTAATCCCTTTGTTTCTATTGTTTGAAATTTACAAACCTCAATCTGGGATTGCTCTTTTATGAAAATAGAGCTTTCAATCCCGCATTTAAAAATATAGTCTTCCTGCCCACTAGAAACTACCTCTAATAGATTCCATTCAGTTGTATGTCTTAGTCATCTTGGGCTTCCATGACATACCACATATTAAGTGGTAGTAAACAACAGAAAGGTATTTCCTCACAGTTCTAGAGGCTGGAAGTTCACTATCAAGGTAACCAACATGGTCGGTCTGTGGTGAAGGCGCTCCTCCTGGCTTGTGGACAGCCATCTTATCTCTGAGTCCACACACTGCAGAGAAAGAGAGAAAGCTCCGTGACGTTTCTTCTTTTATGGGACCATCATGAAGGTCCCATCCTCTTGAGTTCATCTAATCCTAATCAGCTAACAAAGGTCCCATCTCCAAATACCATCACTTTGGGAATTAGGTCTTCCCCATATGAATGCTGAGTGAACACAATTCATTCCATAACAATGTTGTAGAGAGATTAATTATATAACTAGTATCCTAACAAGTAATCTCCTTTTAGGGGAGTTACTAGTAATCTAGGCCTTTCAACCAAGTCACTTTACAAATGAAGAATAGAACATTGTCTGTTCCTTATAATCTTTAAATGTTTTGGTGCTAGAAGATGATCTTTTCAGGTAACTATTTATTTTTTTCTTAGCATATAGGATAATAATGTATGTCATCATTATCAGCAAATCTCCCTGGATTTTTGCAATATACCTATCCTAAATAGAGATGAATATTGGGCTTCCCAGATGGCTCAGTGATAAAGAATCTGTCTGCCAAAGCAGGAGACACAGTAGACATGGGTTTGATTCCTGGGTCAGGAAGATCCCCTGGAGGGGGAAATGGCAATCCACTCCAGTGTTCTTGCCTGGAAAATCCCATGGACAGAGGAGCCTGGGGCTACAGACCATGGGTTGCAAAGAGTTGGGCATGACTTAGCCTTACTGAGCACAAATGCACATAGGATATTATGGAAACACACACACACACAAATGGACATAAAAGCCAAATCTGGGAGTCAGAATCTAAAGGAGAGTTGAGAATCTGGAATTAGAAAAGTGCAAGGGGGACAAGAAGAAAGGGAGAGAAGAGGAGAAGTGGATGGGGCTACGGGAGCTGTAGTCTGATGATGCAGGAGAGGATGGCAAGAGGAGGCAGCAGTAAGCAGTGCAGGGGACCAGGAAACAGTTTTCCTTGGAGAAATTGAGCAGTGAAAATTGAAAGTTGAAGACGGCTGAGCACATCATAAAAGAACTAGTGCTTTTCTTAGTTGTTCAGCCGTGTCTGATTCTGTGCTAGCCTGTGGACTGTAGCCCACCAGGCTTCTCTTTCTATGGAATTCTCCAGGCAAGAATACTACCGTGGGTTGCCATGCCCTTCTCCAGGGGATCTTCCCAACCCAGGTATTGAACCCAGGTCTCCCACATTGCAGGTGGATTTTTTTACCATCTGAGCCACCAGGGAAGCCCAAAAGGACTAGGGTGACATTCAATTTATTTGTTTGTTCAACCTAATTCAACTGACTCCTCCTTGACATGGAGGAATAATTCCTTCATGTATTTTTCATCACTCCATTCCGTATGGTGCTTCACTATTTGTGAAAAACAGCTACATGTCAATTGGTAAAAATCTTTTAATATCAAAGAGGAAACAAGCACAGAGTAATAGTATTTTTCACCATTCATACAACTGTTTAATCATCATCTACTCAACCAACAGACATTGCCAGATCACCTCCATATATGAAATATACTGCAGATGTCATGAGGAGTAAAACAGAACTTGCACAATCATAATTAGATTTCACAATATGCATTTCCATCACAATGATTCTTTTCTAGCAACATGAAAAAAAAAATCTGCATGGAGTATATACTGTGCTATTTTCTTGTGAACCAGAGAAGCTTGAGCTAGATTGAGTAGATAGCAATGCCAAATAAATTCTCATGGGGATTAATTAAAATGTATGTCGTGTCATTGACCCTGTATAAATGCAGGCAAATAATATCCCCAGGCAAATGGCAAATATGGATGTTTGCTCTCTGAGGCTCACTACTTGAACAGTCTAAGAATGATCTGTCTTAGGAATAGATGTTCCTCTTGAAAGAAAAATGATATATCTCTACCAAATAATCAAAGGTTATGTGAGTGAGTGTGTCTATATATATAGATAGATAAACAGTCTCTTCTACTTTTCATTTCTAAAACAGAGGAATTCTCAAAGGACCATTTTCTGAAACACTAAAATTCTCAAAAAGGTTCCCGGAACAGCACATTACTATAACTTGACACCATGTTTTAGATATTACCCAATAAATGTTTGCAAGGCAGCAATAAACCTTGTTTCTAATAGTAGGCTTCATGCTGTGCTACCAAAGTGCAGAGGAAATGAGTGAGTGGAAAGCTCATAGGCAGGGTGCAGAGGCAGCAGCATCAAAGACCTTCTGAGACCAGTTCATTACCGTACCTCTGAGGAGGTTCAGAGGCTGCCCTGATCCCTTCGTCATTATAGGTCTCTAGCTTCAATCCTTTCTAATAAGCCCTGAGAATGGAAGCACAGGCCACATGTGAGGTGGTCAGAGGTATTTAGCCCATTGGGTCAAGGAGCTGAACGTTGGAATGTCTCGAGGTCCACCTTTAATATTGTAAAACGGTGTCCTTTGCCTATTTTTCCTGACAGTCCTACTGTTACTAACATTAACCAGCTCTGAGTGCTCCTGGATTCAGGTGCCAGCTGCAACCCAATAGGTTTGAGACTTGAGAACTCCATTTCTTTAAAAGGCTGTAGTGCATTTAGATATCAGGCAGAAGTCCACTTTCTAAAGGGGGAAATCAGTTATTATGTAAACCATCTTCTCTGCTTTGGGGCCAGGCAACTCTTAACTGACTTTCATTTACTAAAAATTAAAGCAACAGCTTGTTTCCAGTTCAAGAAAGAAAAGCTTTGAAACTGAGACGAAATTTGACCCATTTTACTTGGCACTAATGTCTAGAAAAATACATCTCTTGGGATTTGAGGCAAGTTCGTCTCTGTAGTTCAGGTATGTACCCAAAAACATCAAACAACCGTCCTGCTCTCATTAATTCTGAGAATACTATGTGTCACTAATTGCATTAATAAGTTTGGTGGTGGTGGTTTAGTCGCTAAGTCGTGTCCAACTCTTTGCGACCCCATGGACTATAGCCTGCCAGGCTCCTTTGTCCATGGGATTCTCCAGGCAAGAATACTGGAGTGGGTTGCCATTTCCTTCTCCAGGGGATCTTCCCAACCCAGGAAATGAACCTGGGTCTCCTGCATTGCAGGCAGAATCTTTACCAACTGAGCTATGCGGGAAGCCTATTAATAAGTTTAGCAACTATTAATAAACACACTCTATGACTTTGTTTCTCGCCAGGCTCTCCTCACCTTTAGAAATACTCAAGGTCTCTTTTTCCTCAGAGATTCTGCTCTTCTATAATCAAGCTGAAATGACCATTCTGATATTTTTAGTTTGGCAAGATGCAAAGAAGGAAAATGAAATTTAAAACAAGTTTAAGAAATTTATGATGAAATTCTGCGCTGAACCTAGATTGTTCAATCCATGCTTGTAAAGATTATGTCTTATGTTTATTCCTATTAATTGGTTCAATGCCAAGAACATAGTAGATGTGTGAGTCTATCTTAAATGAAAAAAAAAACACTGCATTTATTATTACACAGCACTCTATGAGCCCTTGTTTTCTCATCAGTGAAAGGGGAAATGACATTCATTTTAGAAAGCAGATCAGTGGGGAGTGTGTTCAGCTACAAAAATCCTGAATGATCTTAGCTTAAAGAAGCATCTCAAATACAACTAAGTCTGGATGTAGAATGTATAGATGGTTCTAAACATGCAAGGCAATCAAAAAGAAAAAACAATCAGGCAGCAAATGTCTGTCTTCTTTTATCAGCAAATCAAAATCTTTTTGAAATGCTTATAGATTTCTGATGTTGTCTTATCAGCCAGAAATGTGTTGTACAGCCACCTCTGGAGGCTAGGAAAATAAGAAACCGACTAGATCCTTATGATCGTTCAGAGAAATGGTGATTTATTGTCTGAATTTGGCCACATTTTCTCTGCAAACAAACCTGAGGTTCTATTGGCAGGAAATATCATGCTGGCAAGTGGCTATTGAGTAAACACCTAATGGTGTCAGCTATGGGGTGTTATAATAAAGATTGGAGACCCTAAATGTAAAATATCATAACATTAACTGGGGTACAGTTAGGGCTCAATAAACAAGAGATATAATTTAGCAATAAATTAGAAGTAATAAGTAAACAGCAAACATGAAATCTAAATGAGTTTGTATGTTCATTAGTATAGCTAGTTGCTGTGTAGATATGAGAGTTTAGTTTTATTTATGAAAATGTTAATTAAAAAATACTAGCATTCATATCTATACAAAGAGATTCACCTCTGGAGCTGAATTCATTAATTGTGTCAAAACTACTGAATGAATGAATATCATATGTCAAGTGCTTCAGTCAGTCAGTTTATCACCAACTCCCAGAGCTTGCTCAAACTCATGTCCATTGATTCTATGATCAACCATCTCATCCTTTGTCATCCCCTTCTCCTCCTGCCTTCATTCTTTCCCAGCATCAGGGTCTTTTCAAATGAGTCAGTTCTTCCCATCAAGTGGCCAAAGTATTGGAGTTTCAGTTTCAGCATCAGTCCTTCCAATGAATATTCAGGACTGATTTCCTTTAGGATGGAGTGGTTGGATCTCCTTGCAGCCCAAGGGACTTTCAAGAGTCTTCTCCAACACCACAGTTCAAAAGCATCAATTCTTCGTTGCTCAGCTTTCTCTATGGTCCAACTCTCACATCCATACATGACTACTGGAAAAACCTTAGCTTTGACTAGATGGACCTTTGTTGGCAAAGTAATGTCTCTGCTTTTTAATATGCTGTCTAGGATGGTCATACCTGTTCTTCCAAGGAGCAAGTGCCTTTTTAATTTAATGGCTGCATGAAATTCTGGGGGAGAGAAACTATTTTGGGGAAGAGAAGCTTTTTATGCAGGTGGAGTCTTTTTATCACTTCCACATAACCATGGGTATATTATCTTGGAGTTTGCTAAAGAGGAATGAGAAAAACTGTCTTTGAAAATATGGAGGGAGCTATATTCAGGTGTTGTCTTTGATGTTGAGAGTTAATGAGGTATGTCAGATTGACTATTGCATCCTAGACAGCTAGCCTAGACTGAGTCTCAAGATTTAGGCTCTATACACTGTGATCCCAATCTATTTTCCTGGTTTTCCTTCTTCCACTCCCCATTACTTGCATCTTCACTGGAAAACTAAGCTGCATTACTGTTCTGTTACTAGGAAACCCTAGAGAAAAACTAAATAAGAAATAGGTTTTTTTCTTGTATGCTAGTTATTCATGAAAATCTAGTTTAAGTTTAGGAAATAAATGAGATTTTTGTTGTGGTTCTGCATGAAATGTGTATGCTTTGAGAGGCTGGGGAGTTTTTGCTTTTGTGATTGTTTATTCACCAAGTTATGTCCAACTCTTTGAGACTCCATGGACTTAGCCTGCAGGCTCCTCTGTCAATGGGATTTCCCAGATAAGAATACCAGAGTGGGTTGCCATTTCCTGTCCCGGGGAATCTTCCCGACTCAGGGATAGAACTCTCGTCTCTTGCATTTGCAGGAGGATTCTTTACCACTCAGCCATCAGAGAGGCCCTTGGGGAGTTTAGTGGCACTTTAAAAAGTGATATCTAATTTGAGTCTTCTGTTCGGTTTAATACTGAAGAATTTCTTGCTTTCTACAATTAAAGATTGTTCAGGGATAATAGCAGGTATGGACAGTGGATGGTGTGGAGCAAAGAGAGAAAAAGTGGAGGGAATAAAAGAAGAGATCTTCCCTCAAATTCTAGGGCAAACATCAGTATCGTGTGTAGTGCTATGGGTGTGGGTTCCGAAGTCAAACTCTGCGTTTTATTTGACAGTTTTTAATCTAACTCAAATTCCATGACTTTTTGCAATAATCCCTCTATACTACCACTTATATATTTGTAAAACAGTGAAAACAATAGGACATACCTCACATGATTATAACCAAAGCTAAACAATCTACTCCAGTTAGATGAATAGCACATTACCTGACACTAGTGAAAACTCCAAAGATGTGTAAACGTCTGCTATTATTTGCTCAGAGGGAACAAAAAGAGGGTGCCTCAAAGTGCCTGTAAGATTACCATGAAGAATCCATACCATTTCCCAGATTTATACAGAACCTTCTCTAATTGGACAGTCTTATCTCAAAGAGTGCTGTTACTTATCACTCACATGGTGATAAGAGATAAGGAAAGTGTCCCTTGAGAGTCTGCCTTTAAGTTCAGTGTTACCAAGACAGGCAAGATGCGCATTAAGACAGACCCAACTGAAGTCTCCAAGCTAAGAATGTACATTAAGTACAACAAAAGAGATAAATGCATTTTTGTGGTTTATTTCTTGAGACCTCTGGTATCAGGAGTTGGCTCATTACCTTTGTTTTTTTAAAAGAACTTCGTAAGACATTATCCAGGGAACGTTTTCAGTCCAATCTAATTGTGATTGCATCTTTGTTTTCAAAGGAACTATTTTTGGAATTGTTGGCTTAGCCTTTCAGCTCTTGGTGTTGTCAAAATTAACTAGATAGAGATACTGGGCAGGATGTAACTGAATCTGCTAATGGAACTCATGTGTTGAAGAAAAATTACTTGACAGAAGAGCACTGAAGGTTATTGGGGGGAACTACACTTGGGAATCATAATGTGATGTAGAATATGCTTTAATACTTTGGAATCTGTAAAGACTTCATATCATCTTCCTTCTTGAAAAGAAATTATCCTAAAATAGTAGCCATCTTCTTGTTTATTTTTAATTAAATTCCATCCAGATAAGCATCTTCATCTTCTTTTATATGGGCTTGCTGACTGCCACTGCACCATGTGCCAGATAAACAGAACACCTTCCAAACTTGATCCATTTGGAATAGCTTTTTTTTTTTAAAGCAGTGTTTTAAGAATCAGATAACTATAATATCTTTTGGTAGGGAAAGAGAAGCCCCTGTTTATTTTGGTAACTGAAATCACCTCTGAGGCCTGAGTGAAAAGTTACTAAACAAAGGAGCATTTAATTTCCTTCTAAGTACTGGTGCTAAGAAAAGTAAACAGCTACCTACCTAATTGTCCTTTTAAAAGACTGCTCTGGTGGGTCAATGGTAAAGAACCTGCCTGCCAAATAGAAGATACAGGTTTGATCCCTGGGTTGGGAAGATCCCTGGGGAAGTAAATGGCAACTCATTCCAGTATTCTTGACTGGGAAATCCCATGAACAGAAGGGCCTGAGGGGCTAGAGTCCACGGGGTTGCAAAGAGTTGCAACTAAAACAACAGCAAAATTGTCATTTTTAAGGGCTATCTGAGAGCTTCCTGCCCTTTAACATAAGCAAACAACAACTCCATATAACTTAATGCTGCCCATGTGTTAACACTTCTTAAATTCATTCATTCTTTCATTATCAAGTTCTGATAGCTCACAGGGCACTGTGCTAGGCCCTGGAAACAGTCCCTGCTCTCACAAGTTTAAACTCTAACTGTGTTACACAACTCCTTGCTAAAAGAATACTTTCCAAAGAGTTATTATGGACTATAAATTGCAATCTGTAAACAAGATAGGGAATTCTGTGGGGAAATACACTTGGGAAACATGGAGTTAAATACCATTGTTTGCATGTGCTGTCACTTAGGTCGTGTCCACTCTTTAAGACCCTATGGACTGTAGGCTGTCAGGCTCCTCTGTCCATGGGATTCTCCAGGTAAGAATATTGAAGTGGGTTGCTGTGCCCTCCTCCAGATCTTCCTGACTGAAGGACTGAACCTGTGACTCTTACATTTCCTACACTGACAGACAAGTTCTTTATCACCAGCACCACCTGGGAAACCCTAAATATCACTGATACAATGTTGTTGTTATTGTTCAGTCACTAAGTCAGGTCTGACTCTGCAACCCCATGCACAGCAGCACACCAGGCTTCCGTGTCTTTCATTGTCTCCAGGAGTTTGCTCAAATTCATGTGCATTGAGTTGGTGAGGCCATCCAACTATCTCATTTTCTGTTGCCCCCTTCTCCTCCATTTCCTAATATTTCTTAACATCTTTCATATGTCCCCAAACACTACTGAGTGCATCAGAGAAGAAGGATGGATGTAGCAGGGTTTGGGGAAGGCCGTAACTAGAGGAACCAGACCTCTCCATCAGCCTTCTCTATTTCTCCCACCATCGCTGCATTTCAGTTCTGTCACCAAACCAAATGGGTCTACTGCCATTTCAGTAAAGCCAATGTACTCATGACGCCAATCTACCAACATCGGGTGGTGGTGAAGGCAAGTGCATTGTTCATTGTAAAGGTGCCAATACAAGGAGAATAGGCGGCTTGTGATCAGATCCCTCCCCTCTCCCAAAGGTTTCAGCAAAGCACTTTTAAATGCAAAATGACCGAGGGGGCACTGTCCCGGGGTATATGATCTGCTCAGTTTATGCACAAGTCTGATTGGTTAATGGGGAGGTAACAGGGCAGGGTCATAGGGGTTAACATTATTTATTCTTAAGCTCCTGGATAGGCCTGGAAGGCCTGGAGCTATGTGCTCACGGTCATCAAGTAGTTAACTTCTTCCATTTGGTGGAGGTTTTCACATCTATAAAACAACTCAGGAAATGTGCATCTTGTACTGCTATCTAGGCACTTCAGAGAGGAGTTAATGCAGACAATATGGGGGAAGGAGTCTGCCCCAGGAAGGCTCCATAGGTCCTGCTTAGTTGCAGCTCAAAGGTTACTCCTTAGTTTTACAATAAATGCCAATATCTGATAGCATTTTTGTCTCCTCATACATGTCCCATGCTATAGAATTTTAGGGTATACAATTTCTCCCTGCTTGCAGTATTTGCAGACAATACAAGTAGAGGAAAAGGCATAAGTCTGGGACTTAAAACAGCCTTGGAGCATACCTGCAACAGCATGGAGCCTCAACAGTGCTTGGTAAATAGAAGCAGAAAAACAAGTGGACTCAAGTTCCGGTTTCACCATTTTGAAGAACCTGAGCCCTAGCTTTTTCAACTGTTACGTGAGATAATGCTACCCATTTTAGAAGAAAGTGACCAACAAGTCAACCCTCTTTCCTTTTAGTGGATATAAATTTTTCTTTCAACTTATAGAGATATTTGAAGAACCAATTCAAAGTCCATCATGACTTTTCCCCTCTTCATTTCTTCCTTCATTCAATGATTTAATTAAATGTTGAATATATGGAAAGTTCTGTGTTAGACAGTAAGGATACAGCAGACAAGGGCATTGCCCACAGAAATATTATCAACAAAAGAAACCAGTGAGATCCAGAATTGAAGGACACTCATCTTCTCTTCCCAGGTGGCTCAGTGGTGAAGAATGCACTGTCAATGAAGGACAAGCAGGTTCAATCCCTGGGTTGGGATGATCCCCTGGAGTAGGAAACAGCAACCCACTCCAGTATTCTTGCCTGGGAAATCCCATGGACAGAGAAGTCTGGCAGGCTACAGTCCATGTAGTTGCAAAGAATCAGACATGATGAGCAACTAAGCACATTTTCATCTACTTGAAGTACCCAACACATGAATGAACACACACACACACACAAACAGGGAAGCGCAATACCACATTTCAGTATGGCAGGGATCGTGGTAAGATTTTTAAAAGTCAAAGCATAAAAATAGATCATATATAAAGAAACAAAATCAGAACACCAACAGCCTTCTCACCAGCAACACCAATGCAACACCAAGTTACTCCCATTTCCCCTTTACAAAGTTTACTTCTTGGAAGGGAGTCACTGTGCACAGTACCCACTTAAAGGGTAGGGAATTCTGTTTCCCCTCCTTAAAGGCCATGTAGCTCACATAAATTATTGGGGATTCTTCTACATAGGAGATTTACCCCTTCTACTGTTTGTGTTTCATGAGACAGAGGCCCTGGTAGCATAAGCACAGTGACTTGTAATGTCATTATTATTGGGTTGACCCAGAACCCTAAAATTTTTAAACTTTGATGGGAAAAAATATATTCTTGAAAGCAACTTTACGTTACAGTTGAAACAGTTTACTCAATTGCAAGCTATGAAGACCAGGTCTTTGGTATTTCTTTTCTTGGACAAGCTAGGATAAGGAGTCTACTAGTTATCTGCATGAGGCAAAGATCATCATTTGAAATGGAGGTGTGCGAGGGCTGCCGTTCTAAGGAGCTGGCCTGTGTCACATTTTGTAAGACGGTCCATAGCATGAGCAGATGCTGTGGGTAAGAACTTGCAAAGAGAACCTCTGATGTACTCTCAGTGATGGGCCTATTTTCTCAAAAGGAATATAAGTCTGATTATGAATCAATTCAATCTCAGCTATCATTGGGGCTGACAAAGGTCCTAAACGCCCCTCCCAGGTTACCAGTATGTAAGTTCTTGGTCCAGAGCTGCCTGGACTCATCATGTTAGCAGCTCTGCTGCCTCAATCTCATGCTGGGAGCAAGGGGAGCTCTGCCATGCAGTCGTGTACCAGAGTGAAGCTTCCCAAGGCATGCCATGAGCTCATGCCTCCAGAGCCTTGCCTTGCCCCCAGGAACTACCACAGAGACCAAAGGTGCTCTGACCTTTGCCCCCTTTCCAGTATCAGGAACCCCCACCTGCCGCTGTCTCTTATTTTTTGTTTTGCCTTCTTTTCTTAATATTCTCTTCCATCACGGCTTATCATAGGATACTGAATAGAGTTCCCTGTGCTATTCAGTAGGACCTTGTTGTTTATCCATTCCATGTATAATAGCTTACATCTGCTAACCCCAGCCTCCCACTCCATTCCTGCCCCAACCCCCTTTCCCAGTTTTTAGGTGTCAAGGCATACAGTGCGACGCAACCACTTTATTTAAAGTAATATTTGAACTTCACCAGAAGTTTTATATTTTTAAATTTTTTATTAAAGTGTGTTAAAGTACAGCTGCTTTACAATGTTGTGTTAGTTTCTACTGAACCTACTATAAAGCCCAGGGAACTCTACTCAATGTTCTCTGGTGACCTAAACTGGAAGAAAACCCGAAAAAGAGGGGATACATGTATCCAAATAGCTGATTCACTTTGCTGTACAACTAACTAACACAACATTATAAAGCAACTATATTCCAATAAAATTAATAATAAAAATAAAAGAACAATGGATTAACACCAAAGTGGATATATGTGTATTTAAAACTGAGCCACTGTCTCTCGAATCCTCTCCCCTAACTTCCCTTCTACACAGGACACTTAACAGGTTTCATTACGTAATTAACAAGACAAATAGAACCCTGACTTCACCAGCTCCTGCACCCTCCCTGACACAAATTCTTCCACCACTGGAATCCAAAATGCCTGGCTATCTACTGGGAATGGGAAAAGAAAGCCACATATTAACATCTCCAAAGCAATAATTCTGCTGCATTGTTAGCTTGTGAATCTGTTTCAGCCACGAGTAAGTACTTCTCATTCCAATCTCCCTCATTGAGGAGGTGGACCTGGGTTTTTACCCAGAGCTGGACAAGTCCTTCTCTCAATGCAGGATAAAGGAGGGCAATTCCTACACACAAGGTTTTGACCAAATATTAATCCGGGCCTCAGGCTCTCCAGGCCCTGTGCTGTGCTGTGCTTAGCTGCTCGGTCGGGTCCAACTCTTTGTGACCCCATGGACCGTAGCCCACCAGGCCCCTCTGTCCATGGGGATTCTCCAGACAAGAATACTGCAGTGGGTTGCCATGCCCTTCGCCAGGGGATCTTCCCAAGCCAGGGATCAAACTCAGGTCTCCCACATTGCAGGTGGTTTCTTTCCCATCTTAACCACCAGGGAAGCCCCTCCAGGCCCTAAGAGAACCCAAACCTCCTATCCCTCCAGCACTGGTTCCAGCCTATTCTAGGGGCTCTGATTTAGCCTTTGTTTAGATTGAGAGTTTTTTTAAAAATAGGCTTTATTTTTAAGAGCAATTTTAAGTTCACTACGAAATTGAGCAGGAGGGTACAAAGATGTCCCATATAGCCTCTGCCCCACATATGCACAGCCTTTCCCCACTGTCAACATCCCAAACCAGGTGGTACATTTGTTATCATCAATGAACCTATGTTGACACATGTTAGTCAATTACAGTACTGTTCACTCTTGATGTTGCAGAGTCTATGGGTTTTGACAAATGTATAATGATGTATATCTATCATTATAATATTTTACAGTATGGTTTCACTGCCCTAAAAATCTGTTCTCCACATTTATCCCTCTCCCCGCCTCTGATCCACTGATCCTTTCACTGTCTCCATAGTTCTGCCTTTTCCAGAAAGTAGTTGGAATTATATAGTTTGCAGACCTTTCAGATTTTCTTTCAGTTACTAAAGTGCACTTAAAATTCCTCCATGTCTTTGTGCTTGATAGTTCATTTATTTTTAGTGCTCAAAAATATTCCATTGTCTGGATGCACCATACTTTATCCATTCACCTACCAAAGGACATCTTGGTTTCTTCCAAGTTTGGGCCATTATGAATAAAGCTTCTATAAACATTCAGGTGTAGATTTTTATGTAGACAAAAGTTTTCAACTTATTTAGGTAAATACCCAAATAGTCTTACCAGACAGTTGCCTGTTTATCTGGTCAGACATGTTCAGTTTTGTAAGAAACTACCAAACTAGTTTCTAATTGTTTGAAGATCTTATCATTGACAAAAAGTCCATCTACTTTCCAACCAAATTTCCAGCTGTGTCTCTTCATCTTTGGAATCCCTGCCCCAGAGTCAGTTCTCAGAACTTAAGAGGGAGAGTAGCTATCTTGAGCGGCCAGCCACACCAGAGTCAGGCATTCATCACTTGGTGAGTATGCCTGCCTTGATATTTCCTCTTTTTGATTATTGGGAGAAAGGAATACTCGTGACTTGGCCTATGCTCTTAGGAGACAAGAGGTGGGCCATGCTCTGATTCCTCTTTGGTTTCTGACCCCCAGTCCTAAACATATACACACACACACATATGCTTATTTGCTACTTCATTGTCTTATACATTATTAGCTGAACCAAGAGGGTATTTATGGATGTTTCCCATCTGAGGCTAGACAGTTGTCTCCACTTAAGCTGTGGCTATGGAATTCCAGCTTCTGCATAGGTGCTACCACATCAATGGCTGGTGAAAAGACATATAGGCAAATGACATAGAGTGTCTTGCCTCAGTTATTCAATCAGGGAGATTTTGGAAGGAAATATATGTACAGCTAACTTCTCAAAATTAAAAAAGTGGTAGTCAGGGCTCTTTTTTGCTGTGTCAAGTCCTCATGAGCCTTACTTGATAGACTCAAAGCTGGTGCCAGAACCATAGGACCAGTTTCTCTTGCTTAGCAAAGGGACCAGCCATCTTCACTTCCTCATTCTTTATCATCTGCAGTAGTTGGACGAAGTTCACAGGAGGTCCTTTCCAGTGGGGAGAGCACCATAGATATGAGTGGGGAAACTTTGGGAAGAGATCCCATGAAAAGAGAAGCTGAGCTGTGAACTTACCCCCAAAGGCTTCAGAAATGTTTTTTTTGTGTTGTTTTTTTTTTTAATTCAGGAAATTCAGAATTACAGTATCCAAGATTTAATTTCACCAGATAAAGGATTTGCCAACTAGGGTGAGCCTGGGTTTTTGATTTAAACATTTACCCTAGTGATTTGCACTTCATTTTGATTGCACACTTTACTTTTTCATAATCCTGAGCAGACAATAGTTGTATCACAAAATCAAGGATATTCTTAATTTCCATATGGCTGGACTTGGAAGCTGTTCTTAGAAAGTAGAAATCACCCATGCACTCCCCCTAATATTGTAATCTATGGTTTAGTTCAGAGCAGTTCAAAGGTTGATGACTTTTGCAAATCCTATGAGTAATAAGGCAAATAATCCTATGACAAATCCATAGCCCAATTTTTCTTCTCCAATGACTTGCTTTATAATTTGGTACTGTTGCCTTTGTATCTGTAGGTTTGCCAATTGTTAATAAAATTGCTGACCACCTGCAAAAGAAATATTGAAATATCATGGAAAAACACATCTCATAAAGAAAAAAAAAGCACAATAATTAGAACCATGTATTTTTCCTTACTGTGGTATCTTTTTTTTTTCTAACTATTAATACAAAACCCCTTTAGAGTAAGTTCTGGGTTTCTAAGCTTTGGGAATTAATTGTAATGTGGGATTTCATCTCAGTAGATGTAGCATGCTTTCTCAAAACAACCAGAGTATTCTTAATCTATTCTGAAATTTTGATCCTTTGCAGGTTAATTCTTTTAATTTAGAAATGCATCAAGTATTTCTAAATGGAATCTACTTTAAACAAACTCCACTTGGGAAATCTGGACTGGTTGTGAAATTTGGATTTTTAAATAAAAATTCAAGTGAGAAGTAAACAATTTGCTTGGCCATTTGACGTGGCCAGTAAACCAGAAATACCCCCCACTATGATCTGAAATATTTCACAATTTTTGATGGATAAAGTGTAACCTTTTAGTAATAATTTTAAAATAAAGAATTAAGCCCAATTTATGAACTGTTTGGGTCATCTAGTCAACCCAGCTACAGACTTGTCAGAGTTAAATTGCATGAATACAAAATT
Organism: Cervus canadensis; assembly: GCF_019320065.1. Classification (NCBI taxonomy): domain Eukaryota; kingdom Metazoa; phylum Chordata; class Mammalia; order Artiodactyla; family Cervidae; genus Cervus; species Cervus canadensis. Next base: position 55,875,352 of record NC_057398.1, on the reverse strand, counting down.
GATTTTTAGGTATTCAATCCAGTGTCTTATAATGTTTTTCAGGGTGAAAGTCACTGTATGATAACTAGAACATATTTGAACAAACTGAGGATCTTACCTAAGAATCCTGAGGAAAGTATGGTGTCAGCTCCATTCATAGCCAGTTCTGCCATTTATAAGCATTTGAGAAAGCCACAGAATGTCCTGAAATCTTAGGTAGCTATTTCACAAAGTTGTTTAATTTAAAGTGCTCAGGCCCGGTGCACTGGGAAGACCCAGAGGGATTGGGTAGAAAGGGAGGTGGGAGGGGGGATTGGGATGGGGAATACATGTAAATCCATGGCTGATTCATGTCACTGTATGACAAAACCCACTACAATATTGTAAAGTAATTAGCCTCCAACTAATAAAAATAAATGAAAAAAAAAATAAAGATATTTTTGCTATTTAAAGTAAACAACACTTATGCTAGACATATTGATTACTTAATATCTTGTGGCTAAAATCCAGCCTTGGGCCCTAACCCCAAAGATTCATCCTCAAGACCATCAAAAAACATCTAGGGAACCTATTGTACTAAAAGTATTATGAGTATTATTTGTCATGAGTGTATGCATGACAAACAGAAGATGATGAGAAATAAGAAGAGGAGGAGGATGGTAGAAGAAAGGCAGGGGGGTTTCAGGGTGAGTTAGATTTAGAGGATGACTCAAAACAAAGTAAATAAAGGAGGAATTTAGAATGGGAAACCCCTGAAAAATGAGAGGATTACTAATTTTATACTGGTACATTTTACTAATATTTATCTATTTAATAATCTTTATTTTGTGTACTCCTGTTTCGCCAACAAAGATTTAATTGTGCCTTCTAAAGATGAAAGAAGAACATGTAAAATAGTTATTCCTAAAAGAATCATTTTATTCTGAGTTTTGAAGGAATCGCTCAATGAGCTACTACAACCTGTTTTGATTGAACTCTTAGAAGTGTCCCTATTCTTTTTTTTTTCCCTCCACAAGTGAGCTATCGGATTTGCATTTGGGAAATAGCCTTATTACAAAAGCAAGCTTTGGAAGATGGTGAAGGACAGGGAAGCCTGGCGTGTTGCAGTCCATGGGGTCGCAAAGAGTCAGACACGACTGAGTGACTAAAAAACAATAACAACAAATGTCTAGAGTATGGGTCAAAAGAAGTTTTCTGTAAAGGCACAAAGAAAAAATTTTGTAAATTTCTGGGACTTTATTGCACCTACACAACTCTGCCACTGTAGTTCAAAAAATAGCCTTAGGTCATATGTTAATGAATGGGATTGGCTGTGTACCAATAAAAATTTATTTTCAAAAGTAAACAACAGACTGGATTTGACCTGTGGATCATTATTAGCCAGCTCCTGCTCTAAAGAATCAGAAACTTTGTCTTTTACCTTCACATTGGTTTCCTTCCTGAAAGATAGCAAAATTTGCCCGAAGGCAGGCTTTCCTTTGGTGACTCAGAGTTAAAGAATATGCCTGCCAAGCAGGAGATGTGGGTTTGATCCCTGGGATAGGAAGATTCCCTGGAGGAGGAAGTGGCAACCCACTCCTGCCTGGGAAATTCCCATGGACAGAGGAGCCTGGCGGGGTAGAGTCAGTGGGGTCACAAAGACTCAGACATGACTTAGCGACTAAACAACCCCAGCCCAAAGGCAGCAAGACAGAGTGGTAAAACAAATGCTACACTTAGGATGGGTGTGATATGTTCCATCAAGACAAGGACACATCGCCCCATCTGTATCACCTATTCCCTTTATCCAGAAGAAAAGAAGTTGGTGATTAGACACAAAGAAAAAACCTGAGTTACCAACATGGTAAAAGCCCAGCAATTACACATACAAGAGTCAAAAAATAAAATAAGAGTGAATCTAAAAAGAATGCATAATAAAAAAGCAAACATTGAAAGCCATGATCAATTTAAGATAACAACTAATATACACAAATAATTATTTTACTTCTAGAGAAAATTGAGGAGTGGCACAGTGGCAGTGGAGTGGAGATACATTCCACTGTCTAGATGTCTGCAAGACAGCAAAAACCTGTTCCCGGCACAGCTACCAGACTCGTGGTAGGACAGAAGTCTAGACTCAAGGAAATTCTAGTAACTTACAAATTTTGGTGTATATACACCAGATATCAGTCATCTTTAGTCATCCACTTATTCAGTCAGTAATAATTTGGCCTTAGTCATGAAAATGAAATCAATGAGATTGCACATTATCCTTCTTTCCCACAAGAACCCATAAAGGAACATACAAATTGTTCATCAGTTCACAAATCAGTAAACCCCCCGGACTGGACTTTGAGAAAGAGAAGTCTAAAATGTTCCCACCTTCGCGTCTTGGCTCACACAGTTAATTTCTCCTGGAATACCGATCTCTGCTCGTCACATCCTCGTCTCATTCTTCAGCTCCAGCACCCACACATTATACCATGACCATCAGCACCCAGGCAAGCGCTCCTTCTTCACAAAACATGGCTGGACATTTCCATTTTCTGCTCTTACCAACTGGAAGGACTTTGCTGGTCCTCATCACCACCCAAAATATCTGCATCCTTACCTCATGGCAATTTCAACATTCAACTTTGCGTTATGATTTCATATATCTATGTTTGCCTTGTAAGATTGAAGAGGGTGGTGGTATATCACTTTGCTTCTGGAGGTCCTGTATTTTGACCATTTTTAAAAACATAAACAAATATCAAATTAATAAGTATTAATAAATATTTTCTTGGGATATATAAAACTGCTATGTGTGTTAGTCGCTCAGTTGTGTCCAACTCTTTGCAACCCCATGGACTGTAGCCCACCAGGCTCCTTTGTCCATGGGATTCTCCAGGCAAGAATACTGGAGTGGGTTGCCATTTCCTTCTCCAAAAACTGCTATAATCTATCACATTAAAACTCTATGTCATTCTCTAAAGACCAGGAGTGAATCTAAATTGTCCAACTAAATGACTTCATTCCATTGTATGTATATACTCAATTACTAAGCACATATTAGTAATTATAATTCTGTATACAATTGTATAGTTTTATGAAGAATTTTTTGAAGATATTATTTAATTGGAATCTCACAGTCACCTTGGAAGGCTATCAGAGAAAATTACAGGTGAAAATCCAAACCTTAGGGACTTTAACTGATATCCCTAAGAAACCATACTTAGTAAATGGTGGAAAGTAAATTTGAGGAAATGGAAAGTAGAAATTCTCTCTCTCTCTGACTTCTTCTTCTCCCTCCCTTCCTCAGATAAATCTTTAAAGCGGAAGACAATACCATCTTAATAAATCCCATCCTAAGGTTAATATATGCTAATCTAAGGTACTCAAAAGGGCTTCCCTGGTGGCTCAGAGGTAAAAGCATCTGCCTGCAATGCGGGAGACCCGAGTTTGATCCCTGGGTCGGGAAGACCCCCTGGAGAAGGAAGTAGCAACCCATTCCAGTATTCTTGCCTGGAGAATCCCATGGAAGAGCCTGATGGGCTACAGTCCACGGGGTCGCAAAGAGTCAGACATGACTGAGCAACTTCACTTAGGGACTTACTTAAGGTACTCAAAGGTGTATTATATGTGTACTAAAAATAATGAGCATCACCACATAAAGCACCAGATTTATTGGAAGAAATGACATGAAGGAAAGTATCATTCCTGAAATTTTATGAGCAAAAGCAGACTCATGTAAATGAATTTCATTCTAGATAAGTTTTGCTTAATTACTCATCTCATTTGCAAAAACTATAAACTTCGCACTGAGAATTTAGATTGAGCATCACAGGACTCTGAGAGAAAACTCAAGTGTACTAAGGTTCTGACATAAACTTTCTGAAATAAATTTCCAGTGGTTTAAGGTCCTCTACATCTGACCAATAAAAGTAGTCAATATTTGAGATTTTCGGTGTTTGTTGGTTGGAGAACTGAAGACCATGTCACATTAGCCCTCTACCTGTCAGATCAATTGCTCACAATCGTAGTGAATTGGGTGCATTTTGTGCCCTAGTGTCTTACACAGACCCCACCAGGAGTGGGGCAAGGCAGGGATAGTCAGAGGACGACCTGCATGTCAAGGAAACAGTGTTATCACTCCCCCATTCGTAGCAAGAAAGAACTCCGCAGAAAGTGTGGAGATCTGCCCCTGCTGAGTCTTCATCTTCTCGTGGGCCCTACTTCCGGATTTGTCCAGAAGCCCCTCTTCTTCCCTTGGTGAGGGCTGATGCTTAGGGAGGACCATAATTAAACAGAACAGATCTTGAAATCAGTATGGATGGGTTCAAGCCTCCAATCTTGCCCTTCCATGTGACCTTGGCAAAGCTACTTAACCTCTCTGTCTCTGTTTTCTTCTTTATCAGAGTGGAATAAAAGTACAGCTAACATATATTGAGGGTTTATTATAAACAAGCATTCTTCTAAGCACTTAAAATATATTAGCTCTTTTAATCTGCACAACTGTTACCAGTTGTGACTAAGACACGACTAAGACATAAGACATAGACTGTTTAAGTGACAACTCAAGTTCACAGCTAATAAGGGGCAGAGCTAGGATTCAGACACAAGCAGGGAAATGCCAGGGAACTAATTCTTCACCTCTATGCTTCACTGGATCTAGCTGTAAAGTTAATACAATTTAAAAATCTTATTTTTCTGTGTGATTATTAAAATAATGTCTGTCTCCCTTGCTAGACTTAAGTCACTTAAGCTTGTTAGTCCTCAATTATCTCACTTGGCAAAAGGGAACAGTAATCATTGCACTTCCCTCGTTGAGTTGTTTGTGATATTCAGAGAAGAAGTATACATAAAGCGTTTCATGTAGAGCTGGATACAGAGGTGCTGAATTCAAGGTGCTTGTCGAATCTGAACTTCTGGGAATCAGGATGTATTTATTATCCTATGGTTGATTCTTCTACCCTTTTGATCCTTCGTACAAAGATGCCATCTCCTGTCTAAGTATGTCATTACGCCTCAGCCATCCTCTTTCTTGCTTATATTCAGGGAGCCCACCAGGGGAAAAGTTTCTGAGACAAAACTCTTAACATTTCAAGAGAATTCTGTAGTTTCTGAGGTCCACATTCATTATGGAAGCTTTTTCCTTCCCACTGATGGGCCACTTTAAAGAACAATAACTAAATCCCTTTGCAGTCCACCTGAAGCTAGCACAACATTGTTCACCAACTATGCTCATATGTGTTCAGTTTTGTCCAACTCTTCATGATCCTATGGACTGTCACCTGCCAGGCCCCTCTGTCCATGGGATTGTCCAGGCAAGAATACTGGAGTGGATTTCCATTTCCTCCTCCAGGGGATTTTCCTGATCCAGGGATTAAACCCTCATCTTCTGCAATTCCAACATAAAATAAAAGTTAAAAAGAAATTTAAAAAAAAAAAAACTAAAAATGTCTTTTCTAGTTTTGTACAGTAGTAAGATCCGTATAGTAGAAACTTCACAAGAAGGTTTTAGCGCTCAATCTGGAGAAATGAGCTTAATATGACTGACCACCGTGCATCCTAAGTGAAAGTTTATACTCCTGTGTTTAAGCCATGGGTCATTTTGGCTCATTTGTCGAGAAAATGAGGCAAGGCTGAAACAGGATGATGTCCATTCACATACATCTGCTCTGAGTAAACAGCCTGGTGGATCTGTCCTAAGAGGGAAATTTTAAAGAGGGTTTGAAGCATCTAGCAATTTATGTTATTAGTATTTTTTTTAAATATCTGAAAAAGAATGGATATATGAATATGTTTAACTGAATGACTTTGCAGTACACTTGAAACTAACACAACATTGTTAATCAACTACTCTTCACGATAAAATAAAAGCATTTTCCTGGTTAAAAAAGAATGCTAACCATTAAAAAAAAAAATTCTTCCTCTTTCTCTGTCCTTCTAGTAACTGATGAGCTTTCAGTTCTGTCTCTAGCAAAGTACTGCCTACCTTAAAGGAGCTTCTCTGGTGGCTCAGCAGCAAAGAATACGCCTGCCAATGCAGTGGATGTGGGTTCAGTCCCTGGGTTGGGAAGATTCCCTGGAAAAGGAAATGGCAACCCACTCCAGTATTTTTTCCTGGGAAATTCTATGGAAGGACGTGCCTGGTGATCACATGAGGTCACAGAGAGTCTTAGCAACTAAACAACAGCAACAATTCACATTCATAGAAAAAAAAATGCATGACTTGACTTTTGCTTTGTCATAGAATTTCTTTTCAGTAGTGTTGCCATTGTTGTAGTAGTGAAAACAGAATTATCAAAGTGAAAATCAATAAGGGCCAATGTCACTAAGATTCTTCATATTTTACCTTATTTGATTATCATAACAACTCTATCAGGTAGGTTCTTTTATATCTTTATTAAATGAAAGAAGCAATAAGTATTAAAGGGACTAGTTATCTTGCCCCAAATAATATGTCTAGAAAGGATCAAAAATGTAAATCAGATCATTTCACACAACCACCTCCTTCTTGTTGTTGTTCAGTCATTCAGTCCTGTCAGAGTCTTTGTGACCCCATGGACTGCAGCACAGCAGGCTTCCCAGTCCTTCAATATCTCCTAGAGCTTGCTCAAACTCATGTCCCTTGAGTCTGTGATGCCATCCAACCATCTCATCCTCTGTCATCCCCTTACCCTCCTGCCCTCAATCTTTCCCAGTGTCAGGGTCTTTTCCAGTGAATCGACTGGTGAATCATCAGGTGGCCAATGAATTGGAGCTTCAGTTTCAGCATCAGTCCTTCCAATGAATATTCATGGTTGATTTCCTTTATGATTGACAGGTTTGATCTCCTTGCTGCCCAAGGGACTCTCAAGAGTCTTCTTCAAATCAAAACCACAATGAGGTACCATTACACACCAGTCAGGATGGCTGCTATCCAAAAGTCTACAAGCAATAAATGCTGGAGAGGGTGTGGAGAAAAGGGAACCCTCTTACACTGTTGGTGGGAATGCAAACTAGTACAGCCACTATGGAGAACAGTGTGGAGATTTCTTAAAAAAACTGGAAATAGAACTGCCATGTGACCCAGCAATCCCACTTCTGGGCATACACACTGAGGAAACCAGATCTGAAAGAGACACATGCACCCCAATGTTCATCGCAGCACTGTTTAAAATAGCCAGGACATGGAAGCAACCTAGATGCCCATCAGCAGACGAATGGATAAGGAAGCTGTGGTACATATACACCATGGAATATTACTCAGTCATTAAAAAGAATTCATTTGAATAGGTTCTAATGAGATGGATGAAACTGGAGCCCATTATACAGAGTGAAGTAAGCCAGAAAGATAAAGACCATTACAGCATACTAACACATATATATGGAATTTAGAAAGATGGTAATGATAACCCTATATGCAAAACAGAAAAAGAGACACAGATGTACAGAACAGTCTTTTGGACTCTGTGGGAGAAGGCGAGGGTGGGATGTTTTAAGAGAACAGCATCGAAACATGTATATTATCTAGGGTGAAACAGATCACCAGCCCAGGTTAGATGCATGAGACCAGTGCTCGGGGCTGGTGCACTGGGAAGACCCAGAGGGATCAGGTGGAGAGGGAGGTGGGAGGGGGGATCAGGATGGGGAACACATGTAAATCCATGGCTGATTCATGTCAATGTATGACAAAAACCACTACAATATTGCAAAGAAATTAGCCTCCAACTATTAAAAATAAATGAAAAAAAAATTAAATTAAAACAAAGAAAAAAAAGAGTCTTCTCCAGCACCACAGTTTGAAAGCATCAATCCCCACCTCCTAATTTCATTCTAATTATATGTATCCTATTTTAAATAATCTTTAGCTTTATGCAAGTAAGTGTTGAAACATCCTCAAGTTCTTTAAGGTTTGCCACTTGTTTTTATGGCTTTCTTGATCTACTTTGTCATGTTAATAAAGATCTTCATTGATATAGATGTTGCCAAAACTGATTCTTATATGGTATCTTTGTAGCTTTTGCCTCCATCACTGACTGTAGAAATGCTGAATTCAAATGGAAAAGTGTTTCTTCCTTTGCAAATGTCAAGTACCATCAGATCTGAAAAACAGCAAAAAAAAAAATGCAGATTTAGATATAACATAAGCTAGAGTTCAGTGGTCACCTCTTCTGAAAATGTCAGGTTGTTTTGTGTATGAGCTATTAAATTTTATATGCAGACACTTGACTTCCCTGGTGGCTCAGATAGTAAAGAATCTGCTTGCATGCAGGAGACACTGGTTCAATTCCGGAGTCAGGAAGATCCCCTGGAGAAGGTAATGGCTACCCACTCCAGTGTTCTTGCCTGCAGAATCCCATGGACAGAGGAGCCTGGCAAGGTACAGTCCATGGGGTTGCCAAGAGTCGGACACCACTGAGTGACTAACACTTATACAGTGAATTCTGTGAATGCAGACATGCTGAACTGAACACTGCTTTCTGAAATGTGAACTGCACTATTTTCACCCCAGTTGCTCTGCAACTTAAGAAGATGAAAGTTGGAAGCTGTTCAACCTTTCCTTCATTCTCCCAATCTCTCCGCAGGAGGATGACAGTGAATCTGGTTGTCACAGTTAACGTTTTGACATTAGAAAGCAATAGTTATAGGAGATGCTCATCAACCACCAAGCTCTGCTTCATTCTTTTCCATGACAATTTCTTTTCTGATTGCACAACAGCATTACAATTGCTACTTGTATTTATGAGCTCATTTTTGAGAGTTTTATTTTCCATTTTAATTGTAACTTGAATGTGTAGGAAAACCAGAAATGGCCAAAATTTCCATTTAAGATATTCTAGCAAAGTCTGTGACCCAGGACTGTCTCTAAATACAAAATCCCAAATTAGTTTCCTTGTAACTTTGGCCCTTAGGCAGGTACCAGCTATAAAAGACTGTGGCCATGATGAGTCTGCCTGTGAACATGCTTTCAAAAATTTCCAGATCTTCATCTTGCCATGACTGTTTGAAGATTTTGGCTTCACTTAAAAACCCATAAAACCATAAAGCAGATCTGAGAAAAACCCACAGCTGCATACATCTGATGACAGTCTTAAACTGATTTTTCCAAAGATAGGGAGCTCAGCAAAACCCAAACTCCATGATATCAACAACACTGGACCTTCGCTCTTTAAGCCAATGGGTACTCTGTGGAAGATTTAATCCATGTGTTCCTGATCTACTCACAGTTAACTCATCAAAATGCCATTTGCATAAGTGTTTCCAAAATGTCATGAGCTTTTATTTCTTGGTCTCAAATGGATGTTAGTGAGAGTCAAATTTTGCCAGGGAAACACAACTCTCAAGGTCTAAGATGTTTTCAAAATCTAGACTTTATAAATTTCAAGTAGCCATTTTAGCCATCACTTAAAATAGTTTTTAGTCTCTGCAACAGCATGTCTCCTCATTAAAAGTGTTGTAGGAAATCAGCCTTTCACCACCCCACCAGAGGGAGTGGGCCCAGTTCTTTGCCAGTCTTCCTAAGTTCAGTTCAGTCACTCAGTTGTGTCCGACTCTTTGTGACCCCATGGACTGCAGCACACCAAGCCTCCCTGTCCATCACCAACTCCTGTAGTTTACTCAAACTCATGTCCATAGAGTCGGGATGCCATCCAAACATCTCGTCCTCTGTTGTCCCCTTCTCCTCCTGCCTCCAATCTCTCCCAGCATCAGGGTCTTTTCCAATGAGTCAGTTCTTTGCATGAGGTGGCCAAAGTACTGGCGTTTCAGCTTCAGCATCAGTCCTTCTAATGAATATTCAGGACTGATTTCCTTTATGATGGACTGATTGGATCACCTTGCAGTCCAAGGGACTCTCAAGAGTCTTCTCCAACACCACAGTTCAAAAGCATCAATTCTTCAGCACTCAGCTTTCTTCACGGTCCAACTCTCACATCCATACATGACTACTGGAGAAACCATAGCTTGACTAGATGGACCTTTGTTGGCAATGTAATGTCTCTGCTTTTTAATATACTGTCTAGGTTGGTCATCTCACATGATAGTAAAGTAATGCTTAAAATTCTCCAAACCAGGCTTCAGCCATATGTGAACCGTGAACTTCCAGATGTTCAAGCTGGTTTTAGAAAAAGGCAGAGGAACCAGAGATCAAATTGCCAACATCTGCTGGATCATCAAAAAAGCAAGAGAGTTCCAGAAAAACATATCTTTCTGCTTTATTCACTATGCCAAAGGCTTTGACTGTGTGGATCACAATAAACTGTGGAAAATTCTTCAAGAGATGGGAATAGCAGACCACCTGACCTGCCTCTTGAGAAACCTGTATACAGGTCAGGAAGCAACAGTTAAAACTGGACAAGAAACAACAGACTGTTTCCAAATAGGAAAAAGAGTCTGTCAAGGCTGTATATTGTCACCCTGCTTATTTCATTTATACGCAGATTACATCATGAGAAACGCTGGGCTGGAGGAAGCACAAGCTGGAATCAAGATTGCTGGGACAAATATCAATAACCTCAGATATGCAGTTGATACCACCCTTATGGCGGAAAGTGAAGAAGAACTAAAGAGCCTCTTGATGAAAGTGAAAGAGGAGAGTGAAAAGTTGGCTTAAAGCTCAACATTCAGAAAACTAAGATCATGGCATCCAGTCCCATCACTTCATGGCAAATAGATGGGGAAACAGTGGAAATAGTGGCTGACTTTATTTTTCTGGGCTCCAAAATCACTGCGGATGGTGATTGAAGCCATGAAATTAAAAGATGCTTGCTCCTTGGAAGGAAAGTTATGAGCAGCCTAGACAGCATATGAAAAAGCAGAGACATTACTTTGTCAACAAAGGTCCACCTGGTCAAGGCTATGGTTTTTCCAGTAGTCATGTATGGATGTGAGAGTTGGACTATAAAGAAAGATGAGCTCTGAAGAATTGATGCTTTTGAACTGTGGTGTTGGAGAAGACTCTTGAGAGTCACTTGGACTGCAAGGACATCTAACCAGTCCATCCTAAAGGATATCAGCCCTGGGTGTTCATTGGAAGGACTGATGTTGAGCTGAAACTCCAATACTTTGGCCACTTGATGCAAAGAACTGACTCATTTGAAAAGACCCTGATGCTGGGAATGATTGAGGGCAGGAGGAGAAGGTGACGACAGAAAGTGAGATGGTTGGATGGCATCACTGACTCAATGAACATGGGTTTGGGTGGGCTCTGGGATTTGGAGATGGACATGGAGGCCTGGCGTGCTGTGGTTCGTGGGGTCACAAAGAGTCGGACACAACTGAGCGACTGAACCGAACTGAGCTGAACTAGGTTGGTCATAAGTTTTCTTCCAGTCTTCCTACTTCCTGCGTTTTTCACTGCAACTCTCAAAACGTAGTTCCTTATCTTGAGGAGCTTACAATGCAAAAATGATGTGGGGCATGAGCACAAATAACAATACATGTCACAATCGAAGGGTGGCTAAGGATCCTGTAATGATTCCCATCAACTTTTTATTAGGGACCACCAAACACTTTGGTAGAACTGCCATATGACCCAGCAATCCCACTCCTGGGCATACACACCGAGGAAACCAGATCTGAAAAAGACACATGCACCCCAATGTTCATCGCAGCACTGTTTATAATAGCCAGGACATGGAAGCAACCTAGATGCCCATCAGCAGACGAATGGAGAAGGAAGCTGTGGTACATATACACAACGGAATATTACTCAGTCATTAAAAAGAATACATTTGAACAAGTTCTAATGAGATGGATAAAACTGGAGCCCATTATACAGAGTGAAGTAAGCCAGAAAGATAAATACCAATACAGTATACTAACACATATATATGGAATTTAGAAAGATGGTAATGATAACCCTATATGCAAGACAGAAAAAGAGACAGATGTACAGAACAGTCTTTTGGACTCTGTGGGAGAAGGCGAGGGTGGGATGATCTGAGAGAACAACATCGAAATATGTATATTATCAAGTGTGAAACAGATCGCCAGTCCAGGTTGGATGCATGAGACAAGTGCTCGGGGCTGGTGCACTGGGATGACCCAGAGGGATGGGATGGGGAGGGAGGTGGGAGGGGGGATCAGGATGGGGAACACATGTAAATCCATGGCTGATTCATGTCAATGTATGGCAAAAAACACTACAACATTGTAAAGTAATTAGCCTTCAACTAATAAAAATAAATGGGAAAAAAAAAAAGGAGAAAATGGGCTTTTTAAAGGTTGTTGTTGTTGTTCAGTTACCCAGTCATGTCTGATTCCCTGAGACCTCATGGACTGCAGCACTCCAGGCCTCCCTATCTCTCACCATCTCCCGAAGTGTGCCCAAGTTCATGTCCATTGCATTGGTTGTGCCATCGAGCCGTCTTATCCTCTGACACTCTTCTCCGTCTTCTCCTCTTTTAGAGATAGAAAGCCCTAAAAAGAGATAGAACAAGATAGAACAAGGACCTTGAGGAAAAACAGAAGGCAATGAATGTATACTTGGTTTGTACTTTTGGTCACACCCCCTAAGAACAGCACAAGAATATACATATATATATATTTATTTATTTATATATATATATAAATGTCTGTTCCTGAGTATCAAGGTTGTACATGCAAATCTTTGGATCATCACATCTAGTGACACTTGGAGTAAGAACTCCCTTGCCTATTTTGGGATTACCTTAGGGTGCTTTTTTTACTCCAAGCTGAAGAAAAGGTGTAGTGGATTACCTCTACACATCTTTTACCTTGAGCCATCCAATTGACGTATACAGAGTGACATTACAAATTAACATTGTACAGTTTAATAGAAAATTCACTTACACGTAAAGCATAATCTCTGCCCTCAAGCAGCCTCTACTTAGAACTAGAAAGAACCTGAAAAATGGAAATGTCTCATTGTTTAGATGAGAAAACTGAAGATGGGGAGTTGATGTGACAAGATTCAGTCTACATTTTGTCTAGAACTCAGGGTTTTTACCTCCATTCCATGCTTTTCCATTATGTGATACTCTGAGAATTTATCTTGTTGTGTAAATATTTTTTTTCCCTCCATAGCTGAATTGTGGGTTTCTTGAATACAGACGATAATGTCTCATAATTCTTCCACATTCAGCCCACCCAAGTATGTTATGCATAACAGGGCATATTTAAGTATTCAGGACATGCTTGTGGGATGAACAAGTTAGTAAATTAATGAATGAATAGGTAATATTAACTTGAATTGCTAAATGGGTGAGAAAGCCTCAAAAACCAACATTCCTTCCCCTTTCTAGTGATTGTCCTTTGGTTTGTGGCTTAGTAGCTGTTGGTGTGAAAAAGATTTAGAGGCTTAGTTGACTCAATGTGACTCAAAATACCAATGTAAACTTAGGTCTCATTAAAAGACATGCAATGTCCAATGGAAGACATAATTCCAGTCTAAACCCGTTTAATGGTCCATGTCTTGATATTTGTTTTTAAGGGGACTTTTGACAATAGTTAATTTTACACAATTTTCTTTAAGTAAGCTTTAAAGCCCCTAAACGTGTCTTATTCAGACTTACCTAATGACATTCCTTCCCAAGAGAGGAACTGGAACTGACATATGCATAAAAGAGTGAGACTAGAATAGTGACTGGTTCAATTCATGTCATGTCATGTGAAGGATGCTTGACAGGATGGGGGGAGTGATGTGCTTTGAATGGCTGAAGGGCTGTCCTGTAGAAAAGCAGGTGGGATTTGTTTTACATGCTGTCGGAGGGTAGAACTAACAGCAATGACTGGATGAATGCCATAGATGCCAAAGGATGTGAAATTTGGATAAACAGAAAGCAATTTTCTTCAGTCAGAGTTATGTGAAAATGGAACTGAGTGTCTCGGAAGGTAGAATGAGCCCCATGCTGGTGTTGGAGCAGCATCTAGGTGGCCCTTGGCTGAGGTCCTCTGTTGTCCCAGACCTTCTGTGTGGCTCCTTTAAAACCTGAGATTTAATGATGACGCTGATGTGCTTCTACCACTGCTATGTTGTCGCTCGATACCTTGCCGGTGTCACTTATTCCTATTTCTTCCCTGGTGCTAACTTTTTAGCAGTTCCTCACCAATCCGTAGTTGCCAATGGAAGCTAAGTTTTTTGCAGATTATGAAAGTATTTCTCCTCTCTTGTTTGTCCTGGAAAATTAATGTCACAAAAGAGTGTTTTTTTAAAACAGTACCTTTATTTTATTTTTATTTTTTGGCCACGCCACTTGGCATGTGGGATCTTAGTTCCCTGATCAGGGATCAAACCTGTACTCCCTGCACTGGAAGCCCAGAGTCTTAACCACGGGACCACCATGGATATCCTTAAAGAGTCTCATATATCTCTCCCTTCTCAACCTAGTTTGATTTTTAATCAAAAAGGCAACATTCCATAGTGCCCAATATGATCAATAGCATTCAAATATTTGCTCCAATGCTTATAATTGGGGCAATTTTCTTAACCCTCTCTATCTCTCATTTTCTTAACCCACTATATCTCTCATTTTCTTGAACTGTAAAGTAAAGCTAATAGTATTATCTATCTTGGTAACTCTATAAGGATTGAGATAATATCTCAATTCAATTCAGCACAGTGCCTGAAATGTAATGGATGCTCACTCAATGTTGGCAACTGTGTTCTATTGTTCATAAAAGAGACAAAATTTATAGACCTGTTTTGGTTCTTTGTTTGGTTTTGGTTTTTTATTTTACTTATTTTTAATTGGAGGATAGTTGCTTTACAATATTGTGTTGGTTTCTGCCATGCATCAACGTGAATCAACCACAGATATACATATGTCCCCTCCCTCTTGAACCTCCCTCCCACCTCCCACTGCATTCTACGCCTCTAGGTTCTCACAGATCACCAGGTTTGAGTTCCTATCTCACACAGCAAACTTCCACTGGCTATCTATACATATGGTAATGTATATGTTTCCATGCTACTCTCTCAATATGTCCCACCCTCTCCTTCCTCCACTGTGTCCACGCTGTTCTCTACGCTGCCCTGCAAATAGGTTCATCAATACCATCTTTCTAAATTCTATATATATGCATTAATATATGATAGTGAAGTAAGTCATTGATCTGTTTCGATTTAAGAAGTCAATACCGTTTCCAGACATCTCATTCCTGGAACCAGCTATAGTAGTATTCTGCCTCATGGGACAGAAGAAACATCATTGGCAGTGAATAGCCAGTTTAGAGCAGGATAGATATGAGGAGTGGATATGAGGTAAAGCTGAAATGCTACCCCCTGCCAGCTTTTTGAAATGCAGATTCATCCATCTCTTTGATGTCTCTAGCCACTTGCAATGAACATCTTTCAGCATATTATTTGCTTTTCTTAACCACATCACTTTTCACTGAGTTCAACATTCCTGAAGGATTCAAAGGATCTTGGTACATTCTTCCTAAATGAATTCAGAAGGTAAGTCAAAGAGAAGGGGAAACTTCTTTGAACAGGACTCTGGGTTCAGACTGGGGGCGGAAGGAGGTAGGGAGGACTTTGTGAGTCAAAAGGCTGACTGACGGTAAATTCAGCCTCAGGCTTTCCGTGTGCCAGTCGGCCCTGCCAGGGGCCTGATGACTAACTGCAGCCAAGTAACCCATTCTGCTCCCTTGCCTGAGTAAGTGGAGATGCTGGTGTGGGGTGCCTCCTAAAAGGGAAGTCTGAGGGTCTCCTTGGGAAAGCAGGAATTAAAGGCACCATCACTTTTAGTCTTCCCTTAATATTCTGGGCTGTTTTAGGGGCCCTTATTAATATGGTTTTTCCAGTGGTCATGTATGGATGTGTGAGTTGAACTGTGAAGAAAGCTGAGCACCGAAGAATTGATACTTTTGAACTGTGGTGTTGGAGAAGACTCTTGAGAGTCACTTGGACTGCAAGGAGATCCAACCAGTCCATCCTAAAGGAGATCAGCCCTGGGTGTTCATTGGAAGGACTGATGTTGAAGCTGAAACTCCAATACTTTGGCCACCTCAGGCGAAGAGTTGACTCATTGGAAAAGACCCTGATGCTGGGAGGGATTGGCGGCAGGAGGAGAAGGGGACAAAAAGAGGATGAGATGGCTGGAAGGCATCACTGACTCTATGGACATGAGTTTGAGTAAACTCTGGGAGTTGGTGATGGACAGGGAGGCCTGGTGTGCTGTGATTCATGGGGTCGCAAAGAGTCGGAGATGACTGAGCGACTGAACTCACTGACTGACTGATTAATGATAGGTGTGATGAGCTTAGAGAATAGCACTGATATACCACTCTGTGTAAACTAGATAGCTAGTGGGAAAACGCTGTATACCACGGGGAGCTGAGCTGCGGGCTCGGTGGGTGATGACCTAGAGGGGTGGGATGGGGGTGGGAGGGAGGGAGGTCCGGGAGAGAGGGGACCTTGTAAACTTATAGTTGATTGACGTTGTTGTACAGCAGAAACTAACAACATTGTAAAGCAATTATACTCTAATTAAAAACAAATTTTCAGAAAAGAATACTTTCCCTTTAAAGTTAAGCACTTTAATTTTTATTTTCAAATTTGTAAGCAAAACAGAGATGCAAAATATGGCTCATTGGTTCCCTATTAATACTTGCCTCTAATACTACCCCGAGAAACACTGAAGTATCCTTCTGAGTTCCTGGGTCTGTCTATTTCCTAACCGGTGAGCTCCCTGAAGACAGGAAATGTAGCTCATTCATTTCATATGCGCAGCAGGGTAGGAAGGTCCACTGGATATGACACCTTTGAGTTGTATAACTGGATTAAATACTTCTTGCAGAAGATCAGACTCTGTAGTGGAGGCAAGAAAGCTAACATTAGAGTTGTTTGGCAGAGTCCCATAGAGCACAGGTCCACTCTTAAAACCCAAGCCCAGCTGCCACCGAGTTGACTCACCCAAGGGAGATTTGAAAACCACAGGCTAACAAGGTGGAACAGCGCTCTTGCCAACAGCACAGTCATAAAAGCACTTGACTTTTCTATGGCAGCTGGGGTCTCAGTTTCCAGGCTTTAGCTCCATGAGGATTGATCTAGATCCCTGACTTCCAGAAACTTCTATTTTGTCAGCACCTAATTCCACATATTAAATAGCTTTCTGATGAAATTACTTCCTTGGTTTCTGTTATCTGCAACTGAACTCTGATTTGGTGCTTATCAAAAGTCTGTGGAACAAACACACTAAGGAAATGTTGGTTCCATCTACTGGGTCCGCTTTAAATCATTTATTCCCACATCTGAGATCCTGAAAGTACCTGAGAATCAACTGCTGTTGATTCTTAAAGTGAATGATTCATTAATGAGCAAAATAACAACAAAAAAATTCCAGAAATGCTTCAATTAGGATTCTAAAATGCAGATAAAAGAAAAAAATTATGGCAGTGTATCACTCAGATACATTGGTGGTTTTTTGTTATTTTTAATCTCACTATTATCTAGAAAAACCCATGAAATGGCTTATTCTTATCACTTAGTTCTTATTAAAATGGGCTGCTGTGGTATTTTCTAAATGACCACCAAACTGCAGGTGATAAAAGATTATTATTCAAGTTTTCCATTCTGAAATAAATGACTTGTGTGAAGATGGGGAACTAGCAGAATGATTAGAGGGAAGCAATTCTTGCAGTTCTCAGATTTGGGTCAGAGACTTGACCTCTGAGAACATACATTTATGATGCTGTTTATTCTCAGATAAGTTTGAGGCTAGAAGCTGTAAACACCAGCCTAAGCATTCCGAAGCAGAGCTTGACTTCTCCTTGTGTGGATGAGAAAGAAAGCAAAGAGCTCTTCTCAGAATTTCTCCAGTGCGAGGACAGCAGTTGGGCTCCTCCAGCTAATGCTTTTCTGTGCAATTGCTGTCTTCTTGTAACTGAAGCCTCCTAGCCGAGGCTTAAGCCTCTCACCATGTCTGAAAAATGCCCTCCCCTCAGCAACGCTGTTATTCAGCTCTTAAGGCTGACTTATCAGCACTATCCCAGTTTAGCTGAGGATTAACTTGGCTCACCCAGATGTTTCTGTGATGGATCAATGTGTTGACTGATGAGAAGAACTGCGGTCTAAACGGAGATTGAAAGAGAGCTGACTTGCCTTTCAAGGGAGGGAAGGATTAGTGAATCCCTTTGACAGTCATGAAATAATCAGCTGTGTTCTTAGGACATGCCTCCCTGTTGTAATCAAATGTGATACTGTGCTGGAAAGAATAATACAGCAGAGCTCTGGACCTAAAATAATGGCCCCACTTGTCTGGATTTCATAACCCCTTATGCTGGAAGAAAGCATTCATTCCTGCTTTCTTTCACTCTTTGCTACACAGATGTTTAGTGGGGACCTATTATGTTCCCGGGTCTGGATAGTAGGCGCTGGTTATTCCTGTGTGAATAAAAGATGCATCGTCATGGCTGTCATGGGAAATACAGTCATGTGGGGTGAAATGTGCATGCATGCTAAGTCACTTCAGTCATGTCCAACTCTGTGCAGCGCTATGGACTGTAACCTACCAGGCTCCTCTGTCTGTGGGATTCATACAATTAAAAAAATAAACAAATAAGTATAAGATTACAAATCTTGGGAAGTGCTTACAGGAAAAGAATAGGCTCTTTTAGGGAGGAGAAATGGAAGAAGGGATACCTTTGGCACTGCTGATCTGGGAAACAGTGTAATGTCATCTGGCTGTTGAGAGATGGTGGAAAGAGGGATGAGGGTTTGTTCTACTGTTTGATGAAACTAGGAGAAGGGGTGTAGAAGGGATCTTATCCTTTCTCTGTGAATGATGTCACACTGCTATCAGCCTCCCCAGGATTGTCTGGGGATGGCTTGTTGGGTTATGATGTAGTTCTTTTTGATGCAAGTGTCAATTAAAAAAAAAAGCACAACCTAAAAGTTGAGAATTACACTTTACTTGGACTTAAGTCCAGAAGACAGCTTCTCAGATAATTCTGAAAGATTTTTAGAATTATCTGAAAGATAATTCTGCCTGCAAAGAGGTAAGGGAGGAGTCAGAATATATGAGAGTTTTGCAACAAAACCCAGGTATTAGAAACATCAAAATATTACTGTTAAATAAAGAAAACCAGACGTCTCAAGTTGATGAATTTAGCACTTTTCTATGGATGGGAGGATGCAAGTCTGCACTCATTGAAATCATTCCTTTGATATGGGCTAGCCTCCTGTTTGTCTACAGCCTAAATCCCCCCAATGTGCACCACTGGGGGCGGTTGCAGGGGCAGCTGGCTTGATAGTTGCAACACCCTTTGTTTACTGATCAGGCAGGTGACATTCTTCACCCACATCAGAAATAAAAATTCCAACCAAATGTATCTTGAACACTAAACCAATTTAAATACTGAACTACATGTTTCAAGTTTGGAATCACCTTGGAATCAAGGTGATTTCAAGAATGGTCCAGTGACTCAATGATGCCACCAAGGACCCAGGAATTTTCTGTTTTGCTTCAATCTTCAGCATGTTGCTCCTGTCTACAATGGTGACTTTTTGAGATATTTTCCTGAACAAAGACAATTTCTTCTCTGAGAAAAATATTAATGGCAGCTATCAGACAAAATTCATCATTAAATTATTTTACCAGCCAATGAATGAAAGTCAAAGTCTCTCAGTTGTGTCCAACTCTTTGTGACCCCACGGACTGTAGCCCGCCAGGCTCCTCTATCCATGGAATTCTCCAGGCAAGACTATTGGAGTGGGTAGCTGTTGCCTTTTCCAGGGGCTCTTCCCAACCCAGGGATGGAACCAGATATCCTGCATTGCAACCAATGATTAGCCTTTGTTTAGCTTACATTTCTTCGATGGGTGTAGTTTACAACATATTTTTAATGATAATAATAATAAAAGATCAATGATAATTTCCACACTTACAGAAAGCAGTGTAATGTCTATTACCACCCAGCTCAGCTCAAGTATTGCATCCACACAGTCTGCACCAAAGAACTAGCCCAGCTCTCATTTGCTCCCCTTTTAATACCACCCCCAACTCCTTTTATCACAAGCAGTCACACACACAGATGCAAGGACACAGAAGCTCATATTTGTTTCTTCCCCCCAAATCAATCCATTGATCAATTGATCTACCTACCTATCAGTCAATCTATCAATCACTCTCTTGGGATGAGAACGCTTCTCAGGCAATCAGCCCTCTTGAAACACTGAGGTGAACAAGACAGTGTGTGGGGAAGGATACCTACAAGGTTCTCCTGCAGATCTCTCGGACTGAGGACTCACCGAAGGAGTCACTGAACCCTTACACCTCTAGGTTAGGAACTCCTGGTTGACCCCTCCCCCTAGTCTGCTCCTCCTCACCTCCCACCTCCCCCACTCCCAGTGTTGACATTCATCATCCCATCCATGGATTCTATGAATTGGACCCTTTCAGAGAGCTCCTAGAATAGGAATCAGGTCACGCTTGTCTTTCTGTCCTCCTGGGCCTGGCTTCTTTCACCTAACATCGTGTCCTCCAGGTTCACCCTTATTGCTTCACCATGCAGAATTTCCTTACACCCAAACTCCAGTCACAGATTCTGTAAAAAGTGGCCCCTAGATCATGGGTGTGCTTTGGAGTGCTCACACCAGTGGTGCAGCCTGCTCTTAAAGGAAAAGACAGAAAAGTAGACTTTGCAGGTAGCCTTGGGCAACTTGGGTATGGAATTCTGAGGTCCTGAATAGGAGCAGGGCCAAACGGTCTCTAATGAACCCTAGGCATTCTTGCCTTTTTGAGCCCCCTTTCTACCAAAAAGCTAATGTTTAAAATTATATCTTTATATGGAATGAATAGGGGCTTCCCATGTGGCATTAGTGGTAAAGAATCTGCATGCCAAAGCAGGAGATGCAAGAGACACGGTTTTGACCCCTGGGTTGGGAAGATTCCCTGGAGTAGGAAATGGCAACCCATTCCAATATTCTTGCCTGGAGAATTCCTTGGACAGCAGAGCCCAGGGAGCTACAGTTCACAGGGTCGCGAAGAGAGGGACACAACTGAGCACCCACCCACCATCACAGAATGGATAAACAACAAGGTCTCACTGCATAGCACAGGAAACCACATTCAGTATCCTGTGATATACCAGAATGGAAAAGAATATGAAAAAGCATGCCAATATATGTATAACTGAATCATTTTGCTCTACAACAGAAATCAACACAACCTTGTAAATTAACTATATTTCCACAAAATAAAGTTAAAAAATTATCTTACATCTGCACTGGCATAACAACATTAACACATTTTCAAACTAAAAGTTCATATTTTTCTTTCTGATGTTAAAAGAAATTAAAACATTCTTGTGACCCCTAGCAGGATCACAGTCCTTGGCACCGTGCCTCCTATACCTACTGTAAACCAGAGTACCTGGAGTATGGTCTATAAAGAGAGTGGGGGATGCCCTCCAGGCGGGCACATCTACTTGGCCTAGACCTGCACAGGCAGAGCAGAGCTGGATTATGCAGCCTTGGAAAGAACAGGGTCCAGATTTGGGTTCCTTGTTCCCAAATCCAGGGATGTTCCTGTTTTATAGTAACCCACAAGCATTCAGGTGAATTTCAGTGAATTTCTCTCGTGATGAAGAGGGTAGAGTCAATACCTGCTTTGCATTTGTCTGACTAAAGCACTCATTCTGGTGCCTCTCCATCCACATCTGTTCTCTAATAGATGACCTTGAAAC
The DNA here is from genome assembly GCF_019320065.1 of Cervus canadensis. NCBI lineage: Eukaryota > Metazoa > Chordata > Mammalia > Artiodactyla > Cervidae > Cervus > Cervus canadensis. Next base: position 55,853,779 of record NC_057398.1, on the reverse strand, counting down.
GTGAACCAACTTGTAGGAAGTCAGACCAGCAGCTGACATCTTTTAAATGAGTTTTTTCAGCTCTCAGACATCAATGTCACGAAAAGAAACAATAAAAGTACCCACCCTGGGTTTAATTTGAGACTGGGAACCCTGATCCACTCTTTCTTTGCTAAATTAAACAACACAGAATTAATTAACCAAGGCGGTAAGAAGGCCCAAGCGGCCGTGGCGTTCTCTGACCTCTCTCACCTCCAGTGCGCAGAGTGTGGGCAGGGCTGCTAGTGGCAGGCTCTGCGCTGTCTGTAGCAGCCTCTCCTCCTCCTGTTTACTGGGCTGCTTGCTACTTCTCCCTGGAAATGGATTGAAGGCGCCTTCCACTGGTTTCAAGAATCCAAGTTCCTGTGCCTATCATAGTATTGCACCTTTAGACATGGAAATGTGCTCATCAATTAGGAAAGGTCAGCGTTTCTTAGGGCTGGGTGAGCGCAGAGCAGAATCTGTGTCCAGGCATCTTGACCTTTTGAGGTTTTCACCTCTCCCCACCACCTTTCCGTATCTTCCCCATAATTGCACACTTAGAGCTCCATCAACATGTGATCCTTTCCTTCCTTCTCTAGCCCCACCTCACTCTATCCCTCCTAACCAGCTCTCACACCTGCCATGTCATCAGCATTTCCAGAGCCAATATCCCACTTAAGGTCCTCTTATGTGAACTCTACCCCAATTGCACTCATCTCACACGCTAGTAAAGTAATGCTTAAAATTCTCCAAGCCAGGCTTCAGCAATATGTGAACCATAAACTTCCAGATGTTCAAGCTGGTTTTAGAAAAGGCAGAGGAACCAGAGATCAAATTGCCAACATCTGCTGGATCATCAAAAAAGCAAGAGAGTTCCAGAAAAACATATCTTTCTGCTTTATTGACTACGCCAAAGGCTTTGACTGTGTGGATCACAATAAACTGTGGGAAATTCTGAAAGAGATGGGAATACCAGACCACCTGACCTTCCTCTTGAGAAACCTGTATACAGGTCAGGAAGCAACAGTTAGAACTGGACAAGAAATAACAGAGTGGATACTAATAGGAAAAGGAGTCTGTCAACACTGTATATTGTCACCCTGCTTATTTCACTTCTATGCAGAGTACATCATGAGAAACACTGGGCTGGAGGAAGCACAAGCTGGAATCAAGATTGCTGGGACAAATATCAATAACCTCAGATATGCAGTTGACACCACCCTTATGGCAGAAAGTGAAAAACTACTAAAGAGCCTCTTGATGAAAGTGAAAGAGGAGAGTGAAAAAGTTGGCTTAAAGTTCAACATTCAGAAAACTAAGATCATGACATCTGGTCCCATCACTTCATGGCAAATAGGTGGGGAAACAGTGGAAAAAGTGGCTGACTTTATTTTTCTGGGCTCCAAAATCACTGCGGATGGTGATTGAAGCCATGAAATTAAAAGATGCTTGCTCCTTGGAAGGAAAGTTATGAGCAGCCTAGGCAGCATATTAAAAAGCAGAGACATTACTTTGCCAACAAAGGTACATCTAATCAAGGCTATGATTTTTCCAGTAGTCATGTATGGATGTGAGAGTTGGACTATAAAGAAAGCTGAGCACAGAAGAATTGATGCTTTTGAACTGTGACTCTTGAGAGTCCTTTGGACTGCAAGGAGATCCAACCAGTCCATCCTAAAGGAGATCAGTGCTGAGTGTTCATTGGAAGGACTGATGTTGAAGCTGAAACTCCAATACTTTGGCCACCTGATGCGAAGAGTTGACTCACTTGAAAAGACCCTGATGCTGGGAAAGATTGAAGGCAGGAGGAAAAGGGAACGACAGAGGATGAGATGGTTGAATGGCATCACCGACACAATGGACATGGGATTGGGTGGACTCTAGGAGTTGGTGATGGACAGGGAGGCCTGACATGCTGCAGTTCATGGCGTCGCGAAGAGTCGGACATGACTGAGCGACTGAATTAAACTGAACTACGTGAACTCTTGCAATAGACCCATGCCTGGTCTGCCTGACTCTGATCCTCCCTCTCCCTACATTTCTGTACCCAAATAACTGTGGCAGTAATCTTACACAGAAAATTTGATTTGTGCTGCCAAGTATCCCTCCCAAAATGGAGTTCAAGAAATGGTTCAGTGAATATAGTTATATATACCTCCTCTTGTCCCCCATTAGTACCCTTTTATTTTATGGTTTTTCAGATGTGTGACACTAGCGTACCTTCTTTCCCTGAGTCAGAAGAGACTCTGATCCTTTTCTTCTCAATGAGGAAAAAAAAAAAGAGAGGGTGGAGTTCTCTATTTAATAGAAATTCATCAAAGAATTTCACTTGCCCTTTACTCCCTATCAAATACAGTGACAAATAATATTTTCATATCATTGGCACTAGGCCCAGTCCTCACCTGGAGATGCCAGACTTTGATAGTTATGCCTCTATAGCAGGCATATAGCAGACATTCGTGTGTGCATGCTAAGTCACTTCAGTAGTGTCCAACTCTTTGCAACATGTTTCCCAACCTCAACCAACCTAAGCAATGTTCCCTTATATTCCCACCTTCCTATAACAAATCAACTTCTGTAGCACTTATTTATATTCTGCCTTGTAAACAGCACTCTTCAAGGAAACATGTGCCACTTGCTGTTGTTGTTGAGTTGCTTAATCGTGTCTGACTCTTTGCGACTCCATGGACTGCAGTACGCCAGGCTTTCCTGTCCACCATCTCCTGGAGCTTGCTCTAACTCATGTCCATTGAGTCGGTGATGCCATTCAAACATCTCATCCTCTGTCATCCCCTTCTCCTCCTGCCTTCAATATTTTCCAGCCTCAGGTTTTTTCCAGTGAGTTGGCTCTTCACATCAAGTGGCCAAAGTATTGGAGCTTCAGCTTCAGCATCAGTCCTCCCAATGAATATGGAGGATTGATTTCCTTTAGGATTGACTGCTTTGATCTCCTTGCTGTCCAATGGACTCTCAAGAGTCTTCTTCAGCACTACTCTTTGAAAGCATCAATTCCTCTGCGCTCAGCCTTCTTTATGGTCCAACTCTCACATCTTTACATGACTACAGGAAAAACCGTAGCTTTGACTAGACAGACCTTTGTTGGCAAAGTAATGTCTCTGCTTTTTAATACGCTGTCTAGATTTGTCATAGCTTTTCTCCCAAGGAGCAAGCATCTTTTAATTTCATGGCTGTAGTCACCATCTGCAGTGATTTTGGAGCCCAAGAAAATGAAGTCTGTCACTGTTTCCATTGTTTCCCCATCCATTTGCCATGGCTTATTCACTTCGTTGTATAGCAGAAATTAACACAATATTGTAAAGCAAGTATACACCATTAATTTTTTTTAATGAAGCAGTTTAGGCCATTAATCTGCACTTGCTTGATGATTGTTACTGTCAGTGTTCAGTCACTAAGGTGTGGCCACTCTTTGTGACCCCATGAACTACAGAATGTCAGGTTCCTCTGTCCTCCACTATCTCCCTGAGTTTGCTCAAATGCATGTCCAGAGTCCATCAAGCTATCTAACCATCTCATTCTCTACTGCTCCCTTCACCCTTTGCCTTTGATCTTTGCCAGCATCAGAGTCTTGGTGACATCTATAAAAACCAAAGGGTCTGGTATCGTGCACATTTATTATTTGTACAGCATCTTTACTGCTAGGAGGACCGTTCCTATTGTAGCTGGGGGTCCACACATGGCTCATGTGTGGTTTACTCCACTACCGGTTTCCATAAACAGTCACGTGTCTCATAGGCACTGGAGTATTCCACTTTAAGGGTATACCGAGTGGATTTGAAGAAGGGCATGGGAACCAAGATGCATCAATCAGAATTATATCTGCAACTTTCTGGCAAGAGTTATTCTTGATTATCTTTTTCTCAGAATAAAAGCTGTGAGGAAATATAAAGTGAAAGAGTTATGGTCATATTGCCTGTCACAGTGGCGAAAGTCATTTAAAGTAGGGAATAAAGAGGCCAACATGCAAAGATAATCAAGAGCCAAAAAACAGAAACATAGCAAGCCCTAATACCACTTGAACTCCAAGATCCTGCTTTGAACCATCTCTACCCTTGGATTCTCAGCTGCAAGAGCCAAAAATATCTCCCTTTCACTTAAGTTGACTTTCTGTCACATATGGTTTTCTTTACAGATGTCATCAAGGGAAAGGTAAAAGGAAGCTTGGGTTAAGGAAAGTAGACTTGTTTTGGAATCTGTTTTTATCACTTCCTAGATTATTGATCTTTGAACATTATAAAGTGTTCTCAGTTGCCAGCAAGGAAATCTGATTCTTGATTGCATAGGACAGGAGTTTATTAAAAAGGTTCTGAAATAGGAGAGAAAGAGGTAAAATTATCTCAATTAACAGATAATAGGATTTTGGAAAAGCCAAAATAATAAAGGGGAAAGCCACAGCCAACAATAAGAAAATTTAATTTTTTAAAAAGGCTACAATATCAACATAAAAAATAATCATCTCCATGAATATTCAAAGAGGCCATTTGCACTATATAGTGGAAAAGACAGCTCTATAATAATGAGAGAGATCAAACTTAGAAAGGAATGTCCGCACGTTTATAATTAAAACTGTAACACTCATGAAAGACACAAAAGGAGACTTGAGCAAGTAGAAAGACATATTATTGGAAGGAAGTCTCTACCCTTCCCCTTTGGTAACCATGTTTGTTGTCTATGCCTATGTCTCTGAGTCCAATTCTGTTTTATGAGTAAGTTCATTTGTATTATTTTTTAGATTCCACCTATAAGTAATATCAGGATTCCCTCATAGCTCAGTTGGTAAAGAATTGGCCTGTAATGCAGGAGACCCGGGTTCAATTCCTGAGTTGGGAAGATCACCTGGAGAACGAAATGGCAACCCACTCCAGTATTCTTGCCTGGAGAATCTCATGGACAGAGGAGCCTGGTGGGCCATGGGTTTGCAAGAGTGGGACACAACTTAGCAACTAAACCACCACCACCATAAGTGATATCATATGATATTTGTCTTTGTCTGACTTACTTCACTTAGTATGATAATCTTTAGGTCCATCCATATTGTTGCAAATGCCATTATTTCGTTCTCCCCCAGATACTTCATATCACTGGTACAAAAAATTTAGAACATTGTGTGTGTGTTCACATCAGACACATGTAATATAGTTGCTTCCCATTTTGTTCAACTAGAAGAATGCTATAACTTAATGAAAAATTTGCACAGCACCCTCTTGTCTAACCTTGACCTAGGTTCCTGGTTCCTTGATGTGCACAGGTGGAAAGCATTTGCTTTACCTTGCATAACTGGAAGTTTGAAAATCTCAATCTTTCACCGGCCATCAAAAAATTTGGTTAAGTAATATTCCATTATATATATATGCATGCATATATACACACACACAGAGACATATATATGTACAACATATTTTCTCTGTTGATGGAAACTTAAGTTGCTTTCTTGCCTCAACTATTGTAAATATTGCCTTCAAGGACAAGAGGCTTTACCTGCCTCATCCCCATTACTAAGAATCAGAGACTGAGCAATTCCCAAAACACAGAAAGGAATTCAAACACTGGACACAGAAATAAATGAACAATGTTCACCTCACTAGGCAAGTAACAACCTCCCTGTGTTTCATTTTCCTCACCTGTAAGATGATTAAACACCACCTAACTCCCAAGACCGCTGTGAGGACCAGAAAGGATGCAGTGTCTGTGAAATAGCACACAGTGTCCCTTGACCATCTTTCCTCTTTCTCCCTCCCTGCCTCCTTTCCTCCCTTCCTTCCATCCTTCTTATCTTACTTAGGTTGCTACCTCCTTTATTTCCTCAGGATAATATTTTCTTTACCTAGGGACACAAAGTAAATTAAATGTTTTGACATTGAATTGGATTGAATTGAATCCATATTTTCATTGGGAAAAAAACAAACGTTCCCTTTTCCCTTAGCTCTTCTTGTCCACCTGGCTTCGTAGGAAAAGAAATTAGCATTTGGCAATGCACAGCTGTCTGAGCCACAGGTGAGATATTAAAGCATTCCCACATGTACCAAATCCTCAACCTTTGATCAGTATGATGGGAACTTTCATTGCCCAATAAAGCAATAGACAGACTCTGCTTTATTGAAGTCAAGATTTCTCCTCATGAAATTGCTCCCCAGGAGAAAACAGCCCTGCATTTCCTGTCGGCTCCTCAGAGTCAGGTGGCCCTTCAGTCTTTGAATGCAGTGGGCTGAACTGACTCAGCAATGGTTAGCTGACTTTTAAGTCTCTCTTCCTGCCTGTCCATTCATAGCATCAACCAGAGGGCAAGAACTGTGTGTCATAAAGGTAACCACGGCTGGGTCAGTCTCTCCCACTGCCAGTCAGCATGATAATTTTGGAAGAAGTCTAGAGTATCTTTCCTTATGAGTATAGGAAATTTTTGTGATGAATGATGATTTTTATCTTTGGACTTCAAAGATTGACTCATGCAGGGAATGAGCAATCTATAGGTCAGATAGCCTACAACCCGATCATTTTCTTCCTTAGGTCAGGAATTCAGAGAACTAAACACCAACCAGCTATAAAAGACATCTATGCTGTCAGAGAAATGCCGGCTTAATGGGACCTAAGAGGAATTGTTTAAAATAACGCTGCACCATCTCCCCAAAAGTTTGTGTTGAAAAATGAACAGGTACAAAATTCAATGCCTAAACGATCTATACTTTGTACTTTACTTATAAACAAGGTTATTATTTTACTTGTTCTTCTTGTGGTTCAGGTATTTTGCAGCCACATTAACAAGTGTGACTACCTTTCATCTAATAATTGGACAAACATTTATTGAAAGCTTTCCATGTGTAAGAAACCATGCAGAGCCACAGGGCTACAAAGATAAAAATATTGGGTTGTCTAAGAAGTTTGTTTGGGTTTTTCCATAAGATACTATGACAAACCTGAACAAACTTTTTAGTCAACCCCATATATAGTACTCATAATATATTAACTCATAATGTTAATGCTATTAATAACCTGTAATACATCTATTAATTTACTTTTCACAGTGCTTTAATATATCCCAAGTCATTTTAATAATTCATCTGGTTTATTGTGATGTCCCTAATTAAAAAAAAAAATCAGTTTGCCATTTTATTTCATCCTCTCTTTCAGGAGATAATATGTTTAAGATGTTGTTGTTCAGTTGCAAGTCATGTCCAGCTCTTTGCAACCCCACAGACTATAGCACACAAGGCTCCCCTGTCCATCACCATCTCCTGGAATTTGCCCAAGTTCATGGCCATTGAATCAGTGATGCCATCCAACCATCTCAACCTCTGTCGCGCCCTAAGTTTAAGATACTTAGCCCATAAGCTCAAGAAATAGTAACACCCTGCCTCCCTCAGACACTTCATACAATCAGTACAAAGAATTTAGAATAGTGTATGTGTGTTCACATCAGACACAAGTCATACAACTGTTTTCCATTTTGTTCAGCTAGGAGGATGCCATAACTTAATGAAAAATATGCATGGCACCCTCCTGTCTTGCCCTGACCTAGGTTCCTAGTTCCTTGATGTGCACAGGTGGAAAGAGCTTGTGTTACCTTGCTTAATTTGAAGTTTGGAAATCTCAATCTTTTGCCAGCCATCAAAAAATAGTCATTCTCTTGTTCCACCATCATCTCAGCAGCCCTCTTGCACTGACTTCCACACCTGTTCATTCTATTAGGAACAAAAGAAAAGCAAAGGCTGTTTAAAATCCCTCTTCTTCAACAAGGCCTTCTGTTTTGAAATCCTGAAATGGTCCCTGGTCTATTCTCTTACCAGCTGTGGCCTTTTATCTCCTAAAGAGAATAGCCGACATCACACAAGGCAAGGCCATTGCACTTACAGACGCCATAAATATCTCCCCTAAATCCTCCATGATAAATTTCCCTCTGATTAGTAAAGCAGATATTGTTATGTGCACAGGGATCGGGGGAGGAGCGGGGTAGCTTTGCGGATACTAAACTAAGCCTCTGGAGATACCCCATCCCTCTCTCCAGAATTTCACTGCCCAACAGCTGGAGTCACAAAAACCATAGAAAATGAGTCTGGATTATCCACTCCCATTTTTTTTTTTAATATGGCTTTCAATTATGGACAGACTAAAATCTACTTATACAAATCAAAGCAAGTTGAATTTGTTAAAGGTAGAAAGAGGAACATGTCTCTGATTCAAATCACAATAGGTTTCTTACACCATAGCCTGAAAAGAAAAAAAAAAAAAAAAAAAGTCCTGTGAATAAAGAGCGAAATCAGAGCTTTCGGTTTTGTACATAAATTGGAAATGACTTTATCCCTAACTCCCATTCTGCTTTATTTTTGATTTGGGGGAAGACCTGTGCGTATACTGTCATTTCTTAAAAATAACAAGTTTCTATGTGTAAGTGTTGGTCTTTCCATAAATTCAGAAAGAATTGAGAAGGGAAAGAATATTCGTGGACCAAAGTTGAGAAGGTAATTTCAATCCTTACTGCCTGACTAAAGGAACCCAGATAATTCTGTAGTTGCAGTTGGTTTTTATTTATTTTTTTGGTTTTCCTTTTTTTAAAATTATTTATTTATTTGTTTTTTGGCTGCACTGCACAATTTGTGGGGATTTGGGATTTTAAGGGACTATTGTGGGACCAGGGATCAATCAGAGACTCTTGGCAGTGAGAGTGCAGAACCCTAACCACTGGACTGCCAGGGAATTCCTTTGATCTTCCTAACATATTTCATTTTTATTCAAATGAAAAAAGGAAAAGGTAGACTATTGTCAGGAAGTAAAAGGTAAAAATTAAAAATTATTTTTCTGTTCCTTACAATTTGGACCTTTATTTGTTGTAGGACATTAAAAATGTTTTTTTAATTTTAATTTGTATTGGATTATAGTTGATTTACGAGGTGTTCGTTTCAGGTGTATGGTAAATGGTTCAGTTATACACATACATGTATTCATTTTCTTTTAGATTCTTTTCTAATATAGGTTATCACAGAGTACTGAGCAGAGTCCCCTGTGCTATACAGCAGGTCTTCGTTGGTAATCTGTCTCTCTGTAGTAGTGTGTATATGGTCATGCCTTTGCTCTTGTATTTTTTTAAGTGACAGCCCTTTGTGATCTGCTGAAAAGAGGTGGAATGTAAATAATAAAATAACCCAAAGGTAAGCAAAGAGGCACCCACCCAGATATTCATTCCTTCTTGAGTCCTAGACAGTCAAGAAGAATTTGGACAATGGAAAGAAAACAAATTAAGCAAGAAGACAAGTAAACAATAACAGATAACTTTGAGGTCAATCCAGAGGAGTGGAAAACTATTCATTTACCTTGTCTGAGCCATCCATTCCACCTGTAACCCAAACCCCACCCCTCTCCCCAGTATATGTCCTCCCCTTCCCATCCTGTCTTAGAATGTGGCCCATAGGATACTATATTATTTCACTAAGGTGTGGAATTTATTCAAGTCCACACTTCGCTCAGACGAAGGGTTTGTGTCTTGCCCACTGCTCCAAGCTGGGAATTTGGTTGGATTACTCAGTTATCATGTACATTCTCTGTGTGTTCTCTGGGAACAGTTGGATGCTGTTTTCCTTGGCCGGAGAGATCCAGCTTTATTCATTGATTCAAGTACACTGTGGTACTGCAGGGAATGTTTCATGTGTCCTGGCTCTTAATGTAATACACTGAGGATGCAGGGAAAGCAAAACACAAGACTCTCCTGCCGGGTCCAGCCCTGCTGAAGGAGGCGGAATTCCCTGGCGAAGGCTGCCACCCTGCTGATTCAACCGCCACTCAGACTGCCATCAGAGGTTACTGGCTTTAGGCTGTAAGTTACAGGAAGCCTTTCGGCCTCTACATGGTTATTTATAGAGGAGTTTATAGGATTCTTCCACAACTCAAAGAGGAAAATCAAACAAATGTCACCTCCTATTATCGTGGCAAGTAAGTTCCACTCTGAAAATAGAAGCTGGAACTTTAACCCATTAACAAGTCAACCAATTCACTGATGTATTTATAGTTTAGCAACACTTTTACACTTAAAAAAAAAAACTTTCACAATTTACCCGCTCTAGAGAATTTTCCCTGATTAAGCACACCTTCTTTTGCACTCTTTGACACCTCTTTGTATGGCATGAATTTTTTTTTAATTTATTTTATTGAAGTATAGTTGATTTACAATGTTGTGTTAATTTCTGCTATACAGTAAAATGATTGTCATACATGTATATACATTCTTTTCTATATTCTGTTCCATCATGGTTTATCACAAGATATTGAGGACTAATGTTTTAATAACATATTTCAAGTCCCCAGAATTTAATTATTGATTATACTCACCCACTTTCTTATATTCCAGTCTTTTTTTCTCCTTCCTTCTTTCTCCCTTCCTTTCTTTCTATTATCTTTTCCAAGGACTAACATGTAACTTACAATGCGTCACTCACTGCTCAGAGAGAGAGATCTGGGTTCAGTCCCTGGGTCAAGAAGATCCCCTGCAGAAAGGAATGGCCACCCACTCCAGTATTCTTGCCTGGGAAATCCCATGGATAGAGGAGCCTGGTGGGCTACAGTCCATGGGGTCACAAAGAGTCATATGGGACTGAATGACTAACACTTTCACTTTTTTTCGTCTGGACTTGCCAGCATATATTGTTATTAAGAGGCTGAGTGTCGTTCCATATGTTTTTAGCTATATATTTTCTCCTGTAAAGCATCTGTTCCCATATTTTGGTCTTTCACTTTTAAATCTTTTTTCTACTTAGGCATTTGAATTTTCCTTAGTAGAGTCGTCTTTACATATTCTTGATACTAAACCTTTGCCAGTTATATGTATTACAAATGACTTTCTCTTAGTTTGTAGCTTGCTTTTCCACTTTCTTCAGTAATTCTTCTGATGAACAAAACATCTTAATTTTAATAAATTAAAATCATAAATCTTTTATTTTATGGTTAACGCTTTTTGTGGCTGTTTAAGAAATCCTTCCCTACCCCAAGGTCGGAAAGATACCCACCTATATTTTTCTACTGAGTGTTTGAAAGTTTGCTTTTGACATTTAAATCCCTAATCCATCTGGAGTTGATTTTTGGGTATGGTGTAAGGGTGGGATCCAAATTCATTTTTTTCCAAATGGACAACCAGTTTTTCCAGCTCCTTTTATTGAATAATCCCTCTTTTCGCCACTTAAATGCCAGGCCACCTCTGCCCTCATTAAAGTTCCACATATGCATGGATCTATTTCTGGGCTGTCTATTCTATTCAACTGGTTCACGTGTCTACACCTGCAACGTGCTATTTTGGTAATAGCACAGCTCTTAAGGGATTCCCAGATGGAACAGTGGTAAAGAATCTGCCTGCCAATGCAGGAGACTCAGGAGATACGGTTCGATCCCTGGGTCAGGAAGATCCCCTAAAGAAGGAAATGGCAACCCACTACAGTATTCTTGCCTGGGAATTCTCATGGACAGAGGAGCCTGGCAGACTATCGTCCTTGGGGTCGCAAAGAGTTGGACACAACTGAGCACACACACACACACTCACGCACCCACATGTGTGAACACAGCTCTTATAGTCAGATCTTGTCACTTATAACCAAAGGAACTGGAGCAGATCTCCTGACAATTGTGTTCTTTTTTCCCATTTGTAACACACAAATAATAATTCCTACTTTACAAGAATGCTGTGAACATCAAAGAGATACCTGCAGAAGTGTTTTATAATCTATAAAATTCTGTAAAAACATCCTATATGGTTGGGCTTCTGACGTGGCACTAGTGGTAAAGAACCTGCTTGCCAATGCAGGAGATACAAGAGATGCAGTTTCGATCCCTGAGTCAGGAAGATTCCCTGAAGGAGGGCATGGCAACCCGCTCCAGTATTCTTTCCTGGAGAATCCCATGGACAGAGGAGCCTGGCAGGCCACAGACCATGGAGTCACAAAGATTTGAACACAACTGAAGTGACTTAGCACCCACGCAGCCTATATAGTTCCTTTTATAAATGCTCTCAAAGTATTTCTTTCTTCCTTTATTTTCTTGTCTTTTAGAATTCTTTTGGTTGTTAGCAACAGAAAACCTGACTGACACTAGCTTTAAAAATAAAATTTATTGACCAACATAACTTAAGTATTTTAGAGGCAGGGCCACCCTTATGTGACGCTTCAAACAGTGACTCTTTAGAGATTCCCAGAAAGATTTTTCCATTTCTCCTCCTTGAATCCTGCGGTGTTGCCTTTCTTTGGACACCCACAGAGTAGCTGTCAGTGGCCCCTGAGTTTGCACGTGTTCTTATTCACTCCAGCCTTAAGACAGCTTCCCTGCAGGTGGCTTTCAGAAAAGAGAGAGGAAACTTCTTTCCCAGACACCCAGAGGAGTGTTCTCAGCCTCACATCTTGCAGCCCTCCTCTGGGCCACGTTCTCAGTTCTCACCCCGGCACCGGGAGGACAAGATGGTATGTGCAAGTGGGGCCATTTCCCCGAATGCATGGAAGGGTGAGCAAGGGTTGAAATATCTGATTATTATTACTACAAGGAAACATGCCGGTGGCGCTAATGGTAAAGAACTCGCCTACCAATGCAAGAAACTTGCATAAGAGACATGGAATCGATCCCTGGGCTGGGAAGGTCCCCTGGAGGAAGGCATGGCAACCCACTCCAGTATTCTTGCCTGGAGAATCCTATAGACAGAGGAGCCTGGCAGGCTACAGCCTACGGGGTCGCAAAGAGTCAGACACGATAGAAGCGACTGAGCAAGCACACACAAGGAAGCAGAGAATGAATCCTTGGGTGGGTGGACTCTCATAGCAAATGGTCATTACATTTTTATTTGAATTTTTTTAAATAGAATAACACATGTATATGGTCACAGATCAAGTCATGAAGAAATGTTAAGCATGAAACTAGCAAGGACCTCTCTTACCAACCCCAGTCCTACTCCTAGAGTGAAGCTCTTAACTCTTCTGCCTTGGGTTCTCCTAATGACTGCTGTCTTAATTCTAAATTGGCTTTTTAGGCTCAGTCTCTTTATGAAATGAGCTTTGCCACTAGAATACATGTATCCTTCTCCATTCCTTACTTCTTACTTATTTTAAGTCTAGAGTAATGCTATTCTTTTAAAATAGTCTATTGCTTATCTTTGTGATTATTCTAAATATATATATCTATATTCTCCTTCCATCAGTTTTAATTAGTATTTCAACTTTCTTCTCTGAAGAATTTTAGCCACTTTTCCCTCTTCTCCACCCTTGCCCTCCTTTCTCTTCCCCTTTCTGTCAGATCTGTTCTGACTTTTGCATCATCAAGTGTATGAACATACACATTCTACCTTTCCACAATAAACAGGACTTTCCTGCTTCTGTACATATAACAAATTGAATTTGCAAAAAAATTTTACCATCAGTCAAATTTTCTGTTAAAATAATATTTTTCTTCCTGTGCGTCCAGTGTTACTCAAAGTAGACCACTCACCAGTGAAAACAAAACACGCACCAGTAGCAAGGTTAAATGGAGTCTGTTTATTGTATTTTTTTCAATTGTGTTTTTAATTTTGTACTCTTGGGATCATAACTTTCTACTACAGATTTCATTTTCATTTTTCTTAGAGCTTCTAATTTTCCTTGTTTTCTGCAATTATCCCTTCATCCATAACTTCTAGTGCCTGGATTTTTTTTTCCAGTGAGAAACCTCTTTATCTGGATTTCTTTTTAAAAAAGAAACAAACCTTAATTTGTTTGTTGAGATATAGCTAATTTACAATGCTGTGTTAGTTTCAATGTAAAGTGATTCAATTATATGTTTAATTATAAGTATTGAATTATATATTCAATTATATATATATATAATTGAATCACTTTACACTTGAAACTAACACAACATTGCAAATTAACTATATCTCAACATATATATATATATATATTCTTTTTCAGATTCTTTTCCATTATAGGTTATTACAAGATGCTGAATATAGTTCCCTATGCTATTCAGTAGGTCCTTGTTATTTACCTACTTCATATACAGTGATCTGTTTAGGCTAGTTCCAATCTCCTGATTTATCATCCCATACCAAGCTGGAGTATTTTCTCTCCAGGCCTGCTTTATGCTGCTTATCTGGGACCTGCCTTCTCTTCTCTTCTGTGTGGGTCCCCTTCTTTTCTAAATCCTACATCTTCCATTTCTTGTATCTTTGCTATGTTATTTAAAGTTGATTGAAGTCACAACTTCAACTAACTTTCTGGGGAAGAAAAATCACTAAAAGATCAATAGTACCCTTCCTTGCTGTCAGAAAATATCTTTATCTTTTGCTCACACCTGTTTGGTATGTGTTTCAGGATGTTGAGGAACAATGCTTCATAGCCGTGTAATATTCAGTTGCTGCATATGTCTGATGTCAGTGTGATCCTTATTCCTTTATATATATGGCTTATTTCCTTACCAGAGAGTTTATGAACATTCCTTTATCCTTGATGCACTTTAGCCTGCCAGGCTCCTCTGTCCATGGAATTCTCTAGACCAGAATACGAGAGTGGGTAGCCTATCCCTTCTCCAGCAGATCTTCCCAACCTGGGAATCAAACTAGGGTCTCCTGCATTGCAGGCAGATTCTTTACCAGCTGAGCTACCAGGAAAGCCCCCATAATTTAATCAGAACATTATATATATATATATATAATATTGAACATTAATATAATATAATATAATATAGAAGATTATTATATAATATTATATATAACGTTGTTAATATACATATAATGTTATATATATAATGCTGTTAATGAATTAAATATATATATATAATTTATCTTGCTTAACAATTTGTGAACCCCTTCAACCTAAATATTTTGGGAAGTCTCATGTGACATTTTAAAATATATATATCTTCTCTCTATTCAGCGCTCTGTGGTGACCTAAACGGGAAGGAAATCCAGAAAAAGAGGGGCTATATGTATACTTATAGCAATTCACTTTGTAGTACTGCAGAAACTAACATAACATTGTAAGCACCTCTACTCCAATAAAAATTAAAAATAAAATAAAAGATGTTTACCCATGAATAATAAAATTAAAAATAAAATATAATCTCCAACTTTCCTTTTTTAACATGCCATATATTGATCTCCTTGTTTTTTTTTTTTTATTTTGCATACCCACACATAAAATACTTAAGTATATACACATCTGTGCATTCATATACCACCACCGGATGAATATAAGGAATACTCTAGCATTTCAGATGCCAATACCCTCATAAATCAAGGTACCATTGGTTAGCTTTGCCTGTTCTTGAACTTACTGTAAATGGAGTAATGCACATATACACTGTCATTTGTCTGACTTCTTTCACACAACATGATGTCTGTGAGATGAATCAGTGATTCAGAATATCAGCAGTTAGTTCCTTTTTTAAATTGCTTTAGAATATTCCGTGTTTCACAATTTATTAGTGCTCCTCTTGGTGAGCATTATGAGTTGTTTATAGTTTTAGACTATTATGAAAAATGCAAATGCAATCATTCTTAGACAGGTCTTTTGATTGACATATGTACTGATTTCTTTTAGGTATATGTCTATAAGTGAAATTTCTGGGTCACTATATTTAATGTTATAAGAAACTGTCAAACATTTTTCCAAAGTGTTGTCGTACAGTCCCACCAGCAGCATATGAGAGTCACTCCACGGCTCACTTCGTTTTAATTTGGGCCATTCTGATGGATTTAAGATGATATTCCATTATGGTTTTAATTTTCATTTTTTCTGATGAGTAATGATACTGAACACTTTTTCTTATGCTTGTGATCTTTTGGATATCCTTTTTCATAAAATGCCTACTCAAATCTTTGATCCACTTTAAAACTGAGCTACATGCATTTTCTCATTTTTATGTAGGACGTTGTATATATTTTGGGCACAAGTACTTTTTAAATGTATGGATTTTGAGTATCTTTTTGCATTCCATGGTTTTTCTTTTAACTCTCTTGATGATATTTTTCTATGAATAGAAGTTTTTAAATTCAAAATCCAAACTCAGCCTTTTCATTTATGATTAGTGTTTTGTGTCTCTGGTTAAAAAATATTTTCTTAACCCCAAGTTTATGAAAATATTCTCCTGTAATTTCACCTGAAATGAAGTGAAAGTCACTCAGTTGTGTCTGACTCTTTGCGACCCCATGGACTACATAGTCCATGGAATTCTCCAGGCCCGAAGACTGGAGTGGGTAGCCTTTCCCTTCTCCAGAGGATCTTCCCAACCCAGGGGCCTAACCGAGGTCTCCCACATTGCAGATGGATTCTTTACCAGCTGAGCCACAAGGGAAGCCCAAGAATACTGGAGTGGGTAGCCCATCCCTTCTCCAGGGGATCTTCCTGACCCAGGAATTGAGCCAGGGTCTGCTGCACTGCAGGTGGACTCTTTAGCAACTGAACTATCAGAGAAGCCCAATTTCACCTGAAACCTTTATTTTTTAATCTTTCATATTTAGGTTTTAATCCATCACACATTAATTTTTGTGTGTTATGTGAGACAAAAATCAAGGTTCATTTTTTTTTTCATAAAAATATGCAGTTGTACCATTTTTAATGGAAAAGTCACTCTCTCCACTGAATTGCCATAGCACTTTGGCTACACATCAAGGATCTTTGTATGTATGAGTACCTTTCAGGACACTTTATTCTCTCCCATACATCTATTAGCCTAACCTTGTACCAGTAGTACTTAATCACTGTTTTCACTCTAATAAGCTGTGCTGCAGTTTTGTCCTTTAACTTTTTTTCCAAAATTGTCTTAATGATTCTAGGTCTTTTATATTTCCCTACGTATTTTAGAGCCAGCTTGTCAATTTCCACAAAATATCTTGCAATTATTTGATTGAGTCTGCCTGTGTGCTAAGTTACTTCAGTAGTATCTGACTTTTTGTGATGCTATGAGCCGTAGCCCACCAGGCTTTGTCCATGGGATTCTAAAAGCAAGCATACTGGAGTGGTTTGCCATGCCCTTCTCCAGGGGATCTTCCCAACCCAGGGATCGAACCAGCATCTCTTATGTCTCCTACCTTGGCAGACAGGTTCTTTACCACTAGCACCACCTGGGAAGCCCATTATTTGATTAGAGTTGTATTAATTCTATCGTTCAATTTGGATAGACTTAAGATCTTTTTAAAAAAACAATCTATGAATATGGTGTGTCTCTGCATTAATCTCCAATTATTTTAGGCATATTTATTTTCTCTCAGCAATGTTTTATAGGCTGAAGTCTTACATTTTGCATTAGATTTATTCCTAGGTGTTTGATCATTTTTTATACTACTGAGCATGGTAAATTTTAAATTTCAATTTTCATCTATTTTTCTCTAGTGTATAAAATATTTAAAATATTTGAGTTTTGTATATTAGGTGTGTACCCAGTGTTCATACTATCTTCACTTGTTACTTGTCATGGTTTCCTTGTAGTTTCCTTTGGATTGCCTGTATTCCAATAAAAATATATACATGTTCTATATTTATTCCTATATTCTTATTTCACCTGTGAGCAGCAATGGTTTTTAATGGTTTATATGTTTTTCTTATGCTTTTTCTTCTTCCTGCTTCTTTTGTGTACTAGGTAATTTCCTTAACTTTATTTTCCATGAACTTTTAGCTTTGTTTTTAATTTTGATATTCATATTATTGCTCTGTAAGAATTTCTTATCCTTTTATTTTTTAAAGATATCCTATGGTCATTTTGTGGCTACAATACAATCTCAAATTACTCTAATTATATTACTTTTGTTATATTTGTTTCCTGAGTAGTATATTTTTTTTCCTCCATGATTAAGTTTACCATTTTCTTGTTTAATCTTTGTCTTTCATGTCATTTATTCTCATATATCTATTGATTCTTACTTGTCCATTCATATTTAAGAAATAACTTCTTAGTTAATAAGGATTTCCTCTGCTTTTATGTCTCTTTTTCCTTCATTCTCTCTCTTGAATGAAAATATGCTTGGCTACCAAGCATGAGGTACAGCAGAACAGGGAGATGGGTGACCTGGCTTTGGATGAGTGAAAGGAAACACTCAGACTATTTCCCCCTCTGTGGTAAGAACGTAAGAAGGGCCTACATCTGTGATGCCAATATCTACACTAAGCATTTTCCTAAATGGTTCATTCCACTTCTTCGGAGAAGCAGCCTCCATATTTGGATAAGAAATAAAAGCCTGGTTGCTGGTACCAGGTGAGGAGGGTTGAAGGCCACTACTTATAGTTTGGTCCCACAAACATACGTTCTGTCACTTCTCCGAATCTCCCTTGAACTATATTATATCTAGCAGTGGCTTTACTATGCACTATGTCCCTCAAAACACTAGAAAAACAGAAATAGAATCTATTTTTAAAAATATTTCCCTTGAGGAATAGGAGCTGTCAACTTAAAAAAAAAAAAAACACAATGTGAGATTTGATTTAAATTTTATTTGGGGCAGAATGAGGACTCTAGCCTGGGAGACAGGCTCTCAGATATCTCTGAGAAACTTCTCCCTAAAAGTAGGGAGGAAGGTCAGTGTAAATGTGGTTTTCATGAAGGGGCATATGTGCAATCAAGCACACATTTTGGCAGAAGGTTGCTGGTAGGCACGTGGTCGTGGTGCTTTCATTAATAATGTGTCTGTTAATAGTTTTAGTGCTTTCTTATATATGAGAAGATGTGAGTAATAAAGCTCATAAAATCTTCTCCTGAAAATATCTATCTGAAGGCCTATTCTGCCAGTTTGTTCCAGAGCACAGAGTGGCTTATTCCTGATCTCTGCCCTGAATTCCTTCCAGGCAGTGTTGAAGGTCAGTGCCTGCAGTGGTTAGTGACTTCATTCTTATAGAACTAGGTGGAGAGAGGCAATTTCTAGTTATTAGGGCTAAAGATATGTGCCAAAAGAGGCTTTATTTTAAAAAATTATTTTTCACTCTTCAGTGAAACTTCAATGTTTGTGGTACTTGCAGATATTTGTTCTCTATGTTGATGCCAAGATTAGCTTAAGTTTGTAATGTGTGTGTGTTGGGGGGCGGGAATCATTAGAAGCATTAGAACAAAACAAACACCAAAATATGTGAAAAGTATGTTATGTCTGAATAAAGGGAATAATTTAGGATGATATTTTCCTGTATGCAGTTTTTTATCATAAAAATTTTACAAACCTAACTTTGAGAGTGAGTAGTAAAGAAAAAAACCATTAAAAAATGAATGAGATCAAAGATTTATCTAAACCAATGTCTAGAAAGTATATATAGTGACTGGTTCTGGCAAAGGCTAATGTCTGCACCATCTTTGCCCCTTCAAAAATGAAAATATATGCTTCAGTGTTGACCTAAAGGTTCTAAAAATCCTCAGACATCAAAGAAAGATGCAGCTGTTTGCTACACAGAATTTTGCTAAGGGCGTTTTATAAGGATTATTCCAAAAGTGTTGAAATAAGAATGATTGTCTGACTAACCTGCAATTAACCATAACATTAAGCTACCCCAAGTGTTCCAGTCCCTTAAAATTCTGTATAATTACTATCTTCCCAGTACCTCATGCTTACCTCCTTAGGGTTCTTTGCCAGTGTGTTATTCTATATTTTAAACCACCAAAATACAGGCCAGGGACCCAAAGCTGAAGAACAAAACCCAACTTCTCTGGATACATTAAGAACTATGAGATCTGCTTCTCTGGGAATTAGGAGACATGCTCCAGTAACCTCAGCACAGGGAGTTATTGTGGCCCAAAGAGGTGACATTAATGTTACAAAAGTACTGGAATATTTTACTTATTTTCCTTTTACATTAATTTTCATTGGAGTATATTTGCTTTAAAATATTGTGTTAGTTTCTACTGTACAGCAAAATGAATTAGCCAGACATATACATAAATCCCCTCCCTTTCGGACATCCTTCCCATTCAGATCACAGTGCATTAAGTAGGGTTCCCTGTGTATACAATAGATTCTAAATGGTTATCTATTTTATACATAGTATCAATAGTGAATATGTATACTACTATGTATAAAATAGATAACCCACAAGGACCTACTGTATAGCACAGGGAACTATATTCAATATCTTGCTAATAATCTATAATGAAAGAGAATGTAAAAAATACATATATATATGTATATCTGAATCACTTTGCAATACACCTGAAACTAACACAACATTGTAAATCAACTATATTTCAATAAAAATAAAAACAAAAGCACCAGTGATCTTCTTGGCTATCTCTGTACCAATCAGAATCCTAGCATGTGAGCAAGATTTCTCTGCAAAGTGTGATAGAGGACACAACAGAAGAAAACAAGGTCTAACTTCGAGAAGGTTAACACTCAGGAGAGCCCACATATAAACCTAGCAAACCATGTAAAATCTTACTAACAAGTTGTGTTAGAACCCTCATCAGGATGAACTATGTGGGAAGGTAGAGTATAAATGCTCAAGGAAATGAGAAAATTCAGAGAGGAATTTGAATTATACCCAGCTTTTTATGCAACTATAATACAGGCCTCAGCTAGGGACTAAAAGAGATTCAGATGTTCCTTGGGACATCTGGCAAAAGGGCAGTGTCAGCCTCTGGAAACCGATTTGCATGAAGACTGAGAAATCTGGGAGAGAACTGGTCCCAAGGGAGGGACGACCCAGGCATGATGAAGTGACTCAGTAAAAAAAGTCTTAGTCATTGGATGAGGAAGATAATTCTGAACACAGCAAGTCTGAGATTTATCCTCAGCTTAACCCCAATTGAGCTTCATCTGAATATTATGGAAAGCAAATAGTTCCAAGTAAATGCTGAAACAGTTGTTTTACTTTGTAAACCTAAACATCTCTACTTTAGGATCCCCGATAACAGAACTTAGCAGAAAAGGGAATGTCTCTCCACCACTTTTCCACAGGTCATCACACAGAGTTGGTGTCCTGAGGACACCAGTGTGGTGCCTGGGAGAGCTAGTGCTTTTTCTATCATGTCTTGACAAAAGTTTGAGGGTAGTCAATCAAGAAGAAATGCCATGCCTTTAGCTGAGGAGCAGAGACATGGTACCCAGTATCTGAGACAGGCTTTTATACCCAGCTCAGCATTAACAGATGCTAATAAAAGAACGCTGAGCCAGCTGAACCACAGGTAAGAATGCAAGCCTGGAAGAGCAGAAATGTATCTGTCATGTCCAGGAGAGCAGCAGCAAGCTCAACTTAAGAACTTCTGTACCCAGTACCATGGGATCTGACTTTGTGGCCAAATGAGAATGCAGGGGAAGAACTCCTGTGGGGAAAGAATTTCCAGGGATCTAGGGGGTCTTATGTTCACATAGGAAGATATAATATAGTGACATTTAAGTCTTTAACATTAGCATATCTCAGTCTATCTTCAGGAAGAAAAGGTCTTAAGAAATCTAGCATGTGCAATTGTTATTTCACAAAGTAAAGGAAAGATTGCTTTTAGCTGTGATCTTCAATATTAGGTCAACAGTGACATAAAAAATGGCATTAAATGTGTGTAAAGAAATAGTGTAAAAATGCTCCCAGGATGATTCTTTATTCTACAGAGACTTTAGAGAATCACAATCTTAGGTGACACAAAGGTAGAAACCAAGTAGACCAATCATCTGATTTTCAAATACAAATGAGACTAAGGAGAAAGAAAGTCAACCATTCGTTGGTGGTAGAACAGATGGTAGAACAGAAATCTTCCAACCGCTGGCCCAGGACTCTTTGAATGGCACCATGAGGGCTCAGGAAAACCAAATGAGAAATAATAAGCCTGACTTTCTGACTCCTAGATAGTGTCAGCAAATTACCTATAGCCATTCTATTATGAGAACTGTCAAAATGCTCTCTTCTTGAATGTGAAGAGGCTTACCTACATTTCTGCCAGTTTGGAAATGTAGTTTCTTGAATAAATTTCTGATATGACTCCTTAAAAATGACATACAACATTAGACTTAGCTTCAGTAGAGAAAAATGTTGCACAATTTTTTGTTTCCACCGGGGGTTTTGCTTTTAGGAATGGATGAAGAAAACACGGCAGGAAATGAAGAAAAACGTCGTTGAGTTGCTTTGTCATGTCCAACTCTTTGCAACCCCATGAACTGTAGCACATCAGGCTCCTCCGTCTTCCACTGTCTCCTGGAGTCTGCTCAAATTCATTTTGAGCCTGTGATGCTATCTAACCATCTCATCCTCTGCCATTCTCTTCTCCTTTTGCCTTCAATCTTTCCCGGCATCAGGGTCTAGTCCAATGAATCAGCTCGTCTCATCAGGTGACCAAAGTATTGGAGCTTCAGCTTCAGCATCAGTCCTTACAATGAACATTTAGGGTTGATTACCTTTAGGATTGACTGGTTTGATCTCCTTGCAGCTCAAGGGACTCTCAAGAGTCTTCTCCAGCACCACAATTTGAAAAGTTCTTTTTTTTTTTTTCGAAGAAAGAAGAAATAAATGCAGGCAAAAACAAGAACCAGAATGAGGAATAAAAAGTAAGAGTAAGTAAGTAGAGGAGAAAGAGCCAAATGAGAACTCTGGAGTCTCCGTAAGAATGAGATGGATGGGTAAACTCCGCTAAGAGTATGTTGAACGTGAAGTATTTTAACTGGTGTGATTTACTTGACATAAGTGACAGAGCGAAACGGAAATAATAATCATCTGTCAAACAATCAGGTTGACTGTTTCTTGACTGTCCTGGATACTGTTTTCTTGGTTTTTTTTAACCTAACCTGGCTGTTTCCCTGACCAGTCAAGTCAAAACAGACACCCAATTTGTACATGTCAACACAGGCTTGCTCTCAAGTTAATGGCTCAGAGTCTGAGTCACTGCACTGAGAACCCCAGATCCTTACTTTTCTCTTCTTTTAAATTAGAATGAGATGGTCTCTGTTTATACTTTCATTAAACAGAGCCACATGATTACAACCTTTCCACCGGGGGTTTTGCAGAGAATTTATTAACATGAGCCAGAGTCCTGGACTACAAGGCTGCTTGGTTGTGAGCCAGGAGTGGCTGAGATATACTCTTGATTTGCTATTTTTCCTCATGAGCTCTGGTTTAATGGGTTGCTTTTAGAGGCTTCGAGGGGCTTGTGTCTATCTATTGAAAGAAGAAAGAAAGATATGAGTATTTCTTCCATGTGGTCTAAATGTTTCTGTTATTCTTATGTTAGCAGAGATTTGATTTGAAGCCTGAAGTTTCTCTTTCAGTTGTCCTGGGAAAAAATAATGCACAGATTCCTGGGAAGTGGTGGAGGTTCATTAATTTGTGATATTTTATTGCATGTGATAATCAGCCTGGAATTTTCTTAAGGGTATATTCTTTTTATTTCAAAGATCCTCTCCTCTTCAAACTGTCCTTTGAGATCCAGCTTCCACAAGGATCACCTTGACTGCCCCCCAACACCTGAAAATCCACACAGTCTTTGAAATTAATCTTTCCTTCCTCTGTATTCTTAGCACTGTCTTCTGCATCCATTCATCAACAGATGAATGGATAAAGATTTGGTATATACATTCAACAGACTATTATTCAGCCATCAAAAAGAATGAAATAATGCCATTTACCCCCTGCAATGCAGGAGTCCCTGGTTCAATTCCTGGCTTGGGAAGATCCTCTGGAGAAGGAATATTCTACCCATTCCAGTATTCTCGGGCTTCCCTGGTGGCTCAGACAGTACAGAATCCACCTGAAATGCAGGAGACTTGGGTGCAATCCCTGGGATGGGAAGATCCCCTGGAGGAGGGTGTGGCAACCCACTTCAATATTCTTGCCTGGAGAATCCCCATGGACAAAGGAGCCTGGCGGGCTGCAGTCCATGCGCTCACAAAGAGTCAAACAAGACAGAGTTACTAAAAACACAGCACACACACAGCGACACAGATGGACCTAGAGATTATCCTACTAAATGAAGTAAGTCAGGAAGAGAAAGACAAATACCATATGATATCACTTATGTGTGGGATCTAAAATATGACACAAATCAACATATCTAACAAACAAAAACAGTCTCACGTGTGGTTGCCAAGAGGTGGCAGATGGAGGAGCAAAGGATAAGGAATTTGGGATTAGCAAAGGTAAACTATTATATATAGAATGGATAAATTATAAGGTTCTACTGTATAGCACAGGGAACTATATTCAATATCCTGTGAAAATGGCAAGAGAAAATAATATGGAAAATATATATATACATATCCATATATATATATAACTGAGTCACTTTGTTATACAGCAGAAATTAATACAACATTGTAAGTCAACTCTACTGCAATAAAGTTTTTAATCAGTTCAGTTCAGTTGCTCAGTTGTGTCTGATTCTTTGCGACCCCATGAACTGCAGCACACCAGGACTCCCTGTCCATCATCTACTCCCGGAGCTTACTCAAACTCATGTCCATCAAGTCGGTGATGCCATCCAACTATCTCATCCTCTGTCATCCCCTTCTCCTCTTGCCTTCAATCTTCCCCAGCACCAGGGCCTTTTCCAATGAGTCTGTTCTTCAGCCACTTCGCAGGTGGCCAAAGGATTGGAGTTTCAGCTTCAGTATCAGTCCTTTCAATGAGTATTCAGGGTCAATTTCCTTTAAGATTGACTGGCTTGATCTCCTTGCAGTCCAAGGGACTCTCAAGAGTCTTCTCCAGCACCACAGTTCAAAAGCATCAATTCTTCGGTGCTCAGCTTTCTTTGCAGTCCAACTCTCACATCCATAGGTGACTACTAGAAAAACCATTGCTTTGACTAGACGGAACTTTGTCGGCAAAGTAATGTCTCTGCTTTTTAATATGCTGTCTGGGTTGGTCATAACTTTTCTTCCAAGGAGCAAGCATCTTTTAAAATAAAAAAAAATTTTAAGTTCAGTTTTATTAAATGCCATAACTGATACCTTTGTGATGGTATCCCCTTCTCTGTGAGAAGGAAAAGAAAATCAGAAGAATAGGAAAGGGTCATCATCACACCCCAGAATACCTCTCCTTTCCCCTTCCTCTAGGCAGTCTACCTTACTCCTCATGCTCCCAAGCCTCTGTGATGTCTTGCTGGTTTTATACTCAGTCCCTATTCAGCTGTGCAGCCTGTTGTTCTTGCCAGAGCTCAAGTATCACATTCTGAGATGAAATTTTCTAAGTCTATTCCTCCTTTAGGACTTCCCAGATGGCACTAATCATACAGAACCTGCCTGCCAATGCAGAAAACATAATAAGATGAGGGTCTGATCCCTGGGTCAGGAAGATCCTCTGGAGGAGGACACGGTAACCCAGAAAGTGTTCTTGCCTGGAGAATCCCATGGACAGAGAAGACTGGCAGGCTGCAGTCCAGAGGGTTGCAAAGAGTCAGACATGATTACAGTGACAGCACACATTCCTGCTTTTAAATATGGTTAAGACATGTGTAATTAAATAACAAAAATACATATATACAATCAGCATGTATGTGTGGCCTTATTTTTCATTTATGACTTTAGTAAAATTATAGATAGATAGAGATAGAGATACAAAGAATAGAGCAGTGAATCTTTTGACTTCCTATTTACCTTCTCTTATGATGAAGTAATCAAATTCATCATGAAACCCTGAAAAGGATGTTAAGTCCTTGGTAAAACTGAGATGTTGTGTTGTTCAGAAAGAGTAGATGTTGACAGTGAAACCAGTAGGCCAATCCGTAGGGGGAGAAAACACAGGGCTGACTGAGACAAGCCTGGGCCAAGGAATAATTTTTGAGGGTTTATGTGGAATATAAGGAGCCAGCCTCTCATCTCATCCCCCTGTAGCCTCTATTCCTACTTCTCATCATCTTCCTGTTTCCCTACCTTTCCCTCCAGAGGGGGACCACATAGAGAAATTGAACAGGCAGCAGCCCCTCACTCTCACCACTGACAAGGTTTAGAAAGGAAGCAGAAGAAATCTGTGGTTCTGTCCTTTCAGGGGAAGGTGAAATCATTTTCAAATGGCTTCATATATGTTATCTCATTTGATCCTTGCAATAATTACCCAGTAAGATGAAAAGCAATTTTTCTTACCTGCCCTCTTCCTCCTATTCAGTTAAAGAATCTTAGGGCTAAAAAGATTTATGAGAATTGTCCAAGGTCACAGGATTGATGAGAGTACAGCCTGGCTTTCTCTCACCAAAGATGGCATTGGCTTTACTTCTCTTTCTAATTCTTGGCTTACCCATGACAGGTCTATGCTAGTAAGATGAGCACTATTTATTGGGTGCTTTATGGATCAGACAGACTCTTGTGAACTGGGGTGACTCAGGTTAAGTCAGACTTTTGTGAACTGGGGTGACCTGGGTTAACAAACCATGAGGCATGACTATTTTATTAGAAAACTTTGTTCTGGGATCTAAACAACTGATTTACATACAATATTTTAGTACACAGCTCCTTTTAAATTGAGGACTGCCTGTACTAAGCTTCTAAGGATAGAAAGATAGTCTTTTTTATTTTTCCTGTTCTGCTTTTGGAAACTACCAACAAGGGTGCCAATTAGCACCAGATGGGACAGGGACTGTGTGATGTGGAACTCCAACCACTGGGGACTGGAAGACATCCACTAATGTATTAAGCAATCGAAGAGTCAGAAGTTGGGCAGGATTGGAGTTTGGCACAATGTAAAGTTCTGATCTGTAAAGGCTTAACTTTATATACAAAATCTGTCTCTTCTTCATTCACTGCCTGTGAGGAATAGCAAGGGAACAGGGAATTCCAAACTCTAGTACTTTTGCAGCCATAAGACTTTCATAAGCATATTGCCTTTCTCCTTGAATCTTTTCTCCATGTTGAAGTTGAACTAATACTTAGAGAATCAGTAAGTAAAGGTACAAATGCTCATTTCCTTGAAACCTTGGATTTTTAAGTATATAATTCTTTCTTTGTTGTCTTTACATTTACAAACATTTTGATTTTTGAAATTAGAACTTTGCATCTGTGCAAAGTCAACTGTGGACCTGATGCATTCAGGTCAGTTCAGTTCAGTCGCTGAGTTGTGTCCGACTCTTTGCGACCCCATGAACCGCAGCATTCCAGGCCTCCCTGTCTATCACCAGCTCCTGGAGTTCACCCAAACTCATGTCCTAATGTCATCTAATGTCCTCATGCATTAGATAGCACAAGCTTAAAGGTGATTCTAATGTAAATGGCATATGTTTACTGAAAACACTGATATGTGAAGCAATCTAGGAATTTCTATTGATATTCTCCAGAAAAATGTCTATTCTTTTCCTCACCTAGCTAGTTGTATCCATTTGGTACAAATGGATAGGCTACAGCACAGTCCATTCGACTTGCTGAGTTCTGTAACTTACCACTTTCTACAAAAACAGTTTCCCCAGGCAGTTTACCTTGAAAAAAGCTGAACACAAGACAAATGGAACACAATTTTGCCTCAGCTTGGTACAAACCCATGTTTAACAGAAATGATCAAAGTTAAGCTTCATCCATAAAATTAATGGGTTCAATGTAAACATTTCTTTGTGACTTTTTTCTCATTATGGCACATGTAGAAAATGGTATTATTTGGTAGCATTCACCGGGCCAAAAAGCTAAGACAGTTCATGGCCAGAAGAAAACAACCGAGGGTGCGAGGCACTGTAGAACCTGCCCAGCCCATCCAGGGGCCGAGGGAGTCAATATTTCAGCTCATCTGGGACTCATCAGTTACACACCAGCGTGTCAACATCTACCACTGGGCACACAAGTGTGGAAGCTCTGGAGAAAAGGATGTTTATGGACTCACTGGGGATCCCAAGACTTCTTTTTAGCATAAATTCACTGGTATTTAACCATTGATTTGGGACTTGACCATCATGGTCCAATACCTTCTAGAGCATAAACTGGTCCAGAATGTGAGTCTCTCGGTTAACAGCATTCATGCTGTGATGACTAACTATCCCAGTTTGACCAGGATTGAGGGAATTCCCATGACATAATGGAGATTTTCAGTGCTAAAACTAGGACAGTCCTAGGAAAACCAGGACAGCTAGTCCTCTACCAACCATATATTCAAATATTCTATTAAGGAGGCACAGAGGAAATTCTGCTTTCATAAGCTCAAGTGTTTATGGTGGTCTTCCCAGGGCTTTGGAACCAAAGGCAACAGCTCCAGAGCTGGTCATGGAGAACAGATCTATGCTTTATAAAGCAAAATCCTGTGACTTTTTTATGAAATGTTTTCCTTCATAGAGTTGTTTTTGCCAGTTCATAGAGGAAATAGTGGGCTGAAATCAAATGGCATGACTGAATGACTAGTGCTAAGCAAATGATTCGTGCAAAAGCTTCATTGGAAACAAACTCAAAACAATAGTAGTTCTGACATGACTATGTCTTGCCTGAGAAACTCATAAACACAGCCTTTAGGCTATCCTTTTTTTTTTTTCCCCAGCAGCTGCTGGTCCTTTAATTTAATTATAAGTTAAAGTAAGCTTCTTAAAGAGGCGATGTGTGTGTACCACACTGTGTTCAGAGGACACTCTGTTCACAAAATTTAAGACAGTCAGCACTGTTGGAATTACATGTTCTAATAAGAGATGGGTGGACTGGTGTGGGAGAAATAAGAACCACCATCCTTTTCCTCCCCTACTCGACTTAAACCAAAATTGTTTTTGCGGTTCAAAAGTATTCACATGACAGTTTCTGCTTGGCCAGAGTGGACTAAACTGCAATACCAAGAAAATGGTTTCTTCTATCTTTTATGCTAATACAGACGTCACAGGACTTAAGAAACTCCATGGCTGGCTCTCCAGACTCATGTATAGCTACTATTTCCCTTTTAACATGTATTATACACTTATTGTGTGCACAGAGCCAGGCTTTGCTCTGAAAGGAATGAGAAATAAGCAAGATGAAATTATTCTCTTGATCCACACACCAGGTCTTGTGGAAAAGCCATCCAAATTAATTTTCACACCAAGCAGAATAAAATCAGTACAGCAGAAATGTGAGAACAGGAAGAAAGGAGGAAGTGATACTGAGCCAGTAGCATTTGGCAAGATAGGATGTTAATGACAGAGGTGAAATTTGGAGTTCTAAAAATAAACCACAGGAAGTCTTCTCCCTGGTAATAGCCCAGCAAGACAAGTCTGCTCTTGCTTGCCTGACAGGCATGTCATATATGAGCTCCCTTTTCTGAATGAACATTGACCTTGAAGTCAGGTAGACTTGAGTTTCAATTCCATTTCTGTCTTGTATTACCTATGGGTCTGTGTCAATTATTTAGCTTCTCTAAATTCATTCCTACACTATACAAGGGAATTAATAAAGAAAGAATTTTGTTAATATAGAAAAGGTAAAGGAGAGATAATATAGGTAAACTGCTTTATTCAGAGACAGAGAAAGACGGACACTGAAAAAGAGGCACACAGAGAGACAGAGAATTCTTTGGGGCCACTTACCCATCTCTTTCTGGTTTCTTTTGAAACCCACTCACTGTGTATCCTCCAAACTTAAGTTTTAAAGTAGAATGACTTGTACTGAACTCTGAGCAGTGTGTAAAAAGCTCCTATGTCTTTTCTCATCAGGGAAAACAACAAATACATTTAAAACTTAAAGCCAGTCTAATTAGATCCATTGTTTTACTACCAATGTCTTGTTACATGGAAGACATGAAATTAAAGATGAGTAGAGGAAATGCTGGGGAAAAAAGAGAGGAAAAGATATTTAAGTATGTAGTGTTAGTCACTCAGTCATGTCCGACTCTTTGTGACCCCACGGACATAGCCCACCAGGCTCCTCTGTCCATGGGCTTTTCTAGCAAGAAAACTGGAGTGGATAGCCATTCCCCTCTTCAGGGGCTCTTCCTGACCCAGGGATCGAACTCATGCCTCCTGCATTGCAGGCAGATTCTTCACCATCTGAAGCACCAGGGAAGCCCCGTTTAAGTATGTAGACAAACCCCAAACCTAAAACAGGCCAAGTGTGAACCTTATTTCAGAGGACTCAGTCCTCAGAATTCAACAGAACAGATAGCATTTTTAATACCCAATATTCCAATGAAAACCAGTACCCATGCCTCTTTCGCATGTCTTTTATAGTATCTTTGGGTACTGATATTTGATCTAATGTAAACAGAATGTTCAATGAACACACCAAGCACCACTTAATATGACACAACTTTTTTTCTGATGGAGAAATCATTGAGGGTATTGCAATGTGGGTTTTGCAACATGTACAGCATTGGCACATGATAGTGATAGGATTGCAATATTTTTTCCCTCCTGAACATATTCCAAGTCCTTATTTGAACATCTAATATGGGAGAACCAAACCATGATTCAGGGTTGGCAGGTAGGACACGATATCTGTAAAAATCAAGTTTCTACGAACCCTTCTCCCCCTTAGCCATCTTTTCCACTGCTTCATTTCTTTCACCATCGGTAATATTTTTTTTTCCAAATACCTATTTCAGCTTTTTCTTCCTCAATAAATATCCATCTTTAGAAGCGACAAAAAACCACACTTCATTAAAACTGCAAAGACAATATTATGTTTTCCCTTTTAGACTCAAAGGTGGAGGGGAGCCATAGAATAAGTACAACTGGGTAGAGAGAGAGTGCAGAAGAGAGGAGGAGAGAAGCATCATTTCCATTCTCCTCCTTTTGGGGGCCACATTCCTTTGTCTCCTTCAAATCAATGACAAATCCTTGCAGCAAGCTGCCATACCTTCTACCTGACTTCCAGAGCCTCAGAAGGAGACCAGTGCCCCAAACACCTATCACTATGTGACTTAGGACTTTCAGGGGTTGAGACACTCCAGTGGGTAATATTGGCAGATAAGTAACAAATCACATTTCCACCAAGTCTTTTTTTAAGTCTCCATGTCAATTTCCTTGTGCTGAATGAGTCAAATGCTTACAACTCTGGTTCTGTCATACTTGGCAGAATAACACTACATTTATTGATTTTTTTTTTATGTTTGAGAAGAATTCTATGATCCTCAGCAAATTTGCCTCACTCTATCATGGGCATCATCTCTTTGGGATTTTTCTTTAAATTATCATAATGTTCACTGCCATCAGTGCCATGTAATACTAGGTCTATTACTTTAATGAAATGCTAAAGTTCCTTTTTAAAAAAAAAATACTGTAGGGAATTAACTAATGAATACAAGAGATGTGTGGAGAAAGTAACTTACATCTGTTCATTCATTTATGTATTCATTTATACAGCTATGCTTATCGTACTCCTACTACATACATGGCTATAGGCATTGGGAACACAGTAGAGAGAAAAAGAAAGACATGATAACCACATCCCTGTGGTTATCAAGGAGGAAAGGAAGGAGAGAGATAAATTAGTAGTTTGGGATTGTACTGACTACTATATATGTAGATAACCAACAAGGACCTACTGTGTAGCACAGGGAACTGCACTCAATATCTTATAATAACCTATATGGGAAAGGAATATGAAAAAGACTATATGTACATTTTTGTGTGTGTGGAGCAGAATCATTTTGCTGATTCTGTTAGTACACCTGAAACTAACATATTGTAAATCAGCTATATTTCAATAATTTTTTTTTAAAAGACAGTCCTTCCCATCATGACTTTTATAATCTGCTGTGAGGAGACAGACAATAGACATAATAAATCATTGGATGACATAACGTTTTGAAAGTGATACGTGCTCTGCAGAAACAATGCTTGCGTGCACGCTCTGTTGCTCAGTCATGATCGACTCTCTATGACCCCATGGACTGTAGTTCTCCAGGCTCCTCTGTCCATGGAATTTCCCAGACAGGAATACTGGAGAGGGTTGCCACGTCCTCCTCCAGGACAGAAAAAATACTTAGACTAAAAGAGATGGAAGATTCTGGATGGCAAGAGTGTCATTTTAAACGGAATGCTCATGGGTACCTGAGAAAGTGATACTGAGCGAAGAATTCAAGGAGGGAAGGAGTAAGCCAAAAGGGGCATCTGAAAGAATACTCTGAGATTGGAGTGTGTGCTGTGCTGGTTACAAGAAGTGATGGCTAATTTTATGTGTCAACTGGACTGGGCCAAGAGATGCTCAGATAACTGGTAAAATGTCATTTCTAAGTGTGTCTGTGAGTGCTTCAAGAAGACCTGAAAAAAAAGGACAGAAAAAGGACAAATTTCCTCTCTTCCATCTTCTCCTGCCCTAGCACACTAGCATTCCTGGTTCTTGGGTCTTTGCAATCAAACCAGAACTTACATTAGACTCCCCTGGTTCTCGCACTGACTCCGACTGAATTACACCACCAGCTTTCCTGGGTCTCCATTACATTTGAAACTTCCAGGTGACAAATCTTGGGACTTCTCAGCCTCTATAACCTTGTCATCCAATTCCTATACATATCTATCTATCTACCTACCTATATAAAACACACACATACTTGTCTTTATATGTATAACTATCTATCTATCTTTATGGGCTTCTCTGATAGCTCAGGTGGTAAAGAAATCCACCTGCAATCCAGACCCCGGTTCAGTTCCTGGGTTGGGAAGCTCCCCTGGAGAAGGGATAGGTTATCCACTCCAGTATTCTTGGGCTTCTCTGGTGGCTCAGACGGTAATAATCTGCCTGCAATGTGGGAGACCCGGGTTCGATCCTGGATTGGAAAGATCCTCTGGAGGGCGTGGCAACCCACTCCAGAATTCTTGCCTGAAGCATCCCCATGGACGGAGGAGCCTGGCGCAGCACATCTATCATTACACGCGTGTGCTCAGGCTCTTAAGTCGTGTCCGACTCTGTGACCCAGTGGACTGTAGCCTGCCAGGCTCCTCTGTCCATGAGCTTTCCCAGACAAGAATACTAGAGTCGGTTGCCGTTTCTTCCTCCAGGGGATCTTCCAAACCCAGGAACTGAACCCGCATCTCCTGCATTGGCAGGCGAATTCTTTACCACTGAGCCACCAGGGAAGCCCCATGTATCTTTATAGATAGCATAAATTGTATACTACTGGGTTTGTTTCTCTGGAGAACCCTGACTAATATACAAAATAGTACCAGCCACACTGGCTGACCATATTATTTCAGGCTGTGTAAAAGGTTAGAGACACAATTTTATCATAGCATTTGAAAATCAAGCTAATAAAATATGTTCCAGTAAAATATTACTCTAATTCCTTCAAACTAGGCTCAGAAAAATTTTATGCTTAGTGAGATCAGTGTTCTCTTGGTTTCAGTTTATCAATTTGTGTGTACAAAACATCATAATAATATGATACTGGAACAAGTGTTATTTAAAATTGGATTATTAGTTTTTGTTTTCCATTGTGATATAATAAATATGCACATACAAGTACTGAGATGTTTGCTTTTTGAAAAAAGAAAATGTTGACGTATATTCTATAAACATTGTGTAAGTTATGATATAAAGTTGCATTTTATTGGCAATTTTATTGGTCTTATATCCATCAGCCAAAAGTCTCAGGTGCTTAGGTTAGTGGAAAAATAAGCTACTGTCTGTAGAATTTTCAAAAAAATAAAAAAAAAAAGAGGTTGATGTTAAAGAAAAATTGACATAAAAACTAATATTATTTTAGAGACTCAAAGTTATTTTTTTTCTTTATACTATGCACGTTAGGCCATTTAATAAGTTTACTTCTCTCAAAGGATTCAGATTTTTCCAAAATATCAATTTGGTGTTCAAAGTTGAATTCAAATTAAGATTGAAAAAATGTATTTTAAACTTTTCCAATTGCTAATTATTTTTAATTATGTCTTTATTTGACATTTTGCTTATCTGCATGAAAAACCTCAGTAAAGACATTAATAATAGTAGAAAATGAGTTCTGAATCAGCAGCAGAAGGAAAGCTTACAGTTTCAATGGGAATGCTAAGTAAAACTGATATAGTCATCTTTTTCCAAGACAAAGTAGGAGAGTTAATTGCAAATAATTAAATTGGGTTTCTAGGCTGAATGATAACTTTGGAGCTGACATCTGATCAACTGAGCTCACCTATCCAAATAAACGTAGTATGAGTTGGTCTGTTTTTCTTTCATTATATTTGAAGCTAGGAAAATCTAAATGGAATAACCAGTCTCTTACCGACAACTCTGGTTTTTTCCACTGCAAATGAGCTAATATTCTGGCCTTTTTTTTTTTTCTATTTAAACAAAACTCTAAATAAGTTTTATGTTTTTGCAATTTACGTACACAGACCCATGCCCACTTAACCTGAAAGCAAACAGAGTTAAATGAAAGTAATGTCTTTAGCTTGAAGTCCACTCACAAAATCCTCTCCCCCATGCAACTGTCACAACAAAACTCAGGGGCCTCCATAGTTACCTGTGGAATCTTCTTATCCCTCCCCTCTGTGAAATTACTCTGCTGAGCATCATGGTCTTTATTTTACTAGACAACTGGCTCATTTGTTGAAGGTAAACCATGCAAATATGATACTAGCATATCACTTTTTAAAAATACTTTTCTTTAATTTTTTTATATTGGCATAGAGTTTTTTTATTTTGTATTGGCATAGAGTTGATTAACACTGTTGTGTTCATTTTGGGTGTATAGCAAAGCACTTCAGTTATACATATGCGTGCATCTGTTCTCTTTCAAAATCTTTTCTCATTTAGGTTGTTACGTATTACCTAGCAGAGTTCACGACTGTATAGCACAGGGATACTTCTAACATGACAATCATCACTAGACCTTCCCTGAAACAATCATCACAGTGCTCTAAGAGAATAAAGTGAAGCAAGAACATTGTGATAGCAGATTGGAGAGGGTGTTCATTGAACTAGTAAAATCTTATTAAAGAAAGAAGGTCAAAAAGGCAAGTGATGGTCAGCGGCAAACATTCCCATCGACTTGGACCAAATATACCGGGTGCTGAAGGACTTTCTAGGCCAGGTCTCAAAAATGGCTAGAGAGAGACTAAGTCTGGCAAGCACTCATTTTAGTTCACTAATTAATAGAAACTTATAAAAAATTTTAGACCAAAAAACACTAGTTTTTCTCCATCTGAATCCCCAGCCTCCATCCACAGAAATAAGTACTGTTCAGGATATCACTAATAATACATATAGAAGATAGGTATTTCACTCATGTGTATTTGATATGTGTGTTGTGTGTATATAATACCAAGATACAGAATAATATATATATATAATATATAAAAAGACAGAATTTTATATATAATTTCATATTCAGATATATATGGGCTTCCCAGGTGGCACTAGTGGTAAAGAACCCACCTGCCAATTCAGGAGACTTAAGAGATGCAGGTTCGACCTCCAGGTGGGGAAGATCCCCTAGAGGAGGGCATGGCAACCCATTCCAGTATTCTTGCCTGGATAATCCCATGGACAGAGGAGCCTGGAGGGCTGTGGTCCATAGGGTTGAAAAGAGTCAGACACAACTGAATCGATTTAGCACACATGCACACAGATATATACACATAAATATGTATACACACACACACTTTATAGCACACATTGCATACTACTCATTGCTGATGTTATTCTAAACCATCTCAGACTTTGGGGTTTTTCTTTTTATTTTCTTTCTCTTTTTCCTCTTTTTTTTTTCTTTTGAATTAGAAGTGTAGTTGATATGGGGCTTCCTGGGTGGCTCAGTGGTAAAGAATCCACCTGCAATTCAGAAAAGGCGTGTTAGATCTCCTTGATGGGAAGATCTCCTGGAGGAGGGTGTGGCAACCCACTGCAGTATTCGTGCCTTGGAGAATCCCATGGACAAAGGAGCCTGGCAGGCTGCGGTCCACAGGATCGCACAGAGTCACACTTGGCAGAAGCAACTGACCACCACCACGTAGTTGATGTACAATATCATGTAAGTTACAGATGTACAGTACGGTGACTCACAATTTTTAAATGTTATACTCCATATGTAGTTATTAGGAAAAATTGGCTGTATTTCCTGTGTTGTGTAATATATCCTCGTAGCTTTTTTGTACGCAGTAATTTGTACATTTTAATCCTCTAGCCTTACATTTCCCCTCCCCCTACCCTCTCCCCACTGATAACCACTAGTTTGCTGTCTATATCTGTGAGTCTGTTTCTTTTTTGTTATATTTACTAGTTTGCTGTATTTTTTATATTCCACATATGTTGTTTTTGTTGTTCAGTAGCTAAGTCATGTCCAACTCGTTGTGACCCCTGGACTACAGCAGGCCAGTTTTCCCTGTCCTTTACTATCTCCTGCAGCTTGCTCAAACTAAATAGGTGATATCATACAGTGTTTGCCTTTCTCTTTCTGACTTATTTTGTTGTTGCTGCTGCTGTTTAGTTGCTCAGTCGTGTCTGACTCTTTGTGACCCCCATGGACTGTAGCCTGCCAGACTCCTATGTCCATGGAATTCTCCAAGGCAAGACTAATAGAGTGGGCTGCCATTTCCTTTTCCAGGGGATCTTCCTGACCCAGGGATCCAACCCACATCTCCTGCATTGCCAAGCGAATTCTTTACCACTGAGCCACCTGGGAAACCCTGACATATCTTACTTAGCATAATACCCTTCATCGAAGGCTTTGAAAGTATTCTCCTATGAATTACTGCATCCTCTGGATTGCATCGGAGGGACTGATGAGACAAAAAAGGCTCCTAGAACAAGACCAAATTCAGAAGTAGGGTTTTCCTCCGTGGAAAGGAGATAAATATATTATTACTAAGAAATTTTCAGGGTATAACTTTTCTGAAGGGATGGAAAGCAAAAGCATTAATCACGGAAAAGGAATGAGACTTAACGACTGTGGCTTATGATGGAATCCCAGCCTTTCCCAGCCTCTGTGCTGCTGAGGATACGTGCACATCACCACAGGCAGCACAGCGTTCCTGGAGCAGAAGACCAGCAAAGCAAGCAGAGGCCCACATCGACCCTGGACATGGACCACTGGGAGTCAGCTGCCAAGAGGATGACCTTGGGAGCGGACTAAGGCTTAAAAAAAAAAAGCTTTAATACTTCAAGGACATCCCAGACGAGTTACTGGTGGGATTACACAAGCTTCCATTCATGCCACCACAGAGAGAATCAAGAATATTAAAGTTTAAGCAATGACATATTTGGATACATAAATGTAATATATTAAAGGCCAGTTACACATTAAAGCTTCCAATTTCCTAAAAATACTAGAGGAAAGCTTCTCTTGGGATATACTGATACTTGGGATAAAGAAGGTATACATGATTCTTCCTTTACAACCTAGGGTCCATTTCACATTATATTGTACACTCTAGGGAGAAGAAGACTTTTTCACCTCTACGTTCTTAACTTGATCTCTAAATGGGACATGCTGCAGCCAGCTCACATGGGCACGTGAGAAAGTGAAAGTGTTAGTCACTCAGTCATGTCTCACTCTTTGTGACCGCATGGACTGTAGCCTGCCAGGCTCGTCTGTCGGTGAAATTATCTGGGCAAGAATACTGGAGTGGGTATCTATTCCCTTCTCCAAGGGATCTTCCCGACTCAGGGGTTGAACCTGGGTCTCCTGCATTGCAGGCAGATTCATTGCAGGCAGAGCCACCACGGAAGCACCAGGCACATGAAAGTCACCTATTAAATTTTTCAGAAATGTTATATGCCAATTGTGAAACATAGTCATTATAAAAAATGAAAGCATTAATCCTTCAAACAAATTACATTAAAACAACAATAACACATCCTTAAAACTCAACACCTGGGACTTCCCTGCTGATCCAGAGGTTAAGAATCTGCCTTCCAATGCAGGGGACATGGGTTTGATCCCTGGTCGGGAAACTAAGATCCCATATGCCACAAGGCAACAAAGCCTGTGTGCAGCAACCAAAGAGCCTGCAAACTGCAACTAGAGATATCCACATACTGCAAATGAAGACCCAGCTCAGCCAAAAAGAAAGGAAAGAAAAAAAAATCCACATTCAAAAAAGAAATTCCATGAATCAGCAACCTGAAAAAAAATGAAAACTAAAACTAAACAAGAAAGGTGTTCTTCCTTGTATCCAAAATGTAAGTAGTTACTTTCCTCCTTACAGCACTTCTTGAACTAAGGTTTTAGTAACTGCTGATTTAGAGAGAGATTTATTAGAGGTAGAAAAGCTCTAGTTAGTGCCTTGCCAGAGCAGCAGCATAAGGAATTTACTTTTCATGACAATTTACTTAAATGTATATTTTAAAATTCTGCAGTAAGAACATACACTCTGTTTAATGGGTTTTTTTAATAGAAATGGGTATAAGACTCTTCACTGAGACAAGAAATGGTGTGTTGGCAAGGGTGCGAAGAAAAGGAAACCCTTGTACACTGCTGGTGTGAATGAAAATTGGAGCAGTCACTGTGGAAAACAGTATGGAGATTCTTCAAAAACTTAAAAGTAGGACTACAATATCATCCAGAAATTCCACTGCCAGGCATATATGCGAAGGAAATAAAATCACTAATTCAAAAAGATAATCTGCACTCTCAACTTCTTTGAAGCATTATTTATAATTGCCAAGACATGGAAACCATCTAAGTGTCCATCAACAGATTAGTGGATAAAGAAAATGTAATGGAAGATAGATATAGATATTGATATAGATATATTACTCAGCCATAAAAAAAGAGGGAAATCTTGCCATCTGCAACGTGTTTCCTATAAGCAAAGAATTGAGATACAAATGATTTGACATGTGTATAATTTTTCAGAGAATACTTAAACTATTCCCTGCTGTGTAACTCTTGCCACAGAAAGTAACCACTGTGGAAGGAAGTCAAACAGAAACTGACCAAAAATAGGCAAAACTAAGGATACAATAAACTGAGTTAATATCTTTGATTATTGGTTATGAACAAGACAAGAGATCTTTACACACAGGCCTTGCATATTGCATTAAGAAATTTGCAATAGGTTTAACTATGACATTATAATGATTCAATGACTCACTTTCATTTTCTAAAACATTGCCTTGCATATTGCATTAAGATATCTTTAGTAAGTCTGACTATGACATTATAGTGATCCAACAAATGATTTTCATTTTCATGTTCTATCATTTCATTTGCTCAAAGCATGAGTCTTTCAGGGCAGCTGTTAGGGCACAACAATCTCATTTTGGTGCCTGAATTGAAACTTTAAGGAAGAAAGGTTTGAGGACTGATGAATGGACACATTTCAAAGCACACCCTTAACACCAAGAAAAGCAGCCTGTTCTGTGCTTATTTCCTCCGATGTAAGTCAGTGTGAATAGGGGGCCGTTAATGTCTTTCTAGGAGCTAGAAAGCCTGGTGAGACAAGCTCACTGGCATATAATAAAAACTTGGAAGCCAAGGACCAGGCTGCTGTGTCTCCCTAGGTAAAAAAGGTGTTCCCTTCTTTATCAGCTCTTCTCCCAAGCAAAAGGAAGATGGGGAGTTTCTGCTTCCCCATACCTATTCCGGGGATCAGAAGTCAATGCCAGCCTTCAGAGATGCCAGTCCAGCACTTACAGAGGTATTAGGGTCACTTAAGGAATATGAGCAAGAAAAACAAGAGAAAAAGTGACTTTGGAAAGCCACCAAAGACTCAAGAGACGGCACTTAAGGGCCAGGGAGAAAATGATAAAGGATCTTGGGTTTTATGTGCTTGAGAGACTTGAACCACATCGTTATTAACAAAACCATAAGGAAACCCTGGTTGGAGTGTCATTCTGCCTGGAAGCACAGTTTCATAAAGGGAGAGTGGACTCAGAAGGAAGACTATGATTTGCTTGGGATTTTGCCCCCAAAGTGTAAGAATAGCTTAAGCATTAGGTATTCCTAATTTGTTATAACTTGTGAGCAACTGGCTACGTTGGCAACTGTAAAGACGCTGGGACTGCATTGGAGTCTAATAAAAAGCCCTAATAAAAGTTTTAAACTAGTTCACACATCTGCAGTCTAAAGGGGGAGGGGGGAGGGGGTGGGGGTGGGGTGGAGGGGTATTACCTAATCCTTACCATTGCCACGGCTGCCCCACCCACCCGACTGGATACTTGCTAGAGAATGATGGTGGGGAGGGTTTTGGTGCCCCATTCCCTCAAGGCAAAATTTACTGCTTCTCAGAGAACCACAACCATCTTCAGAAGAACCAGGAGGGGATTTATTTAAAGAAATACAGCTAATTCCCTTGGGTTCCCATAATTTGCACTTGCAAAATTTCTTTGAAAGGGGCTGAAGCCTGCCTCTTCAATGGAGAGATAACTTCACCAAGAGACAAAAAAAAAAAAAGTCTGGCATTTTAATGCCCCCTATGCAAAAATGACCCACCACACACCAGGGTCTCAGCCGTGGCTCCGCCTATTGTGACTGTGTGATTCCACTCCGGAGCAGAGGCAGAAGCAGGGAACGGTGGCAAGAGGTGGGAAGCCTAAGATTTCTTTCCGCATTTTGGAAATTCATCCAGAAGCTTGGGAAAAAATAAAAGGTGGAATTTTTAATCAAAATTTTAAAACTTTGTCATATGTGGACAGTAAATGCAGAAAGGCGTAAAAACAAAAAACAAACCAAAAAAAAATGTCCCATTCCAGAATTAGTGTTATATTTTTCTGAAAACGTTTGCAACAAAAGCTGATGTTATGATCCGTTTAATTAGGTGATGGGCTTCCCAGGTGGCGCTAGTAGTAAAGAACCCGCCTGCCAATGCAGGAGACGTAAGAGACGTGGGTTCAATCCCTGGGTCAGGAAGATCCCCTGGAGAAGGGCACAGCAACCCACTCCAGTATTCTTGCCTGGAGAATCCTATGGATAGAGGAGCCTGGCGGGCTACAGTCCATGGGGCCCCAAAGAGTTGGACGCAATTGAGCGACTTTCACTCACTCACGCATGCATATTTTGGTGCTTACCTGGTGGCTCAATGGTAAAGAATCTGCCTGCCAATGCAGGAGACATGGGTTTGATCCCTGGGTTGGGAAGATCCCCTGGAGAAGGAAATGGCAACCCACTCCAGTATTCTTGCCTGGGAAACCCCATGGACAGAGGAGCCTGGCAGGCTACGTCCGTGGGGTCACAAAGAGTCAGACATGACTAAAGCAACTTAGCACTGCAGGCGTGCACTCAGAGATTATTCAGGCACTAAGTGTAAACCTGTCCCATATAAGACCACATCGCTTGCTGGCTGAGTGGCAAGAAGGTGAGAAAGGCACTTAGCTGCTAACAGAAGCAGCCTTCAAGACCTGTACCCACCAGGAAGACATAGATCAAATCAGCTCTTAAGGGTTTAGTCACACATTTATATTAAAAGGGAGAAAAGTCACCTTCTGGGATTTTTCCAGAGCTTCAAATGATCTCCTTTCTCTCAGCTCATCAAGCTTAAAATGGTTTCCTTTGTTAGCCTTCAGCCACCCTTGCCTTCCAGACCAAGGAGATTTGAAACCCCTCTCTCCCCGGGTTATGGAAGATACAATGGACTTTTCAGCTCACTTTTTTTTTTTTCCCTGAAAGAAAATCTCTCTGTCTCCTGAAAGCAGCCCCAAACCACACAAAAGTGTGGGGTCTGTGGGAAGGAAAGAGCCCAGGTCCAGCGCTAGGTCCCATCACCCCACGGCCCGGCTAAGAACTGCCTGGTAGCCGTGCCAGATGACTAGCATCAGGTGAGCCTCAGCATCGACAATTTGCAAAATAATCTGCCTTTTTCTATTCATAACAAGTGACTCATTGCAATGCGTTTATGGCCCTACAAATGAATGTTCTGATCAGGTCTTATACATGTGTGTGCACTCTCAAACAAAGAAATATAGATCCACAGACCTGCTTTCACTTTGGTGGAGAATATCAGTTTCCATGGCATGCCTAGTCAAAAATAAAAAAGGCACTATTAAATTTAAGTCCACTAAGGAACCACAAATAAAAGTATGTTAATTCCACCTTAAAAGCTTAAAAGCTCTGCTCTATAGTTGTTGCCATCTTTTTTTAATTTTCCTGTTCTCTAGTTCATGAAAATTAGAATGGTCTGAGTTTGAGTTATTAGTCTGCAATAATTTCATAAAATCATAGAGCATTATTTCTT
The DNA here is from genome assembly GCF_019320065.1 of Cervus canadensis. Lineage (NCBI taxonomy): Eukaryota > Metazoa > Chordata > Mammalia > Artiodactyla > Cervidae > Cervus > Cervus canadensis. Next base: position 55,811,917 of record NC_057398.1, on the reverse strand, counting down.
TCTCTGTAATGTTTTTATTTGTTCTGCTTATATATCGGGTAGCCTGGAGTCTCATTTGATTCTCACTTGTCTTAAGGCATTGGCTTTGAGCACAAGGGGAAATGGGATTGACTCAATCCCAACTGAATCAGTTGGGTCTGATTGATTCACACAGGGTTAAGATTCAAGTTCAAGTCTCTCTGAGTTTAGAACCTATACACACTTGGTCCTTCGTGATGCTTCTCTCTGCCTAGCAACACGTAATAGTCCTGGAGATTCTGACTCAATGCTTCACAAAGCAAGGAAACCATTCAAAAATGAGTGCTCCTTTACCTTCCTTAATTATAATTTGGAACAACAGCCCATTTCCACCCACTACTGCATTTTCTGGCTAAGAGGCATGGTGACCACAGAGGTCTGGAACAGAGGCAGTGAGCAGGTTGTCGAGAGAACGTGGAAACTTTGGTCCATAGGTGGGACTAAAACTGGGAGAAAGGCTGAGAACGAAGAACTTACCCTGGCTGAAAGTAGAGCCCGATATAGGATCCAGCAACTTTGCTGTTGACCCAGACACCCATCGAGCAGCATTGATATATTTTCAAGATCATGGCCTTTCCATAACAGAAGTTATTTTGTTGCCAAGTTGCCAAGAATGTCTGGTAGTGTCAGAGTTGGGCTTGGGTGGGGACTTAAACCAAATAAAACTTTTCTTGTGGCTTGCTTCTATTATTTTTCAGTAGCAATAATGATTCAGAAAACCATCTTTTAAAATATATTTTATCACCTAAATATTTTCAATCAGGGATCCTTGAGTGGTGATGCCTTGCTTGTCCTGAGTTGGACCCATGATCTTTCCAGTTTTCTGCAGCCACCATACTTGCCATTAAGAAGAAACACCAGACACAGAGAATTTTCCATCCCAGGCTAGTTCTATCACTCAGTCCCATTACTCCAGCTCAGAGGGTCTCAACTCCCAGCCCCCTGCAAATTAGGATTCCATAGAGAGTGTAATCAGCATGAATACTGATAGAAAAAATTAGAACACACTTGGTGTCCTCAATAAAGAAAGATTCCAAAATGTGATCTATTAACTTATTTGAATAGGGTTAATACTTAAGCTTGTTGCTGTTTAGTCACTAAGTTGTGTCTGACTCTTTTGTGACCTACAGCCCATGAACTGTAGCCCACGAAATTCCTCTGTACATGAGACTTTCCAGGCAAGAATACTGGAGTAGGTTGTCATTTTCTTCTCCAGGGGTTCGTCCTGACCCAGGTATCAACCTTGCATCTCTTGCATTGCCAGGCAGATTCTTTACCACTGAGCCACAGGGAAGCCCTTAATATTTATGCTAACCCCCAACCTATGACAAAATTATTAACAATCAGCAAAAGAAGCATTGATTTTTTACTAGAAAACCAGCCATAATACAGTACAAATGAGTAAAGATCTGAGCTCTGAGTCCATGACAAAGATGGTGAAACTCAATTTCCATCATCCTCTGACCTCCATGTCTCTGAAATGATCATCTGAAGCAATAATACACATTTATCTATAACTATGGCAATGTTGAAATAAAAGCAAAAAAACATGTTAGGCATATCATTTTTCTATTTGAAAATCTAAGTATTGATTTTTGACCCGAACACCTTTAAACATATCAATTAAAGAATATATTTAGCAGTTATATATATATTAAAGTTTCCAAATCTAAGAATTGATTTTTTTCTTTTTTTTACTTTTTCTTGTCTGGATTGCTTTTTATTTAAATATGTTGGATTTGATGTGGGGGTATCCTTCTTGACCATCTTGTATATTATTTGCTTTTCTGGTGCCTTTGTACAAATAAAGAAAAAGTGATCTCTCTGGATCATTACTTGACAAGAGAATGTTACTTTTTTAAGGAAGGAAAAGGTGCCAAGCTTTGCCTTCAGGCAGAACTGAGCACAAAGGACTTCAGCTCCCTGTCACTCCTTCTATCTGGTATTATGGGTAGTGTTTGAATTATGAAGCTTAGAAGCATGTAGCCTGAAAGGCTTGCTCACAGTCAACTCACAATTATTCTTTTACCCCAGTGTCATTCAAAATAGTCTCTAGAGAACATTTCTGAAATCTGCCATGCGTTTAGGCTGAGACATGGTTTGAAAAGTTTCTAGCATTTAGTGAGAAGGGGCCAGGTACATTAGATGCCTTGCAATGTTCAGAGAGGTGCCAAACTACAAGTAATTGTTCTGCATTCTGCAGATTAAATTTTTTAAACCAGTACAATTACCTGAACCTTGAGCCTAACTCCTTTATACATATAAATTACAGAATATATTTAGCTGTTTGCATATATGTTGAATTTTCCAAAAATGCAACTACTGTATAAATCAAGAGAAGCCTGTACTTTGTTATAAAGATTTTTCGCAACTGTTTGGAAAACAGCACTGCTAAAAGAAACTCAGGTCGTAGGATTTGCATTTCTAATGCAAGACACTTGTATTCCATTTGTATTAGTAGTTGTTCCGTTTGTGATTGAACATGTGTATGAATGTATTGCTTTAGATCTTATTTCAAAGTGTTGAATATAAAGGAAAGTGACAACAATATCCAGCTGACTACTTAAAATTGAGTTTTTTAGTTTTGCCTATAAAAGTCACCATTGTGTCTTCAATTCCTAAGGGTTTTTTGTTTTTTTTTTCCCTTGAGTGAAGCAGCAAGATCATTGATTGAAGAAACATTTTATAATAAAACATCTTAATAATATTGTTAAAGATATGTCACATTTCCAAGTAATCTTGTCTCTGAGATGTTTAAAAACAGCCTTTTAATCAAAAAAAGGACAAATCTTAGAGAGTAGTACAAATGATTACAAAATGTGGTAATCTATACAAATTTTGGAGAAAATCTAATCTTACTGGCTGTCCAAGAATTTACTAGAATGATGATGGAAAAGAATATGAATAAAATAATTTTTTACTTTTTCATTAAGCAATGTTACTATTTGAAGTATTGATGAGACGCAAATAGTATTGAAAAATTAACCATGTAATGAACTGTAGAAAGCAAATTTGTGACAAGGGTATGAAAGCATCCAGTAAGAAAATATTTGGGCTTTCATACTGGCTCAGATGGTAAAGAATTCTCCTGCAATGCAGGAGACCCGGGTTTGATCCCTGGGTCAGGAAGATTCCCTGAAGAAGAGAATGGCTACCCATTCCAGTATTCTTTCCTGGAGAATTTCATGGACAGAGGACCCTGGCATGCTTAAGTCCATGAGGTTGCAAAGAGAGTGGCACAACTGAGAAACTAACACTTTCTCTTTTTTCAAGAAAATATTTACTATTCACATGCATAAGATTTGCAAGGGAAAAAAGTTGTAAGAAACTATTATTTTCAAAATTACTGATAGAGGACAAAAAATGGTGTCAATAGTTGAAATTCTTAAAAAATATTAAACAGGAAAAAATCTAACTTTCAATATCACTGTTTGTTCCATAGACCAGCTATAATTTGTCACCAAACAAGGTTTTATAAATGGCTTCAAGTATCATAATATTTTAGTAGTTCATTCTGTTTTTCATTTTCACTATTTTTCTTAGTGAATCAATAGACAAGGATCTTGGTGAAACATTTCAATAAATGTTTTTTGAAATAAAGAATAAACTTTAAAAATATTTGTGATTTCAAAGCAATATATGTGTTTAACAGTCTTAAATTAATGAAAGTAAGACATTCTTTGCATGACAATTTATTTAGGAACTTGTGGCATGACAAAAATATGAAAAAGTTTGTCTTACATACTAAGAAAATTTTTCCTACACTTGTAATGACTCTTGTAGGAAGCTGCTTATGAATATTTTGTTCACTATTTGATACTGTTGTAGAGTTGTTTCATTCAACCAGTGAAAGATTAGTGATCAATTCAATGCCAAAATTAAAGTATTGAAAAATGGTGTATTTGCTTTTCATAGCTATTGATAAAGTTAAATGAGGTAATCCTTAAGATTCAAGGAAGTTAGATTAATCACATCAAAGTAAAAGCAATTTTCATAGGCATTACAAGAAACAAATTCCTTTTAAAATAACCCTTGTCACTGAACATTTTCATTGTTTCTTTCCAGCTGCTGAATCAGGTTAAATGTGCTAATATTGGTTTGGGTGTATATTACTCTTATATGATTAAATCTAAAAGATGAGATGTAAAGATCTGGATGAATTTTCACGAGTGATTGAGTGGGGTTTATTTATTTGAAAAGAAAAACTTCCATCAGGCAACATTTGCAGAGAGTGTTACCTGAGAAAGAAAGAAAGGACAGGCGCCAAAGGATTTAAGCAGTTTAATTACACAGTTAATGAATTTCAGACCTACTTCTTTTGAAATAAGCTAAATTACTTACTAGAGTATTTTTGACTTCATATAGTTGGATAGAGTTTCAGTGCTATTTCACAGTTACTAAATAGTACAGTTACTATAATTATATTGCTTTAAAGAATGCCACATATATTATATCTTTAATATATATTAAATAGCTTTCTTTTCTGTTATGTCTTATCACAGGATATTGAATATAGTTCCCTGTGCTATACAGCAGGGACCTGCTGTTTATCCATCCTGTATATAAGTTTGCATCTGTGAATTCCACACTCCCAATCCTTCCCTCCCACAACCTCCTCCCCTTGGTGACCACAAGTCTCTTCTCTATGACTGTGAATCTGTTTGTGTTTTGTAGCTTTGTTCATTTGTGTTGTGTTTTGGGTTCCACGTGTAAGTGATGTCATATAGGATCTGTTTTTCTCCATTAGATTTACTTCACTTAGTATGATCATCTCTAGGTCCAACCATGTTGCTGCATGATTCAGATCCCTTGATTAACAAGAATTTTGTTTTGTCAAGCATTTTAAAAATGTCATTGCTTATCATCTGGTCTGCACTGTTTCTGATAAAGTCAATGGTAATCAATATCTCTATTTCCTGGTACACAATTTGTGTTTTCCTCTGGCTACCTTTCAGATTTTTCTCTGTCTTATCATTTTTTAGGAATTGTACTATAATGTGCCCCTTTGTAGTTTTCTTTGAATTTCTCCTTGTTTGGAATTCATTTGGCTTCTGGAAACTGTGTGTTTCTATTTTCAAGTTGAAAACATTTTTGAATGTTATTTCTTCAAATATTCTTCCATTTTCCCCTTCTCTTTTCCTGGGACCCTAAATGACACATTTATTAGACACTATAGATGGATCAGGAGGGTGATTAGGAATCTGCTTTTGACTATTGAATACACATTGAGTCAGTTCTCAGCGGTGTGGATGTTATGATGTTGACATTCTCCATTTTGTTGTCTTCCTTTAAAGAGTGCTAAATTTTCATTCCAGCAGCAATTAAATGTGGATTACCTTGACTCCTATGGAGTCTTGTTATCCAGCTTTATTAGGCTAAGCCAGGAGGAACTAATTTGGCCATACTTCTAGGGCACGGCTTTTCTGCAGCCTCTCCTAGTGCTCCAGATGTTTAATGAGGTTCTTCCACTCTAACCAGAACAAATTCAAACTCCTCTTGAGGTTGGTAGATCATCTTATATCTCCTGCTACTTGTCTTTCTCCAGTAATTGTTTTCTCCAGTCACACAGAGTTGCATTCTAGATCCAAGGGGACTTTTATGTAGAGTCAGTCAGTTCAGTTGCTCAGTCGTGTCCAACTCTTTGCAACCCCATGGACTGCAGCACACCAGGACTCCCTGTCCATCCCCAACTCCCAGAGTTTGCTCAAACTCATGCCCATAGAGTCTGTGATGCCATCCAACCATTTTATCCTTTATTGTCCCCTTCTCCTCTTGCCTTCAATCTTTCTCAGCATCAGGGTCTTTTCCAGTGAGTCAGATCTTCACATCAGGTGGCCAAAGTATTGGAGCTTCAGCTTTAGCATCAGTACTCCCAATGAATATTCAGGGATGATTTCCTTTATGATTGACTGGTTTGAACTCCTTGCAGTTCAAGGGACTCTCAAGAGTCTTCTCCAACACCACAATTCAAAAGCATCAATTCTTCAGCGTTCAGCTTTCTTTATGGCCCAACTGTCACATCCATATGTGACTACTGGAAAAACCATAGCTTTGACTAGACAGATCTTTGTTGCAAAGTAATGTCTCTGCTTTTTATTTTTTTATTTTTTTTTATATCTCTGCTTTTTAATATGCTATGTTGGTCACAGCTTTTCTTCCAAGGAGCAAGTGTCTTTTAATTTCATGGCTGCAGTCACCATCTACAGTGATTTTGGAGCCCAGAAAAATAGTCAGCCACTGTTTCCACTGTTTCCCCATCTATTTCCCATGAAGTGATGGGACTAGATGCCATGATCTTAGTTTTCTGAATGTTGAGCTTTAAGCCAACTTTTTCATTCTCCTCTTTCACTTTCATCAAGAGGCTCTTTAGTTCCTCTTCACTTTCTGCCGTAAGGGTGGTGTCATCTGCATATCTGAGGTTACTGATATTTCTCCCAGCAATCTTGATTCCAGCTTGTACTTCCTCCAGCCCAGCATTTCTCATGATGTACTCTGCATATAAGTTAAATAAGCAGGGTGACAATATACAGCCTTGATGTACTCCTTTCCCAATTTGGAACCAGTCTGTTGTTCCGTGTCCAGGTCTAATGTTGCTTCCTGACCTGCATACAGGTTTCTCAAGAGGCAGGTCAGGTGGTCTGGTATTCCCATCTCCTTCAGAATTTTCCACAGTCTGTTGTGATACACACAGTCAAAGGCTTTAGCGTAGGCAATGAAGCAGAAGTAGTTTTTCTGGAATTCTCTTCCTTTTGCATGCTTTCTCTGCATCTCTCCTTCTTCTTTGGCTTTCTGCCCTGCACATACTAGCTCTCTCAACCTCCCTGGGCTCTGAACTTAGTCCCAGGCCCAGCAAGACAGCTATGCTCCAGGTAGGCTGTGCCTCCTGGCTTCAGAACAAACACCAGAGCGATCAGATGAGACACCTTACTTGTTTTCCATCTCCTGGGAGTCATAATCTTGCACTGACTCTTGCCCAACATCAGAACACAGTTGTCTCCTATATTTTGTGCAGATACGTGTTCACGGTAGACAGACTGCTCCAACACTAGTTCCTCAACTGTGACCAGAAACAGAAGTGAGTTCCCTATCAATTTTTATTTTCTTCTTATATTTTCCTCAGAAACATATCCTAAAACCGTTTTCTACAGTCTCCTGTGTGTATTACTCTTCTTTCTTCTCAGCCCACCCTCTTCTGCCTACCACCTGCCAAAATATTTAGCCTTCAAAGTCTTAATAAATAGCAGAAACTGAAAGTATTCCCCAACATGTGGCAGGAATTTAAAATAGAAGATATGTTTTCTCTGCTCCTCTGTCACGACTCTGTCCGGGGTCGTTTCGTATGAATTATTTTGACCTTTCCCTTACAAGTGCGATATGGCTCATTTGTCACACTGTCACACTTTCTCATTACTCCACTTTGTTGCTCTGCAATTTTCTTTGGCATGTTATCCCAACTTCAATTAAGGTTATTTCCCTCTTTCCCTTATTATACACACATGGATCTAGGTTGTTACAACCTATCCACATAGTAGTTTTCATTTTAGTATCACTCCTACCTCCACCATTTCATTTTCCTGCTTTTCATGTGGGGCATGCATGCTTATCTTTTTGCTTATGGAGAATCTAAACTCATTCACCTGACTACTTCACTGCATCTACTAAGTAGCCCTGTCTAGGCATTTATATAAGGAAATACATATTGTTATAAATTGCTTTTCTTTTATTGGTCTTTTTTTAAAAACCAATTCTCTTTTATTGGAGAATAGCTGCTTTACAATGTTGTGTTAGTCTCTGCTGTATAGCGAAGTGAATCAGCTATATGTATACACATATCCCATCTCTTTTGAATTTCCTTCCCATTTAGGTAGCCGCAGAAGCATTGAGTAGTTCCCTAAGCTATACAGGAGGTTCTCATTAGTTATCTGTTTTATACATAGGAGTGTATATATGTCAGTTGAGACTATTATGTTTACATCGAGATACATTGTTTTTGAAATTATGTGTACAGATGCTGCGTGCATCCTAAGTCACTTCAGCTGTGTCCAACTCTTTGCAACCCCAAGGACTATAGCCCACCAGGCTCCTCTGTCCATGGGATTCTCCAGACAAGACTATGGGAATGGTTTGCCATTCCCTTCTCTAGGAGATGTTCCTGACCCAGGGATTGAACACATGCCTCTTACATCTCCTTTATTGGCAAATGAGTTCTTTACCACTAGCACCACCTCGGAAGCCCCTATGTATACAGATTGATGATGTCATTTGTTACTTTTCTTCCAGCATAGTGAAAAGCACATGACAAAATATTGGCTATAAGAGAGCACTGGGTCTTTAAAGGTTGGAAACCATTGATTTACTTATTTAATACAAATTAGGAATTCTTTTCCATGTTTGAAGCATTATATGTAAACTAAAAAGGTGAAGTGGATGTCCCCAAGAAGTTCAGTTTAATAAAAGAGAAACCCTGGAGTTTCATGAATGTAGGACTCACATTTTTACCACAGCACCGCTTGTTCCTAGAACAGTTATTGATGCAGAGAGGGCAATCAATAAATTCACCTTAAATAATGAAGGTGGGTCTTCAAATAGCTTAATCAAGGGCAAAGAGTAAAAAGTGACCTAGTAGTGGTGTAAATAGAACGCTGTAGGAGTTTAGGAGAGGAAAGTATCAGACCTGCAGTCACCATGACAGGCCTCTTGCAGGAAGAGACTTCATTTAGCCCATGATGCATGAGTCAGATCAACATACTGGGAGTTGACAAGGACGTTCCAAAATGAGGGGCGAAGCAAACGAGCACAAATGCAGAATGACATGGAATGTTGGAAGAACGATCAGGAACCAAGTTTATCTTGACCTTAGTAATGGAGTTCAAGTAGAAGAGAGAGGAGAGGAAAGACTGGAGAATTAGGGCTAGCCAGTCACGTATGGATGTGAGAGTTGGACCATAAAGAAAGCTGAGCACTGAAGAATTGATGCTTTTGAACTGCGGTGTTGGAGACGACTCCTGAGAGTCCCTTGGACTGCAAGGAGATCCAACCAGTCCGTCCTAAAGGAAATCAGTCCTGAATATTCATCGGAAGGACTGATGCTGAAGCTGAAACTCCAATACTTTGGCCACCTGATGCGAAGAGTTGACTCATTGGAAAAGACCCTTATGCTGGGAAAGATTGAGGGCAGGAGGAGAAGGGGATGACAGAGGATAAGATGGTTGGATGGCATCACTGACTCAATGGAGATGAGTTTGAACAAACTCCAGGAGTTTGTGATGGACAGAGAAGCCTGGCGTGCTGCAGTCCATGGGGTCGCAAAGAGTCGGAAATGACTAAGCAACTGAACTGAGACTGAGACTGTAGAAGGAGCTTTACCACAGACAGGAGAAACCATTTATAACACAAGAAAAATAATACCCAGGGAAGGTTACTCTAGCTTCAGTGTGTACAGAAATTATGAAAATAAGTACAGGACTTAACCTCGAAGAACTTTTCCTCATCAAATGTCCACCAAACATGTAAACAGCAGAGAAACCCCCTTTTTGAAACCAGTCGCCCTCAGAATGACATCATTATTTTTAATATCTTATACCTGCAATGAGGAGGTAAAGAGAAGTTAATAGGATTTAAGTCATACATAAGTTAGGGAAATAATAGACTCTGTTTGAGTAAAAGAATAATGTAATGAGAGATGAGGGATCTTCCCAGGAACTCGAGTGTTTTGTCCGTCTTCACTCTTCAATATGGGCCATTTGATTTATTATTTTTCATTTTTAATTGGAGGACAATTGCTTTGTAATTGTTGTGTTAGTTTCTGCTGTACGGCAATATGAATCAGTTATAAGTACACATATATCCCTGCCTCTTAAGCCTCCCCCCACTCCCCTCGTCATACCCCTCTAGGTCATCACAGAGCACCAAAATGGACCATCTTAACATCATCCCAGGCCCAAGGCACAGGGAGAAATACAAAGTCACAGTAGTCTAAGCTTCAAGTGGTTAGGGCTCCACGCTTCCACTGTAGCGGCCATGGGTTGGATCCCTACTTGGGGAACTAAGATCCCTCTAGCTGCATGGCATGGCCTAAATAAATAAATGCTGTCTCCTGTCTGAGAGGAAAAACTCAGATAGCTTGACTTTCCTTACCAACCAAAAATCACATGAAAACACATGATTGACACAAGAAGAATGTCACTTAGTGAAGTTTGCTATTTTTGATCTTTCCTGGATGCTTTATCATTCCTTCTCTGTTACAGAGACTCTGGGTATTTTATATGTTTTGGCTTTGCAGTTACCTGAGATACCTTTAAATTCTAAAGGCATACCTCTCTGAGAGCCATGGATTCATTCAACTTCTAAGATAATGGCTAATAAGATTTTACTTATCCCAAAGCCCAGGCTGCATGATTAAGATTCCCCACAAACCCCAGCTGAGATGACACGTAAAGGCTAGCGTGTGGATTCGGCTCGGCACTGGTCAGGAGAGTCCTGTAATCTTGTGGTAGAACATTCGATCCTCATCGCATACCACAGCAGTCCCTTATGGGCCCCAGAAATCCCCTGGTTACTTCTCCTCCCACACCCTAGGAAAATAATTACTAGTCCATGCCCGAAGATTAAAACAGCCACAGCATGAAACGACTGCAGTGTTCCTCTTAGTGTACTTATTTGCTTAAGCCTTCTTCCAGAATACCCCATCAGTCAGGATTCCAGGCAGTCCTTAAAATGTGCAAAGTTGCTAAGCTTTCATCTCCAACTATTTTGACTCGGTCCCAGTCTCTTCCTCTAAGTGAAGAGTGATTTTTATTTTCATTCTTTCTCATATAAATCATTCCTTTCTTCTATTTGATGTCTCCTGCTTTAGCTATGGTAACCAGGAATGAGTCCTTTTCCAAATTGAGTAGAAGGAGAAAAAGAAAAGCTATTAAGGTTTTTTTTTTTAATCTGAAACTGAATAAATAAAATCGTTGAACACTGAGTAGACAAGAGGAATAACAAGCATTCTGGAATGGATGGGATGATTCAAATTAATTTTGGTAATTGAGATATTAATTCTATTAATTTAAACAAATTCTAGTAATTAATATCAATTATTATTAATTCCAATAACTTAGCTCTGCTAAGTCACATCAGTCATGTCCGACTCTGTGCGACCCCATAGACGGCAGCCCACCAGGCTCCCATCCCTGGGATTCTCCAGGCAAGAATACTGGAGTGGGTTGCCATTTCCGTGAACCTTAATTGGGAACTAATCTAATTGTGACAGATTGTGATTATGATAGAAAGAACAGCATGGTAAACCGAGACCAGAAGTAATATCTCCCAACCTTTCTCTGCTATCCTTTTCTGTCTCTTTTGAAAGGCATAGTCAGTAGAAATGAGTTTATTTATTGATGTCAAACTGATACAGAATAGTATGGAATCCAAAAATTTGAACTGTCATGAATTTGTAAAGTAGAACCTCAATAAAGCACAATAGATATGAATTCAGTTCTTTAGGATGACATCATCCATAACATTACGAATAATAAAAATATCTCAGCTTTATTGAGCACTTACTATGTCCCAAGTGTCTTCATGTATTTTTACCATTTGATTCTTACAGTCCTTTTATTACATAATTCTGCTCGATTTACAGGCATAGAAACTGAGCCTGAGAACTATGAAGCAAGGCCTAAGTAAACTAGTGAGTAATGGGGCTGGGACAAAAAACTAAATCCTTGTTCTTAAACTCTTCGCTATCTTAGTTACTTTATATATAGAAAGAGGTTATATTGCTATATGATTTTTAACTGTATCTTTCACATAATGTTTTAAACAAATCCTGCTGATATTTTCATCATCTGTTGAACAAATAGGACTGTATTTTATTGCAAGCATCATTAAATACACTTACATGACCTAAAGAAATTGAAGGAGGTTCATTGTATGATAAAGCATGGTTTGGGGGTTGGCTATAGCATTAGGTTCAGTGGCTTGGCAACACCATCAAGGACTCAGGCTCTATCTGTCCATTCATCACTCTTAACACAGAGAAGCATCAGCTTAGAAGTGTGGTAGCACTAGAGCTGCAAGCCTTAGGTTCATGGTCAAGTCAGGCAAGAGGGAAAAGGCTGGACCAGTGACATCTATCCTTTTTGCTGGAAAATCCAAAGCACTCTCCACAGTCTGAGCAGACTCTTCTTACATTTTACTGCCTAGATCTGTCACATGGCTACACATAGCTGCAATTTGTTGTTGTTGTTCAGTTGCTAAGTCACGTATGACTCTTTGTGACTCCAGGGACTGCAACATACCAGGCTCTTCTGTCCTTCACTATTTCCAGAGTTTGCTCAAATTCATGGCCACTGAGTTGCTGATGATATCTAACTGTCTCATCCTTTGCTACCCACCTTCTCCCTTTGCCTTCAGTCTTTCCCAGCATCGGTCTTTTCCAACGAGTCAACTCTTCAAGTCAGGTAGCCAAAGTATTCAGTTTCAGCGTCAATCTTTCCAATGAATATTCAGGGTTGATTTCCTTTAGGAATGATTGATTTGCACCTAGCTGCAAAGCAGGCTGCAAAGACAAGCAATATATTTGGCAGAGTCTATAAGTGGAAGTAGGCAAGGAAGAAGGGAATGGGAATTGGAAATGAAGTTAAGCAACCAACAGTACCTGCCAAAAGTAAATATTCAGTTACAGAGGCTCTTAATCAATCCTAGCTGCTATAACAAAAATACCATGGACAAGGTAGCTTAAATGATAGATAGTTATTTCTCACAGTTTGGGACACTGGGGTGTCCAAGATAAGGTTCATTTCCTGCTTAAAGCCCTCTTCCTGGTTTGCAAATGGATGCCTTCTTGCTGGGCTTCCCAGGGGGTGCTACTGGTAAAGAACCGCCTGCCAGGTCTAGAGACGTGAAAGATGTAGTTTTGATCCCTGGGTCAGGAAGATCCCCTGGAGGAGGGCATGGCAACCCACTCCAGTATTCTTGCCTGCAAAATCCCATGGACAGAGGAACTGGTGGGCTATGGTCCACAGGGTCGCAAAGGGTCGGATACAACTGAAGCAACTTCACATGCATGCCTTCTTGTTATATCCTCACAGAGTGGAAAAAGATTTTGTCTCTTCCTCTTTTACAAGGATATTAATCCCATCATGAGGACTCCACTCCCATGACTTAATCTAACCCTAATTAACTTCCCAAAGCCTCACTTCCAAATATCATCATATCGAGGATTCAGGTTTCAACACATAAATTTTAGTAAAAGGACACAAACGTTCAGTCCATAGCAGAAAAGATTATTTGACCAATATGTTATAGCTTTTATTAACTGGTAATAGAATTCTTACAGAGTATATTTTTAAAGATACAAAGTCTTGTGGAAAGCAGTTTTCTGAGTTATAAGAGTCCTGAGAAATGCCTGTTTGCAAGGGCATGTCCAGGGCATACAGAGAGTTAAGTATGAGTAACCTGTCCTCGGCTGTCTTGAGAAGTACAGAGAGAGGATAGGGAAGCGATTCAGGTTAATATGCAAATGATCATAAGGTAACATATGCTGCACGCTATGAAACAGTGGCAAGCAAAATTCAGATTTCAGAGGAAGGGGAAATTACTTTTCACTGGGGAGTTGTTTGCCTGTTTGATAAAGTGGAAAGAGAATCCTCAAATAAATGACTCTCCAATGGTAAAACTTCAGATGCTATGACAAGTATGTATAAGAGATAAAAATGTCCAGGGTAGGCAAAAACACCAAAAACTGCTGGATGGATAAGAATCTGCCTGACAGTATTTAAGCAGTGTGGCATCATCTGCCATGGATGGGTGCGCTGGACTTGCCTAGTGGCAACATGAATGTGAATGTTCTTGATATCTCTGATGTTTAGCTGTCATCATTGGGCATCTCTGGGCTTCTCCTCTTCCTTAATCGCTTAATCAGTTTGAGATTCTACTGTGCTCAGGGACTGAGATTTGTTTGGTGTGTTAGAAAAGCACATAATATTTTAATTGTATCTGGAGACAGAGAGACTCACTGAGGGAGGATAATCAAGAAACATAAATAAACTAGGAGTTCTGCTTTGCCTCATGTCATATCATTATGATTCAGAAGGAACTGCTAAGTTTTATCACAAGTCAAAGAAGTAATTAGAGTTACTGATTTAGGTGAAAGACTAAGGATTATATGTAATACATAAAGTGAAAAATGAGAGCAGCTACCATGTTACTATAATTATTAATTTTTATTGTACAGTTATCATAAAAAACACTATAGGGTATACATCATGTGCTCTTGTGTAACATAAACACATTATAATATTTTTAATTTAATCTTCATACTAAACATATGAGGTGGACATTCTTATTACCTTCATTTTCTAAATGAAGAAATAAGATTAAGAATATTCAAGTGATACGCCCAAGGTCACATATTGCTTCTGGGTACCTAGCAGGTAACACACTTGGTTTTGAATCAAGATTTATTATCCCCACAGTGTCACATTTCTAACCATCATGGAAACTTTGATATTTCAGTAACCCCAAGAAAAGAGAAAAGAACTTTGAATTCAGGGAAAGTTTGGTAGATTCTAGATGTAGAGAGATGTAGAAACAAGCAACTAAATGTAAACATGTTTGACATGGAATATAAAATACACATATAAATTATCCCATGATTGGATGCACTTATTAATACAGCTAAAAATACTATATGCGAATGCTTGGTTCCATAGTTGCGTAATTAATTAGTGGTTCTAAATGTCCATCTATATTCAGGGATTGGCAAACTTTTTCTGTAAAGGCCATATAGTAACTATCTGCAGATTTGTGGGTCAGAGTCTGTTTACAGTTGCTCAACTCTGCTATTGACATGCAAAAGCAGCCACCAGTTCAGTTCAGTTCAGTTCAGTTGCTCAATGGTGTCCCACTCTTTGTGACTCCATGAACTGCAGCATGCCAGGCTTCCCTGTCAATCACCAACACCTGGAGCTTGCTCAAACTCATGTCAATCAAGTTGGTGATACCATCCAACCATCTCATCCTCTGTTACCCCCTTCTCCTCCTGCCTTCAATCTTTCCCAGCATCAGAGTCTTTTCCAAAGAATCAGTTCTTTGCATTAGGTGGCCAAAGTACTGGAGCTTCGGCTTCAGCTTCAGTCTTTCCAATGAATATTCAGGACTGATTTCCTTTAGGATTGACTGGTTGGATCCCCTTGCAGTCCAGGGGACACTCAAGAGTCTTCAACATCACAGTTCAAAAGCATCAATTCTTCAGTGCTCAGCTTGACAACACATAAATGAATGAATATTGTTACCTAGTCTAAGCTCACTCTGCTCACTGCTATAACAGGTCAGTAAATTGGAGACAAGGTGTTGAGATAAGGAATAATGACTTTATTAGCAAAGCCATTAGACTGAGAAGATGTCAGACTAATGTCTCAAAATAGCCATCTTGTCAGGGTCTGGATGCCATGTTCTTTTATAGTACAGAGAGTGGGAGGAGGTGAAATAAAGTAAAAGGCCATTAATCTTGCAAATATCTCTTGGAATGGCCAGCCTGTGGAAGGAGGTGGGGGAATGTGTTACTTTCTTCTCTTCTGTAGCCATTCACAGGTGAACAGGGTCAGATTGTCTCTTTGTTAGCTGAACAAATGCACTTTAACAATCAGGCAGAGGGGCAGGGTTCCCTGAGGCAGGCCATTATGTATGATTATAATTTCAAAAGCAATGGAAAGCAAAGGTTAAAGTCAACCAGAAAGATCCAACATGAAGCCAAAATGGACTCATCCCTGAAACAATGAGATTGTTTATTTATAAACAAAACTTTATTTACAAAAATGGACTGTGATAGACTTGAACTATAGGCCATAGTTTGCCAATCTGTTTTAGAGGGCTACTCCATCTCATTGAGGAAATTCTAAGAGTGCCACAGTTGCAAGCAAGATAAAACAAAAAAATGTATTTGAATTTAAACAGTACCTGAATCTTTTGTTTACAAAGGGAAGAGGTCAACATGATTTTTGCTTTTACTTTCATCTGTATTAAATGTGGAGTAAGAGGAAATGGATTTATGTTAAATGATAAAATGATTCAGTAATTCAAAAGGAAGAGTTTCTCAGCCATCCCATTTAACCAAATATAGGAAGGCACTTTAGAGGCAATATTAGCATAAAAAATAATGTTTACAAAAATCAGAATAAAGTTCGATATCAATCAGTCTACACATAGTTAATGCTGCCAGTCTTGTTGGAAAAATACAAAGACTTTTTTAAAAGGTAAAACCATTGAAATGAACATTAGAGAATTAAATATATTTAGTTGGTGAGAAATCAGTGAGTAGTTATTAAAATTATTTATTTGGTGGTGTAGAAAATATTTCCATATTTGGATAACCACTAGACCATTCAGGTATGACCTAAATCAAATCCCTTATGAATATTCAGTGGAAGTTAGAAATAGATTTAAGGGACTAGATCTGATAGACAGAGAGCCTGATGAGCTATGGACAGAGGTTCGTGACATTGTACAGGAGACAGGGATCAAGACCATCCCCATGGAAAAGAAATGCAAAAAGGCAAAATGGTTGTCTGAGGAGGCCTTACAAATAGCTGTGAAACGAAGAGAAGCTAAAAGCAAAGGAGAAAAGGAAAGATATATTCATCTCAACACAGAGTTTCAAAGAATAGCCTGGAGAGATAAGAAAGCCTTCCTCAATGATCAGTGCAAAGAAATAGAGGAAAACAACAGAATGGGAAAGACTAGAGATCTCTTCAAGAAAATTAGAGATATCAAGGGAACATTTCATGCAAAGATGGGCTCAATAAAGGACAGAAATGGTATGGACCTAACATAAGCAGAAGATATTAAGAAGAGGTAGCAAGAATACATGGAAGAATTGTACAAAAAAGATCTTCACGACCTAGATAATCACGATGTTGTGATCACTCACCTAGAGTCAGACATCCCGGAATGTGAAGTCAAGTGGGCCTTAGAAAGCATCACTACAAACAAAGCTAGTGGATGTGATGGAATTCCAGTTGAGCTATTTCAAATCCTGAAAGATGATATTGTTAAAGTGTTGCACTCAATATGCCAGCAAATTTGGAAAACTCAACAGTGGCCACAGGACTGGAAAAGGTCCATTTTCATTCCAGTCCCTAAGAAAGGCAATCCCAAAGAATGCTCAAACTACCGCACAATTGCACTCATCTCACACGCTAGTAAAGTAATGCTCAAAATTCTCCAAGCCAGGCTTCAGCAATACGTGAACAAGGAACTTCCAGATGCTCAAGTTGGTTTTAGAAAAGGCAGAGGAACCAGAGATCAAATTGCCAATATCCACTGGATCATCGAAAAAGCAAGAGAGTTCCAGAAAAACATCTATATCTGCTTTATTGACTATGCCAAAGCCTTCGACTATATGGATCACAATAAACTGTGAAAAATTCTGAAAGAGATGGGAATACCAGACCACCTGACCTGCCTCTTGAGAAACCTGTATACAGGTCAGGAAGCAACAGTTAAAACTGGACAAGAAACAACAGACTGGTTCCAAATAGGAAAAGGAATATGTCAAGGCTGTATATTGTCACCCTGCTTATTTCATTTATATGCAGATTACATCATGAGAAACGCTGGGCTGGAGGAAGCACAAGCTGGAATCAAGATTGCTGGGAGAAATATCAATAACCTCAGATATGCAGATGACACCACCCTTATAGCAGAAAGTGAAGAAGAACTAAAGAGCCTCTTGATGAAAGTGAAAGAGGAAAGTGAAAAAGTTGGCTTAAAGCTCAACATTCTGAAAACTAAGATCATGGTATGTGGTCCCATCACTTTGTGGCAAATAGATGGGGAAACAGGGGCTGACTTTATTTTTTTCGGCTCCAAAATCACTGCAGATGGTGACTGCAGCCATGAAATTAAAAGACGCTTACTCCTTGTAAGGAAAGTGATGACCAACCTGGATAGCATATTAAAAAGCAGAGACATTGCTTTGCCAACAAAGGTCCGTCTAGTCAAGGCTATGGTTTTTCCAGTGGTCATGTATGGATGTGAGAGTTGGACTGTGAAGAAAGCTGAGCGCTGAAAAATTGATGCTTTTGAACTGTGGCGTTGGAGAAGACTCTTGAGAGTCACTTGGACTGCAGTGAGATCCAACCAGTCCATCCTAAAGGAGATAAGTCCTGGGTGTTCATTGGAAGGACTGATGCTGAAGCTGAAACTTCAATACTTTGGCCACCTCATATGAAGAGTTGACTCATTGGAAAAGACCCTGATACTGGGAGGGATTGGGGGCAGGAGGAGAAGCAGATGACAGAGGATGAGATGGTTGGATGGCATCACCAACTGGATGGCCATGAGTTTGAGTAAACTCCGGGAGCTTGTGATGGACAGGGAGGCCTGGCGTGCTGCGATTCATGGGGTCGCAAAGAGTAGGACATGACTGAGCGACTGAACTGACTGAATGACTGAGGCTACTTCTAAAATTAACTCTATGTGGTAGCCATCCCTAGAGATAGCAAAGAAGAAAATATGTCAGTATTAATGGATTTAGACTTTTAATCATCTGAAATCATGGAATGCATTCATTTAACCTCTTGAAATTAGCTATAGCTCTAGTACTCAATAGCTTTACAACGCAGGCACAAAATGACTATATATATGCACATGTGTGCGTGCTAAGCTGCTTCAGCCGAGTTCAACTCTTTGCAACCCATGGAACCTATAGCCCACAAGGCTTCTTTGTCCATGGGATTCTCCAGGCAAGAATACTAGAGTGGGATGCCATGCTCTCCTTCAGGGAATCTTCCCAATCCAGAGATTAAACCCATGTGTCTTAAGTCTCCTGCATTGACGGGCAGGTTCTTTATCACTAGCACCACCTGGGAAGCCGTAGTGTGTGTGCATACACAGACTATGTACATATATTTTATATATATATACACAATGCTATATTTTATATATATATATGTGATATATACACAATACTTCTTATTCCCTAGTCTCTGTATAGATATTGCGTTGGCCAAAAAGTTTAGGTTTTCTGTGTTTACATATATATGTGGTGTAGATATTGCATCAATACATAACCTATCGTATATATACTAAGTATGACATATAGTATATATATTACATGTAACATATAGTATATACACACTATATATTATGTATCTGTATTATATAAAGTATAAAATCTAAATCTACATGTATGTGTTGTGTATATAGTATATGCAGTGGATATATAAATATACATTGCATTCTACCTATATGTGCTATGTAGAGAAAAGAGAGTACAGATTACCATTTCACATGACTTATCTCATTAGATCTTCACATCAGCAGATAATAAGAACAAAAAAGGCAAAGTAACCTGAACAAAGATAATAGTGACGAGATTTGTAAGAAGAGCCCAATTCAGCTTCAGCATCACATGACAGCTGGATAGCTTAAAGCTTCTGTCCTCTTCTTCCCAACAGACGGCACCAGAAGGAGAAAAATGGGACTCCCATCGAGTTGTGCTCCAGATAATTTCTCTTCTATGAAATGTGTAGAAGCCATTGAATTGGTAAACAAGACTTTTGTAAGCATCCATAAAACATATCCAATATTTGGTGGCAAGGGATTTCCATTAAGCTTTCATGGGAGTTAATAAATCAACAGAAACCACTTACTGAAACATTTTCATGGGTCCTGTGGAATTCTAAGCAAATATCGGGTTTAAGAATGAAAAGTCAGTTATATTTTCAACATAATCTAACGTTCAAAGACATGTAAAAGATGCTTAAGTGTTAATATTTTATGTTTCCCCGCTCTCAGCAGTAATTGCAGCCCATTAAAAAGAATGCTAAGCCATAGCTGTTAGCACTGGCACAAGCCCAAGGAAACACTGAACCTTCACAGAAGGGGGTTAATTGCTACACGAAGAGGTAATTTATTAAGGAACACTGAAGCCCTGTATACTCCGCAACATGCGGCTGAACGGCACAATCTTACGTGAGTATTATATTTGATAATCAAGGCCTTTTCTATGGTAGATTTCAGAACAAGCTCAGCTAAGTGGTCCAGAGAGGTGGACGGGAGGAAAGGAGAAAGAAAAAACCCCAACACTGTTTTTCTCTATGGCTCCCATAAACCTGCCCTCGGTGCCCTGCAGTCTGTCGCCCCCACCACTAGGAAAGTTGACTGCCCCATAAAATTCTTGGTGGTTGATGAGAGAGGCTTATATAACTATCAAGTTGAAGGGTGGCTTCTACTGTTTATTTGTCTAGAACTGGTACTTCAGTCCTTTCTGAGTGTTTGACTTAATTTTCACCATTTGTCAGAAGTGGTATTTTCAGAGCTTTATCACACTGAACTAGGTCTTCATCACAGTTTAGATCAGAATCATGTGGCTTATTAAACATCCTCATGTGAAGAGAAAATTATGGCCCCACGCATCCCTTCCCCAATGTCTCCCCTTTGGCAGAGTTTCTATTCTCAATCCTCTGGGAACCTGGTTGTGTCCTGAACTTAACAAATTTTTATCATGAAGCGAGAGTCCAAAAGTAAGTGGGAGGGTGAGGTGGTTCTGAGGAATCATTTTACCTAAAATACTGATGGTTTTCTTGGCTGTACTAACACCACGTTCTCAAGTCTCAGAGGATTAGGGAAAGAGAATTAGTTTTGCCTCCTTGTCTCTCTTTTTAATATGGCTAACAGCAAACTGACATTGAAGAAAAATTCCCTTGAAAATTAAGGTAAAGGCAAAACAGTGATTTCTCTAAAATGCATCATTGATGTATTCCAGCTTTTTCCACTTTGTAGCTTGGTCCTTTAGCCATCTCTGATCAAACCCTCCATAAATGAGTGTTTATGGAGTACTCATTTCCCTCCTGGCACCAGACTGAGAGTGATGCTTTAGTAGAACACAAAAGGCATACAACACATGGCCCCAACCTTATGGCGTATTCAGTATCATAGGGAAGATACAGAAAGAATTTATGTGAAACAGAGAATAATTTTATGGTAACTACAACAGGAATGATAGCAGAGATATGTAACACATGCAGATTTTCATAGGTCTTTATTTATCTCCTTTTTTGAACTTCTCTCTCAGTTTTTTCTCCTCTTTTGCCACTTTTTCTATAACTCAGTGACATCTTCTTTTCCTTGATTTGTAGATACTCAAAGCTATTATCTGGCCCTTTCACTACCCACTTAACAGCATCCAAGCTTGAAGGACACCATGATCAAAATTATGTCTTACACTTGAGCTATTCCTCCCTAAAGCTCTTACATTTCTTCATTGTCAATCAGCCAGGTGTTTTAGAAAAAATTTAAATTAAATTAGTTCAGACTCAAGCATCCTCCACCTTCTCCCCCTCTTCTTCTTCGAATTTTCCACAGATAGTTCAGGTTTGAAATATTCTATGCTGTTCTCAGACTATACCCTGAGCATTCATCAGATGATTGAGACACTAGGTCTAAACCAGAGGAGAGAATAGCAGAGGTTTCTTTCCCAGCTTCAGAGGCCTGTCCATCACACCATCCCTTTTCCATTTGCCACCAAGTTCCATTACTGTCCTTGATCCTTTTCTGTTTGGAGTTTGATGTGCGGGCTGCTATACTTGAAACTGAGCCGACATCTGGGGGCTCCTGAGCACATAAGCCTTTCTTTTCCCCATTTCTTATAAGCAAGACTCCAAATTAATACAAACTTTAAAAAAATTAAATGCAGATGACCTTAACTCAAGAATCCCATTCCTTAGAATGTATCCTACAGGTAAAATTGCATGTGCAGAGAAGATATATATATATATCTAGATATAGATATAGATAGATAGATAGATAGATCTATATAGATAGATAGACAGCTACTCATTACAGCATTGTTTGCAATAGCAAAAGAAGGAAACTGCTTGAATATTCGTTAATAAAGACTAGCTACAATTTCATTTTAAAAAATTTAAAAAAAAAAGACTGCAGTCTCCATGACCTTTCCTGAGTTCGAAAGGGCAGATTCCAATAGTTGCTAATCAAGGGAGAAGCAACCAAGAAACCACCTGAATGCTTATTTAACTTATATGCAAAGTACATCATGAGAAATGCTGGGCTGGAAGAAGCACAAGCTGGAATCAAGATTGCTGGGAGAAATATCAATAACCTCAGATATGCAGATGACGCCACCCTTATGGCAGAAAGCGAAGAGGAACTAAAAAGCCTCTTGATGAAAGTGAAGGAGGAGAGTGAAAAAGTTGACTTAGAGCTTAACATTCAAAAAACTAAGATCATGGCATCTGGTTCCATCACCTCATGGGAAATAGATGGGGAGATAGTGGAAACAGTGGCAGACTTTATTTGGGGGGGGCTCCAAAATCACTGTAGATGGTGACTTCAGCCATGAAATTAAAAGACGCTTACTCCTTGGAAGGAAAGTGATGACCAACCTAGATAGCATATTAAAAAGCAGAGACATTGCTTTGTCAACAAAGGTCCGTCTGGTCAAGGCTATGGTTTTTCCAGTGGTCATGTATGGATATGAGAGTTGGACTGTAAAGAAAGCTGAGCGCCGAAAAATTGATGCTTTTGAACTATGGTGTTGGAGAAGACTCTTGAGAGTCCCTTGGACTGCAAGGAGATCCAACCAGTCCATCCTAAAGGAGATCAGTCCTGGGTGTTCATTGGAAGGACTGACGCTGAAGCTGAAACTCCAATACTTTGGCCACCTCATGTGAAGAGTTGACTTGTTGGAAAAGACCCTGATGTTGGGAGGGACTGGGGGCAGGAGGAGTAGGGGGCGACAGAGGATGGGATGGTTGGATGGCATCACCGACTCGATGGGCATGAGTTTGAGTAAACTCTGGGAGTTTGTGATGGGCAGGAAGGCCTGGCGTGCTGCGATTCATGGGGTCGCAAAGAGTCAGACATGACTGAGCGACTGAACTGAACTGAACTGAACTGAAGGACAGGGAAGCCTGGCATGCTACAGTCCATTGGGTCACCAAAAGTCGGACACAAATGAGTGACTGAATAACAAATTCAGCTCACAAAATGAAATCAAAAGTCCACACATGTGAACACACACACAAATTTCCAAAATTAGTCCTTTTTTTTTTTTTTTGGTCTTATTTTCAAAGAAATCCTGCATGTATGAGATCTTATTTTCTGCAATTATTCCATTGAGGGGTGTCTTATCTTTTTAATATTGGAGTTTATCTTGGAATTGATATAAAAGGAATTTTTTTCGGTCATCAAGGTCAACATCCCTTCTTTTTGCTCTCTCCTTGTTTTCAATTTTCTTTCTAAGGAATTGGAAGAAAAGGCAGGCAGATGAGTAGTTAAGTAATCCCAGTTCTGTGCGTGTCACTTGGACCTGAGCCAGGCACATGTAAAGGTCTTCACTTGCCAAAAACTCACCAGGGACCTCTTAAGCAATCAGAAATTGCTACATGTGTGGAAGAGCTAATATCCTGAACACAATAGAAATCTGTAATTCAATTATCCCCTGTTTCTCATACATTTGCCCTCTGAGCATCCTGACATGCTGGAGCATAGAAGTCCAAACAGAAACTACTTAAAGCTCCCCCTGCGTGAGAACCGGCAGCAAGATTCCCCCCTAGTTCACAAAGGAGCACAAGGAGGAGGAACAGGAGACTTGGCTCTATCCTCAATAAGTCCTGGGGAGATGGGAAGGTGGGGAAAGGGAAACAATAACAGAAGAAAAAGCATCCAAAAGGGTAGACTACAACCAGGAAGAAGAATTAGAGTCAGGAAAGCAAAGCAAAGAAAAACTTAACCAAGTGTTAATTTCTGTTGCTCTTTGTGTTCTCCTGGGGGGCTCTGATAGCATTCTTAAGAACCAGTCCTCAAAAATAAAGGGAGAGAGGATTTCTTTGCATAAGATAAGAAAGAAATCCCTTGTCAATTTGCTGTTGGCATATTTTCTACTTAAAGGAGATCCACTACCTCCAGTCTTTCCCACATGCAAGGGTTCCACTTTTGAAAATGGGATCCTAAAATACACAAGATATTATTCACACAAGATATTATTCACTACCTGTGTATGATATGAGAATTAGAGGAAAAAAAAAAAGTATCCCCCAGCAGTTCTACTAGTATTTATTATAGTGGGCCAGGACATTTTCCATAAAAATGAGTAACTCCCAGCAGGATAAAAAATGTATAGAATGTGCTGATCTTGAACAGAGAGTATTTATATACTATATTTTATCACCCTTAGACCCTTCAGAGCTAGGTTTTTCTCCTGGGATGCACTGTTAATATTTCAACCTCTGTGTTTGCCAAATGGAAACAAAGATTGTTTCAAAGGGTAAATACAGTGCTGTCTTTCTTCCTGGCACAATATAGATGCAGTATATTTAATTAGGGTTACCATGAAAACTATAGATTTTTTTACAAGATGTGGCAACATTATGCAAATGGGTTAATACAATTAAATCCTTTTATGCTTTATGTGTTACACAGGGTTCTTTTGATTGCAAGTGATGGAAATCTAACAGATTTCCTTAGAGGGAATTTATCAGTTGATACTGAAACCTCTCAGGTTATCAAATGAAAGTTTCAATAACCAATTCATCAGAAGGACAAAGATGCCGCTAACCCTCAAAAACAAATAGAACCAAAGTTTCCAAACAGCTAGAACTTTCTTTCCAGGTCCCTTAGCCTTCCTCTTCTCTGTATGTTGGCTTCTTTCTTTGTTTAGGAGTGAAACTTCAGTGTTCTCACCCCCAAAATTAAATACATAAATAAATATGTGAGGTGATGGTGCAGAATTAATTACATGGGGAGAATTCTTTCACAATACATCACATATGAAATCACCGCAGTGCACACTTTAAATTACTTGCAATTTTATGTGTTATTTATACCTCCATAAAGCTGAAAATTTTTAAAACACAAAAGAGAAAAAAGAAGGCAAGAGGGGTCTTTCTGGTAAAATAAAAATGCTCTATATCTTGATTCAGGTGAAGGTGACATGGATGTATGTATTTGTGAAAAGTCTCTGGGCTTCGCTGGTGGCTCAGATGGTAAAGAATCTGTCTGCAATGCAGGAGAGCTGGGTTGGGAAGATCCCCTGGAGGAGGGCATGGCGACCCTCTCCAGTATTCTTGCCTGGAGAATCCCACGGACAGAGGAGCCTGGCGGGCTACAGTCCGTGGGGTTGCAGAGTCGAACGTGACTGAGTGACTAAGCACAGCACAGCACATATACTTAAAACGTGAGGTTTTATTTTGTATAAATTATGTCTTGATAAAATTGAGTTTATAAAAAAGTGTCTTTCTCAGACAGTTGAGCATCAAATGAAGCAGAGCACATCAAAGGCTCTGCAAACATAAAGCAATACACATATTTTTTTCATTCTATTTCATGGGGTCTGTGGCTAGTTTGTTTAGTTAAATCAAGATGTTAATATAACTAAACATGGCGTCAGACTCTACTACCATAAATGACTCCTGTGCTTCTGGTGATGCCTTCTCTGGGCTCTTCCCACTGCAGCAGTTCAGACATCAAACCCCAGGTGGTGAGACTCTTAAAGGTATCTCAACTCATGATGTCATTTGTAGCCATTTGACCTTCAGGGAAACACAAGCTGCAGCAAAGACAAAATGTACTCACCACAAGTGCATGTGTGCTAAGTCGCTTCGGTCGTGTCTGACTTTTTTGACCCTATGGACTGTAGTCTGGTCAGGTTCCTCTGTCCATGGGATTCTCCAGGCAAGAATACTGGAATGGGTTTTCATGCCCTCCTCCAGGGGATCTTCCCAATCCAGAGACCAAATCTGAGTCCCTTATGCCTCCTGCATCATCAGGCAGGTATTTTACTACTAGTGCCACCTGGGAAGCCAGTTCACCAGAAGAAGCACCACTAAAGTCTCTTCCCCCTGCAGGAATGGACATGCTTCTGAGCTTGGTAAGGCTGCCTCAACATGCATTTCAGTAATTTCTTGCTGCTTAATAAACTACTGCAAAAATAAAACTTAGGGTTTAATACAGCAATGATTTATTATTTCTCATGATTCTGTGTGTTGGCTGGGCTCCATTGGGCAATTCTGTTCCACTTAGTGTCAGTTGGGGTCATTCATGTGAGTGCCTGGAGCTGAAACATGCAACAGGACGGCACCCATGTTTGGCATCTCAACTAAGGCAACTGGAAAGGCTGGGGGCTGACTGAGCTTCTTTCTTTTCACATAGTTTCTCATAATTCATTCATCCAATTCAAGCTCCTTTCTATGGCATCCAGATGCCACAGGGATGAAACAGAAGTTGCAAGTTTTCCCCAAGTTCCAGCCTCAGTAGTCCCAGAAAATCATTTCCAATGTCATTTCAATGACCAATGTCATTTCACTGGCCAAAGCAAGTCATTAGACCATCACTGATTTAAGAGATGGGGGATCAGATGCCACTTCTTGATGGAAAGAGTGCCCTTCAGTGGAAGGATGGTGAGAATTGTTGGTGGACCAAACTTTACACACAATTCACTGTACTTCATCATTTATTAATACTTCTTCCACTCATTGTAAATAATTAATTCTAAGATCAGTTAGCCCCAAAAACTTAGGCTACAAAATAAGGGACTTATTCATTCATATATTCATTCATTCAGATAAAAGTGTCAAGAATCTATGTGTCTATCATCTCTTTCTAGATTCCACATATTTGGGATGTCGTACGATATTTCCTTTTCTCTTGTCTGACTGACTTTATTCAGCATGACAATCTCTAGGTCCCTCCATGATACAAATGAACTTACAAAAAAGAAAGAGACTCACAGACTTAGAGAATGAATTTATGGTAGCTGGGAGGAGGATGAAGGGAAGGGATAGTTAGGGAGTCAGGATGGACATGGACACACTGCTATATTTTAAATGGGTCGCCAACAAAGACCTTCTGTATAGCACATGGAACTCTGCTCCATGTTATGCGGCAGACTGGATGGGAGGGGGGTTTGGGGGAGAGTGGATACATGTATATGTATGGCTAGTCCCTTCGCTGTTCACCTAAAACTATCACAGCATTGTTTGTTAATTGGCTATACCCCCAATACAAAATTAAAAGCTTTAAAATTTTTTAAATAAAAATATTTTATTAGAAGGAAAATAAATAAATTTCTACCACAACATTAAAAAATAAAAAAGAACCTATGTGCCAAGCACATTGTATGCTACACCCTTAACCCAAACTCCATTCCCACAGTAAGTCAGGAAACGACCCAGTGCCTGGAGCTATAGGCTAGGCAAGGTCAATCACACGCCTATCAAATCAAATGAATAGTTCCCATTCACCTGGATTTTAGGAATAACAGACTACTTTGAATGTCACCTGTTCTTTCCTCTGGATCTAAGAGGCACTTCTTTATATATATTTCCTCAGCGAGATCATAATCTTTTCTCTTTCGAAAGAAGAGTTAGGAATGGGGTAAATAATATAGAAAAATTGTTGCTGTTATGTGTGCTCAGTTGTGTCTGACTCTTTGGGACCCCAAGGACCCAAGGACCCGCCAGGCTCCTCTGACCATGGAATTTTTCCAGGCAAAAATACTGAAGTGGGTTACCGTTCCCTTCTTCAGGTGATCTTCCTGACCCAGGGATCAAACCCACGTCTTCTGAGCCTCCTGCGTTGGCAGGCGGATTCTTTACACTATGCCACCTGGGAAGCCTGTAGACAAACAGCTGTTTGTGTAAATTAGAGCAGGATCAACTGAAAGATGGATGGAGTTCATTCTTATTCCATTAATTATTCCATTACAGTCACCTATCTATTCCATAAAAATATGTGCTTGCTCTCTGCTACATCATAAGCGTTTCTATTTCCTGGTGTAGAGGAATATCCATTTCACATCTTTTCAGTTTAATTAAGTTTCAGACCCAACTTCCTATTGTCATTCGTTAAAAGTCATAACGCAAATAAGCTTAATCCAGAGGAAGGCTGGGCTGGGGAGCCCTGGTGAAAGCCTCGCTGGAGGTGTCCAAACCGGGGTATGAAGACTCCTTCCCTTCAGGTCTATGCTGCCCTCCTCAAGGCCACCCAGATCTCCAGTGGCCCACTCTGCCAGGTCCCTTCCGTCAGCTTGGTTCCTTTGAGTTCCTTTTTCTTCTCCTGATGAAACCTTCCTGATTCTATGACCAAATCCCTGTAGGATTAACTGAATCACCAAAGGATGTTAAAGATTGACAGCTGCCCCCTGTGTTACCTCACCAAGAGGCATCTGCACTTGGATTCTCAGAGCAGAAGCGAATGATCCCACAGACAGGAAGCTCTAATGGCTCCAGGCAGAGACATGAGAGAAGTGCATGGGTCGAAGTCTCATCCCAGTGTTCCGTATGTCAGAGGATGTACACAGTTTTGATCTGCCCATCAAATAAATTTGTCTACTTAAAAAATTCCACGCATCTCCTGGAATTTTTTAAAAATGCTTGGTGGATGAATCTCAAGAGACATATCAGAAGAGAGCCCTTGATTCCTCATGGAAGCCAGCCACTGAAACACCCTCATTTGTTTTTGTCAGAGGACTTGACTACAGAACGTTGGGTTCTGGGAACTGATCAAGACCAAAAGTTTGAGGGGGAAATGAGGTCAAGGTCACTGCCATACCACATGGCTGGGGTTCAGCTGGCTGTTGGTGTGTGGGTTGGTTTTAATGACATGAAGCAGACTAATAAACAGAACATGCTATATTTTGGAAAATGAATGAATCCCAGTACTGGGAGACTCTTAGGTGGAGTATGTTAACCCTCTCCTGAGCCAGAAATGGGACCTCTGAGGTTTCTTGTGGAAATTACAATGTTTCTGGAATCAAAAACATAGAAACGGCCAAATCTTAGAAGCTGAATGAGAATGATTCATTTGGGTAAGGTGCTTCGTGGCTGTACAAACATCACTCAGTCACTGTCAGGAGTGTAAACATCCTAAGAATGCACTTTGGTTTCAAATCCTGGTGATCACAGAGAAATTAACTTCTGCATCTTTTTTTCCTCTATCTTAAATGTAGATAATTAAGAATATCTATCTTAATTAAGACATAATTAAGAGGCAATGATCAAGACCATCAAAAGAAAAAGAAATGCAAAAAGGCAAAATGGTTGTCTGAGGAGGCCTTACAAACAGGTAAGAAAAGAAGAGAAGCTAAAGGCAAAAGAGAAAAGGAAAGATATACTCATCTGAATGCAGAGTTCCAAAGAATAGCAGGGAGAGATAAGAAAGACTTCCTCAGTGATCAATGAAAGACTAGTGATCTCTTCAAGAAAGTTAGAGATACCAGGGACCATTTCATGCAAAGATGGGCTCAAAAAAAGGACAGAAATGGTAGGGACCTAACAGAAGTAGAAGATATCAAGAAGAGGTGACAAGAATACACAGAAGAACTATACAAAAAAGATCTTTATCACCCAGATAACCACAATGATGTGATCACTCACCTAGAGTCAGACATCCTGGAATGTGAAGTCAAGTGGGCCTTAGGAAGCATCACTATGTCTAGTGGATGTGATGGAATTCCAGTTGAGCTATTTCAAATCCTGAAAGATGATGCTGTGAAAGTGCTGCACTCAATATGCCAGCAAATTTGGAAAACTCAGCAGTGGCCACAGGACTGGAAAAGGTCAGTTTTCATTCCAATCCCAAAGAAAGGCAATGCCAAAGAATGCTCAAACTACCACACAATTGCACTCATCTCACACGCTAGCAAAGTAATGCTCAAAATTCTCCAAGCTAGGCTTCAACAGTACGTAAACCGTGAATTTCCAGATGTTCAAGCTGGATTTAGCAAAGGCAGGGGAACCAGAGATCAAATTGACAATATCCACTGGATCATCGAAAAAGCAAGAGTTTCAGAAAAACATCTACTTCTACTTTATTGACTATGCCAAAGCTTTGACAGTGTGGATCGCAACAAACTGTGGATATGAAGATGACACCACCCTTATGGAAGAAAGTGAAGAGAAACTTAAAAGTCTCTTGAGGAAGGTGAAAGAGGAGGCTGCTTTAACACTAAACGTTCAAAAAACGAAAATCATGACATTTGGTCCCATCACTGCATGGCATATAGATGGGGAAACAATGGAAACAGTGTCAGACTTTATTTTCTTGGGCTCCAAAATCACTGCAGATGGTGACTGCAGCCATGAAATGAAAAGACATTTACTCCTTGGAAGAAATGTTATGACAAACCTAGACAGCAAATTATAAAGCAGAGACATTACTTTGCCAACAAAGGTTCATCTAATCAAACCTATGGCTTTTCCAGTAGTCATGTATGAATGTGAGAGTTGGACCATAAAGAAAGCTGAGCACCAAAGAATTGATACTTTTGAACTGTGGTGTTGGAGAAGACTCTTGAGAGACCCTTGGACTGCAAGGAGATCCAACCAGTCCGTCCTAAAGGAAATCAATGCTGAATATTGATTGCAAGGACGAATGCTGAAACTGAAACTCCAATACTTTGGCCACCTGATGCAAAGAACTGACTCATTGGAAAAGAGCCTGATGTTGGGAAAGATTGAAGGCAGGAGAAGGGGATGACAGAGGATGAGATGGTTGGATGGCATCACTGACTCAATAGACATGTGTTTGAGCTAGCTCCAGGAGTTGGTGATGGACAGAGAAACCTGGCATGCTACAGTCCTTGGGGTCGCAAGAAGTCGGACACGACTGAGTGACAGACTGACTGACTGACTGACTGATATCAAATGTTGAGAGAAGTAAGAGAGGGCTCTGGAACTTTTTGAACAACATGTATCATGTAGTAAATCCTCAGAAGTGTTTTTTATTATTATTATAATTTTAATTTTTTGGCCAAGCCATGTGGCATGTGGGATCTTAGTTCCCCGACCATGAATCGAACCTGTGCCCTCTGCATTGGAAGCCTTGAGTTTTAACCACTGGACCACCAGTGAAATCCCCCTCATTATTGTTTAAGTAATGTCAACTCCTTATCATGCTTATTAAGCATCAGAATATCTGGACAGATAGTCCCCAGTAACGATGACCACACAGGTATCTGCCTATCATTGGAATGAACTACGTGTTTGCATTTAATTCTTGCAACAGCGGATTTACTTTTCTAATTGTATTGCCTAGGCTTGACATTCTGAGTGGCCCAATGATATGCTGTAAAATTGGAAGAAAGTGGGCAGATCTCTCTGGCCTCTTGAATACTGAAGATACTGTGGTTTGAGAAAGACAAGTTTCAGAAAAGTAATCTGCCATGTGCCTACATCTCCAATGGCAAATGAGGCATTGTCTCATCTATGAAAGCCTTTCCTCCGGGCTTCCAATGGTAAATAATAGCACTTTTCCTCCTCATCCAACTAACCAGCCTTCTCTTCCAAGCATCAGGTATTCATTCCAGGACTGAGCAGCTGTGTTTCATCACCAGGTGACCCAACTGTTCTTTTATCTTCATCAAAGTCTGCTGTATATTCTGGATGGTGCTCAACCAGAAAAGTATGTATTTTTATGGCAGGATACAAAGCAAGCAAAAACAATGATATATAAAATATAAACTGACAAGCTGAAGTAGCAGAAGTACCATGGCAGGGGCAGGGAATGGGGCAGGAAGAAGTGTTAAAATATAGAACTTAACCCTTGAGAAGACTTAGCAAAAGCTTACAAAATAGGTATAAAGAATTCATTCACTCTGAAAATGATCTGGATGTCTTCAGCAGGGACTCAAAGTCAGGATTCAGTATCATTGATAGATTCGGTGAGCATTTTTTTTTTCCTAACTGTGATAAGTCCCATGGACCTTCTAGATTTGGAGAAAGAATAGTCTGTCAATTAGAAATTAGAGAGAAATAGCATTGACTGTTGTGAATGAATAAACAGGTCATTTAAAAAAAAAACTGAAGTTTTAAAGTCAACAGAAGAACTCTGAATTATCCATTCAACCAAAAAAGCACTTTTGAGCTTTGATGGCCAAGTATCTATACTCAGCCTTGTCTACATGTAGGAGATGCAATGAGAAGCCCCCACATTCCTGTAGTTTAAAATCTGGTGGAAATGACAGGTAATTCACAAATAATCAAACAAATATATAGTCCATTGACTATACAATGCATTGAATAAACATGGAACAGGGTAAGAGGTGGAGATAACAAGGTTGCGGTTATTGTAATGAGGGGGTCAATGAAGACACAATGGTCTGGATCCCTGTTTTGGGGGCCCTATGATTGAGTCATGTGAAGTCATGTGAGTCATACTCATCACCTTTCCCTTAAATTTGTAACTATTTCTGACCTTTGGTCAAAGACAGGGAAATAAGAAATGGTTAACATGCTGGCTTTTCTGAAAGCTAG
This sequence comes from Cervus canadensis, assembly GCF_019320065.1. Lineage (NCBI taxonomy): Eukaryota > Metazoa > Chordata > Mammalia > Artiodactyla > Cervidae > Cervus > Cervus canadensis. The sequence continues at coordinate 55,779,635 of NC_057398.1, read as the reverse complement.
CACTAAAAGACTTTCTGAAGTTTCTTTCAGCTCTGTAACAAACTCTCCTTTATCCATTTATCTCCAGAAGCTGAGATTCACTTGTCCCCAAGTAGCTTGAAAACTAGTCAGAAGGAAACAGTGACAATGCTTTAGAGGCTTTGCTATTCCTCGATTTGCAGAGTCAGTATAAATAGACCATGTTTTAAAAGGTGAGCCAGAAAAACCCCAAAAGGTGGAAAAATAGAGAAGCTAAAAATAAATGACTAAAAGAGAAAAGTTCCTGTAATTTTAGGTTTAAAATACGAGGTTGAGTAATCAAGGAAAGTATTTTTACTGCCTTGTCAATATTTTTCCTGGAAGCTCAAGTAAATAGACCTTCTTCAGATCTGCAGTGTGCGTGCCTAATGGTCTTAGGTGTCTCTGACCACAGAATAACTTTATCCCTAAGAAATAGAGCAAACAGGAACTTTGTGGTTTTAGCATTCCCCACAAATAAGTCAATATATGGATGTATATAAAAATGGTTCAGTGCCATAGGACAGATAATTTGAGTCTATTTGAGGAGTGTTTTCCCCCTGGTGGAATCTTTCATACGAACATTTCCACGCAGTGAAATCTAGCCAAGAGTGGTCATCATATTTTCTGCATCATTTGTACTCTCTTTCAATTTACTGTTCAATGCCTAGCAGTGGTGCAGAAAACAAAAGAGAGGTCATCCCTTTTCTAAGTTGAGTCCTCATTTATTTTCCCTGCTGGTGAAAAACCCACTGGCTTTCAGGCTCTTCTGAACCTGTAGCCAAGCAAGGCAGGGGGTCACAAATGTTGAACAGAGTTTAAAAGGGGGAAAAATGATCATAAGAACCTTTAAGCACACAGTGCTCTCCAGTTCTAGCTGTCCCTGGGTTTTACGAGGCATTTGCCCAAAGCCCTGCTGTTCAGGCAAGGGGAACAGCACGTGGCTTTGTTGGCAGCCCTGAGCTATGTCTCTAATTGGGGCATGCTTCCACTGGTTGATTCATTAGGTTGCACTGATCCTAGGATTTAACACAAATTCATCACTTGAATAACTGGCACCCATCAACCTGTGGATCCTTGATTATTTGATGCTGGGTGGAAATAGGTTCTGGGAGTTGTCAGAAACAAACAGCAGATCAGATGCCCATACATCACCTTCTAGGCCACCGATAGACTGTGTGCTTTCAGGTCAGACATGACTAATAGGTCTTCAATCTGGAATTGGCCAGTATACAGCCTGTGGGGTTAACAGAAAGGAAGGCTCACTTTTTCTCTTCCAAAAAGGTCCCATGTGAACCAATATCTCCATGTGTCTGATGGCTCCTGGCTGAAAAGATTTGAAAGATCACTTGGAGACTGGATTTTTTTTTAAATTGGTAAAAATTCATAATTTTATCCCAGAAGGAAAGAAATAATGTTGCTCTTCTAGCTTGTTTGGCAATTTCTGAGTTCATCAGCATGCCAAAACTTCCAGTTAACTCAGTCAAAAAACCCAGTCAAACCAGTCATATACAGGCAAATAAAAGCAAGTACTTATCTAAACGGCAAGTAGCAAATCATTTCCAAGACATTGTGTATGTTTTCAAAATCTCAAATGCTCCAAGAAAGATTGGATACATCTATTGTTAATCAACTTAATATAGTTTTCATAGAAAAGCTAACATATCCTAAAAAAATGCCCATAACCAGACTAACATTAAAATGAACAAATATTTTTTAATATAAAATGGCCCCAAAAGCCAAAATGCAAAGATAAACATGAATTTATTAAAGTTCTTGAATTTGATATCATGTGGGCAAAAAATAAATGAGTAAATAATCGTTTGAGCATTTATCTGTCACACTGATGTAGCCTTGTTTTTATTCTCCCCGGGATATATTTGAGATGACTGTAGTGTGTACCAGTTTGTCCTCACCATCTGACACATCCATGGCATTTCTTCCTCCTGAAAAGCAGTAAACAGTAAGCAGAGAAGCAAGAACTTTGTTTCCCACAGTGTCTTGAGTCTGGTCCTGTTTATCTTTCTATAACAATGGAAACAGATGTATTCCTGTTCTTGCAGCTTTCCAGATGCATTACTCTAAAATTCCATCTGCTGTTCAGAGATGTTGCTAGTTTTGAAAGGAGTGAGGGCTTTGCCAAGTCAATTACTTGACTCAAGACATTGCAGTTTCTGCGTGCAAAGCCCACTCTCCATGGTCGTTGGGGTCCTGTTGTAGTGGACTGTGATTATAAACTCTCAGCAGAGTGGACCTCCAAGTGGAACTGAGGGATCCTGGAAGCACTGTGTAACAGCAATAAAGACCTGGAGCTCAGAATCAGTGATGAACTAAATTACTTTAATCCTGCCATCAGCTTCAGTCAGAACTGATCCCAAGGCCCTGTGTAATAGTTGATGTCAGGTTGAGGCCAAGTATCCCTGGATATGGGAAAAAACAGAACTAGAATATGGATAGAAAGTAGGCAAAATCTTACAGAGTCACGCTCTATTAGAGAAGCCTGTTTTGAAAAGAGCGTCTTTCTTTTTCTCTTAAATTATGGTATTCCTTCACTAAATGTGATTGTTTCTCCCACTAACTTTAGCCTTTACCCAAAAGTATACATTTTTGTCCTTACAATTCTCAATTGCCTCAATGGTAAAGAATCCACCTGCCAATGCAGAAGATGCAGGAGACATGAGTTCCACCCCTGTTTAGGAAAGATCCCCTGGAGGGGGAAATGGGAACCCACCCCAGTATTCTTGCCTGCAGAATCCCATGGACAGAGGAGACTTGCAAGCTACAGTCCGTGGGGGTCGCAAAGAGTTGGACACAACTGAGCGACTGAGCACACACACAAGCATGAATCTGCTGAGCAACATAAACTGTAGAAAGATGTTCAATCTGAAGCTCTGTAAAACAGCAGTTACAGCAATAGCAAAATATGCACTTTTTTCAGTTACGCACAGAGCACTCAGTAAAAATGACTACAATCTGGGCCATAAAACAAACATTAACAAAGCTAAAATGACAGAAATCATACAAAGTATGTTCTTGGAGAATAAAAGGATTAAACTAGACATCAATAACAGAAAGATACTTGAAAAATTCCTCAAATATTTGAAAATTTTTAAAAAATTTAAATATCTCTTTTAAATAGCCCATGATTCAGTTAGGTGGCCTGGGGAAATTCTAAAATACTGTAAGCTGAAAAAGATAAAACTATAATGCAACAACACTGACTGGATGCAGAGAGAGTTGTGATTACAATTTGCCTGCGTTAGGAATGAAAGAAGAAATATCACTCCTGACCCTGGAGGCAAAACAATAAAGAAATCCTGCAAATAATTCAGTGCCCCCCAAACGCAACAATTTATATAAAACTGATTTATTCCTTGAAAGACACAAACTACAAAAATATTTTCAAGAAGAAATAAATAACAAGAAACATCTATTGTAGAAACTGAGTTTGTAATTAAAAACATTTATATAAAGAAAATTCTAAGCTTGAATGATTTTATTGGTTAATTCTATCAAATATTTAAGGAAGAAATAATGTAAATAAATAAAATATAACATAAATAAATGAAATATAGTATAAATAAATTAAAAAAACATAAATTATAAACCATCTCTTAGGGCAAATAATTGGAAACTTGGCTCTCTCAATTTCTAACTATCAGAGAGAAAAGTTACAAATAAGCCAAGGAGCAAAGCTAGAATGAACACCACAGTGTTGGATTGGAACGGAAGCTATCACTATCAACTCATGCTTTTTTAAAATAGAAATAGAAATAAACATAGAAGTATGTGCATGCATGAGTTAATATATATGCATGTACTTCCAATCTCTGTCCACTGAGAGGGTCTAGAAGTAATGACATGCTTGTAGCAATGAGCACATCTAGTGCCCAGATCTTTGCTTTTAAAATATCATTCTTAACAAAAGAGACCAGGGGTCTTTGGAAAAGTGGTTGATTCTAGGGCTAGGCAGAGAAAATACAAATGAAATTTGGTGCCAGAAAGTAAGAAAATAGTCCCAGAGGATGGGAACAGCAATAGAGACACCAACCAGAAAGCTCTCCAAATGGCTAAAACTGGATCAATTTTAGAAACAAAAATAATAGTATTATACTTACTTCATAAAATATAATAAATAATACTCTATATTGATATGAATAAATAATTGAATAAACACATAAGGGAAGAAGGGATAACTCTTCCTTACAGTTGTTGTTCAGTAGCTCAACCATATCTGACTCTTTGCAACCATCTCCCAGAGCTGACTCAAACTCATGAGCATTGAGTTGGTGATGTCATCTAACCATCTCATCCTCTGTCATCCCCTTCTCCTCCTGCCTTCAATCTTTCCCAGGATCAGGGTCTTATCAAATGAGTCAGTTCTTTGCATCAGGTGGCCAAAGAATTGGAGCTTCAGCTTCAGCATCAGTCCTTCCAATGAATACTCAGGACTGATTTCCTTTAGGAGTCACTGTTTTGATCTCCCTGCAGTCCAAGGGACTCTCAAGAGTCTTCTCCAACACCACAGTTCAAAAGCATCAATTCGTCGATGTTCTGACTTCTTCATGGTTCTCACAACCATACATGACCACTGGAAAAACCATAGCTTTGATTGTATGGACCTTTGTTGGCAAAGTAATGTCTCTGCTTTTTTAGTATGCCATCTAGGCTTGTCATAGCTCTTCTTCCAAGGAGCAAGCATCTTTTAATTTCAAGGCTGCAGGTGCCATCTGCAGCGATTTTGGAGCCCAAGAAAATAAAGTCTGACACTGTTTCCATTGTTTCCCCATCTATTTGCCATGAAGTGATGGGACCAGATGCTATGATCTTTGTTTTTTGAATGCTGAGTTTTAAGCCAGCTTTTCACTCTCCTCTTTCACTTTCATCAAGAGGCTCTTTAGTTCCTCTTTGCTTTCTGCCATAAGGGTGGTGTCATCTGCATATCTGAGGTTATTGATATTTCTCCCAGCAATCTTGATTCCAGCTTGGGCTTCATCCAGCCCAGTATTTCTCATGATGTACTCTGCATATAAGTTAAATAAACAGAGTGACAGTATACAACCTTGATGTACTCTTTTCCCAATTTTGAACCAGTCCATTGTTCTATGTCCAGTTCTAACTATTGCTTCTTGACCTGCAAACAGATTTCTCAGGAGGCAGGTAAGGTGGTCTGGTATTCCCATCTCTTTAAGAATTTTCTACTGTTTGTTGTGATCCACATAGTCAAAGGCTTTAGCATAGTCAATGAAGCAAAAGTATATATTTTTCTGGAATGCTTTTGCTTTTTCTATGATCCAACAGATGTTGGCAATTTGATCTCTGGTTCCTCTACCTTTTCTAAAACCAGCTTGAACACCTGGAAGTTCACAGTTCACGTACTGTTGAAGCCTAGCTTGGACATTACTTTGAGCATTACTTTGCTAGATTGTGAGTTTACTTACTTTGCTAGTGTGTGAGATGAGTGTAATAGTGTGGTAGTTTGAACATTCTTTGGCATTGCCTTTCTTTGGGATTGGGATGAAAACACATTTTCCAGTCCTATGGCCACTGCTGAGTTTTCCAAATTTGCTGGCATGTTGAGTGCAACACTTTAACAATATCATCTTTTAAGATTTTAAATAGCTCAGCTGGAATTTCATCACCTCCACTACCTTTGTTCATAGTGATGCGTCCTAAGGCCCACTTGACTTTGCAATCCAGGATGTCAGGCTCTAGGTGAGTGATCACACCATTGTGACTATCTGGGTCATGAAGATCTTTTTTGTACAGTTCTTCTGTGTATTCTTGCCACCTTTTCTTAATACTTCTGCTTCTGTTAGGTCCATACCATTTCTGCTCTTTATTGTGCCCATCTTTGTATGAAATGTTCCCTTGGTATCTCTAATTTTCTTGAAGAGATCTTTAGTCTTTCCCATTCTATTGTTTTCCTCTATTTCTTTGCACTGATCACTTAGGAAGGCTTTCTTATCTCTTGCTATTCTTTGGAACTCTGTATTGAGATGAATATATCTTTCCTTTTCTCCTTTGCCTTTAGCTTCTCTTCTTTCCTCAGCTATTTGTAAGGCCTCCTCAGACAATCATTTTGCCTTTTGCATTTTGTCCTTTTGCAATTCTTGATCTTCTGTATAGTTTTGATCCTATTTCAACATGGCCTAAGCAAGCAGTGTCTACATAGGCTGTGGTTGTGATGAAAAAGGGCCTGAGGAAATGTCTCAGAAATCTGCATGCCCCAGCACTACCATTTCATGGATGAAGTTTTTCAACCTTGGTGGACACTTTCCTCCAAAAGTTGGTCATTGCCAGGAGAAGCTATACCCGTTGTGTGTACCAGGACCCAAGAGAAAGGAACAGTGACCCCCATAAAAGACTAACCCAGACTTCTGTATGGAAAAATTCCAATTAATAAATACAGGAGGTGTGAAAACCAACATTAGACCCATTAATTGATACTAAAATAAGTAGGTGAAAGTTTGAAAAGTGTTTGGATATTTGTTTTGCACAGTCTTGAAATATTTCTTCCAGATATTTATTCCCAAAGGAAAACATGGTAGGGGTACATTGAAGAAACCCATCAGATACCATGTTGACCATGTAATCAAGGTTATTGTCACCAGTAATAAGATTTATTTCATACTCCCCTTGATTATAATGCACAGAAAAAGACTTCTGTGCCAATTCCGTGGCATTCTGGTCAAAAATGTATAACCTAAATCTAATCATGAGAAACATTTTAAAAAATCCAAACAGAACAAAATTCTACAAAATTACTGAACAGGACTTTTCAGAAGGATCAAGGTCATGAAAGATAAGAGAAGACTGAGGAACTGTCCCATCTTATGAGGGGAATAAAGACATGCAACTAAACATGATGCAGGACTCCAGATTGAATCCTAAAAAAACAAACAAAAAAGACATAAATGGAAAAACTGGTGAAATCCTATGAAGTTACTAGCTTACATAATAGATTGCACCAGTAAATCCTATGAAGTCACTGGCTTACATAATAGATTGCACCCGTGTTAATTTCTAAGTTTCTGTCATTGCACTGCATGTGTGCTCAGTCATGCCCAGCTCTTTGTGACCCCATGGACTATAACCACCAGGATCCTCTGTCCACCAAATTTTCCAGGCAAGAATACTAGAGTGGGTTGCCATTTCCTACTGTAGGGTATCTTCCCAAGCCAGGGATGGAACTTGCATCTCTTGCATCTCCTTCACTGGCAGGAAGATCCTTTACCAGACTGCCACCTGGGAAGCTATGACGATGCAAATGCTAATTTGGTGAGAAGCTGGATGAGGGACATAAATGAACCCTACATTCTTGCAACTTTTTGGTTAAGTCTAAAATTATTTCAAAATAAAAACTTTAAAAAATAATTAAAAGAGAGAGGGGAAATACATACCAGTCACTGGTCTATAGAGAGGATTGAATTCTGATGGGCAGAATTTTGAAGTCTTCCTGCTCTGGCAACAGTGGTAGTCTCTTAGATCCCACTAGTTCTGCTCTCTGAAAGGAACTTTTCCTTCATTCTCCCTGGTATTGAACTCTGATAAGATCTCTTCTTGTTGATTTCAGATTTATTGCAATATAATGGACAAGCAAAATTGTAAGATACTTAAAGTATGCATTGTGGTGACCTATAAGATGTATACATTGTGAAAGGGTTCTCCCCATTTAGTTAATGTGTTCACCAACTCAATATTTATCCTGTGTGTGAGAGAGAACATTTAAATTCTACTCTCTTAGCTAATTTCAATTATGCAATACAGTGTTATTAGCTTAGTCACCTTGCTTTACCTTTAGGTCCTTGGACCTTGTTCATTTTATAGCCTAAAGTTTGTATCCTTTTTCCAACCTCTCCCTATTCCCTCCAACCCCCAGCCCCTGACAACCTCCATTCTATTCTCTTGTTTCTATGAGTTTGACATTTTTTTAGATTCCACATATAAGTGATACCACACAGCATTTGTCTTTCTCTGTCTGACTAGCCTCACTTAGTATAACGCCCTCAAGTTTCATCCATGTTGTCACAAATCAGCATGATTTCCTTCTTTCTCATGGCTGAATGATAATCCATTGTATATACATACCACATCATCTTTATCCATCCATAATTTATGAACATTTATCCTGTTTCCATTGGCAACCCACTCCAGTGTTCATGCCTGGAGAATTCCCGGGATAGAGGAGCCTTGCAGGCTATAGTCCATGGGATCACAAAGAGTCAGACACGACTAAAGCACCTGAGCACACACTCACGCAGCCTGTTTTCATATCTTAGTCACTATGAGCAATGCTACAGTGAACATAGGTGTGCAGACGTCTCTTTGATATCCTGTTTTCATTTCCTTTGGATATATACCCAGAAGTGGTATTGTTGGATCATAAGGTAATTCTATTCAATTTTTTTAAGGAAGTTCCATACTGTATTCCTAGAAGCTTGTACCAATTTATATTCCCACCAACAGCAGCCAAGAGTTCCCTTTTCTCCTCAACCTCACCAACACTTATCACTCATCTTTTTTATAACAGCAATTCTAACAGATGTGACATGATGTTGAGCATTTTTTTTTTATGTTTCTGTTGACCATCCATATGTACTCTGTCCATGGGGATTCTCCAGGAAAGAATACTGGTAAGAGTTGCCATGCCCTCCTCTAGGGGCTTTTCCCATCCCAGGGATCAAACCCAGGTCTCCCACATTGCAGGTGGATTCTTTACAGTCTGAGCAATCGGGGAAGCCCAAGAGTGACCTTCCATGTGTCTTATTGGTATCTATTCAGATTCTCTGTCCATGTGGAGAAAAGGAAATCCTCTTGCACTGTTGGTGAAAATGTAAACTGATGCAGCCACTATGGAGAATAGTATGGAAGTTCCTTAAAAAAATCTAAGAATAATACTATCATATGACCCAGCAATCCCACTACTAGGTATATGCCCTGAGAAAAGCATAATTAAAAAACACACATTGATCCCAATATTCATTGCAGCACAATTTACAATAGCCAGGACAGTCAGTCAGTCAGTTCAGTTGCTCAGTCGTGTCCTACTCTTTGTGACCCCATGAACTGCAACACGCCAGGCCTCCCTGTCCATCACCAACTCCCGGAGTTCACCCAAACCCATGTCCATTGAGTCGATGATGCCATCCAACCATCTCATCCTCTTTCGTCCCCTTCTCCTCCTGCCCTCAATCTTTCCCACCATCAGGGTGTTTTCAAATGAGTCAGCTCTTTGCATCAGGTGGCCAAAGTATTGGAGTTTCAGCTTCAGCATCAGTCCTTCCAATGAATATTCAAGACTGATTTCCTTTAGGATGGACTGGTTGGATCTCCTTGCAGTCCAAGGGGCTCTTGAGAGTTTTCTCTAACACCACAGTTCAAAAGCGTCAATTCTTCAGTGCTCATTTTTCTTTATAGTCCAGGACAAGGAAGCAACATAGATGTACATCAACAGATTAATGGATAAAGAGATTGTGGTATGTATACAATGGAATATTACTTAGCCATGGAAAGGAATAAATGTGAGTCAGTTGAACTGAGGTGGATAAACCTAGAGTTTATTATACAGAGTGAAGTAAGTTAGAAAGAGAAAAAAAATCCTATATTAATGCATATATATGAAATCTAGAAACATGGTACTGATGAACCTATCTGCAAGGCAGGAATAGAGATGCAGATGTAGAGAATGGACTTGTGGACACAGCAGGGGAAGGAGAGGGTGGGATGAACTGAGAAAGTAGCATCAACATGTATACACTACCGTGTTTAAAATAGGCAGCTAGGAGCCCAGCCTGAAGCTCTGTGATGACCTAGAGAGGTAGGATGGGGGAAGTGAGGGAGGCTCAAGAGAGAGAAGATGTATATATGTAGTTATGACCTTATCACATTGCTGTATGGCAGAAACCAACACAACGCTATAAAGGAATTGTCCTCCAATTAAAAAAAAAATTAGTTAACTTAAAAACAAAGTAACTGAAGCTCAAAAAAAAAAAAAAAAAAAGGAGAGATTCTCTGCCCCATTTTTACTTTACTTGTTTGAATGTATTGCCATTGACTTATATAAGTTCTTTATATGTTTTAAGTATTAACCCCTATCAGATATATGATTTGCAAATATTTTCTCCCAGCCAGTAGGCTGCCATTTGATTTCTTTGATGATGTCTTTGGCTGTACAGAAACTTTTTAGTTTGGTTTAGTCCAACTTGTTTATTTCTGTTTTGGTTATCTTTGCTTTTGGTGTCAAATTCAAAAAATAATTGCCAAGACCAATGTCAAGAGCTTACTGCTTACATTTTCTTCCAGGAGTTTTATGGTTTGGGGTCTTACATTTAAGTCTGTAATCCATTTTAAGTTAATTTTTGTGTATGATGTAAGGTAGTTGTTTGGTTTCATTCTTTTTTATGTGGCTATCCAGTTTTCCCAACACCTTCTGTTGAAGTCTTTTCTTTCTCAAAGTATATTCTTGGCTCCTTTTTTATAAATTAATTGATCACATATGCCATGATATGCTACGCTATGCTACATCACTTCTGTCATGTCTGACTCTTTGTGATGCTATGAACTATAGACCACCAGGTGTCGATGGGATTCTCCAGGCAAGAATAATGGAGTGGGTTGTCTTGCCCTCCTCCAGGGGATTTTCCTGACCCATGGATCGAACCTGAGTCTCTTCTGTCTCCTGCATTGGCAGGCAGGTTCTTTACCACTAGCACCACCTTGGAACATATATGTGAGTTTATTTCTGGACTCTATTCTGTTCCATTGATCTGGTGTCCATTTTCAAAACTCTGGTAAATTCTTATCATCCATTATCCATTAAGGCTACATCCAAAATAGATAATGCCAACTCTTCTTCTCTTGGCAACAGTACAGCATTTATACCCTGCTTCTTGCTGGGACAGTTTTGATGCCCTGTGGACTGGTTAAAACTCAGTCTTTTCTTTGACAATACAATTACATTAAAAAATAATAATAGACTTTAGATATTTTTGCTTCCAGTTGTTTTCATGTGTCAGTAAGCTACCTACCGTTCTTTTCTGGACGTATTTCTAATTCCCGCTATACTTCATTGTTTCCACTTGTGACACATGCCTGTTGCTCAGTTGAATGATTGCTACTTTGAGGTCTTCTGAACCACAAGCCTAGTTGGAAAAGCCACACCCTTGCTCTGTTCTTCATCCATCCTTTGCCTCCCTTAATTTTTTTAAAGATTATATTAATCACCGTTTCTTCTCTTCTAGTTGAGATATATGAGTTATATCTTTTCCTAACATGAGAGACCTCAAATTTCTAAATACCATCTATTCTCTTTCTTTTCTGTTTTCAAATTAATCACTTTTTTTCTAAGAGGGTATCTTTTTTTTTTTTTTTTTGAAATGCCTTGCTAAAGCAACAAAGAACTAGAAACATACACAAAACTTCTGGCTTTTTCTTGCTTCTTGTAACTTCCAGGCTCAGTGGGCACAGGCTGTGCAATGTATTGCAATAAACAGCTCTACCCACCTTTTTGCCACAGGATTATAAAGGTCATAGTGGCATGTCCAGGCCACTTTCTGCCTGTGCTCTAAGCCATGTATATTGGTTTAGTTGGGAAGAACCCCACTTTTAGTGCCAATGTCTGAATTAACTAAGATGCAGCTGGGCAAACAATGCAGTGAGTGTCTTAAAGATCAAAGAACCTTCAAAATAGTGTCTTTTAAAAAAGAAATACTTCTCTCTCAGACAACAGTCCAAGTCTAAGTTGGTCTCCTCCATCTTTCCATCTTATGTCTCTACCATTCCTTCAGTTCAGTTCAGTCGCTCAGTCGTGTCCGACTCATTGCAACCCCATGAATCGCAGCACGCCGGGCCTCCCTGTCCATCAAACTCCCGGAGTTTACTCAAACTCATGCCCATCGAATCGGTGATACCATCCAACCATCTCATTCTCTGTTGTCCCCTTCTCCTCCTGCCCCCAATCCCTCCCAGTATCAGGGTCTTTTCCAATGAGTCAACTCTTCGCATGAGGTGGCCAAAGTATTGGAGTTTCAGCTTCAGCATCAATCCTTCCAATGAACACCCAGGACTGATCTCCTTTAGGATGGACTGGTTGGATCTCCTTGCAGTCCAAGGGACTCTCAAGAGTCTTCTCCAACACCACAGTTCAAAAGCATCAATTTTTCAGCGCTCAGCTTTCTTCACATTCTAACTCTCACATCCATACATGACCACTGGAAAAACCATAGCCTTGACCAGACGGACCTTTGTTGGCAAAGTAATGTCTCTGCTTTTTAATATGCTATCCAGGTTGGTCATCACTTTCCTTCCAAGGAGTAAGCGTCTTTTGATTTCATGGCTGCAGTCACTATCTGCAGTGATTTTGGAACCCAAAAAACTAAAGTCTGCCACTGTTTCCACTATCTCCCCATCTATTTCCCATGAGGTGATGAGACCAGATGCCATGATCTTAGTTTTCTGAATGTTAAGCTTTAAGCCAACTTTTTCACTCTCCTCTTTCACTTTCATCAAGAGGCTTTTCAGTTCCTCTTTGCTTTCTGCCATAAGGGTGGTGTCATCTGCATATCTGAGGTTATTGATATTTCTCCCGTAGTGCAGTGTTTTTATCTACATGATGAAAGTTGGGGAAAGAGCATGGGAGAGTGGATGTGCGATATGACAAGGATACAGTCTGGAAATGGCAAGTACAATCCTGCTCACAGTTCACTCTGAGCATTTAGTACACGGCCACACCTTGGTGCAACAAGTGCTTGCAAATGCAATTTTTCAAAAAGCAGCTACTAGTATAATTCTGTGGAAGAAGCAGAGAATTGATTTTGGTGGACACATTCTCCATCACACTTTTCTCTTAGATTATCTATCCCTGCACTTTCCTAGTTTCTTTCTCACCTTCAACACCATTTCTTTAGTCTCTTTTTGCTGAATCCTGCTCCTCTACTTAACACATAAGTATTTGTTAGGGAAAAGTGCTTCAGGGCCCAGACTTTGTATCTCTCTTATTGTTTGTTTAGTCACTAAGTCATGTCTGACTCTTTTGTGACCCCATGGACTGTAGCCCGCCAGGCTCCTCCGTCCATGGGATTTCCCAGGCATGAATACTGAAGTAGGGTTACCATTTCCTTCTCCAGGAGATCTTCCCAACCCAAGGATCAAACCCTCATCTCCTGCATTGGCAGGCGGATTCTTTGCCACTGAGTCACCAGGGAAGCCTTATCTTGCTTCCTGATTATCTCACCCATACTGTGATTTTTAGTTATTAAAAAAAAAGTTGATTCCTTTTTCAAAATTAGTTAATTTTTATTGGAGTATAGTTGCTTTACAATGTTGCATTGTCTTCTTGTTCAGTTGCTAAGTCAGGTCAGACTCTTTGCACCCCCATGGACTGTGTTAGCTTATAATGTACAGAAAAATGAATCAGTCGTACATATACATCTATCCTGTCCCTTTTGAACTTCCCTCTCATTCAAGTTACCACAGTGCATGACTAAACTCTTCAATTTACCCCCACAAAACAACTTCTTCCATAATATTTGTTCATTCTGACAGATGGTAGCATCATTCAACCAGTTACCCAAATCAAAAACACTTAGGAGAGATCCTTGATTTATAAATCCTTCTCTCATTCCCCCCATCCAGTTGGTCAGCAAAGCCTTGTTGGAAGTACTTTTAAAGTAGATGCTGAACCTGTCGATGGTAGGCTGAATAAAGTGCCACCCCTCCCCCAAAGAATTCCACATTCTAACCTCCAAAACCTATGGATGTATCACATTTAATGGAGAAGGAACCTTTAAATTGTGGTTAAGGTAAGGCTCTTGAGATGGGGAGATTATCCTGGATTTTCTGGTAGATTCAGTGTAATCGCAAGGGTCCTCCTAAGAGGGAGGCAGAAGGATCGGAGTTAGATCAGAGAGAGGGAAAATGTGATGAAGGTGACAATGGAAGGAAAGGGAGAAAAGTCTGTTTGAGACAGAGCCATGAGCCAAGGTGTGAGGTCAGCCTCTAGACACTGGAATATGCGAGAAAATGAATTCTCCCCTAGAGCCTCCAGGAGAAACACAGGCCTGCCAATGCCCTGATTTTAGCCCAGTAAAACTGGTTTCAGACTTCTGAACTACAGAACTGTAAGGTAATAAACTCATGATGTATAAGCCATGAAAGCTGTGGCAATTTGTTAAGCAGCAATAGGAAACTAATACATTAATTCATGTTCCTCCATTTCTACTGCTTCTACCATAACTGAGGGCTAGTTGAGAGCACAGATTCTTAAGCCAAACTGTTTGAATTCCAGCTCTGCCACTTAATTGCTACAGGCCAGCCATTCAAAATTCCTCAGCCTGAGTGATCTCACCTGTAAAGTGGAATCGTGGTAGGATCATTATGAGTTTTCAGTGAATCCTTGAAATCTTTGGGACTTTGCTTGGCATACTATAAGCATGTTATAAGTGATTCCCATTATTGTTTCTGTAATCTTTGTTCAGTCACTAAATCGTGTCTGACTTCGGGACCCCATGGACTGCAGCATGCCAGGCTTCCCTGTCCTTCACTATTTCCTGGAGCTTGCTCAAACTCATGGAAGGACCCAGATATTTATAACATGAACCACTTGAATATTCTTAGCTTGTCTCCCTGTAGTCGTCTCTTGCCCCTGTAATCTCTTATTCTCAGCACAGTAAGGTTGATATATGTACAATGTAAAATCACATAATCCCCCTGATTATCATCCTCTAAGGGCTTTGCATTACAGCTAAAATTAAATTCAAAATTCTATATAGCTTACGGGACCAGATATGATCTTGTCCACTCTCTCCTGCTCACTCTCTGCGTGATTTAAACACACCAAACTTGTTTCTGCCTCAGTACCTCCAGGTGGGCTATTCCTCTGTCCAAAGTGTCGTTTTCCGCAGGTCTTCGTGGGGACTGCCCAGGTGGTTCATCGGTAAAGAATCTACCAGCCAATGCAGGAGACATGGGTTCCATCTGGGTCAGGAAGATCTCCTGGAGGAGGAAATGGCAATCCACTCCAGTATTCTTGCCTGGAAAATTCCACGGACAGAGAACTAATGGGCTCCAGTCCATGGGGTCGCAAACAGTTCGATGTGACTAAGCGTACATGCAGCACTCAGGTCTTCATGAGACTGGCTTGTTCTTAAAATTCAGTCAGGGTCTCCTCCTCAGAAAGGTTTTTCCTCATCACACTAACATAGCTCTAACCACTGTTTGTTTACTTATTTCATGTCTCCCCTGTGAGAGGAGCCTACAGCCACATACCCAGTGCTCAGAAAATTATCTGGCATACTGTAAGTACTCAATAAATATTTCTTAAATGAGTAAATTGTTGGCTGATGTGCATGAAGGCCATTTGTTGAGGTATCATATTGGTGACTCCTACGTACATTATGAATTAGACTAGGATAGCTGTAAATCTTTCCTCTCAACATGAAAGTTCTGCCTAAGACAAAGACTTTTTTTCAGTGATGATTATGTAAGTCTCTTTCCTCACATTTTTAAAATTTTTTCTTAACAAGTGCCTCTGAGGATATTTTCTACCAAATTACTTTTCATAACACCGTATGAGAGGTTGAACTATGTTTAACCTCTAAACCCCACCTCCTTTTAACTCTTAATTCAATTAGATTTTTATCATAATTTGTTTTGGTGAAGAGTGAAAATCCATGTGGTCTGCAGTGTTTATTTGAGGTGGTACTGCCTAACTGCACAGCACTTCAGAGACTGATTTTTTTCTAACATGTATTTATTTATTTGGATGTGCCAGGTCTTTGTTGTGGCATGCAGGATCTTTAGTTTCAGCAAGCAGACTCTAAGTTGCAGTTTGTGAGATCTTGTTCCCTGACCAGGGATTGAACCCTGGCCCCTTCTTTGGAAACATGTAGTCTTAGCCTCTGGACCACCAGGGAAGTCCTGAGACTGATTGTTGAAAGAATTTGGAACGTACCTCAGAAGATGCAAAGACAGTCGAGATCTAACAGCAAAATGAAGGTACATCTTGCATGGTCCATAGACCAGCTCCCTTGATGTCCTTACATAATGTTGGCCCATGGAATGTGGAATTTGTTTGTATACCTCTGTACCCTGTTTTTCCATCTTTGTTTTTTCCCATCTCTCCTTCCCAGCCTGAGGCTTTTGTGCAAATAGGAAGAGGGCTTTTCTCAATCTCCATCTCTCTAAACTCTTTCCAGCACCTTTCTTTAAAATCCAAGACACTTCATGAGCCTAAAGTGTATTTTCATCTTGATGGGGCTTTCTGGGTGTTTCATTGTGGATCTTATTGGCTAATTTGGAGCTGGTAACCAATCTCTGGTCATTTTAAGATGTAATAAATTATGCTGCTGGGGTTTAGGGTTAATGGGAGAAAACAGACCCCTGGAGGGTGATTCACTCTTTTTCTCTCTAAAGACAACAAAATGTAATCCTAGGGTGGCCTCGTCCACATTGCAAGTGCATACCTGGCATTTCCACTGACAGCCACAGAGTGCCTGCTATTACTCAGAAGAAAAGATGGTATATCTGATAATCTGAGAGAACAAAGACTCCAGTTACTTCATCTCTCTTGCCTGAGGGTCTGGAATTAATTGTGTTTCTTTATACCTCATCTAATTTTACAAAATCATACTTCTCCATGGCAGTTTACTAATTTACCACCTCATCTAAGATAAGACATTGCCAACAGTAATAACATTTAGCAAAAGCTGTCAGCCCTACTGAGAATGGTTTCTCCCTCCCACCCCCTCCAGCCCATACACACACACACACACACACACACACACACACACACACACACACACACACACAGACACCCCACTACACAGATTTCTCATACTTTAGAGCAGGTAGACTCCACCTCTGAGGGCACAAAGACATCAGAATGAATGATCTGGTGCCTCAGAAGTTCAGGAAAAAATCAAGAATAACTGAATCTATTCAGAGACCTCTTTTGGTATCTGCTTCAGTTTCTTTTCAAAGAATAGATAGAGTAGGAAGAAACAATTCATCTACTTTTCAGAAAAATATTTCCATGTATTTACATGATGCACACTTGTTGGATACTTACTGTTTAAAAAAAAAAAAAAAACTATGTGGCTTACCTCCCCTCAAATGTGAGGGGAAAGGAGAAACAGCAGGGAAGTGACAAAATTTGGAATAAGCATGGAAATACCAAGCCTGAAGATTCTAAGCAGAAAGTTGGTGCTACAGCTTTAGGAGGATAGAAGGGAGATGGGGCTTTTGATAGCCATCTCAATTGCATAGTCAAATTTAGCAACTCCTTCTCCATCACAAGATTTGAGTAAACAGGCTCAGGACACACATGTTGTCTACATTCCATCACTGAAATATGGCATACACATGGCAACTCAGAGAATGAGAATAGGCATAGGTAATCCAAATCAACTGTGTTTCTACTACTCTTTGTTCTCTGGGCATCAAGCAATACATTCCTGATCTTTAAGCATGATACAGTGTGCATGAGTGAGATGTGTGTGCATATGAATGTGAGCATGTATGCTTGTGTGAGTGTGGGGTGGAGCTCAAAGCAAAGCAAAATAGTGTATATTTCCCTCTTGGCTCAGATTCCATTTGTAGATATAATTATTTGTTTAACATAGTCACACCATATTATGTTACATTCTATGATTTATTAGCAAAAGCATGCTCTTTAAACTCCACTTTCCCAAGCCATGATCACTTCTTGACATGTTTCATTACTGGGAAATGACATAGACATTTGTTATATTCTCAGACAATAAAATATTGCTTTGCTCAAATACCTTCATGGAATATTAAACACAATGAATGCTGTTCCCTTTCCTGTGTTTATCATATCATATTAAAAGTGAAGACATAGCCCTTATGTTTTCTTTCTTGATAGACGAGACATTGGAAAGAATGAGTTTAGTTTACCCTTCATCCAACTGGCTTTACTTAGCTATGTCCGAAGCCTCCAGCAGCGCTGTTACAGTATCATTTCAATCATTCAACTTTTCAAAGGCCATTTCTAATATACCTTTCTTTCAAATCATCATGAGGAATAAAATCCAAAATTTATCCTGTAAATTTTCTCTTGGTCTCATCTCCAGCTTTAGTGAGTTTCAGGCAGTGATGGAAATAGCAAAGACTGAGGTTGTTGCTTAGTCACCAAGTCATGACTGACTGTAGCCCACCAGGCTCCTCTGTCTGTGGGATTTTTCAGGCAAGACTACTGGAATGGGTTGCCATTTCCTTCTCCAGGGGATCTTCCTGACCCAGGGATCAAACCTGCATCTCCTGCATCTCCTGCATTAGTAGGCAGATTCTTCACCACCAAGCCACCAGAGAAGCCCCCAAAAGACTGGGGAGAGATCCGATAGAAGGGTTGAAGGATGAATCTCTTTAGAAACTGGTTGTGGATCAGCCCTAGAAATAGGTTGTAAATATTTACCAGTCAACATACTGGATCATTCCCTGTGCACATAAAGACCGTATGAAACATATAGAAATATCAGAAAGTATTACCTAATCTGAGTGAGTGATTACCTATCCACAGAGTAGTATGTGCACACCCACAACTACACAGATATACATATTTGTTTTGGAAAGCTTTTCCTAATATTAATACTATTGACTTTCTGTGTAAAGCAAGCTCATCAGAAAGAACAATAAATTATCCTTTGAGTTTTATCAAATGCATAGTAAGCAAAGTGGGGTTTTTCAGGATTACTCATAAGATTAAGTTGAATCCCTGGTATGTCTAAGTTTCTTCAGTTCTCACAGAATTAGTATTAAACTAAAGGTAACTTTGGTAAACACCATAATTTTTAGCTAAGGAATTTTATGTACTTTAAAAAATTATTTTATTAAAGTATAGTTGATATACAATATTATATTAATTTCTACTGTACATAAAAATTATACCTCTCTCCCATTATGGCTTATTACAGGATATTGAACATAGTTCCTTGTGCTATGAAGTAGGACCTTGCTGTTTATCCATTCTAAATATAATAGATTGCATCTGCTAGTCCCAAACTCCCAATCCATCTCTTCCCCAAGCCCCCCTCCCTTGGCATGACTGTGGAAATATAGCCTAAATACTCCAAAACAACCTCAAGCTTAAAGTCTGTTGGTCCAGGTTCTACACTTATTTCTGTTAGTACTTTGAACATAGGCCAGTAAATTACATTCTCGATTTCAGTTTTCCAATATTCACTGGAGAACAGATTTGCTCTAGCTATTTTAAAAGGTGGTTGGGAGAATCAAATGAAACTCTACAATCAGGGCAAGTTTTATGGGAGGACAATCAGTGCAGCTGCCTAGGGCCCTGCTCTCAGAAGGGCCAAGCACTTGGTCTATTGCTTTCCCATCACTGACTAGAAATGTTTAATAAAATCTTTGAAGTAGTGCTTTGTAAGAGAAAGTTGGATAGGATAATGATCCTGAGCAAAGTATGCCAGGTTTAAGCACATGGATGTGCAGACTCAGGTCCCTGGGTACAGCAGCAATGAGCAAAAGCATCAGTGATAGCAGCAATGGTCACGGCCAAGGCTAAGGTAGAGAGTGAGGGCTGTGCGTATTGGCAGCACCGAGCCGAGAGGTGAGAGGTCAGCTTGCCCATTCACCTCCAGACCCCATCCTTACAGCATCTGTACCAAAACTGACTCTCCAGTCTGAGTGCTAGAACATGAAATACCCACTCTTAAGCAGTAAACTTTGCCAGAAAATTATTACAGAATGAGACTGTGCACACAGACATTGCAGTAAACTATTAGTTCAGTTAAGTTCAGGTACTTACTCGTGTCCGACTCTTTGCCACCGCATGGACTGCAGCACGCCAAACCGCCCTGTCCATCACCAACTCCCAGAGTTTACTCAAACTCATGTCCATTGAGTCGGTGATGCCATCCAACCATCTCATCCTCTGTCATCCCCTTTTCCTCCCACCTTCAATCTTTCCCAGCATCAGGGTCTTTTCAAATGAGTCAGTTCTTCCCATCAGGTGGCCAAAGTATTGGAGTTTCAGCTTCAGCATCAGTCCTTCCAATGAATATTCAGGACTGATCTCCTTTAGGATGGACTGGTTGGATCTCCTTGCAGTCCAAGGGACCCTCAAGAGTCTTCTCCAACACCATAGTTCAAAAGCATCAATTCTTTGGCTCTCAGTTTTCTTTATAGTCCAAGTCTCACATCCATAAGTGACTACTAGAAAAACCATAGCTTTGACTAGACAGACCTTTGTTGGCAAAGTAATGTCTCTGCTTTGTAATATGCTGTCTAGGTTGGTCATAACTTTTCTTCCAGGGGCAAGCATCTTTTAATTTCATGACTGCAATCACCATCTGCAGTGATTTTGGAGCCCAAAAATATAAAGTCTGTCACTGTTTCCACAGTCTCCCCATCTACTTGCCATGAAGTTATGGGACCAGATACTATAATCTTGGTTTTCTGAATGTTGAGTTTTAAGCCAACTTTTTCACTTTCCTCTTTCACTTTTGTCAAGAGGCTCTTTAGTTCTTCTTCACTTTCTGCCATAAGGGTGGTGTCATCTGCATATCTGAGGTTATTGATATTTCTCCCAGCAATCTTGACTCCAGCTTGTGCTTCCCCTAGCCCAGCGTTTCTCAGGATGTACTCTGCATATAAGTTAAATAAGCAGGGTGACAATATACAGCCCTGACGTACTCCTTTTGCTATTTGGAACCAGTCTGTGATTCCATGTCCAGTTCTAACTGTTGCTTCCTGACCTGCATACAGATTTCTCAAGAGACAGGTCAGGTGGTCTGATATCCCCATCTCTTAAAAGAATTTTCCAGAGTTTATTGTGGTCCACACAGTCAAAGGCTTTGGCATAGTCAATAAAGCAGAAATAGATGTTTTTCTGGAACTCTCTTGCTTTTTTGATGATCCAGCAGATATTGGCAATTTGATCTCTGGTTCCTCTGCTTTTTCTAAATCCAGCTTGAATATCTGGAATTTCATGGTTCATGTACTGATGAAGCCTGGCTTGAAGTCTTTCGAGCATTACTTTACCACTGTGTGAGATAAGTGCAATTGTGCAGTAGTTTGAGCATTCTTTGGCACTGCCTTTCTTTGGGATTATGAAAACTGAGCTTTTCCAGTCCTGTGGCCACTGCTGAGTTTTCCAAGTTTGCTGGCATATTAGTGCAGCACTTTCACAGCATCATCTTTTAGGAGTTGAAATAGCTCAACTGGAATTCTATCACCTCCATTAGCTTTGTTCATAGTGATGCTTCCTAAAGCCCACTTGACTTCGCATTCCAGGATAACTATACTGCTGAATTATTATAATTCTTTAAAGGATTTGGAATCTCTGGTTTCGAAAATTTCTACAGCATTTAAAATAACACCCCCAGAGACTTAGGTATAGGAATTAAATGTAAAGATTTTTACAGTCAACAAAAAAGAAACTTTTTCTCACATGAAGCTTCAGATAACTATTAACAAGGAAGATAATTTTAAAATCACTTTCCCTTGTAATTGAGTATATTATACTTTAATGTATAAACAAACATTCTTAATTGTTTACAGATCTTGAAGTCACTTTTGGTTTTCTATGTGACCTCAACAAGTCACAGGAGATGTTAGAGAAAACAATAAAATGCCATTGTATACATTCACATTGACTATTAAGTCAAATTAAATTCACTTCTTATATGTATAAAATGTTAAATTTTTTCTAAAGAATTGTTCTTTAAGAATCATCAGCTTTAAATTATTTATTCCAGTGTTGTCAGTCTATAACACACTATTAACATCTCCAGTAACACTTGCATTAATAGAAAAATTCTTCTTAAAATTGAATATTCAAGAATTATTTGCAATCTTGCACTGATAGAAAATTAAATTTCTAGAAGTATAAATTTTGCTGACCTAATACATTTGCAGAAAATCAAGTCAGAAAAAATTTATGATTAATCAAGATATCACATGAATAAAGTATTGTTATTTACTTAAAATTCTGACACCAGCATATTATCAGTTTGTTAGTTTAAGTTTTTACTCAGACATCATTATCCCCATTATGTTTTACAAGTAATAAAATGTTTTTAAAGAAAAATCTTTTTACTTTAGTGCTTTTAATGACACTTTTTTACTGCTTTTCTGAACAGGGAGCCCTGCATTTTCATTTTGCACTGGACCATGCAAATTATGTAGCTAGCCTTGGATATAATATAGTTCAGATTTTTGCCACAAATTTGCTGAGTCCTGTTTAACCAAAGTGGGGCTCATTTTTCTTTAAACATTTTAAGCATACTCATTATATGTTATTTATCCCACAAGTCTGCCTCCTGGATATTTGTTTCTTTGTGTGTTATATAAACTTTGATTAGTGTGTTCGTGTTCAGCCTGTATATATCTCCGACAGGCCTATGCATCATAGTTGAAATCTGCCCCTCTAAGGGGAATTTACATGTTTCTGTCAGACACCCCAGGATGCTGGTGGGCCATCATATTAATACCTTAGCTTGGGATTTTACAGTCCAGTCAAAACCTGTATGATGGCAGATCTGTGTTAAACTTTGTCAGAAAGTTTGTTTTACTACCCAGAAGCCTAACAGAAAAAGACATTTCCTTCTCATTCCCTTTTCATGGGGTTTTTTTTTTTTTTTCCCCAGTCCACATTTTCTTAAGGGTGTGGCCTTTCAAACATCCCAACTGCCCCTGGCCCTGTCTTTCCCCAGGTTATCTCCCAACTGAACTAAATGTTCAAAACCAGCATTTAGGTGAAGAAGTCTTCAGCAAACCCAGTGAAACTTCTGGTTTCAACTTTCTACTTAAAGATAGTCCCTGATCATCACAGCCACTGTGCATTGGAGATAATGTTTATGACATTTTACATGCCTTTTAAAAGTGTTTTGCATGTCAATGTATGGCAAAAACCACTACAATATTGTAAAGTAATAAGCCTCCAACTAATAAAAATAAATGGAAAAAAATAAAATAAAATAAGACCTGAAAAAAAAAAAAGTGTTTTGCAGAAGATTATCCTATCTGACACAAGGCCAGACGAGGGTCTTTTTTTCCATTATGTAATACGAACGTGTTGAGTTAAACTAACCCTAAATTACAGTTCACTCCTTCTATCTTCCCTTCAGTGTTTGTTGAACATTTATTATATTCTAGACATACAATTCAAGGTGGGAAAGATACAGAGGGTTCACAGTCTGGTTGGGAAGATAGAGACCAAAACACAACTTAAATAAAACATGGTAATACACTCAATAGGCTTGTGGACGGGGTAGTATACAGTGTAGGTCAGTGAAGGCTTCTGGTAAGGACTGAATGGTAAGCCAAGCGTGGAAAGATGAGAAGTGAACTCCCCCTATTGTTTGGGGGCAGGGGGTGGGGGAGGGATGCTGCTGGAGTGAAGAATCTGATTCCTAAAAAACTGGGGGATCATAGTAACAACTGAAATTAAAAACCACAACCTGAGAGCTGTTCCAGTTTTATCTGGAGACACTGAGGACTATAGCCTGGGAGACAGTCTCTCAGCTAGCTCTGAGGAACTGCTCCAAAGCGGTGGGGTGTGGGGGAGGTCAGCGTGTACGGTCAGTGCCCTACAAATCTTCACGTTATGAATTTTCAAAGATGGGAACACGTGCGCCATCAGTGTAAGGCTCGAGTGAAATTGCAGCTTGCCCTCCATCTCCCATTGCTGACAATCCTCGGCTCTACCGTCTCCCACCTCTTCTCCCTCCATCAGTCAGTAACTCTTCTTGCCTGTTGACTGAATGCCATTCCCTACATGCCAGCTCTTATACTGTGCTTTCCAAAGTACTGTACTGTAAGAGTAAAGATGTTTTCTTTATTTTTTGTGTTTTCTATGTGTTATCTGTGTGAAAACTATTACACATCTACTACAGTACAGTACTATATAGCTGATTGTTATAGCTGGGTACCTAGGCAAACTTTGTCGGACTTATGAACAAGTTGGATTTATGAACGCACTCTCAGAACGGAACTCGTTCATATGAAGGGAATCACTATATGTGATTTTGAAGATGGGGCCTGTACATTCAAACACACATCTCAGTAGGCAGTTGCTGCTAGTTTTGAAGAACAGATAGTTAATGATTCTGGAGCTTTTCTAAGTATGGGAAGATGCAAGAAATTGATTTCATAACATTTTCTCCTGAAAAGATCTATCTGAACGCCTGTTCTGCCAGTTTTCCCAGAGCACAGACTGTTTCATTCCTGACCTCAGTCCTGAACTCCTATCAGGGTAACTTGAAGGTCAGTCACTGAGGTGGCTAATGACTCAATCCTTGTAGAGCCAGATGGTGAGCAACATTCTTTAGTTGGCAACAGCAAAAGGACAGAGGTAACAAACAACATGGTGGAAACAAGAGTTGACTGATCCAACGAAACAGCCTTGTTCTAGTCAGTTTTCATAAAGGATACTTAATATATCCATGAAAATAAGAATTATAATTGTCCGTTTTGTTCTCCTTTTTAAACGTTTCTTAAATAACCTAAGGAGCTTTACTTTAACTTAAGATTTTATTTCTGCAACTTTACTACTTTTTTTGAATTTATATAAACTAAAACTATACCCTGGAATAACATGAGCTTTTAACAACTCAAGCATAAAAGTGTACAGCAAATTACAAATCACTTGCAGATATAAGAACAATGCAGTTCTGGTGGAAATTAATCAAATCCCTTCTCTAGGGTATTAGTGAGCCCTTGGCCAAGCTGTCAAGAGAAATATTTTTGCCCCATTTCCTGTTTCTGTTGTCTCCATGCTGTCTCCAATCCAAATTGTATGTGGCTACAATTCTCGCTGAATCAAGCTGGTCTGACGGCTTCCCTCATAGTGTGCTCAGTCAGCCCTCAATTCTCTGCAACTGTTCCAGGTTTCCATCTTAAAATACAGGATTTTGGCTTCCACTGCCTTAAGGTTTGCAACAGAACATTTACTACTGCAAATTTATGCAATTGCTACTCCTGTTCCTCATATTTTATTATACAATCCCATACAACTTGAAACCTATAAGAGATGAGGTCCCTCTCAAGCTCAAATGGACTCTGTCCTTTGACTTTAAGTAGAAAACTCTTGTATTCAGATGGGTTACTCTGTGGCTTCAGCTGGTTAGAAAACATTTTCTATGCTAAGTACTCTCCCCCATTACTCAAATGTCCTTTCTTTTAAACGTTTCCTCCCTCTCATTATAGATGTTCCATTGAAAAAGGAATACTTATCCTTATAGCTGAATTGACTTGAAATTCTACTGTTTAGTTGTTGTTGGGTCACAAATGCTCTTTGAAATGGTTAGCAGTGGTATACATAAATGCAAAGCACTGTTATTATATGTAAATTACTACCTACATTGTATAATTCTTTCCTTTCCATCTTCAAAGTACACATACTTAAAGTTCAATGTACACATTTTTTTTCCCTGCAGATTTCTGTGAATAGCTATATGATACTCAAGTTGTCAGGATTCATTTCAACCCAACTGAAATGTCATCAACTTTTCATTTTCTAACAATGTAATTGCCAAATTACTGTGTGTTTAAAGATTACATGAACTAATGTGCTATAGAATGTTAAATGTTCAACTTGGAGTATTTTTCTTAATCCCTTTAAAGGACAATGTTTTAATGTTTGTAGCTTATGTTAAGATACTTCAGTATAGACATTATGACATTGTAAATATACCATTTAATTCAAGCTCCAGCTCAAAGGACATCACTTCCTCTGATTGAAAATCTACACTCCAGAAAAACCAATTAATGTCATATCAGAAAGACCACACATGGCTACTATAAGCACTTTTGTTATTCATATTTTGATCAACCCCTGAGACTTTGATAATTAACATAATATATATCAGATTCTCAGAAGTGAAGTGAAGTCTCTCAGTTGTGTCCGACTCTTTGCGACCCCCATGGACTGTAGCCTACCAGTCTCCTCGGTCCATGGGATTTTCCAGGCAAGAATACTGGAGTGGGTTGACATTTCCTTCTCCAAGGCATCTTCCCGACCCAGGGATCGAACCCCAGTCTCCCGCACTGCAGGCAGATGCTTTACAGTCTGAGCTACTCTCTTAACAGAGCCAGTGTTCAGATCAATGAATGTTACATTAGGGGGTTTATTGTTGTTGTTCAGTCACCAAGTCATGCCACACTCTTTGTGACCCCGCAGACTGCAGCACACCAGGCTTCCCTGTCCCTCATCAATGCAGAATTTTGCCCAAATTCATGTCCACTGAATTGGGGTTTCTTAGTGAAATTTAAATGCATTTGAGACACATAGATTGGCTGAGATATGCTACTAAATTAAAGATATTTAAGCTATGTACACTGAAAATTGAATGAAGTAGTTTGAATTTGCTCTTTACTATCAAAGACCAGAAATATAGGTAAGACCAGAAAAATAGGTAAGTAAGTCCATTGGTTGTACTATAAAATGAATTTTCTTAATAGGCATAAAATTGGCTTCTTCTACTAGAGTAAATTGGTTTCTTCTTAAAGAGGTGGGAATACCAGACTACCTTACCTGCTTCCTCAGAAATCTGTATTCAGGTCAAGAAGCAACAGTTAGAACCACACATGGAACAACAGACTGGTTCAAAATTAAGAAAGGAGTACATCAAGGCTGTGTATTGTCACCCTGCTTGTTTAACTTCTATGCAGAGTACATCATGCGAAATGCTGAGCTGGATGAAACACAAGCTGGAATCAAGATTTCCATGAGAAATATCAATAACGTCAGATAAGCAGATGACACTACCCCATATGGTAGAAAGTGAAGAACTAAAGAGCCTCTTGACGAAAGTAAAAGAGAAGGGTGAAAAAGCTGGATTAAAACTCAATGTTCAAGAAATGAAGATCATGGCACCCAGTCCCATCACTTCATGACAAATAGATGGGGAAACAATGGAACAGTGACAGACTTTATCTTCTTGAGCTCCAAAACCACTGCAGATGGTGATTGTAGCCATGAAATTAAAAGACACATGCTCCTCGGAAGAAAAGTTATGACCAACCTAGACAGCATATTAAAAAACAGAGACAGTACTTTACCAACAAAGGTCCAACAAGTCAAAGCTATGACTTTTTTAGTAGTCATGTATGGATGTGAGAGTTGGACCATTAAGAAGGCTGAGAGCCAAAGAATTGATGCTTTTGAACTGTGGTGTTGGAGAAGACTCTTGAGAGTCCCTTGGACTGCAAGGAGTTCCAACCAGTCCATCCTAAAGGAAATCAGTCCTGAATATCCATTGGAAGGACTGGTGCTGAAGCTGAAACTCCAATACTTTGGCCACCTGATGTGAAGAACTGACTCATTTGAAAAGACCTTGATGCTGGGAAAGATTGAAGGTGGGAGGAGAAGGGGATGACAGAGAATGAGATGGTTGGATGGCATCACTGATTCGATGGACATGAGTTTGAGCAAACTACAGGAATTGGTGTTAGACAGGGAAGCCTGACGTGCTGCAGTCCATGGGGTTGCAAAGAGTCAGAC
Organism: Cervus canadensis; assembly: GCF_019320065.1. Taxonomy (NCBI): domain Eukaryota; kingdom Metazoa; phylum Chordata; class Mammalia; order Artiodactyla; family Cervidae; genus Cervus; species Cervus canadensis. The sequence goes on along the minus strand of NC_057398.1, from coordinate 55,752,157 downwards.
ACGACTGAGTGACTGAACTGACTGGCTCTAACAAAGCAAAGTCAATTGAACCTCCCACTAGACAGAATGTATTTGCATGTGTAAAGACAAGCATTACCATCAATTTTCCACAGGTTAACTTAGATATATAGAACTGCAATATAGCTCAAATACAATGAAAGACAGAAACTCCATAGAATCAAATAACCAAAAACGTGTATGCTCTGAACAACATAGATCCTCATACTAAAAGCATCAGGTATTATCATCTATCTTGTACATATTATTATAAGTTGGAAAACTTAGGATGCCTTAATTTTTTTCAAATTTGAGAACTTCATGGAGGGAATATTATGAAGCATTGTGTGCAACATTCAAGTGGTGTTGAACTTTAAGTGTGTAGGATGAATATATTAATAAATGTTTGCACTGTTAGTTTCATTATTTTGATCTGAATGTGTTTAAATGTATTTCTGTTTATCTTTTGGATGGTGAAATGTCCTTAAAATTAAAAAAATAGTGTGCAGTGTATAATGCAGAGAGTAGTAAAATGTGATTTGTCATAAAAAAAATTCTAATAATCTTGGCCTATCTAGAAGTCTTTCACAATTTTCCTTTTAATAGACCTATCTCCAACCACTGGTTTACAAGGATTTCTGTTTGCTGTGAAATAGGTAACAGAAGACTGCTGCCAGATGCTGTCTACTTTTCCTTGGACTATAAACTATTAATATCTTCCAAGACATTGGAAGTAACTAAAGTAACTAAAGAAAGAGAACTTGGCCACACTGAACTTACAGAAAGGACTGTATTGTGCTCATGTGTGTGTGCCCACTCGCTTCAGTTGTGTCTCATTCTTGGTGACCCGATGAACTGTAGCCCGCCAGTCTCCTCTGTCCATGGAATTCTCCAGGCAAGAATACTGGAATGGGTTCCCACGCCTTCCTCCAGGGGATCTTCCCAACCTAGAGATCGAACCTTATCTCCTACACTGCAGGCAGATTCTTACTGCTAAGCCACTGCGGAAGTGCTATAGTGTGCTCACTTGCTCATAAAAGTTGGTTTAAAAATGTCTATATCTATGATGAAATTTGGTAGGAGCTTACTTTCATTATAACCTTGTAGCAGGAATTTGGGAGAAGACTAACCTGATAGCTCAATTCGTAAACAATCCACCTGCAATGCAGGAGACCACTGTTCGATTCCTGAGTCAGGAAGATCCGCTGGAGAAGGGATAGGCTACCCACTCCAGTATTCTTGGGCTTCCCTTGTGGCTCAGCTGGTAAAGAATCTGCCTGCAATGTGGATGATCTGGGTTCGACCCCTGGGGTGGGAAGATCCCCTGGAGAAGAGAAAGGCTACCCACTCCAATATTCTGGCCTGGAGAATTCCATGGCCTGTGTAGTCCATGGGGTTGCAAAATGTCAGACAAGACTGAGCAACTTTACCTTTCACTTTTCAACTTTCATCAACCTCAGACATTTGGAGTTATTGCCTTTACCTATCAAAAACAACCCAAGAGCTGTGCATGTCCAAATGAACTTAGATAACTTCACAACAGGCAGAAATTGGTATCAGGGTTAGACTTTTTTTTTTTTTTTCCTTTGAGAGAGGGTTATTAATTTTGCTTACCGATACTCAGAATTATCCTTTGTAAAAGATTTTGACTGACCTATAATGGTTACACTATATCCTGTAAGAGATGTAGTAACGGGTTTCTTTTTGAGTCTGTGAAACATGGCTACCTTTCCTTTGGGCTTCCACAGTGGTTCAGTGGTAAAGAACGCACCTGCCAATGCAGGAGAAATAGGAGATGCAAGTTCAGTCCCTGGGTTGGGAAGATCCCCTGGGGAAGGAAATGGCAACCCACTTCAGTGTTTTTGCCTGGAGAATCCTATGGACAGAGGAACCTGGCAGGTTATAGTCCACGGGGTCACACAAAGTTAGCCACTACTGAGTGACTGGATTTTAGCATCAGTGAAGGCCAAAGCTGGCTATTTGCCCTTTGTTTCTAGTTGTTGTGTGGCATGGACATGACCTCCTCAACGTAAAGTAAGATGAACCAGAAAACACAGTTTTTATTCTTTATCCATCCCCACCACATCCCCCACCCTCAACCCCTAGTCTCAATATCCTTGTCATAACCTCCCTTTAGCCAGTGTCCGGAGGAGGTGGCAGTGGGAAGGGCTGAGAGGCAGGCGTGGACCCTCAGGCTCTGTATCTCTGAGCCAACATTTTGTGCTCTTTTTCAATAAGATATAGCACTGGACTATAAGATATTTTGGCAGCAGCTCCATCAAAATGTAAACACAAGGACTGGTGAGTAAGCTACGTTTGGCTTCTCCAGCTTGCTTCCAGAAGAATTCGAATTTCCATACACCTCCAAGTGAACTCTTCAAGGCAGGCCTCAGTGAAAAGGAGGTAAAACAAAGACTTACGACATATGGTTTATCTTTTCAGTAATTACATTTTCAAATGTAATCCTATACACTTTTTCCCCTTAAATAAAGTCTTGTTTAAAACCAAATGTTTCTCTGTTAACACAGAGTAGGCAAATGAGAGTCCACACGCGGATATTGAGATATTCAGTGGTTTCATGGTTTTGAAAAGTTTGAATTAACATGCTGTACTTGTGGCCTCCTGCAGAATAAGGCTGTGGAAAGGGAAAAGTGGTTAAGCCCTAGGCTTGTGTCTTCCACATGGACAAGCTCTTTCAGGCCACACTCAACTGCAGAATCAGCGTTTTGGTTTTTTTTCAGGGAGGACGAGCAACCTTGCGGTAGAATATTTGCCGCATGTCCACATCAGAATGGCATATTTTTTAATTCCAAGTTCCAAGAAGAAAACCTACTTTCAGATTCTCTTCCTCAGTAAAGGTAGCTTTCACAAAACTTTTTATCTCTCTCAGGTCAATCCAAAGGGAAAAACACATGGATTTTTAGAAGCTTTAAACCAACTAATAGGACCAACTATATTTATGAATGATCACATTCCAAATATATTTTCTGCTCTTCCAGGGACATAATGAGATTCCCACATCTCTCCCATTACCTAAATTTTCTGTTCATGCATCAGGGACCATGTTACTCCTTCAGAGAAAAAAAACATCCTTTCTGCTAAGGTAAATTTGTAGGAAATTCGAGACCAATAGGACAGGCATCCTACAGTGAACCAGAGCCTCAGGGTTGGGCTGCTGGAAGCTGAAGAGTAGGAAAGCAGAGAGCTTTTACAAGTCGAGAGAGTGCAGTGGGCACCGTGGTTTTGTTTTCTCAGCCTCCATTCAACCCTTTTTGTTCTGCCAATGTAAGTGAACTGAAAACTATGTTTTACAGACTCCTTAGCAGCGAAGGTTGGGAATACAAATTAGGTTCTACATTGAGATTTGTCTGAGATTTAGTCAGGCTTTCCAGGTGGTGCAGTGGTAAAGAACCAGCCTGCCAATGCAGGAAACACAGGAGACGTGGGTTCGATCCCTGGATCAGGAAGATCCCCTGGAGAAGGAAATGGCAACCCACTCCAGTATTCTTGCCTGGAGAATCTTATGGACAGAGGAGCCTGGTGGGCTACAGTCCATAGAGTTCCAACAGTCGAACACAACTGAAGTGACAGCAAGCATGTATGCAAACTTCCGAACCAAACATGAAAAGGAAGCCAATGTCTTGCTGGCAAACCAGGTCACAGAGATGGAATTCTTAAGTCCCCTTTGCTGGCATATGCAGGAGTCCAGAGATAGATATCATGTCTCCTGGCTATCAAGAGTCAGTTATTGTGACAGCAGAAGGGACCACAATGGTGTAACAGTAGCCAGCTTCCTGATGCCTTGACCACAACCATGCATAGTCCCATGCCGGACCCTTGACTCCCAGCCCTTCACTGCTTTCACTAGTTTTAAATCATTTTCTGTTTAAAACATCCAGAGTGATCTTCTTTCCTGTGCTCCACTCTGACCAACATGGAGAAGACCTGTGATCAATAGGGAATGATCAGTCACAGAAGGTTAGGCGCTACAGTCTCTATAAGTTTTAGATTTAGAAGGGTGTTTACACAGCCTCCATCCAGCCCAATTCTCATTTTCAAGGTTAGAAACTAAGATTTCAGAGAGGGTATATGACTTCTGATTAAATTAATTGAGACAATGTATACAAAAGACAAAATGGAGGGAATGATTACAGCATATCTGAGTTTGAATCCTAGAGTTGCCACAAATAAACAATGTGAACTTCTCTGAGCCTCAGTTTCTTTGTCTATAAAATGGAGGCACTTGATAACCTGCGATTTTTCCCCTTCTTTTGTCCCTTTATTCATCATCAGATGATGTGGTGGTACCTGCTTAGACCCACATTTTCCTCATCACTAGAAATACTAAGGTGAAAAGCAAACTCTGAAAATGGCCCCATGTCCTAGTATACTTTTAGTCAGTGGACAAACAGAGCAATGAAACTCTGGGAAGCAGCAGAGATTAGAAGAGCTACTCATCAGGAAGGAACAGTGAAAGAGGAGGAACAAAACTGAAATTGGGATCTGTAAATGTTCCTTTATTGACTCTACTTTCTTGGGCTCCAAAATCACTGTGGACAGTGATTATAGCCACAAAATTAAAAGATGCTTGCTCCTTGGAAGAAAAGCTATGACAAATCTATACAGTGTATTAAAAAGCAGAGACATCACTTTGCCAACAAAGGTCCATATAGTCAAAGCTATGGTTTTTCCAGTAGTCATGTATGGATGTGAGCATTGGACCATAAAGAAGGCTGAGCACCAAGGAACTGATGCTTTCAAACTGTGGTGCTGAACAAGACTGAGAGTCCCTTCAACAGCAAGAAGATCAAAGCAATCAACCCTAAGGAAATCAACCTTGAATATTCATTGGAAGGACTGATGCTGAAGCTGAAGCTCCGATACTTTGGCCACCTGATGCAAAGAGCCAACTTATTGGAAAAGATCCTGATGCTGGGAAATATAGACGACAAGAGGAGAAGGGGGTGACAAGATGAGATGATTGGATAACATCACCAATTCAGTGGACATGAGTTTGAGCAAACTCAGGGAGGTAATGAAGAATAGGGAAGCCTGGTGTGCTGCAGTCCATGGAGTTGCAAAGAGTAGGACATGACTTAGTGACAGAACAACAGCTAGTAAAAGTCTGTATTATTCAACTCAAGCTGTCATAACGAATACCATAAGCTGAGTGGCTTAAACAATAGAACTCTATTTTCTCATGGTTCTGGAGGCTGAAAGTTACAGATTAAGATGCCAGCCAATTTGGTTCCTGGTGAGAGTTCTCATCCTGTCTTGTAGGAAGGAATAGCTTCTCGCTACTTCCACACATGGTCTTTCTTTTCTGTGTGTGTGTACAGAGAGAGAAAAGGCTCTAGAGTTTGAAATTTGGGGGTCATAGCAAAAGGCTTAGACCTTTTGGTCTAAGGAAAGAGTCACATTGCCTTAAGCCATCTCTCCAATTCACCTGGCCCTCCTTCTCTGAGTTCAACGTATTATCCATAACAATTCAGCTCTCCCTAGCAATTTCTCCTAAACTTTGTATATTCAAACTCACACATGCATTGACTTTGATGCCAACAGATTCTAACATAGATTAAGGAGTTTATTTAAAAACATACAATCTAATAAAAAGTAAAATTGTAAAATAAATAAATAAACCAACATTTATAAATAAAACAGACTAGTGCTCTTAGAGAAAATGAAAGACTCCTTTCTTTGGGCTGATTGGTTCAGTTTAATGGTGAAAAAAAAAATGTGGAGATGGAATTAATTCAACTGTGTTAGCAATCAAGAGGTAAAGAAACTAATCAATTATGCTAATGAGAATCACTTTTATCCATGTAATAAAGTAGTCATTAAATAATGTCACTGAAAATAGTTCTGACCTGTTTCTCCTTCAACATCTTCCTGTCTCTTCTTTATTTTTACTTATTCATTTATTCAACATGGATTTCTTGTGCATCTCTTGTGTGCCAGGGACAGTTTTAGACACTGTAAGTATAGCAGTGAGTAAGAGAGAAGCCTTGCCCTCATTCTGGTAGAAAAGAGAGATAATAAACATGAAACAGAGGCATAAAATAAAGTCATACTAGAAATAAAATAAAGCAGAGTGAGGGAACAGAGTAACTGGAAGAAGTTGGGTCAAGTTGATAAGATAGAAAGGGAAGTCTCTCTAAAGAAGACCCTATTGAACAATGACCTTCTTGGTTAGCAAGAAAAAGGCATGGAGAAGAGAATCCCAAAGTTGGGAAGTGCAGAGAATATGAGGAACAGCAAAGAGGCTGGTGGTGGACAGTGAGAAGAAGGGATATGGGGAAGTGATGGGTGGTGACATCACAGACACACAGGGCCCAGACCACCAAGACCCTTGTAAGTCATGATGAGGAATGTGAATTTCATTACCATCAACACTATTCTATTTCCAACCATGTGTTAAACATTTTTTGACAGAATCAGAACTACTCCTACATGTTTCTTCGTTTTTCTTTCTCAATCAGCAAGAATGCAGAGATTTAGTGATAATTTATGACATTATAACTAAGTAGAACGTTAAAGAAATTAAAATTCCTTAAAGTGCATACATATACTCACACACATTGAAGGGGTGAAGCCTTTATCTCATGGGGCTTTACCTATAGAAAGTAGAAGGTGTGCCCTCAGGCCCTTGCATGGCCCATTGCCATCTGCTGCTGCAAAATCCATTTCCACAAACAAGAAAATAAGTCCCTGCCATATTATGTCCCAGGCTCCTAATTTCAGACCACAGCTGAAGTTAAGCACTTTGAAGACACTGGGTTTCTTCATTGTTTAAAACCAGTAAGAGAACTATTCCAGATTTTTTTTTTTTTTTTTTTTGCTAGGTTCTTGGGATGACTCTGAAGAGAGTACGCATGACTTTTGGAAACCGTAATCCTTTCCAGCCCCTAGAGATAGGGAGGAAGAGTCTAGTGGGTGCCAGAAAAGTGAGCTGAAACAAATTATGCAGTGGGCCTAATAGAAAACCCACCATGTGATGAAATATTCTCTCTCTTTTTTAATTTATGAAAACTTCTCCCTTGCTTGTTCCACACCCATCTCCCTTGGGGCTTCCCAGTCCATTTAACTGCATCATTTAAGAATTAATTTTTTCCTCCATAGCCAAGGGTATTAAGACAACAAGACAAAGATCAGCATCAATGTTCCATTGGTTCAGATGGATTTCCCTTAGGAATTCCTTTCCTCCTTATCCCAGTGTGGTTCTAAATAACATTCATCCACCCCAGTTTTGAAATACAATTCATCCTATCCACTTACCTAAAAGTTAAAGATGCAGAGCAATAGCTAAAGTGAAGCTACCAGCTCAGAGATGAAATCTCTGGAACATCCCCCAAGCTCTGCTAAACAGAATACTGATTAATCCCACAGTCAGGGTATGACTTTAAATAATGTGGGAAAATGAACCTACTGTGGGATCATAGCCCATCCCTTATTCTCCCTGGATCTCAGTTAGTCCAAGAAAATAATGAAATGGGAGGAGAAAGACAGCACTAAGAACTATGAACAACACCATGAACTAAGATGCTCACTGGAACATGGAAATGTAATGGTGAAAATTAGAAACAATTTAACTTCCAAAATGCTGAAATCATTAACAACAGTTTCCTGGATTTCATTAATAATAAAAACAACTAGAATTTGTAGAGCATATTACTTTAAAAACATTTGCAAGTACATTGCCCGATTTGTAAGCAACCTAACAAAAAAACAAAGACCAATTTAGGATTTATTTATATTTCTCCAGTGCAGGAGATCTAAGAGACATGGGTTTGAGACATGGGTTGGGACGATCCCCTGGAGAAGGGCATGGCCATCCACTCCAGTATTATTGCCTAGAAAATCCCATGGACAGAGGAGCCTGGCAGACTACAGTCCATAGCGTTGCATAGAGTTGGGCATGACTGAAGTAACTTAAGCATGCAATTATATTTCACAGATGAGAAAACGAAGGCTCAGATAGGTTAGGTGCCTTATTTCAGGCTCCCCTGCTGGATCAGACAGTAAAGCGTCTGCCTGCAATGCAGGAGACCCAGGTTCAATCCCTGGATTGGAAAGATCCCCTGGAGAAGGAAATAGCAACCCACTCCTGTACTCTTGCCTGGAAAATCCCATGGACAGAGGAGCCTGGTAGGTTACAGTCCATGGGGTCGCAAAGATTCAGACACAACTGAGCGACTTCACTTCTACAAAGGTAGCATGTGACAGAGCACAGGCTCAAAACCAGCGTGGTGTTTGCATCCAGGCAGGTTTGGCTTGAAATATTAGGTATGCCATCTTCCATCACTGTATCTTTTGAAGGTTGTTCATCAGTATGGGCCTCAGTTTTCTTATCAGCAAAACAGGGTGTTGAGTCTGTGATCAAGGGAAAGTGAAAATCACTCAGGCGTGTCTGACTCTTTGCAACCCCATGGACTATTGGAATTCTCCAGGCCGAAATACTGGAGTGGGTAGCCTTTCCCTTCTCCAGGGGATCAAACCCAGGTCTCCCGCATTGCAGGCAGATTCTTTACCAGCTGAGCCACAAGGGAAGCCTGTGTGATCAAACAGGAGACTATATATCTAATGCAGTGCCTAGCATGTCATTGGTAGAAATAAATCCTACTTCTCTTCCCCGCTCTTTTATTTACTATCCCATAGCTTTTCTATTAACTAACCAGGCTACCTCTACTATCGCTGGAAATATTAATAGTTACCAGATAATGCTATTCTCCTTATCTGCCTAGTATGGAGTGGTATATTTTCCAACAGGCCATCACTTAGTATCTCCTGTCCCAGAGACACCCACACCCAACAGACAGAGAGAGAAAATAACCTTTCCTCTGGCATCAGAGTCCAGCAGTGCTTTTCCTTTGGATTCTGATTCTGAATTTCTATTTGCCTCTTTAAATCTACAGTACTTGTTCGTTCCTTAGTCTAGTTCCCTAGTGTCAGAAAACGACATGAAAATGTTCATGTTTCTGCATGTTTAAGGCTTTCTGAGTAATCTGGGTTAAAGGATGAGTGAATAGCAAACAAGACTTGGATTATCCAGAATAATAAATTACCCAGGAGAGATTTACAGATTTATCTCTCCTGGAGCTATTTGTTCACATTCCAAAGACTTGTAACACCGTGAGGACCTTTCCCTTCTCTCCACAGAGAAGACGTGTTTATACTAAAGAGCAAACATTTCTGTCCTTCTCTCAGGAAGGAATAAAGACACCTGTACAATTGTTCTTATATGAGCTCCAAGATTCATAATTTCAGGGTTCTTCTTCTGCACTCTAGTCACCCCTCCCCTTCCATACAAGCTCATGGTGGCTGCCTTTATCATAGAATCCCGAGGGTTAGATGGGACATAAGAAAACAAATCGGTCCCCCTCTGATCTGTCCCCCTCTGATCCAGAAACCGTGTGTTTACTGTAAGGATAAAAATAAATAAAATATAAAATATTATCTCCTTGGCTTGATTTCTTATCCACAGAAGCCTAAAATATCTTTCAGCTCCTTTCTGAGTCGCTTTCCAATGCAAGAGATGCAAGAGACTTGGAGTGGCTGGGTTCAATCCCTGGGTCCAGAAGATCTGCTGTAGAAGGAAATGGCAACCTGGTATTCTTGCCTGGGAAACCCCGTGGACAGAGGAGCCTGGCAGCCTACAGCCCATGGGGTCACAAGAGTCAGAGAGGACTGAGCAAACACATATTATCATTTACAGAATCACCTCAAATGAATTCATGGAAAATATTTCTTGGATTATTAGTTCCAATCTGAGTCAGGTAGAATTATCAGAAAAGAGAGATCTGCCTATCCTGAGCACCAGATTTAAGACCCTAAACTGAAGCCTAAACATCCTTTAGTGAGGATGGGAAAAACACAAGTCAGAGGAAATGAAAGGGAGAAACAGACCTACCCAACTCACCAGTTACTATTAAGTATCATATCGTAGCTTAGTAATTAACTATTTCGACCTAAGAAGGTGAAATGATCTCTCAGGCTGTCCACTCTTGCCAGATCAGAAGAGCTTCCAACAAAATTGTGGTCCCAATGACAAAGAAATTGGAAAAAACTTACAAAGGATGTTGCTTGCCCTTCTGTATTTGGTTCTGCCAAGAAGTTGAGAGCAAAAAGTCTTCCTCAACCTAACTGCAATCAGAATCTTCAGGTTTGGCCAGCTTTTTTTTTTTTTCCTTCATGTATTTCTAGCTGTGCTGGGTCTTTGTTGCTGTATAGGGGCTCTATCTAGTTGCAGTGAGCAGGGGCTACTCTCTAGTTGCAGTGGTGGGCTTTTCATTGAGGTGGCTTCTTTTGTTGTGGAGAGTGGGCTCTAGGTACATACGAGCTCAGTAGTTGCAACACACAGGCTTAGTTGTCCTGGGGCATGTGGAATATTCCCAGACCAGGGATTGAACCCACGTCCCCTGCATTGGCAGGGGATTCTTAACCACTGGACCACCAGGGAAGTCCTTGGCAGCCATTATCTGCCTATCTGTTTTATAGTGAACCAAAATGATCTTCATTCAGAAGCATTCAGAAGTCCATCTCAGCAGGATTTGGTTAGAGACTTCTGTAACCTCTCAGTGTACCCTGGTTCCAGGTCACCACAAGGCTGGCTGAGTTAACAAGTCAGTCACATCAGCAAGAACAGCAGTGATTAAAACTTGAGCCAAGCAAGACTGATCTCTGTCTCCTAGCTCTGATGAGTTTAAGTTCCCAAGACAGCTTTGCTTGTCTTTCCCCTCAGACTTTAGATTTCTGGGGCCTTTCAGAGCAACCCTTGGTTGTCCTTTTATATACAGCCTAGAGGGATCTTGCTACTCAGCTCTATCACTGTTTTCCTGACCTGAAGCACAGCCTGCTGCCCTGCTGGCATCTCTTTGCTATCTACCCTCTGGTCCCACCTTCTCCTGTTCTATTCAATCACTTCAGTATTTGACAAAAGGGAAAATCTGGTTTCTCTTATCAGCTCAAAGGTAGATTTATTCCCTGGCTTTGGACTAGTCATTCAACCATTCCAGTCTCTGTTCTTTTAAAACATAAGGAGCCAGCCTGGATTGTCAACACAGAGCGCTCCATATTTCCAGGGAAGAGCTTTCAGTAAATTATGAAAACCCTTTGGAAATGTTAGTTTATCCAAAGCAGGCAAATTCCAACCCTGGAGAGGTTAATCCCTTCATAAAATAGCATAAAAATACTGAGACACTAAGTTTTAGGAGGATGGAATCTGACCCTAGCTAGATTATTCTGCCCTAAACCCCAACCCAGGTCATGAGCCAAAAAAACCTTAATAATAAATGCATTTGACTAATACAGTGGCAAAACCAACTTCCTGACAGATGAAAATAATATCTACCCCCCGATGGTTTTATTCTGTTTGCATGATGGCATGAAAACTACCATGGCGAAGTTATTTCATGGGATAATTGACCAGTACGCTAATATACCAGAATCACTATTTTTTTCATTTTCTGCAGAGCAATAGAAAAAATTCAGTGTCCTGCCATTTTGCGACATTAACAGTACTGAAAATATCAGTAAATTGAATTTACAGAAAGAGGTTTTTGGATCATAGGGACAATCATTTATGCCCATGACGCTAAGCAGTTTGGTTGCAGTGAGAAAGGCTAATTGTTTCTATCTTATCTGATTCTGTCATAGCTGTAGAGTTGGCTTCTGCTGGGGGTCTGGGATATGGGGAAACTAACCTCTTTGCTCTGGGGCTGTTAAATCCCAGAAGCCTGAGGGTCCCACCCAGCTCACTTTGAAGGAGCATTAGGCAGTTCTTACTCTTTGCTGGATAAGAAATTATATGAACAATTTACACTCAAATTAATAACAAGCATGCTCTCCTTTCTACAGTGTATCCATCTATGGAATCCTGCTCCCAGCTTCCGTGATTAGACAGGCTTTGGTTTTAAATGACAGCATCAAGCTATCCTATTCACTTGTATCAGTCTGGGAAGAGTAGGCTGTGTTTAAGCCCAGTGCAAGACTCTTTTATCGGCTGTTTTATAAGCCTAACATTCCCTTCCCACCCAGAATGGCCAGTTAATATTCCAGGGCTAAATGCTTGGAGAATTACTCTACCATATGGAAGTAGCAAGTGAAGAACATAAAAAGCAGAAAGATCTATGCCCTGGTGGATAGTGGTCTCAAATTCACTCATTATTCATATGAAAGCAAGCAATCCAGGGAACAGGAGAAGGTCAGAGGGGTCCGTGGAGGCCATGCCTTTCCAATACTCTTTTTCCTCGGGCAGCATCTAATTGCTTCTGTACTGCTTACACTGGAGGCTGTGATTCTATTCCAAATATTTGCTATTTTCAGAAAGGAAAAAAGAGTTCCTGGTGTCTGTTCTGTATATAAATGGTTGGATTTCAAATGCTATTCAAGCTGCTGGCAGACAAGGTCCTGGAAGAAGTGGGTTTCAGGGCAAGCTTAAGTTGCCCCCACCCCCAGGGGGTTCCTTCTCTCCTGGAGAGAAAAAAAGAGCTACTTTTAACCCCAAGGTTTGTTTGTCATTTTCCAGTGGGGTATGCTTCTGGAAAATGGTGAAGAATAGGGGCCAGTCAGATGGGATACAAATATTTTAAAGAGAAATCATGCTCCCTAGTTCTCAGGAAAATAGAAGCATGAAAAATACCTCCTTCCCAATCATGAATGCATGTCTTTTCTTTTCTCCCTTCCTTTCTCTTGTTTTAGGATTTTTTTTTCTTTAATATCCAGAGTCCACCAGAATAAAGGTACCTTATTGGAAAGTCATCATTCTACTCCAATCTTCCTTGTTTCGAGGAAACATCCAGTGTCTTCAGAATGTCCACTGCCAGCTACTAGCCCTAGTTAGCATATACCTGCTGAGGTCTGGGAAACTGCCCTAACTTTTTGATACCAAAATCCTCAGTGCCCGGGGACAACCAAATCAACAGCTGTAAAATTGGGGAAACGAGAAAAATAAACCTTGTGCTCACCTTCCAGTAACTTACAGCCTTGCCAAGAAGATAGTATCTATGCATATCAAACAATTAATTAAAAATACATGACAACAGATTGAGAGAATGTGAAGAAGCTCTGAATTCACTACATTAAGACCTAGTATTGGGCCAGTCTAAGCCTAGGTTCTTAAGTTCTACAACCAGCAGCTAGGAAATGTTATAGGGGCTCTTCCTTGCTTAAGGATTTTCATAGCCATACATTAGTCCTTTAAAGATGAGTAAGAGCCACACATTTTTTGTTTAAAAAATTCCCAATTCTCTGGGGCTCATAATTTTCTTTGTCTAACTCCTTAGATTCCTTGAAGGCTTCATATCCTGGTATGCACAAAGCAATTATATTATCAGACAAAAGGATCTCTCCTTTTTAAAATTTCAATCCAGCATGTAATAAAGTGATGCATCTGGGCTGGAATTCTCTCCTTCCTGGGACTGAACATTAATCATCCAATGAGCTGGTCTGTTCTACCTCAGATCAAAGTTTGGTGCATCGAAAGAAGTATTCTCACACATGAGAGCTGGACATCTTTTGACCACCATGGCCTGCCTGCAAAACAGGATGGGGTTTTTCAAAGGGGACTATTCATGAACTCACAAGTTCTATAGTACATCTGCCTTGGGTTTATTAGTACAGTGAAATTTTGATGGATTTTAAAATATATATAAATAACCATAGTAAAAAACCTGTGTAGCTTTCACCCACACATGAACTGAAGAAACTCATAGGCACCAGTACTATAAGTATAAACACACCCAATTGGCTTTGTTTGGGGAGATGATGACTTCACTCTTGGAAGCTCTGCTGCTCTTAGATATGCTAATTTTTTTCTTCTAGTATAAAAATTTTATATTCAAAAAGGTAAGGCAGAATGACTGCTGATTGAATTATGCTTCTATTAATATAAATATGAGAAAAAGGGAAGCAGCTTAAGTTAGAACTAAAACATATAAACTTCAATGAAGGCAAAGTAGACTTATGAATTTTCTAATGAATTTTATCCCAATAACCTTGATCACAGGGCTTCCCTCAAAGCTCAGTTGGTAAAGAATCCATCTGCAATGTAGGAGACCCCGGTTCAATTCCTGAGTCAAGAAGATCTCCTGGTGAAGGGATAGGCTATTCACTCCAGTATTCTTGGGCTTCCCTTGTGGATCAGCTGGTAAAGAATCCCCCCACAATGTGGGAGATATGGGTTTGATCCCTGGGTTGGGAAGATCCCCTGGAGAAGGGAAAGGCTACCCACTCCAGTATTCAGGCCTGGAGAATCCCTGAACTATATAGTTTGTGGGGTCACAAAGAGGCAGACTTGACTGAGCGACTTTTAGTTTTAACCTTGATCACACAAATGCCAAGTGTATCTGTTAACATCATAGTGTGAGAGAGTCAAGATAGAAAAAGCAAGACAGGTAAAAGCAAGTTAAAAGTAGAAAGAAGAAATAGAAAAATAAAGGAAGGTGAGAAATAAGAAAGTTCTACTGATGTTAAGGAGTTAACAGCTTCCAAAATTCAGAATCTCTGAACAAGGCATTTTCAGGGATCATGAACATGGCATGAACAAGGCAAGGTTCAAGGCAAGGGCTTGAACCTCATGTTTAGGGGGAGGGATAAGCTATATGAATTATCTGAATTTCATATAATTCATGCCTTGGGTTTAGGGGTAGGGATGACTTATATGAATCATCTGAATTTCCCAGACCTTGTGGTCCATTCAAAAAAAACCTGTTATCTCTAACTTGTAAGCACTGGAAGAACCTCAGAAACTTCCTAGTTTCAACCCTCACATTTTACAGATAAATTATGACTCAGAGAAGTAAAGTGGTTTTACAGAGAACTTTTAGCTGATCACTAGAGGAGCAGGGCCTAAATTCCACATCTACTCCCCATTTTTACTTCCACTAAACTTGTTTCTTGATTTTTGGTGGACGCTATAATCTCCCATCTTTTTGTGTACCCATCTCCTTCATCCTCCATTCCCCATCCCACCATTACATGCCCCACCCCAAACACACACATACACTTGCACTTCTGTTATATGCTTGTGAAATATGAATTCTTCCTTAGTTAGGATGGGTTGGCAAGAAATAACAGGAAATATGTTTTGACAACCCAAAGCTTGCAGACTGAATACAAATACTATGTAAATGACGGTATGGCACTCCCAGCTATTACATATGCCTGAATGTGACCTTTGGGAAACTCCTAATGAAATTTGCCCATTTTCTTCGCTCTGAATCTACCAAACAGTTGCACAACTCAAATCCAGCTGTGTGAGCCAGCCCTGTCGGGGAGGAAAAACTGTGGGGCTGGACGCGCTTCCCAGTAGGTCCATGTGTTGAAGCAATCCTGCTGTTGTCACCCGTGAATGGGAAATAGCTGTATGTTTTGTCAAAATCTGGGGTTCAGTAGACTTCCTCTAAGTCACACAACAGATCCCTAAGCCCTTGGGTTCCAGTGCTTCACCTCCTGAGCACTGTCATCCCCCACCCACCTCTCCAACTTCTGATCCCATCATATGACACACTTCTCTCTTTGTTTCCACCCTTCACTTCCAGACAAATCCCACTCACTGACTGCAACAGGCCAAAGTGAAATGGTAAAAAAAAAAATTCCTCCATTCTAAAATTTTTAATGGGGTTTATATGATGCAGTCTGCACAACTTTGTATGAACATGGCTGTCATTGACAAGCCATCAGAGGAACTGGAGCTTTGAGATGTTTTCTTGGTGACAAGGATGCTCTGGACAATTGAAACTGGATGGGTATCATAGTGGAGAGCAGGTGGAATGGTGTATATCCTTAAAATATTTAATAATAGAACAGCAAAAAGCAATCCCAGGATTATAAAGACATCCATGCCTGCTATATAGAAGGGGAAACTTCAATTCAAGGAAAGAAGGATTCTTTAATGAAATAAACTCTTAGACCCTGTTATTTCAACAAAGGTCCATATAGTCAAAGCTATGATTTTTCCAGTAGCCATGTATGAATATGAGAATTGGACCATCAAAAATGCTGATCACTGAAGAATTGATGCTTTCGAACCGTGGTGTTGGAGAAGATTCTTGAAAGTCCCTTGGACAGCAAGGAGATCCAATCAGTCAATCCTAAAGGAAATCAACCCTGAATATTCATTGGAAGAACTGATGCTGAAGCTGAAACTCCAATACTTTGGCCACCTGATGTGAAGAGTGGACTCACTGGAAAAGACCCTGATGCTGGGAAAGGCTGAAGGCAGGAGGAGAAGGGGACGACAAAGGATGAGATGGTTGGATGGCATCACTGACTCAGAGGACATAGTTGAGCAAACTCTGGCAGGTAGTGAAGGACAAGGAAGCCTGGTGTACTGCAGTCCATGGCGTCGCAAAGAGTTGGACATGACTGAGCGACTGAACAACCCCAACACACTGTGATTTCAATGGAGATTGAATGACCATTTGTTCAGATACTTCTGGCAGGCATTCTTCCAAGGAATGCTGACCTAAACCCTGAATCCCTCCTAGCTCTCCACACCTATAACTATAGAAATCCCTCTGACGGTTGGTTGAGAACAGGAGAATATTAGATGGGTTTGGAAAGGATCGGACTAACTGATCAACATAGGAATTAAAAACGGACTCATTAGCAAAATGTTCCAGCCAACTATGGAGTGATTCTGCAGCTCACAGTGTACATTGTAGCTAATAAAACCTTCAAAGATCTTCTATAGTGAGTAGATAAGAATATTTTATAAATATCACACCAGAAATGTGTTTGACTTTTTCAAGGACATGTGCATACTTTAAAAGCTTATTCCCTTAGGTCATACAAACAGTAACTTTTAACAAAAAAAATTGGGAAACAATAGCCCTTACTTCATAGAGGCCATGAGGTTTAAATGAAGTCATGTGTAAAAACTTCAGGGCAGGATCTTCTAGCTGAGTTAGTAAACAATAAATATTAACTATTTATCTTATTTGCAATCATATTTTATTTTCTCGGTAAGTTCTTTCTTAGTCAATGGTGCCTAGATAGATAACACATTCTAGGTCAGAAACATTGAAATTCCAGATTTCCAGAGTTGCACTAAATGATCTTGAGCCTCATTATACTGAGGAACCTTCACACTGGACACAGTATCATGTATATATCAGATGCTTGGGCATTCAGCATGCAACTATCAGTGTCTCTTGGTGTGACCCACTGGGTATAAACTAAAACCAATTCTCAAAAAGCTCTGTTTTTCTAAGAAAATAAATAAAACCTCCATTAAGGTGGAATCAAAGGGACAAATAGAAAGAACTGGGTCAGAGAGACTTCATACACAGATTTCTGTGTGTGACTAATTTAGTGGGTTAGTGTTGCCTTGCAATTCGCAGTGATTTCCAGCTGGCTTGGAGGAGAAGAGAATTTAAGGCCAAACATTTGGTGAGTTTCCTAATGAAAGAAATTAAACAATAGCTGCTCTGGCTTTTTGTAAGCAAAGATGTGTTATAGTTGAACTCGAGAAAGAGAAGCAGTTCTCACTCTCTTCCATATTCATGAATCTGTAAGGTCGGACCAAGGTGAACTCACCCAAACGTCTATGTGACTGCTCTTTCTCTTCACCAAGCCAGAAAAGAAACAACATACACTGAAAGGGGCTCTTAAAAAGTGACTTCTGAAAAGTAAGCTGTAGACACTTTTTACCCACAACACAAAGGCACATATTGGCCCAAAGGCAAATGGGTAAATGCCCAATCAGCTCCCATCCAGAATGCAAGACCAAAGAACTAGAAAGTTTAGACAGTTGAAGGACTCTGGACCAAACTCAGACTCATTGGATAATATAACTCAGTTTAGGATTAACATCCTTAATTGACAATCTAGCAGAGGTCTCCATTCGAGGGAAGAGCCCTGAAGTGACCACCTGCGTTTCCTCAGCTGAAGTCTGCACAAAGAAAACGGAAAAGATGAGGTTCCATCTTTGCCTGTTCTTGGACATCGATTCTCAGGAACTGTCTGGGACATCCAGGGGAGGTATTTTTAAACACAGAAGAGTTAAAATGGTCTCTGGCTATGTCTACTTCATAGGTCATGCGTTCCATTTTACCCAGTGCAGGGAAAAAAAAAAAACACTGTCCACAACATACACAATGATCCTCCTTTTAGCATAAATGATCCAATTTGAAACCACAGAGCAGATGGCACTCTCTTGGTGACATTTCCTATGACTACAATACTGGCAGTTCTTGGAGTCTCAAAGGAGACTTTTAATACAATGATTTTAATCATTTTAATATAATGATGAAATGGGGTGTGTAGTAGGCAGTCTTCTAAATGGCGCCCTAAGGTTCCTGTCCCTCAGTGTATATATTCAGTATAATCTTATAATCCCTTTCCCTCGAGTGGGGCAGTACCTGTGAATATCTAGTGATGGTCACTCCATTGATTAGACAGCGCTCTATGTGACTCCGTTGTAAGACTAGAGAGAGATTTTCCCGGTGACTTTAAAGAAGTTCACTAGCTTGTGCTAAGAAAGTCTCAGGCTAGGACCTGAGGGTGGCTTCTAGTCACTGACAACAACCTTCGACTGACAGCAAGAAAGTGGGACCTCATTTCCTATAATCACGAGGAAAAGAATTCTGCCAATGGCATGAATGAGTTTGGAAAGGAACTCTGAGGTTCAGAGATAACACAGCTCAGATGACACCTTGAATTCAGCCTTATGAGACTCTAAGCAGAAGACTCAGTGAAACCATACATAGAATTCTGACCTATGGAAACTATGAGATAATAAACACATACCATTTTAAGTGGCTCAGCTTGTGGCATTTATTATAAAGCAATGGAAAACATATATTTATCCCAGCTGAGTGGCCCTATGTCCTCAGCGACAACCCTATGGCCTTGAGCAGGTTAAATAACTCTGAGTCTTCACTTGGTCATCTCCAAAATTTGAATTACAAACATATCAGTTCAATTGCTCTCATATGTTGGAAGTGAGAATGAAAGAGAGAAATTATTTATGAAAGATGTTATTTTGAAAACTGTAAAGCACTAATCAAATAATTGGTAATCTTCAGTGAAAATCTTTGAAGTCTGTGGAAATTCAAACGTTGGTAGGGGCTGAAGACAGGGTCTTACATTCTAGTTCCAGCCCTTCAAACCAGGAAAGGATTATGAGAACCCAGCTCCCATGACCTATCCCCAAAACAAATACCAGAGGAGGTTTGAGTTCATCCAGTAAAAGGTGTAAACATGGAGAAACTCCCTCTTTCGTGGAAACTGGCAAAGCCTTACCCTACAAATGATCTACTTGTCCACAACAGTACACATTACTGGGCTATGTGCTCAGTAGACACTGCGGATAGAGACAAACAGTACCCAGGTTCTCTTTTTAAGCCAGGTGAAGTACCTAGAAGATACAGATAAGAGATGAACAAATAATAACAGCACAGAATGTTATACCAGGTGGCAGGCAGACCAGTGAGTGAGTACAGGGGAAGGTAAAGAAGTTGAACAACCACTCTTCACAGAGATGTTCATGTCCCTAGAGGAAGACAGGCTTGAGTTGATTCAGACAATTAGTGGCGGTGGTGGTTTGGTCGCTATGTCCTATTCAACTCTTGCAACAGCATGGATTGTAGCCTGCCAGACTCCTCTGTCCACGGAATTTCCCACGTAAGAATATTGGAGTGGTTTGTCATTTACTTCCCCAGGGGACCTTCCTGATTCAGGGATCAAACCCAGGTCTCATGCAGGAGGTCTCATTGCAGGAGGTCTCCTGCATTACAGTTGGATTCTTTACCAACTGAGGCACCAGAGAAGCCAAAAGGACAATTAGGAGTAATTAAACAGACAAGATGGGCAGGGGGCGGAGGAAAAGGCATTTTAAGGGAAACAGTTGAATTAAAGGCATAGAAATGTAAGAATATGGCCCTCTGAGGGACAAGCACCTTAGTATCACCTGGCTTCATAAACAAGAACATGAAGATACACGACCAAATTAGACTCGAGAATCAGGAAAGATCAAACCATAAAAAGGAACTTACACTCTTTGTTGAAGAGTTAGATATTCATTCTGAAGGCAATAGGAGTCCTTGATGGCTTTTAAATGGATTGACATTTTAAACTTGGACAGCAGAGTGGATAATGGATTTGAAAGAGGAAAGAATGCCCTTTGAAGGCAATCTGAATACCCAGGTTAGAAAAGATCAAGATGTCAGTGCACATGAAAAGAAGGATGAATTGAAGAACCAACAGGAAGGAGCACAAGCAGGGCTCAGTTTTAGCCAGGGTGAACTTAAGAAGAAAAGCAGCCGTAGTTGAATCGGGCTTCTTTACTGGATGGGCAATTGCAAAATTCGTGAGTATCTTCTAGAAGGGAGAGACTGTAGTTAAGGAGTTCGGGAGCATCTCAAAGCTTGTCAGGATGTAGGAGAGGCAATTACTTATACAGGCAGAAACTTAATTTATGTCTTAGATCCACTGAGCCAAAACTTTACCCAGAAATTTTTCCTTACCAAGAAGAGTGGTTAGCGCAGTATAAGTCCTTTCTGGAACTAGGACAAGGCAGTGTTCTTATGCGTCCCCTGATACCGTGAATGGTGGGATTCACCATTCAGCTAGGTATTCAGTAAGTGCATCACAGGTCAGTTTCTTGATGGGTATGTCCTCATCGTGGTGCCAATTAACTGTAGGCATTTAGAAGGCAGAATCAAGATTTGTTGACTGATTGGTTTATTGGCTAAGGAGTTTAAGGTAACCGTGGCTTAGTTCAACACATATGCACTCTTTTAAAAGGAATTATAGTGTCAGATAACAAAAGAAATTTTAGTCTTGAAAGTTACTCTTGCAGTAAAGGAGGGGTGAGGGCTCAGAAGGATTGTCAACATTTTTTTTAATTCAGTTTTTAGAACCACGTCATTCAAAATGATGTTTTCAATTATTCCTGCTTTTAAATTGAGTTTTAACCCGAAAATAAATACCCTCTACCACTTATACTGCAAACACCCTGTAAAAGGCACTGAGAATGTGGGATCGATTTTTAGATGGTGCACGAGACTTTGTGCTCGCCAAGTCACACCACTCCTTCTAAAACACATCTCAAGTTGGTCATCTGCTGGGAAGCATTGTTTCACTTCTGCTGATCCTGCTCCAACCCACCAGCGGTAACCTGAAGCCACCTTTCTCAGTATTCATTGCTGTGGTTTTTGTATTTATCTGTCTCATGCCTAATTTTTTACTGACTATGTTGACTCTCTTCTATCTAGCAGATTGGGCTTCATTTTTCACTAAGTACCCTCCAAAACATGGTCCTGTCATCATGACAAATTAACTAGCCCTTGTTTATTATTATTCCAGCAATAAACAGACTGAAAACCTGTATCCAGAAAGATGTTTTTTTAAATTAGAACATTTTTTCCCTAACACCTAGAAATGGATGTTTTCTTTCTTTTTTTCCTCTCTTTTCCATTATAGCTGAAGGAGGGGACAAAGGGACCAAAATCTTTTTGGATTTGGAATAGTGGAATTCAAATTCCCACTAGAGGAGATGCACCCAACTTTCTGAGACCCAGAGATAAAAGCACATCCTGAAGGTGGGGGTGGGGTGCTAATGGGAATTACCCTTTAATGGGATTACTATCAGTGGTGAAGCCCGAAGAATGAGGATGAAAAAAGAAGAATCAGCAGCTAGGCTGGTACCTCGGAGGGTCAGATCCAAAATAGAGTCAGATTTAAGGAAAGATTACTGCAATTACAGTTGCTGCAATTAAACAAAGACTGCATCTCACCCTTTTATGTGGTTCTCAAATCATTTTGACCGATGGAGGTAGGGGGACTTAACGGAGGGAACAACCCCCAGAGCTCATCTCTACTCCTACCTGCAACGCCAGGAACTGTGCAACCCCAGGAACTGTGCAACCAACAGTAACTCGATTTTATTTTCTCATGGCAGGTGAGGAAACACAGGCTGTGGTCTCTTACAGAAGCCTGTCTGTGACTTTCCTCACTTTATTATAATCCTGTTCTCATTCACCTCAATACAAGCCAGCCAGCAGGCGCTCGGTCCCCAAATCACTACCAACTTTTATTTTCAGTTTGAGATTCTACATCAGTGATTCTATTCCCTAATTCACCACCAAAACTTTAGCTAGGAGATTTATTTATTCAACAAATAGTTGAATGACTTTAGGGTTGGAGTGGTGAGGGCAGGGGCTAAAAAGAAGAATGCAGTTAATTAACTGATGCTCCATCTTTAAGATAAATGAAGAACTTGACTGTTCTCTACCTGGATTTATTATGATTTATGATCATTCATTCTTCCTCTTCCTGATGGTCCCAAAGCATAAGAACTTACCATATGTCTCATGTTTTCTAGGATCCAGCCATTTCTCTTTTCAAATATTTCTTTGGGTTGTTTTTTTTTTTTTTTTTTTTTTACAGTATTGGAAGCCAAGCACAATGTGGCTTCAGATGGCTTGGGCTTTCCTCTGTGAAACTTTTTGTCCAATGCTGGACAAGAGGAGGCCATGCTGGAAAGCTCAGCTTACATAACCTCATTTGACAAATATGATACATGCCAAAAACTTGACATTTCACAATACAAACTTTTTATGGAGCAGCTTTATGTTTCAAGCACAATACAGCATTCAAAGAGCATGTGGTCATCCAACCACCTCCCCAAGTCCCAAGGGTTCCGTTAAAAATATATGGAGGAGAAACAAAGGGCCTCCACATCGTGGCATCCAACCCTCTGCGCAGTCTCTGACTCTTTCCTCTTTCCTTCTGTGCTCTCTGGGGTGGCCAGGCTGATACCCTTGGAGATTCACTTCAGCACCACTCCCAGGGGCTGGGAAAGCCCCACCTTTGGTCTGAGAAGGAGTGCCCTGAAAGAGGTCTCCAGAACAGCCAAGTGTGACAGAATGGTCATTAGCTCAGATGAGATAATGAATGAGAAAACGCTTGGTAAACCATAAAATCCTAAGTGTTAACGACTGTCTTATTATTGTTAGTAATTTATTTATTAGTATTGTTACTACTAATAATGACTCACCAAGCTTCCTGCTTAGAGTTTCAATTGAGGCTACAATGCCTCAAAAAGGTATGGCATGAAAAGCTGCTGAAAAAACAAGGGGAAAAGGTAAATCTATTGCTGCTCCAGTCTCCGAGAGAAGTTGTGTTTACAAAGACTGCCCCCCGCCCAGGACCCTTGCTAACTCTAATTTTCCATTGCTGAAATGATTTTTCCTTATCAGTGATAACATAGCCATGTATCCCTATTTGAAAGAACACTTACTATTGATGTTTGTCTCCAGCAATCCTACTGTGAAAAGACCACTTCTCCACACCTGAAAGAAAGACTTAAGGCCTGACAGACCACCTTCCTCTCTCCCCGCAAACTTATGGGCTTTCCTCAGATCCTTCACCTAAAGTTCTCCAGCTATTTCACAGATTGGGTATACCCAAAAATTAAAAAAAAAAAAAAAAGAATATGATTCAATCAAAAATCTGAGTAAGCATATGTATTTGGCACTGAAAGATATGGAAAGCTGAGCCTGAAGCCAGGAGGTGGTTACTTGACTCTGCCCATAATTCTACACAGACAGTTACACAGAGTGAACTTGGGGGGCTCCAATGAGTATAATGGGAAGCACTTACAAATTTTTACTTTTGAGTATTTTTCAATAAATAAGTCCATTTAAGCTCCAATGGAACAGTCTGCCAAGCTACTTTTTCAACCAGGACTTTAAAAAGAAAGAAATAAAAAGGAATCATTTATAATGATCAAAGATAAAGTAAAATATTAGTCTGGAAGAAATGCAATTTCAGATTTAGAAGTTGGTTTTATGAGGGAGATAATCCTCCCCTGTTTTTTCCAGGCCTATAAATGCAATTTTTATTTTATTTTATTTTTTCCCCAGCCCTCAGGTTCCTACAAAGATTGAACATGGGGAAGATTATTTCATTTATTTTCCAGGGGGGTACTTGGCAATAACATTTTGCAGACCCACCTTGTGCTATTTAGAAGCATAAGTTGGAAACGCCCTGCTAGCTGCTGCTTGTCAATGGATCTAACCTTCTACTTTTTATGAAGACCCAGCCCTTCTGTATCTGGGGACAATCTGTGAGTTTGGTCATAATGATCTTATGCTCATTATCAACAATTAACACAAAGAACAGATAAGATCTTGGCTGTTTCAGCCTTAGGGAAAGACCAATGTTTTGTTTTGCTTTTTTCAAAATGCCAATTAGAATATAAAACTTGATACCAAACCACTCATATTAAAGTCACAAGCAGTTCTGAAATATGTCCAATATAAACAATAGCCCTGGTTTATGACATTCTGCTCAAATCTCTCCTTTGTGTTTCAGAGGCTCCAATAAGGTATTATTCCAGAACAGGAAAAGAGAGGTTGCTGTGTTGTTCAGCTTCATCTGGGCATCCTTCTACAGCATGAGAGCAAATTCAGGAGAATTTGCTTGTTAAATTCCACCTTGTTAAATTCCACCTAGTAAGAGCTTATTGAGTTCCATGGTAAACATCTATAATCATACAACTTCAATGATTTATCTTTTCACAAGAAGAATGTAAATGAGAAAAAAAAAGAATGGCACTGCTAACCAACCTCTGAAAGTTTCAAGTCATGAAAAATTAGAAAGAAATAGAGAGAAAGGGAGATAATCTTCTCTCCTAAATGAGATTACATCCATGCTGAGATGTGAGCCAGACACTACTCAACCTGTGGGACAGAAAAATTTTATCAACACCCAGAATATTCATACAGTGTCTATCAAAAACTTGTGTCATTACAGGAAACACAAACCAAAACATCACCTTTTCATTCAGTCTTCTAATAAAATGTTTCTCAGGGACTCTTAGGACAAGAGGTTTAATATATTAAAGTTGGTAAATGCACAATATGAATTATTTCCAAGTAATGGTCTTAGTAATGCAGGTAGGGTTGATTTTTATTTAATGTAAGTGATTTTTAATCCACAAGACCTAGGTTTGAGATCAAGCTCTGGCACTAAGTAGCTATGTGACTTTGGACAAGTCTCTGAGGGGTTCCCTTATCTGCAAAAAGAGGATAATTATGGTATGGATCTCATAGTCTCACTATTAGGATTAAATGAGTTAATAGATAGAAAGCAATTCAGGCAGGGTCTGCCCCATAGTAATCTCTTAATAAATGCTAGCTATTACTACCAATATGCTGAAACCTTTCTCCTGCTGTGTTTTGATTTTCTGCAGCCATCATTTGTTCTAGCTATCACCTAAAGGGGGAAATGTATGTATTTCTGAGAAAGAGGTCATGTCAGGAGCAGACAAGCAAATAGAGAAACACTAATCAAGGATCAGAGAACCCAATCACATTGGAGACAAAGTTCCATTTTTCTGAAAGTCTAAAGGGAGCTGGAGAAAGTCAAGTGAAATGTTTTCATTTCTGGCGCTCTTTCATGTCTGTGAACGGATTCCAATGGTATGCTTCCCAATAGGGAAAGCAGCTTAGAATATTAGAGCATTGCAGAGAAAATTGCTAGAGATCTTCAACCCCTTTCCCTCCACTTAGCACCACATGGACATAGCTAAGGAGTCTAAGCTGTCAGCTCATCTAATTATTAATTGTGATAGCAATTCATATACATCTAAAATTAATAGGTATGTAGTCAGCCTCTGTGTATGTTCTGCTTCCTTAGAAAGGCCTTTCTAAGAACAGAAACAAACTGAGTCTTTTTTGCTTAATAGAGAACCATGCTGCCAACAGATTTTGAGACCAGAGCTTCCAACTTAGAATGGTTAACCAAACTATCAAGGGAGGATTCCAGAAGAAATACCAGAAGCACATTCCAAGTGTGGGCTTTCGAGACAAACAGATCTGACTTTAAAAACCTTAACTTATGCTTCCATGTGTGATGTTGGGCAAGTCAGTTAACTTATTCTACCTTGTTTCCCCATCTAGGTCATCTAGGCATGCCAGTTTCCCCAGGACAGTCTTAAGGTATACCTTCTGCCCTTGGGTGATTAATAAAAGCTACCCTATCACTTCAAAAAGTTACTGTTTGAACAATGAATTAACGGACACTTCATTCTTCAGTTAAAATAATTGTCACCTCTCAGGCTAGCCATGAGGTATATTCATTGCTACCACAGTTGTCTTACATATAGAAATGTTCAGTATACACTAGTTCCCTCTTTATCCTCTTTATCAATTTCTTTCAGATCCACTCTGTGTCCAACACAGCAATCATTAACCTCACAGTGCTATAAAACACTTGAAGCATGGCAATTTGAAGTTCAGATACTCTGCAAATGTAAAATACACTAGATTTTGAAGATTTAGAACATTGAAAAAAGAGTATAAAATGTCTCATCAATTTTTATGGTAATGGCATGTCCAAATGCTATTATTTTTAATATATTAAGTTAAATAAATTATTAAAGTTAATTATACAAGTTTCTTTTTACTGCTTTAGCATGGCTACTAAAAAACAATGTAAAATGACATTTTATTGTATTTCTATTGGGCAGTAGTGCTCCAGATGGTCCATACATACCTCATCCCATCCATTGAATTCTTCCTTTGAAACCCAAGGTGAGAATCAAGTATACTTTCATCATATTTATCAACATGTTTTTAAACTTACTCTGGGCTTTGGAAGCTAAAAGGGCAGTAAACTAAAATGCAAAATAAAATCAACTTTGACCATGCCTCTCAGCAACGGTTTCTCCTCAGGGAGAGAAACATTGACCTTGAGTACATTCGGAGAGCTAAAGAGCTGGGGCCAACCTTGGAAGACGTCCGTGTTGGCAAGAAAAAAAGAATCTTGGTTTGCCAGAAAAGATATTGCAATCTCTCCCTGGGTCACGTTTGCTAATCCTTGCGAATGCTTATGAAATATCTCTGGTCTCAAATCTGAATAACATAAAAGAACTGGGACCCATGAGCCTGCTATAGGTGCCACCTCCTTGAAAAGAAGCATTCATGCCATGAAAAATCACCAACTTTCAGCCCCCCAAATCTTCTAAGAGCATTAAAGCAACCTCTAAGTTGGTTCTTATAGATGCCCCTGACACAAGTGGAAGAGTTGAGAACAACAGAATATACAGAACAGAGTATTCAAGACAATAATTTAATTCAATCAGTGCCCATGCCACATTGTACAGCTAGTTGAACAACATCAATGTTCAATTTTTAAAATATTAGCAAAAAGGGGGGGCTGGAGGGAGGCTCAAGAAGGAGGGGATATATACATATAAATATAGATATAGATATAGTTATGGCTGATATATATGGTTATCACTTTGCTGTATCAGAAGCCAACACAACATTGTGAACCAATTATCCTCCAGTTAAAATATATATATATTAGCAAACTGGATTTTGAAGACATTTTTATCAAATAATCCACTTCAGAAAACCTTTTCAGATATGCAGATTTTTAAAAAATTATTTCTTCTGGAAGAATTCTATTGGCTGAAGTGGTTTCCCTGGCATCTCAGGTCAGTTCTATCCTCAAGGTAAAAAGTAATGATTCAAACTGGTTTCCCAGCTCAACCGAACAAGAGCTGTCGTCAACGTATTGAATTTTTCACATTTCAACCCGTTGTTTTAGCACTGTGCAGACATAAACGTTGACATCACTCCTCAGAGGAGCACCATCTTGCCTGATGGCCCCATAGTTTGGAAGGAAGGTAATGACAGACACTAGGAGAAGAATGTGTTGGATAGATCTAATATTTAATGTGTTCCATGAGATGCTTTGTGTCTGAGCTCCACCAGCTCTCATCAGCTAACTCCCCCACCCATTCACCCCACAATCATAATTCCTCTCTCTTTGATAACGTGCCAACACAGGGAGAGGCGAGGGTTTGGAACAAGAGCATCTGAAGTGGAAGAAAACACAAAGGGCCTCTCACTTTCCCTCTCTAACCGCAACAATTGGAGGAGACTTGGGCCTGAAAAACTCTATCTGCTACTAAATGGTACCCAGATGGAAATCACAGCTGTTCTCTGGTACCAGCTGTACCTATGCCCATCCATCTTCGGAACACGCCTGCGGCTGAGCAGGGAGAAAAATTGGGTTGACAGAGCAGTTAAAGAGCCTCTCTTTTCTTCTGCACACATTTCCTTTTATCTTTCCCCTTCAGTTTCAGAGTTTCTTGTTCTCACCTTCATGCTGTGGCAGTGCTGACAAAAGAAAACTGCAGTTCTGGAAAACCAGTGGTGAGTAATAGCCCCAGGCTCTGAATACCTAATGCCTATTGTATGCGTGTGTGGGAGGGATGACTGGAGAGAGGGGGAGAATTTGGTCAAATTGGCCTGGGTAGGAAGAAGACCTCGTGATGATGACCCCAGTGCATCCAGAGAGTATCTGACTTTTGATACCTGTCTTCTAATTAAATCCAAACATCTAATATGCACGGCCTCTAGGAATGCATTGTTCAAATAGATTCGATTCCTGCCCAGAGTCTTTTCAAGCCACTGACCACTTTGAACCTAATTAGAAAAAGCAGAGGACACTGGAGACATTTAATAAAAGGAATCGGGTTGCTGCTTCATCTTCATGACCTGGGATTTATAAGGGAATTTCACTGGCTTTGTAGCAATGTAAAATAAATAGACATTAGATGATGACAGGGAAAACAAAATTGCTGCCAAAGCTAAAAAGAGCTTGGCAAAAGAAGAAAGAACTACTACATAGTCAGTCATTATTTACTGTACAAACCTTTTCATAAAGCATAGAAGAGAGATACATAGGAATAATGGGCCCTTGCTAAAAGATGAAAAGAGCTTTCTATAGCTACATTATCCCCTTGTCGGAGGCACAGACTCGTCCCAGTGGTTACACAATCTTATTGTTCTATTCTACCATTCAGAACGCTGAATGAACAGCCCTGCTCTGGAACTTTTAAAGACTGAAATAAATAGTCCACACGTTTCCAAGGAAAAGAATAAAACTGTAATGGATGGAAATGACTAATTAATTCATTAATCCTCGCAGACTGCCATGGTCCACTGCATATGGTCCCACCAGTTAATTAGTTTTTTTGCTTGTAATGCTAAAATGTAAATAAGTGCCATTACTTAACCTACCAGCTCCTGACAAAGCAATCCAACTGTTCATTATTTCACGTAAAAGGAGGAATGCTTTGCTGTTTGGTGGTGGTGTTATCTTTGAGATGTGGGCAAAACAATGTGACCTGAAAAAGCCGTCTTAAAGAAATGGTTTGATTCTATGCATTCCCCCTTCTTACCCCAGGAAACAGAAATCCTGTAGCTTCTTTACTAAAGTTGTGTCCACCCAATCCAACAATACAGAATTAATTTTAAATGTTAATGAAGAAAATTTTATTTTCTTTAAACTGTAGCATGCTCATAACTATAAAGCACTATAACTATAAACTTGATCTAAACAAAAGATACACCAAGGAAAGATCTGAAGAAGCAAGGTACATTTTTGATGAATGCCAGCAATAGTCTATCTTGCTACTAGGTTGCATTTCGATAGCTAATATCATAGGTAGACTCATTTAGCCTTTCCGTGTGTGTGTGTGTGTGTGTGTGTGTGTGTTAGGGAAGGAAATTTGTTGCCTGGGGTGAAAAGTAGGAACAAATGTGTTCCTACAGCATCTGAGAAAACTGGCGGAAAAAAGTGAAAAATGTGTCCAGGGAAATGCATAACAAAGGGACCATTCTTAGAAAGGAAAGAACATTGACCCCATAAGCTGTACTGATATATTTTATGGTACCCGAAGCAGAGAAAAAACTCTGTTTAACTGTAGCAAGCAAAAGTGGTGGATTCTAATTAATCTTACTTTTTAGAGCAATGGGGCCTTGTACAGACTACTAAGAGAGTACCCACCCTGACTTTAAATCTTTAAGACCTCGGGGTCTTGGGCAAGACATCTGCCCTTCCTAATCCACTACTTCCTCGACAGGAAAATTGAGAGACTAACACCTCCTGCTTTACAATATTTCAGTTTCAAAGATCAAATACCAAAATTATGGGAAGTTGTTCTGGAAGCTGTAAAGCCCTATATGAAGATGGTGTTTAATTGACTATGATAAAGAAGCATCACATATAAGCAATAAATGAATGTTTCAAAGAACATGGAAAAAATACTCAATATTACAACAATCTTGAATACAATTTAATCTTTCTTGGAGGGTTTAAAAAGCATTTTAGGAAGCCAGGATATCTCTCTCTATCAGGAATAGGAATCACGTACAGAAAAAGCCAACTGACTTGTATGGCGAAAATTAAAATTCTGATGATTTCATATATGTGGTTGCTTGAAATATCTTTATCAGGAGCTATTCTAGCCCATTATGCCTTTCAACTTTATCATCTAAGTTGTATAAGAGATATTAATCACCCATTAAAAAGAATGATTTAGAACTATATCAATTGACTGCAAACATTTTCATAAGATAGTATTGATTGAGCAATGTAAGCAGGGGACATGAGTTTGTGGAAAACCAGAGATGCTGTCCATTGGAGAAAGATGCCCTTTAGTCAAGATGCTTGATTTCCATCTGTCGGGATGTTCTTATAATATATAGCCATCTGATAGAAAATTGTTGTAATAAATGGAAAACCCTTCACTGTCTGCAATAGGATTGGACTCCTATTAGCGTGGTGCTCTTGTGCAGTGCACAGCCCTCCCAACCATGTACGGTTGACCCTGAGATGTTCAGTTTTACTTTCTACACTTTCATTTTGTGTTATATTTACTGCAAAATTTATGAACTACCATTTGCAACTTGAAAAACCAATGTCACTTTCAATGTTTGAAACAAGTTTTAAAAGTGTATTAGTATTGGAAACCATCCAGGTGTCCACAATAGGGGGATTGGTTAAGTTAATTATATATGTTCATTTACTAGACTACTTAGAAACCTATTAAAATGGTGAGGCAAATGTATTTAATGTTTAAGAGGGGAAAATGAAGTTAAAAAACATGTGCATAGTATTCTAGATAGAGATAGATGTTGATAAAGATGGTTAGTTAGATAGCCCTGTTTATTTGTAGAATAATCCTGGAATGAGATACAGCATATTGCTCCAGTGGTGATTCATGTATGGCTGGAGCATGGGTAATTGTTGCTTTTGTATCTATACATTTCTATATTTGTTGGACTTTTTATAATAATCACAAATTGTTTCTGTTGGGAATTCTGTCAGTTAAGTTGTGCTGGAGAAAATATGTCTCCTCCTGTTTAAGCAGAAGGACCTTTGGACAACCCGGAGGATTATTTAATATTTAACTTAGCAAACCAGTTAAGTCATTGGCAGAGCTTCTTAAGAGTCTGAGTCTTGCTTTCAGTAAGCATCCAGGTTGACTTCTATGTGTGTTTTCTATTAGTTTAGTTCTTAACCATTTTCCCCAGGATAATAGAAAAGAAAGAAACTTGAGTTTTGGCATGCTGGGTTCGATGAATGGAAAGGAGTCAGAGGAAGTTGACAAAGGAATAGCAGAGCGTACACATTCTCTCTAGGTGGTGGTGCCCAACTTAAACATGGTTCCCTGTGTTATCTCTTTATTCACACCGTATCTGTATACCCTAGCATGTTCCTGACTGTTTGCGATCATGGGAAATACAAAAGTGAGCAAGATCTAATGCTGCCCTCAAGGAACTTACAATTCATTTTCTGTCTACACAGTCCAGAAGCTTTCAAACACAGATTGACACGACCAAGAAGATTAGCAGAGGACCAACTGTTTTCAAAATAACCACTCATCGCACTGAAATCAATGAATCCTTCTTTTCAAGGCATAATTCTATTTTATACAAGGAGACAGGCCTTAAGACTAGGAAAAATAAGTCACCTGATTTACAGACAAAAGTTGACGATCTTCACAGGGCTTTGGAAATAAAGATCTTTATTCTCAGTTTGTAAGTGAACATGGAATATGGTGTGTTTGTGTGGCTGCCTCTCTGCAGAGCTGGCAGTAAGCAGGCAAACCCTTAGTGTCAGAGGAGAAGGCAGAATGGAAAATACAGTGAGGAGTGGAGACAGCTAATGGAGAGAGATGTTGAATGGGTAAGCTCTCATCTGCACACACAGAAGCCTTCACGTGGTTATGAACAAAGGGTAATTGCAAGACGGTTTATTAATTGAAAGTAACTGTTCTCATCTTGAAATGGCTAGATGTTGAAAAACCAAACACATGATAAAAGGACATGCACAGTCAGCAGAGAAACCTCAGCTTTCAAAAATCTGCCAGGAAGAAGAAAGTTTAGAATGGATTTGTTTTCTGGCTCCTCACAACAAATAAACCACCAAGAGACTCCCAAGGAGCTGAATAAGGAGCCAGTCTTTCCCTCCCCCTCCTTCCCCACCCGTTCCCCAGTCTTCCCCTCTCCATCTCCCTATCTCTTGCCCTTCTGGCTACTCATATGTGCATGGTGAGCAACTGTCCAAAGAAGTGCTATATTTTGTGTCCTCTTTCTCACGCAGCAACTAGTACTTGAAAAAGCAAACTGAATTCCACACATCCCATGCCCTAGAAACAGGGCTTACTATAAGACAAAACAAAAATTAGATTTCTCATTTATGAGTCATTTTTCCCATTGTTAAATAAATATGACTCGCATTCAGCAGTTGTGTCCATGAAGTGACCATGTGGGCATACTGAAGATTGGGTTTTTTACATGCTTTGTTCCTGGGTTCAGCATCAGGTTGCTAATTTGCACATTACACAATATGACTGCATTGAAGGTGAAAGTGTTAGTCACTCAGTCGTGTCTGACTCTTTGCGATCCCATGGACTGTAGCCCACCAGGTTCCTCTGCCCAAGTTCTCCAGGAAGGAATACTGAAGTAGGTTTCCATTTCCTTCTACAGGGGATCTTCTTGACCCAGGGATCAAACCCAGGTCACCTGCACTGTAGGCAGATTCTTTACTGCCTGGGCCACCAGTGACTGCATTGAGAGACCTAATTGGCTATAATGACCAATTCCTTTCTGGAAAAAAAAATTAATTTGCTGCAGGGAGCTACTGTTAAATGTGTGTGCTGAAGAGTCCTCCAGTGGAATACATTGCTTTTTTAAAAAATATTTATTTATTTAGTTGGACTGGGTCTTAGCTGTAGCATGCAGGATGTTTTTTGGTTGTGGCATGCAAACTCTTAGCTGCAGCATGTGGGATCTAGTTATCTGACCAGGGATCAAACCCAAGCCTCCTGTATTGGAAGCATGGTATTTTAGCTACACAACCACCAGAGAAGTCCCAAGACACATTGCTTTGAGCCTCTCAGAAATTAGTCCAAAGTATCATTCCATGATGTAATAATTACAATCACAAAAATCTTTATTTCACTAGGAATATTTGCCTTTGAACCAAAACAGTCCTGGACTTAGACAAAAGCCACACATATACACAACACATCCTTTGAGATTCAGCCCTCCAAGTTTTCTCTCTTCTCCTAGACACATATACTCTGTGCCAGGATGTGAGTTGAAGTCAATGAGGTACCTTCTTAAGATATGAGTTGTTGGTAAATGATGTCAAAATGTGTAAGAAAAGACTTCAATCAACCTTTCTGTCTATAAATGTTCTAAGCACTAATGAAAGTCTCAGGGAAGTAGCACTGTTGAAAACCTACATCATGTTTTCCTCTCTTGAATGAACCAGTCTCCTCTGCAAAATACAGGAGTGTCAGCCCAGAGGGAGGCAAAACTAAGCATTCTGGAAATGCAGCCCTGCCAAGAAGTCATCTGTTCTTGGTGTTGGAAAAACTTCAACCCTATTACATGTCTTTTCCAAACAAGTGTTTGAGGGCTCTGGAAAATTCTTCCTGGGCCACAGTACAGAACAACTGAAGGACATAATTCGGTGTCTACCATCCATTTGTCATTCCAATGTTAGTTCCGATCTTTTAGCTTTGGAAATCTATAATCACATCACTGGACTTCCCATGTGAGAGACTTGGCTACAACGAGCAAGAAGGTAGATTTTCACTTCTTTGATATTACTATTTTAGTTTGGTTTTTTTTTTCCATTTTCTTCCCAGAGTTAACAGAGAGGAAAATAAATTCTTTCAGGGGAGTTCTAGAACTGGCTTCATGGTTTTAAAAGAATGAAAAGGACTTGTGAGAAGCGCAAGGAAAGGAAAGATGGAGCCAGGGTAGGAGGTGGAATGGAATGAATAAATGCCATAAAACTGAACACACTGGGCAAGTCCACAGTGGAGATCAGCCCAGGTAACATGTCACAGTTAACCTGAATTTGCTCTCTGTGCATTTCATCATGGGGTTACATGTGATTGTTTTGTTTTGCTTTGCTTCAATTTGGCCACATCACATGGCATGTGAGACCTTAGTTCTCACACCCCAGATCAAATCCACAGCCCCTGCATTGGAAGCTCAGAGTCTAAACCACCAGACCACCAGGAAAGTTCCACTCATACAATTTTTAATGGTGAAATGAAAGTGAAGAAAAAGACTATTTTATAAACCTCAAGAGCAAATGATTCCCCTCATTATTTTTTTTAAACCATGAATGGCATTCAGTTTTTCTATTAAATACATTTAAAACAAAAGAGAAATTCTCTCCAATAAGGCACAAATTCTAAATCCTCTGATGCTGGAAACAAGGTTGAACAACACAAAAAATCACCCCAACAGCTGTTTCTATATAGCAGTTCTTAGGAAGGGAATCTCACGGTGTCACTTAACCAGTGGAAAAGTGAACGTACCGATTGATGTATTGTTCCTGGGAGGTGGGAAGAGTAGAGGTTTATTTGAGAAGAGAGGGAAGAAGGGTCAGTGAATTACAGCTCTAACCTGTGAACAGTGGTTGAATTGTTTGGGGTGTTGATTCAAAATCCTACAAAGGCCCCATTATCCTTATTCTCCAGGTGATTGTACCCCTGACAAATGGTAATGGCAACATTAGCTGACCTGCGAGAGTCCTCCAGCCTCTAATGTGTGCCAGTATTAAGCCTGATAGCCTCTCTCTCCCCTATTTTGATAGCTGCCCACTGTTTAAGCAAAGCCCTGGGTTTCCTGACAGCTGAGGCCCAGGTGGCCTCACTATCAATGTAAACAACCTGACGTGAAATTGATCTTCCAGGGTTGGGACTAGGGGAGCTGGTGTCAACAGAGCGTTCCACCTTCAGAAAAGATAATTCTTTCATCATCAAGGGCGATAGGAGGGAGGACTAAGGAGAGCTGACACAGGTGTCCAAGTTACCCACTTGTATTTGCTTTTTAAACTCCAGTTGTGATGACATCACCCTATCAAAGGGCTGTGTTTGTTGATGTTTGTTTATGTGGGTTGTCAGTATATAACCATGCACAATTACAGCTGGATCAGCCCTCTATATTAAAAAGATGGAAAAATTGAACCACAAAAGAAACTCTTTGGGCAAAGAAATGTTGATGGAAGCAAACAAAGAAAATGCAACCTGGATGGAAATTTCCAATCGTTTTAAAAACAATCCGGACAGTGTGGGCAGACTAGTGGTTTGAAAAAACACATATGTGCGTTAGTTGCTCAGTCATGTCCGACTCTTTGTGACTCCATGGGGTGTAGCCCACTAGACTTTTCTGCCCATGGGATTTCCCAAGTAAGAATACTGGAGTGGGCTGCCATTTCCTTCTCCAGGGGATCTTCCTGACCCAGGGATCGAACCTGCAAGTCTCCTGCAAGAGATTTGCAGCCAGACTCTTTACCATCTGAACCACCAGGGAAGTCCTGTTAATTATCCCACCAATAATATCCAACCAATAGAATAAGTAATCCAGGAATAATTTTCTATTTAGGTTTTCAAAACAATATGTGAAAATTTTAGTAGACTTATTTTAACCAAGTTTGGCTTAGGATTGTCTTAGCTTTGGCACTTCATTCATCTTTGGGGGGGAGTAATGTACATTCAAAACAGAAGTCAGAATGACCTTTGTGTTTGATTAAACCTAGTGTAGTCAATTGGACTATAAAGAAAGCTGAGCACCAAAGAATTGATGGTTTTGAACTGTGGTATTGGAGAAGACTCTTGAGAGTCCCTTGGACTGCAAGAAGATTCAACCAGTCCATCCTAAAGGAGATCAGTCCTGAGTGTTCATTGGAAGGACTGATGTTGAAGCTGAAGCTCCAATACTTTGGCCACCTGATGTGAAGAACTGACTCATTTGCAAAGACCCCGATGCTGGGAAAGACTGAGGGTGGGAGGAGAAGGGGATGACAGAGGATGAGATGGTTGGATGGCATCACCAACTCAATGGACATAAGTGTGAGTAAACTCCAGGAGTTGGTGATGGACAGGGAGGCCTGGAGTGCCACAGTCCATGGGGTCTCAAAGAGTCGGACACACCTGAGCGACTGAACTGAACTGAACTGAGCGTAGTCAATGAGGGGAAAAAAAAAAAAAAACCTTCATAGAGAGAAAATGAGTTGTACTCATGAGTTTAGTTTGGTGGCATGAATGGGGCCATTTCTTTTTTGAATCTCACTGAGTTGGAACTGCTAGAAATGAGGCATGACCTTGAGCTGCAATACAGGAACAGCTAATTCCTTATCTGTAAGAGTTGTCCTGAGATTAGGTTAGATCTTCGAATCACTATGAAAACTGATTAGAAAGTGAAAACTCAGAAACGCAATGGGTTCTTTCATTCCTACAACACTAGAATGAGTTGATGTTGGAGAAACCCAACAAGTTTTTTACACTTAAACTACACTCTGAAAACATCAGACTATAAAGATGAAAAAAAAAAATCTACAGTTAAAAACCCAACCCAGGGCACCAGAGAGCATCTTCCAGTTTGGAAATTAGCATTAGCAACTGTGTAGATTTTGCAGAAGAGCTGTGCGTTAGCTATGGAAGCTCTAAGACACAATTGATCCCAGATTTGGTCTATGATTCTCTGTGGCCTGAAGCTGAACATGCAAATTCTTTGAGCTACAACTTAATTTTACCTCTAAAAGTCAGTGGGAATATAACAACAAAGAACACTACAAACGTGGTAAGAGTCTTGCTCAAATGACTGGGGAAATTGGTGGCTGAGCACTTCCTGAAGAATAAAATGAGAACATGATTTGATTATCTTGTTCCCACATATTTAAAGAGATGAAACAAACTACTAAACTCTCATTCCAACCTAACCAGATGAACCTTTCCAGAAACATTTCCTAGATCTTGGTGAGGAAATATTTTGGGTTAGGAGAACTAAAGTCACCCCATTTCTTTATTTCAGTCAAAGGCACTTCATCCCCTACACACCAAGTAGCATGAGATTTTCCACCACAACCTAGAAAGCATCAGAAGCCACAGTATTTGGTGGGACCACAAGCTAAGTGAAAAACAAGATAGTTTTTACAACACAATTCTTCTCCGCTGTAGGAGAGATGAAGGGCATGGCTTCTTAGTAATTTGCCTAATTTCATTGTGTTGTCTTAGTGGGTAACACACCCACTAAGCAAGTCCCAAAAAAAATGCTGTCAATACAGGAAAGATCCACGTAATAGATCAAACTTGAAGCGCTATTTTAAATAGTCAAGACATGGAAGTAATCTAAGTGTCCGTTGACAGAGGGACAGAGAAAGAAGCTGTGGCATGTATATATACACACACAATGGGATATTACCCAGTCATAAAAAAGAATGAAATAAGGCCATTTGCAGCAACATAGGTAGACCTAGAGATTATCATATTAAGTGAAGTAAGTCAGAATGACACAGATAATTACAATATGATATCACTTATTTGTGAAGTCTAAAAAAAATGATACAAATGAACTTGTTTATAAAATAGAAATAAACTCTCAGACATAGAAAATAATCTTACAGTTAACAAAGAGGCAGCAGTGATGGGGTGCAGCGATAAATTAGGAGTTTGGGATTAACAGATACAAACTACTATATCTAAAACAGATAAGCAACAAGATTCTACTGTATAGCACAAGGAACTATATTCAATATTTTGTAATAATCTATAGTGGAAAAGAATTTTTAAAAGATATATGTATATATGTTTAACTGAATCACTTTATACCTAAAACTAACACAATGCTGTAAATCACCCTATTTTTAAAAAATTAAAATCAAACGATGTAGCACTGATTATTTTCTTCTGATCTCTGCTTTACAGAGGACTTGAACTAGAGCTATAAGTCTCCTGAATCAGTTCTGCTCAAAAGCACTTGTTCTTCATATATATATAATAAAATGCATTAATGTCTCTTTTTTGGACACCATAAAAGTACAAAATATGTGATCTAAGTGAACATTTCAGACAACTTGTTTACCACTATATTCTAGAATCAAGTTCAATTCTTGACCAGTAGTAAATGTTCGAAGTAAATAATTGAGGCTTTGTCCTTTTGAAAGCATAAGTTGTTTTGAGTCTTAACCATTCTTAGCATGAACATCTTAAGGAATAGGACATTCTAAACGTAATTCCATGTTTTGTCAACAAGTGACGTATACATGGAAAGCCTCCATCACTGAATCATGCTATTGTGGTGATGACTTTAGAGATTCTTGAGCAGTGCAAGGCCATTTTCTCCTATGCTAGATGTCTGTTCATAACATCCTTTCATAACATTGAATCCAGTAAGCCTGTCTCACTCAGGGTTCTGCCTCTCTGCACTCATCATCCATCTATTTCACAAATATTTATTGAGCACCTGCCTTGCATTTTTGTTGCTGTGTTGTTTCATCGCTAAGTCATGTCCGATTCTTTGTGACCCCATGGACCATGGCCTTCCAGGCTCCTCTGTCCTTGAGATTTCCCAAGCAAAATACTGGAGTGGGTTGTCATTTCCTTCTCCAGGGGACCTTCCCCACCCAGGGATCAAACCCATGTCTCCTGCATTGGCAGGTGGATTCTTTACCGCTGAGCAACCAGGGAAGTCCAGCCTATATTATGCCAGGTCCTAAAACTCTTACAGGCTTTATTCCTATAGTGCTTGCATTTTATGATAACAATCTTCCATGCTGCTCAGAATCTCTTCTAACTTATATGCAATTTGGGGTCTGTGTTCAAAATGACTGAAGTTTCTACATTTCCAAAATTTGGGTTATTGTGGCATTCCTGGAGCTAATCTTCTTGCTTAATCCTTGTCCCCTGAGCTGACACACTGCTCTCCATTACATTCTATGTCTTTGATTCTAACGATCCATAAGTCAGGAAGCTGTGAAAATTTCCCTTCCTCTGTAGTGACACTAGCCCAGTGCCGATTCTGAAATTGTGTCTGAAAAGTATTTGGGATTGGTGGAAAGTTATGACAGAGTGGGATTTGATTTTTTTAAAGCCTCAGGCCTCACGTTGATATAACTCGAGAATACTAACCTAGATCTTTCCAGATTGTTGCTCTGATTTCAGGCTCAGTGATGTGTTCTCAAATTCATTCTCCCATCAATACCATTTTGCTGTCATGCATGGACCCAATTCATGCTGAGCCCTGACAGGAGGTGCGTGCAACAGTATGGCAGGGCCAGGCAAATTTGAAACAGCCCATTGCCCATTAACTAGTTTTAGAAACAACAATGAGACAGGAAATAACAAAGCATGATCCTTGAATTAGTACTTCAGCAAAAATACTCAAGAGTTTTTCCACAGTCTGTAAATTGCTCCAGCTGTGTTTTCACGGTTTATGAAACTGGGAGAGGTAAACTCTAGAGACAAATTAAAATGCTGGATCTGGTCAGGGATGATTTTATAATAAAGGTGCTCAGTTATATGGCATAGTCTATGATACATGCAGAACTATAAGCCAAGTCTACTGAAAACACAAACAGTTTATGCGTTGTCCACCCAGAGGGATAAGGACTGGCATATATCAACACACAGATCAACCCAAATAATAAGATCTGTTTTATTGCTATGTTCTACCAGGAGGGGATGGAGGTATAACATTTTATTATGAAATGACTAATAGAAGGAACAGAAGAACACATAGGGATGGTCTCACTTTGGAAGGAAATGAATAGTGGATGAGGAGTGCCACCTTTTGGCTGTTGGATGGTTTGACATTCTCTCTGTTTAAAGAAAAAATGATTTTTGGCTTAGTGAATCGTGAGCTTTGCAATCTAATTCAGAAATACCTCTAAAAGTTCTTTCCCAGGTATCTCTGGGTCTCATCCTTTTTGGAATCAGCCTTTTCAGACTACCTC
This sequence comes from Cervus canadensis, assembly GCF_019320065.1. Classification (NCBI taxonomy): domain Eukaryota; kingdom Metazoa; phylum Chordata; class Mammalia; order Artiodactyla; family Cervidae; genus Cervus; species Cervus canadensis. The sequence goes on along the minus strand of NC_057398.1, from coordinate 55,712,092 downwards.
ATGCTTTGCCCATTCAAATACTGCCCAAGAGGTTGGTGTGAGCTATTTATTGCCCTCTATCACTTCCCAGAGTACCAAAGATGTAGCCAGAAAAACCAAGACAACATTGAAAGGCAGGGTACATTTTTAAGTTGCACTGCACTCCTGGCTGGGATGGCATAGAAGGAACAAATACAGAGTCTGATTGAGCTAACACAGTCCTCAGAGTCTCATAGACCTGAACTTAACCCAAGCTATGACATTTGGGAAGAGATTTATTGTTCCTGGTTGGATAAGCATGGAGTTTTCCAGAGAAATAAATTAAACATACACGTAATACAAATACCATGCAGGTAGTGATGCATGCCACAGAGGCTTCCCACCTCAAGAAAATCTAAAAACAGTCACATGGGTGCCCATTAACTTTGGCAATATGAAAAGATGTTGGAGACTAAGAATTGACCAAAGTCGTGGGTCACCAAGCTGCAGTGAGATGGAGAGCAAAGCTTCCGCCTTCACACATGAGGCTTCTAAAGAGCACAGTGAACAAGAGTTCCTCCTCTCACCCCAGACAAGGCAGAACTAGTGAAAAGAGCCCGTACTGAAGAGTCTTCCCTCCAGAAGAATTTCCTAGGAGCCCCAGAGATTTCCCCCACCATGAATAGATTCCTGAAAGGAAGCATTAACATTTTGAGATCCCATTGCCCCAAGAGAGTACAGACAGACTCCATAGAGTCCGGGCCCTGAATTCCACATATGCATACTGCCCGTGTCCTCAAGGGCTTACAAGTCCCTTCTATAAGTGCTCTATGCTTTGCCTCAGTAGAGGCTTCGGAGAAAAACATCACAACAGCCTGAAAGACCTGCTCCCATATTCCTGTAGGTAAGCAGTTAGAGGTGAAGCATGAGAAAAATCAAAGAAACAATCCAGGTAAGATAGAATTGAGTGCTGAGATGCCAAGGACAGGCCTGAAAGTAACAGGTTGGAAGGACCAAGTCTAGTGTTTGGTTTGTATCCCACACTCAGAAAATATTACCTCACCATTCCTTATTCCTTTCTCAAGCTTTCCAGGTGGCTCAGTGGTAAAGAATCCGCCTGCCAGTGCAGGAGACACAGGTTCAGTCCCTGGGTCGGGGAAGATTCTCTGGAGGGGGAAATGGAAGGCAGCTCCAATATTCTTGCCTGGAAAATCCTCTGTGTGGTCACAGAGACTCAGATACAACAGAGCACACAGGCATAGCATGGCACCTCACAGTTGTAGGCTCTGTTCATGGGCCCTTTTTAGGTGGAAAGAGCCATGTTCACAATCAGACCCAGGACAGCAAGCTGCCCAGAGGGCACAATGAACTGGAAATCCATTGAAGGAAATGCATTCATTCTACAAATACTTGCTGAGATTCTATTATGTGAGTTTCCTATGAAACTATCACCTCCAATATATTGTCTCAGTTAATCCCCCAAACAATCCAGTGTTGTTTTATTGCTTTATTATCATCCCCATTTGATGAATAAGGAAGCTGGAGCTCAGAAAGGTGAAATTACATCTAAACCCAGGAAGAAATGTCCTTATTTTGTCTGCAGAATGGAAAGAAGAGGTGGGCAGGGAAAAAATTAGGGAAAAGAAAATCTGAAAGGATGAGTAGGGTGGAGGTTTGAGAAGGACCAACAGTGATACGGAAGCTGAAATAAAAGCCGGGGCATAGCAGATAGAAGTATTCTAGATCAGTTAAAAATAGCTAAAAATTCTCCAAAAGTTATTTTTAAAAACTATAAGAAAAAGTAAGGTATTCCTCACCGAAAAGATTTCTACTTCGGATTATTTTGTGCCTTGTGGTTTACACAAAATGTTTGCATCCTTTACCTTATTTGTTACCCCCATCCAAATATGGAAGGTGGGCAAGAAAGATGGCACAGTCTCCATTTTGCAAGTGAAGGAGTCAAGGTTAGAAGCGGTGAAATCTCCTGACTAGGGTTATACAGTTCAAGAGTGGGGACCATGGGGTTCACATTGGGTGTTGCAGTTGAATTCTGTATTTTTCATTTTACAATGTTTACACACCCTGGAAAAGCCAAGCAAGCTCAAAGCTGTCATTTACAGGTGTAGTTAAAATAGCTGGTTAAAAAGAGACTCAACCTCATGCAAGCCAATATCGTTACACATTTTTTTTCTCCCAGAGAAACAAAGTACTAAAGGGTAGGAGATCAAAGGAGAACAGTTGAGTCACAGCCACATGCTGAGAAACCAAAGCCAAAGGCTTTTTTTGGATGAGACTTTGGTCAGCATCTAAAACATAACAAACTAATTATTAATTTTTATTCAATTCTGTTTTTTCAATTGACGAATTTTGTTCCAGATGAAAATGTGCATTGTAGCAAAAATGTAAAACATCACGTCATTGTCTTATTATTCTCTAAAAGAACAAATTTCATCTAGGGAGAGATTATAGACAATTTTCTTCAAACACGTTAGGTATAGATTGCGGATTGCATTAGAGGCAACCTGCCCTTCCAAAAGACTAAGACCACTCTCCAATTTTACACCCAAAAGACAAAAAAAAAAAAAACAGTTTTAGAATAAATTATTGATAAAATAAAAATTATTGGAGGAAAGTAACTAAAAGCAAGTTTAAGGAATAAGATGCAGAATTATTATTAATTATTGCAGCCTTTGGAAAATCAGTGTGCTGTTAAAGAGTACCTCAAGGCTACAATACCAAAAGCAAAGGGAAAAAGATGGTGGGAGGAAAAATGACCATTTCTAAATTTAAAAGGAGTTTGGTATCAGGAGATTAATAGAGCTGTCAGTGTGATCATGCTCAGAAAGCTGGCAAATTTCCAACTGGAGCTGACATATTCAAGATATCATAATGGTTTTCTGGCTTCCTAATTTGAACTTGGCTCTATTTTTTTTAAATAGCCTTCATTTTTTTTTTTTAGAACAGTTTTAGATTTTCAGAAAAATTGAATAGACAGCACAGAGAGTTTCCATGCTTCCCACACCCAATTTCCCCTATTACAAGTGTCATACAATATATGGTACATTTATTGTAATTTGTGACCAATGTTAGTACAGTGTTATTAACTAAGTCCATTGTGAATCACATTTCCTTCATTTTCCCTAAAGTCTTTTTCTATTCCAGGATCTCATCCAGGACACCACATTACATTTAGTTGTCATGTCTTCTTAGGCTCCTCTTGGCAGTGACAGTTTCTCTGACTTTCCTTATTTTTAAGGCCCCTGACAGTTTTGAAGAGTACTGGTCAAGTGTTTTATAGAATGCCCCTCAGTCAGGATTTGCCTGATGTTTCCTCATGATTAGACTGTGCTCCTTGGGAAAAAAAAGCTATGACAAACCTAGATAGCGTATTAAAAAGCAGATACATCACATTGCTGACAAAGGTCCATATAGTCAAAGCTATGGTTTTTCCAATACTCATGTACAGATGTGAGAGTTGGACCATAAAGAAGGCTGAATGCCAAAGATTTGATGGTTTGAAACTATGGTGCTGGAGAAGACTCTTGAGAGTCCCTTGGACAGCAACAGAGATCCAACCAGTCCGTCCTAAAGGAAATCAGTCCTGAATATTCATTGGAAGGACGGATGCTGAAGCTGAAACTCCAGCACTTTGGCCACCTGATGGGAAGAGCTGACTCATTTGAAAAGACCCTGATGCTGGGAAAGATTGAAGGTGGTAGGAGAAGGGGACGACAGAGGATGAGATGGTTGGATGGCATGACCGACTCAATGGACATCAGTTTGAGTAAACTTCGGGAGTTGGTGATGGACAGGGAGGCCTGGTGTGCGGCAGTCCATGGGGTTGCAAAGAGTCGGACACGACTGAGTGATTGAACAACAAACGAATTTGGGAAAGGAAGGCTAGAGAGATAGGTGGCATTTTCTTCACATAGAAAAGGGCACACACTATCATGATGCTATATCACAGTTGATGTTAACCTTGAACACCATGCAGAGGTAGTGCTTGTCAGGTTTTCAGTCAGTTTTTCCCACTGTATCCTTTTTTTTCTCTCTCTCTCTCCCCATGCTGTCCTCTTTGGGAGGAAATTACTATGTGAAGCCCACAGTTAAGGCGTGGAAAGCCATGTTCTTCCTCCTGAAGGGCAGGATATCTACATAAATGATTTGAGATCCTTCTACAAGGATTTATCTCTCCCTCCTATTTACTTATTCAATCATTACTTGTATCAATATGGACTCCCGTATGTTTATTTTATCCTTTGTGTTGTAATTCAGTGCTACTCTATGTATTTTGTTGCTCCGACTGTTCCAAACGTTTTCAGTGTCCCTTCAACCAAAGTAGGGATTTGGGGCTTCTTGTTGTCGTTGTTACTATTGTTGCCATTTTAAGTATTGCGTTACTTCCTGGCACTACAAGATACTCCAGTCTCATCTTATGACCAGTCGTCCCTAAGTATCCATGGGATATTGGCCCAGGACTCTCCAACCCCCTGGATGCCAAAATCGGCAGATATTTTAGTCCTTTATAGAAAATGATTAGTATAGTCAGCCCTCCATATTGGAGGGTTCTGCATCTGAGTATTCAACTAATTGCAAATCTGCAGTGGATTGAATCAGCAGTGATCATATGAAGATCCAGCTGCATTTCCTACCCAGCCTGAGAATCAGTCATTTCTCCAAAGAGTCCTGGCTCTTTTTATTGGAGGATAAAGTTAGGAACCAAGCTCAGAATGCTAGGCATCCTCATTGCTACTGGGCTGACCTGGTTCTATATTTAATGTCAGTTGAAGAATTTCTAAAATATTTATTGACGTTCACTGTGTGTTTAGAACTATACTGAACTCCCAGGCGTGATTAAGACACTCATTATTTTCCCTCATAAAGTTACATTTCGGTGGAGTTTAAGTGGAAAATAAAAGGGAAAAAAATTAGATTGTTAGTTTATTAGAAGGTGATGAGTATTTCTGAAGATGAAAATCCGAAAAGGGAGTAAGGGAAGGGACATCGCGATTTTAAAAGTGATCAAGGAGGGTCCCCTCTAAGGAAGGTAAGTGGACTAAAGGAATCACATAGACTTTTGGGGCAGAAACATCCCAGGAAAGGGAAGAGCGAGTGCAAAGGCCCTGAAGCAGGAGCAAGCCCGGCATATGCACGGAGTGGAAAGGAGGCCAGTGTTTCTGCATCAGAGAGCAGAGCAAAGCAATAAAAGATGAAGTCAAAAAGGTGATGGTGTGGGGCTACAAGGGACTAGGGAAGGGATGCAAAGCATGCCGAGCAAGTCAGCCATTGCAAAGGCCTTGGCTTTGCTCTAAGAAAGAGGAAAGGGAGATGCTGGAGGATTTATATCATCCAGGGTAAAGATAAATGTGTGCATGTGTGCTCAGTCATGTCCAAGTCTTTGAGATCCTATGGACTATAGCCCACCAGGCTCCTCTGTCCATGGAATTTTCCAGGCAAGAATACTGGAGCCGATTGCCATATCCTACTCCAGGGGATCTTCCTGACCCTGGGACTGAACCTGCGTCTTTTGCGTCTCCTGAATTGGCAGGCGATTCTTTACCAGTGGCACCACCTAGGAAGCCTGAAGATGGAACCTGCCAGTCAAAGTATAGTTTTAATTTTCAACTTGTGCTAGGGTCATGAAAAGACATGACTCCAAGCCAAACTGAAGAATGCAACCGAGAAGGGGTTCCACATTTGCCAACATGGCAGTAGTGGATAGTAATGGATTCATCTTGAGAAATTCTAGGGGTCTTTCTTTCTCCTGGGGTATTTCGGTGAGTTCCTGAAGGCAGGGTGGGGGGTCTCCCTAGTGGGGAATTCCTAGGTTCTGTCTTCAAAGATTTGAAAAGGAGCAGGTATCCAAAACACACCCCCCAAACTCCTCCAGGATACTCAGGAAAGAGGTTTCACCAGCAGCCTTATCATTACAGTGTTTGGTAAACTGATCTAAAGATTAAGAGTGGGTTTTAGTGGGTAAGGGGGAAATCCACTTGGGATGCTAAGGAACTTCAATGGGAGAGCACACGGGTGGCAGATGCCGCCAGCCAGCTTTCAGCTTGCCGTATCTGTCTCATTTCTTCTTCTCTCTTTCTTTCGAATTCTGCATCCATTTCTTTTCCTCTGTTCTTTGTAAGACTCCTCTTGTCTAGTGTTACCTAATCAACAGGACTTCCCTCACAGCTCAGTTTGTAAAGAGTCAGCCTGCAATGCAGGAGACTCTGATTCAATTCCTGGGTCAGGAAGATCCACTGGAGAAGGAATAGGCTACCCACTCCAGGATTCTTGAGCTTCCCTTACGGCTCAGCTGGTAAAGAATCCGGCTGCAATGCAGGAGACCTAGGTTCGATCCCTGGGTTGGGAAGATCCCCTGGAGAAGGGAAAGGCTACCCACTCCGGTATTCTGGTCTGGAGAATTTTGTGAACTGTATAGTCCATTGGGCCGCAAAGAGTCAGACACTACTGAGTGACTTTCACTTTCATGCAAAAGTGACCTTGACCCTTACCTCACACAATACATAATAATTATCTTGGAATGGATCATAAATCTAAAGAGAAGATATCAAACTATAAAAGTCTAAAAAAAAAAAATAAGCAAAAAACTTCCTGCAATTAGAATCAGCGTCACCCTCTTCACACCCTTCTTTCCTCTCTGCCTCTTTTAGGATGCCCTGGGAAGCACAGGGTTGAAGCACTAACAGAAGAGAGGAGGTCAGACCCACTTTCCGGAAACCTTCTGAGGCTGGTAACCTCTATTAAGTTGCTCAGCCTCTCAGCCTCAAACCCCTCAGGCACTCAAGAAGGGGGTGCATGGAAAACATCCAGTTCAAAGGCTTACTGTGAGATTTAAATGAACTAAAGAATGTAAAGTGCCCAGAACATGGTGTGGTAAGTACTAAGCTTTTGCTAAATTTGACTTGCCTTTTCAAACCTTCCCCCATTTTGCTATAATATAAAGTCTGTGGATATAAAGACTGTCTTGTTCATTTCTGTTCCTCCCTCCAAATCTCGCAGTGACTTGCACTAGTGGAGACTCGAAAGCTGTTAGCTGAATTAGTGGATTCATGAGGCTTACAGTATCACCTCATATATGTTTAAGGGAGAACACACGCCCACACACCTACACACATGCGCTCATGGGAATCAGACTGTACCTGACTGCACGTGTTGTTGACTTACTCTGAAGCTTTCCACAGCTCCCCAGCAAGTGGGAGTTCAATAAATGTTGTTGACTGACTGATAGCCCAGACTCCATGAGAGATGGATAACTCTTAACGGCCAACAGTTACCACCTGCGACTCCCGAAACGACTGCCTCACTCCACACACAGGGCAGAGAGGCAAAACCAGACCCTCCAGTGGCCGTCGCTATTAAGGGCACATAGATTTCAGCCAGAACTCACGTGGGCTGGGTTTCTGCCTCATCGTGTGCTTTTCAGCTTCTTAATTAAAATGGAAATTGAATGTGCTTATTGTAAATGGAACAAAGTCAAAATGATGGATGAGCTGCCACCGAGAGAACTGCCACTCTGCAACCGCTGGCCCTCTCTCTTAGGGCGGACTTTCCAAGCGCTGCCGGTTGGCCTATGAGATGGGTAGAACAGAGGCTGCCCAGGGCTCCCGGAAACCAGTGTCTCAGGGCTTACACCCAGTCTGGATTTACACGCTTCCCTGGATTGACTGTCTCCATACTGATTAGGGGGGAAGTAAAGCGCCCCTGACAGTTGACTTCAGAACACGACAATAAGGCCTCCCAGAAGGGACTGCGAGACTGCAGAGAAAAGGCCCGGATGGGTCACACCAAGGCTTAGAAATGTAAGAAACGTGTAGCAATGATGCTGCCGCCCAGCAGTGCCCTTTCCTGAGGGCTGCTTCAGATTTACTTGGTGGCAGCTGCACTCGGCTGCTTGGGGAAACATTGGCTCCTCGGCCCTCTTGGGAGTTCCCTTTGAACTAAACGTGCTTCACAGGTAAGTTCTCAAAACGCACTGGGTGTCTGAGTAGTCAAAGGAAGTGGAGCTTAGGCTGAGAGGGGTGGGACACATACTTACATATTCTTCCTTCTGGGCTAAGTCTGATGTTAGAAGCAGAGCCAAGCCAACCACCAAGGTCTGAGGCCCAGTCTCTTCCACCTTGGTCTTGCTGACAATCAGGGAACAGCAAACAGGAAAACAATACAACCAGACAAAGAGACAAGAGGGAGACATGGGATAGGAGTTCATTTCGGCTGGTAGATCTCACACTGTGGCCATTGTAATCGCCTGGAAACTAAGCATCTGAATGGCCACGGTCACCCTCTATGACCAATTAAAAAAAGTCAGATCTCTTGGAGCGGGTCCAAGCATCAGCATAGTTTCAAAACCATTCCAGATGATTCCTGAGTGAAGGCAAGTTTGAAAACCAGAACTTGGGGCCGTCCGGGTCTACCAGAAAGAAAGAGGTTGGAAGAAGGCTTTGCATGGCCTCATTGGCTCCAGGCCCCTGGAAGCCAGCTGAAGCCATCAGCACGCCTCACCCCAGAGCTGACACACATCTGTTGGCACAGTGCCCATCTGTTTCTGTGTTGCCTGGGGAAGGCCGGGGTGGGGGGACCGAATGCTCCTGGGAGCAATTTGCTAAAAGGACTGATTTCACTCTGTGCCACCAAAAGTTTAAACACATCAGTTGAGGCTATTTGTTTCAAGACAAAGGACTGGAATAGGTCTCTACTCAGTTCCTAAGGACAAAAAGCAATGTTGCACCACCATCAGTGTGAGCCTCCGATGCCAAAGATTTGGTAAAGGCTGGGTTTAATTGTTTCTAAGGAGAACAGGAAATATTTATTTAGGATTAGTGGCAGCTGCTCCAATGGTACAGCTGGGGATGGTGGAAGATATAATTAAGGAAACTGTGTGAGGGAGGTCTGGAAAGCCACCAGAAGGCACAGGAGCCTTGAGAGAAGCTGTTTGCATCGGCTTTTTGTGTGTGGGCATTGCAGTGTCAATAGACACTTAGAAAAAGATAAATACACAGTCTAATTAGCAGCTGACTTGAGGTTGCAGGATCAAATACAGGTAGAATCCCATTATAGCCTCCACCACAGGTCCTCAAAATTGTTTTGATGAGTGAAATTGCATGATAATAAGTACATGTTGGAAATGATCACTCATATCTCCCTGTCTTCTCACCACGTTTCTCACCTAGAATGCCCTTCTTGCAGAGAGGGAAGGGAGTGGCCAGGAAACTTACTATCACCAAAATGTGCTAGAATTGTCAACAGTAAAAGAAGGGAGCTGTGTAAACTATGAGCAGAAAGTTGTGGTTCCATTTGTCCTCTAAACATGTAAATTTTGAATTGTTTCAGCATGATAAAAAACAAAACACATCCTCTGCTTTGCAAATAGGTTCATCTGGACTATTTTTCTAGATTCCACACATCTGCAAATTCTCCTACCAGGTTTTCTTAAAATAGGTGACTGTGCATAGTCCTATCAGAGAACTCCTATAAACTTAAATTTTTGTAGCATATCTTTTTTTTCATAGTTAACATGTTTTATTTCTTTTGTAGAAAAGGAAACAGAAAATAGTGCAGTTGATGAAAATGTCCCAACAACAGGAGAAGCAACTGAAGCTGAAGCAACAGAAGGCATTGCAGGGTCCACTGAAGATACTGTGGACATCCGCAACTGGCATGTATACAGAGCATGTTGCTACTGATCCTTTGGGATCTATAGATCCCAGAAGACCTCTCACCAGTGTATCAATCAACATATAAAAGTGGATCAACAACTGAGAAAACCAGATAAGTGCATACAAAAAAGGAACCAGAATAATCTCAAGCAAAAGGCCCGAAATCCATGTCTAGAAGACTTTAAGAATTAACTAGCAAATGCTCAGAAGTGTCCTTGAGTCTTGCTGTTCAGTCCCTCAATTGTGTCCAACTCTGCAACCCCATGGACTGCAGCACGCCAGACCTTCCTATCCTTCACCATCTCCTGGAGCCTGCTCAAACTCATGTCCATTGAATCAGTGATGCCATCCAACCATCTTATCCTCTGTTGTCCCCTTCTCTTCCTGCCTTCAGTATTTGCCAGCATCAAGGTCTTTTCTGAATCAGTTCTTCACATCAGGTGGCCAAAGTATTAGAGTTTCAGCTTCAGCATCAGCCCTTTCAATGCATATTCAGGACTGATTTCCTTTAAGTTTGACTGGTTTGATCCCCTTGAAGTCCAAGGGACTCTCAAGAGTCTTCTCCAACACCATCCATTCTTCGATGCTCAGCTTTCTTTATAGTTCAACTCTCACATCCATAATGACTACTGAAAAAATGATAGCTTTGACTATACAGATTTTGGCGGCAAAGTAATGTCTCTGCTTTTTAATATGCTGTCTAGGTTGGTCATAGCTTTCCTTCCAAGGAGCAAGTGTCTTAATTTCATAGCTGCAGTCACCATTTGCAGTGATTTTGGACCCCAAGAAAATAAAATCTCTCACTGTTTCCATTGTTTCCGCATCTTTCCCTAGTGCTTGAATCTAGAAAACCATTATTACTTGTAATCAACATACAGTCCATCAGACCAAGATAGGTATTTCCTAAAGCAATTATCAGTTCTTCATCCAAGGAGCCTCCCATTCTGAAGTCTCACAGTCAGGAAAAAGTTATTACTTGCGGCCAGAATTTTTCAGTTTCTCCAGTGAGCCAGGTAAGTGCTGGGTACTTTATACTTTATTGCTTTAATCCTCTCAACAACTCTTTGGAATAAGTATTCAGGTCCATATTTTACAAGTAAAGAGAATGAGCTACAGAGGAATGAAGTTACTTGCTCATTTTAGGGTTGACCAACCACTCCTGTGTGCAAGAGAGGGATGGATTTTCCAGGATGTATGATTTTCAATGCTCAAACCAGGCATGTCCTAGGCAAACTGATGGTTGGTAACCCTATCAGGTCCCAAAGCTCATAATCTCAGAACAAAAATCAAACTGAAATCTTCCTAGATTCAGAATCCAAGTGTGAATACACCTCAGAAAAATTCACACAGGCTCTTATATTAAAAATTTACCTCTTATGTCCCTCATCAGTTCAGTTCAGTCACTCAGTCGTATCCGACTCTTTGCGACCCCATGGTCCCTCATAGTCCCTCTGCTTCTCATTCTCATTGGATTCTAAAGTGTTTGGAAAATGTAGAGTGCGTGTGATCAGATTTTCTCTTTTTGCACATTCCTGGTTTTCTTCCTACATTAATTAAGCTTTGTGATGACATTTCAGACATTAGAACAATCCCACAGGGTTTCAGGAGTTTGTTTACTGGTTTGTCACCTCCTCCAACACAATCTAACATTTCTGATGTGTTTCCTTATAGGATTTAGTCCTTTAAAAGATGCTGGTAAACACATTTGCCAATTCATTTTCCTCCCTGGTCTCTGCCTGCTCTGTGTGCAGGAAAGAGAGAGAGATGAGGGGCTATACAGGTGCTACTCAAAGCCTGACCATCTGCAGCATCTCCAAAAGCATGGCATCTGGTGCAAAAAGAAAATTTCTGAGTCCCGCCCAGATCTGAAGAATCAGAATCTCCATGAGCGCAGAGCAGGGATCTGAGTTTTAACAATCCCTCCAGGAGAGCTGTATGCACATTAAAGTTTGAGAAGCACCAGACTACAGAAGGCTACATACACTCCATCAGTGTTTCTCAAATGTTGCTGAACATTAGAATCACTGGGGAACGTTTAAAACTACTCATGCCCACACCACACCCACACCAATAAAACCAGACTTTGGGGGTTGGAAACCCAGAGATAAGCATCTTTTTTTAAGACTTCCCAGATGATTCCAACATGCAGCCCAGGTCGAGCACTAAGGGAGATAGATGCTCTGTCTTCTGTGATTTTGAGAATCATTTCCTATCTCTGCAAAACAATGCAAAGGTACTTGGAGTGTTTTCTAACATATTTTATATAGATATCACTTAAGGAATGATAACAAACAGGGAAAATGATAGCAGAATATCTTTTTTAAAAAGTAGAGTGGAAAAGAAATAGAAAGATACAGGAGTGGCTTGTGGTAAACGCCCAAACACAAATTGTATGCTTGTAGTAAGTTTCAATCCTTTCAGCAAATGAATAAGCCAATACTGTCATAGGCAGGATTGTATTTTCTTCCTAAGGTCAACTCAGATGGCAAGGATAAGTTGGCAAAACAAAGACTCGTATTGATATCTGTTTTCTATTATTCTAATTATGGAAAGTGATGAGAGTCCATTTGCTGTTAATGTTTCTACAACCCTGTGATTTGTGGCCAAATATTCAAGTTTACTTGATGGTGTGGTGATTTTAAGCACAGCCAACATGATCAGGGATCAAGGAAAAGTGTTGAAATTGGGCATTTTTGAAGCAATGGGAGCAAGGCTCTCCTTTTTGGCAGCCAGAAGCAATGGTGTAACCTTGATAGCCTGAGGCTTTGTTTATATGCCCAACCAGCTTGACAGGATTTTACTGAATTAGTAACTGGTTAATTTGTACATCCCATGTTTGCTTGAAGTTAATTTTGATGAAAACAAATTTAATCAAATCTATTCACCCAGCAGACCAGATTTTTGGTGTGTTTCTTCTCCCTACTTGAAAGATAATGTGTTTGTCATATGGGGGTTCACTGGTGGCTCAGTGGTAAGAATTCATTTGCAATGCTGGAGACACAGGAGACGCAGTTTTGATCCCTGGGTCGGGAAGATCCCCTGGAGTGGAAAATGGCAACCCACTCCAGTATTCTTGCCTGGAAAATTCCATGGACAGAGAAGCTTGGCAGGCTGCGTGGGATCGCAGAGTAGGACACAACCAACTGAGCAAGCACGCACGTGTTTCTTGTATAACCTGAGAGACAATGCAAAAGTCACCGAAATTAAATTCTCTCATTGAGAAGGTGCTTACTATGGTGACACTGTAGCTTTGCGATGAGCTCCAGATGGGAAAGCCATTCACATCTGCCAAACAACTGGGATGGGGGACTGATTACTCCTTAAAGACAAGAAGCAACGGGGACCATGCAAACCCCAGCCTGCTTTAGCAAACAGTTCTCCTAGTCCTAAAAATATATATATAGTTGATCAGAACAGTGGGGGTACCCCAGAAAGGGAGTTAGTCTAACCCTGAAAGCATGCTCAGTCTGTGTGCCCATGATGAGATAAAGTAGAGAAAACTCAGCAATCATGCTCAAAAAAGATAGAATACCACACTCTCTGGGTTAAAAGGCCATGTGCTTCAGAGCAGCCAGAGCAGTACCATATCCTATGACTTAATACTTCATAAATCAGGTAAAGACCTAATAAAATTGGCCTGGAGATGTTCTAAAACATAGTGTTTCTTCTTTTATTTCTTCTTGCCAAGAAAAGCTATCATATTCTGAAGTGGTATATGCTCACGTCTCTTGGGGACACCCTCTACCCAGTGTTTTCCCAAGTATAGAACTGATGTCACTGCTGAACATGGGAGAATTTTAGGGACACATGGCAAAGAGTCTGCCTGCAACGCAGGAGACCCAGGTTTGATCCCTGGGTGGGGAAGATCCCCTGGAGAAGGGAATGGCTACCCACTCCAGTATGTTTGCCTGGAGAATTCCACGGATAGAGGAGCCTGGGGGTTACTGTCCATGGGGTTGCATAGAGACAGACACGACTGAGTAACACACAAGAGTTTAAAAATATAAGCTTTGGGAAGGAATACAGAGGTCCCCAGCTCACCCTTTTTTTCTCACCCTCCATCTTGTCCTGCATTGCATGTGGCCTCACATGCATATCTATGGAGCCAACAAGCCAAATCTCCATTCACTAAATGCATCTTTCCTAACAGCTTCTCTTGTTCACCTCTCACACCTGGGTATATGTGTACATACAGTATGTGTACATACCTCTCACACCTGGGTGTATGTACATCAACAGCATACTCCATTCTCAGGAGATCAAATATGGGGTAGGATCTGGTGGCCTTAGGTGAGCAGTGATTGTCCAGAAGAGTAGGGTCTAGGAGGACTTTTTCCTTTGATTCTATGGACCACTCTTTTCATGGGTAAAACACTGTTGGAAAAGAACCAATGCAGGCCTTCTAAAGTATGACACCCCGTTCAGGGGGGCCGTCACTTTTAACCAGGGGTACACTGTCCTGTCTATCTTCAGCAAGTGTTCTTCCAACTCTGTGTCCAAAAACTTCAAAAGGCGCAGTGATCATCACTCCAGGAGGTACTTCAATAACTAGTAAGGGTCACAAACACAAAAGAGCTGCAAGAGTCAGGAAGCAACATACGTGAGTGAAGGAAGCTGATGTAGGTCCAAAGAAAGTAGTTGGGAATGTAGTGAGGTGGAAAGCACGAACCCTTTCCAAAGGAAACAGCCTCCAGCTGGAGCAGCGGGGAGGGGAACTCTGGTCTCCATGTTGCTGAATCTTTCAAATTTTCAAAAAAAAAAAAAAGCCAAAATTTAAAATCTTGGCCCATTCCTTGATCCTTAAATGTTGGCAACTAATTCCAATTTTGTTTGAAACTCTCTGTGGGTACAACAACCCACATCTGCTAGCAGTTTTTAACTTATGGGCTACCAGTGTGCAACCTCAGAAATAAAAACCTTCTTCATTAGATTTTTCCCATGTTTCTTTGGGAATCCATGCACCAGGAGTAATCAAGAATTGCTGTCTCTCTTCCAACGTGCCTTATTTTGAAGCTAGACATCATCTCTCCCAAACATCTCCCTTTAAAAAAAAAAAAGTATTTTATTGAAGTATAATTGATTTACAATGTTGTGTTAATTTCTACTAAATATATATATTAAGAAAATATATATAAGATATATCTTATATGTAAGATATATATAGATAGATCTATATGGATATATATATATCAAGATATATATGTATATAGATCTATATATATGTATCTTATATATATCTATATATCTTATATAAGATATATATATAGATATGTGTATATAGATATATGTATATAGATATATCTTATATATACTCTTAAATATATATATATATTTATATTCTTATATATATATATTCTTTTTCATTAGAGAAGGAAATGGCGAGCCACTCCAGTGGAAAATCCCATAGACAGAGAAGCCTGGTGGGCTACTGTCCATGGGGTCACAAAGAATCAGACACAACCACCTAGTGATTGAGCACATACATTCTTTTCCATATTCTTTTCCACTATTGTTTATCACAGAATAGTGAACATAGTCCTCTGTGCTATACAATAGGACCTTGTTGTCCACCTGTTCTACATACAATCGTTTACATCTATTGATTCAAACTCCCAATCCATCCCTCCCCCACCTTTGGCAACCAACCACAAGCCTGTTCTCTATGTCTCTGAGTCTGTTTCTGTTTTGTAGATATGTTTATTTGTGTCATATCATAAGATATTTGTCTTTCTTTTTCTGAATTACTTTGCTTAGTATGGTAATCTATAGATCCATCCAGGCTGCTGCAAATGTCATTATTTCATTCTTATGGCTTATTCCATGTGATATATGTACCACATCTTCTTTACCCAGTCATCTGTCCATGGATATTTAGGTTGCTTCCATTCCTGGCTACTGTAAATAGCACAAATAGCTCCCTTTTTTGAGACTATTTAGCTGCAACATCAGCTGCAGCTTCTACAGCCTAACTTCTGTATCCCCCACTGTCATAGCCACCCACCTCTGTGAGTCCCTCCTTTGTTTTCATGAGTGGGTAACACCATGAGCAAATGCTTCAGCCATGATTGCTTCTCACTAGTAACTATTTTTCTTAGGTTTGCATGCCCAGCTTAGAAAAAGGAAAAGATAACTCAATCACCAGGCTTCTTATACAAGGTGGGTGATTTCAGTAAGTGGATGGAAGGCTGACACTGCTAATAGCCTTCCTGATTAGTCGGAGAATATAAAATGAGGTGTGTATTTGATGTACTGTCGGAGTTGCAGATGGAATACAGCAACCACGACACGGTAGAGGTAGAACTTCATGGATCATCCTGAGTGCCTGGGACTGATTAGCCGTGGTACAGCTACATGCAGCTTCTAATTGATTGATTTGAGTTTGTGGTCAGAAAATGACTGTCGGCTCCAGCTTATCTATAATTATCAGTAATCAGAACCAGACTTCTCTCTCCTTAATCGGTCAGGGCTCCTCCAGTGTGCTCGACTTTTCTACTTTTCAGACTTTCTGTAACCACTGCCTAATAGCTTTCACTGCCATAACGTGATATCTGGTGACCATTGGGAAAAAGAGTCTGGGGGCATGAACAGAAAGGTAACAGGAACACTGCTCATTCATTAGCTTAATCGTTTGACTGTTTTGAGTTGAAGACAGTTTCAAGTTAATAGGAGGGCTCTCATTCACCATTTAGCTAGTCTGCTATAAGCAAATCTGAATAAAGAATTAAAATAATTCCCATAACTCTGGCCAAAATCTCATTTTTAACCTAAAAATGATCTTGATGTTAATTAGAGGCTGGAGTTATTTCTAGGACCCAGGGTGTCCTGGGTAAGGCATCACTCACTGTCCAAGAGACCACCCAAATCAGAAACCTGGAAATCATTCTAGAACACTCTCCTTCTCACAGCCTCCTACCCCCGCCACATCCAGTCAACCATGAAGTAAGCCTAAGTCCATCCTTCAAATCTACATGGTCTTAGAAAAAGTTACTTAAGGCCACACAGACCTGGGTTCAAATTCTGATACCATCACTTATGAACTGTGAGGCTCGGAGCAAGTTGAACAAGACAATGGATATATCACATGCAGTGTTTGACATGGATGTGCTTAATGAATCTACTTGCACCCCTGTATAAAAGTCCGTCTATGTGGTTGCATACTTAAGATCGCGCCTAAACATAAAGAAATGTATATTTAAGCATCTTGTCAACATTTTAAATTAGAGATATTAAAACTGGAGGGTATTATCCTCTTCAAAGCCTTTCCATCTTGTCTTTTCCCATCAGTGGCATTCTCAGACAACTGCTCTCAGCTTTGAAATCAACATTTATTCTAGCCAGCTTGTCTTCTTCCTCACGTCCAGGTTGATACCAAATCTTTCCAGTTCTCTTTTGAAAAATAACTTAAGTATATTCTTTCCCTCCAACTACAGCCCTCTGTTAGCCTGTGGATTTCATTCTTAGACTCCTAAAACAGATTCCCGATCTGTTTTATATTTTAGCCTCTTACATGTCCAGCTCTTCCAACACAACAACAAGAATCATATTTCTTGGCCACCATGTTTAATCATGTTAATCCCTTTCTCAGAATACTGCATCTGCTAAAAATAAAATAAAAAATAATAAAGTCCCAGGCTTTCATAGTCTTTCCTAGTTTTAACCCTACAAAAATCCCCTTGGCCACACAGCACTATTATAGGTTGGGTGGTCCAGCAGTAGACCTGAGATAGAGCTTAAAATGTGTTAGCCACTCAGTCGTGTCCAACTCTTTGAGACCCCATGGACTGCAGCCTGCCAGGCTCCTCTGTTCATGGGATTCTCTGGGAAAGAATACTGAAGTGGGTAACCATTCCTTTCTCCAGGGAATCTTCCTGACCCAGTAATTAAACCTACATCTGCTGCATTGCAGGAGGAGTCTTTACCTTCTGAGCCACCAGGGAAGCCCAAGATAGAGCTTAGCATGCAGTATATACCGTGCTCCCTTGGGATCAACACCAATGGAAGGGAGTGTGGCGGGGGGTTGAGCAGGATGGAACAGAAGGGTTACAGATGGTGATACAGACCTGACAGAACTGACAGGCTTCGCCAACCCCACAGGGAGCTCCAGAGCCTGTGAGAGTTAACCACTTAGAGCTAAAATGAGTGAACTTTTATACCACTATTTCCATCCATCACTGTTCATGGGTTGCTCGAAGGAGGGGATGACTTTAGGCAAGGCAGGTCTCTGCAGGGGAGACAGTCCCTGAAGGGGCTAAGAACTATAGATTGTCTGCTGGGATGTCCTTCCCAGAAATAAGTTTTGGGGTGCAAATCTCTATGTCCATCCCAATCTACTCTTTGTGCCACTTGGATCTACTCCACATGCATTTGAGGAAGAGTTTTTCCGTTGTTCTAACCAAGCATCTCATCCTCTGGAAAACTGAAATGAAAGTCATTGGAATGAACCACAGCCCCTGCTCCTGCACCTGGTCTTAGGGCTGCAACTGATACACATCATCCCTCTTCTCCACTATCCAGTCTAGACTCTCCTCACCTCAGACGGCATCTCAGCTGGTATAATGGCTGAGCATTACGCTAGCTGGTATAATGGCTGAGCTGGCATATGCTAGATCTTCATCTCTGAGTCATCTGGGGTCCTGGTCAACATGCCCTCATCAGGTGAGGGGTGCTGCACTTGTCCATTCGCTATCACAATTGGGCAGGTGCAATGGACACCCAGGTCCATGCCGCTCTGCCTCCAATGCTAATCAGAGCCAGTTACTCTGAAAAGATGGTGGCTCCACTTCTTGTCCATTGGTCCCTGAAAACAAGAAACCCAAAATGTCCAGACAGGAGCTATAGAATATAGTAAAATGAGACTCTTGTTGTGCCTCTGACAGAAGTGTCTATCTTAGAGGAAAAGAACTCTAACTAACTCTAACTCTAACTCTCCTGAACCCAGAAAGCACAACTCTGCAGGATTTTCCTTCTCTACTGAAATGTTAACTTTAGGACACTGACATACCATAATTTGCTCTCTGTTGCCATTAAAATGCATGTCTCCTTGCCTTCTATCCATGGTTTACCTCCTTCTGAGTGT
Source organism: Cervus canadensis (assembly GCF_019320065.1). Taxonomy (NCBI): domain Eukaryota; kingdom Metazoa; phylum Chordata; class Mammalia; order Artiodactyla; family Cervidae; genus Cervus; species Cervus canadensis. The sequence goes on along the minus strand of NC_057398.1, from coordinate 55,693,390 downwards.
TTCTATGTGATGTTTCTCCATTATGGGCTACACTTCCTCATCCTCCAATCCATTAACATTCGTTCCTTCCAAAATAAAACTGGTTAAAGTGGTATCACACTAGTAGTTCCTACTAGAGATGGGAATCTCCCAAAAATTCCCTTCAGAACATTTGTGCACCAATAATAACAAAGGAAATCAAGCAACATTGAAAACTCAGCATAGCAGTTGGCAATTTGTCATTATTCCTAGAGGACTTTTTCACAGTGACAGAGCAGACAGCAGTGGTCTATTTTTTTCTACCTTATCAAAAGCAAAGACTTGTGGATTGAGTGGTGATCTTTTCAAGAAACATTGTGGAAAAGAAAATAGAACTACATTCTTTACATTTATTAGATGGTATTAAATTTGAGCCAGTACATGTACCCATTTGAGCCAATGCAACTCTTTTTATATCTGCTTTTCTCTTCTAAGTACTCTCAACTCCATTGCTTCTGGAATGCCTAATTGGCTGACTTTCAGCCCAAATTCTCCCTCTCCACTCTGTCCATTCAGCTTTTTTTCTCCATCCTTCTCTTTTTCCTATATTACATTATTGAGTAGCCCCACTTGGCCTCACTAGTTAATTCTTTTCTCTAATCTTTCTGTCGCTTATTCCCCATCTCCTTCTCTACTCTTATTAGGCATCACAGAGCTATAGAAAATCACTTGAGAGATATGACTGTCCTCAGAGGATAGAGAAGGAAAAAGAATTGGGGGAAATAGGGAAATTTCCCCCAATTCTTTACCTTCATCTTTCAGGTAAAGAATCTTACTTGAAAACCTGGATGCTTGGGGAAGGGAACAAAACAGTCTTGCTGGCAAAGAAGTAAGTAAGAAGGCATTACAATTCTCTTTGAGTGCATGAGCACATCTAGCTCAAAATATAGAGCAAAGACTCAACCAGAAACACAAGCATCTGATCCCTTACAGCAGGCCAGTACCATTTCATTCTAGCCAGCCAGTCATCTGTTCATATCACTTAATCAACAATTATTTATTGAGTCTTTACTATGTGCCAGTGCAAAGAATGTTCCAAGATTACAGGAGAAATTAAAAAGTATTGTTTGGGACTTCACTTCAGTAGAGAAACACAATGTAACAATGTTTTTGAAAACAAGAAATAAGGCCAAGTATCAGGACAATAAATATAAATGTTTTCAGTTCCCCTATGAAAAGTTGAAGACTTTCAGATTCAGTGAACAAGAAAATCCAGAGCATCATGATTTGAAGAAATAAAACTCTAGAAACAACAAGGGGTGGTTAATTCATACTGTTGAGCAGTAAATAAATAAAGCAATAACTGTGAATAAACTACAGCTATATAGTCAACAACATGGATAAATTTCTCAAACAAAGTATAGAGAAAAATAACTCAGATTTAAGATTCATATGCCAAAGACTTTGCCTGGGTGGATCACAATAAACTGTGGAAAATTCTACCAGACCACCTGACCCACCTCTTGAGAAATCTGTATGCAGGTCAGGAAGCAACAGTTAGAACTGGACATGGAACAACAGACTGGCTCCAAATAGGAAAAGGAGTATGTCAAGGCTGTATACTGTCACCCTGCTTATTTAACTTATATGCAGAGTACATCATGAGAAACCCTGGGATGGAGGAAGCACAAGCTGGAATCAGGATTGGGGGAGAAATATCAATAACCTCAGATATGCAGATGACACCACTCATGGCAGAAAGTGAAGAGGAACTAAAGAGCCTCTTGATGAAAGTGAAAGAGGAGAGTGAAAAAGTTGGCTTAAAGCTCAACATTCAGAAAACTAAGATCATGGCATCCAATCCCATCACTTCATGGCAAATAGATGTGGAAACATTGGAAACAGTGGCGGACTTTATTTTTCTGGGCTCCAAAATCACTGCAGATGGTGATTGCAGCCATGAAATTAAAAGACGCTTACTCCTTGGAAGGAAGGTTATGATCAACCTAGACAGCATATTAAAAAGCAGAGACTTGACTTTGCCAGCAAAGGTCCGTCTAGTCGAGGCTATGGGTTTTTCTAGTAGTCATGTATGGATGTGAGAGTTGGACTATACAGAAAGCTGAGCACAGAAGAATTGATGCTTTTGAACTGTGATGTTGGAGAAGACTCTTAAGAGTCCCTTGGACTGCAAGGAGATCCAACCAGTCCATCCTAAAGGAGATCAGTCCTGGGTGTTCATTGGAGGGACCGATGTTGAAGCTGAAACTCCAATACTTTGGCCACCTCATGCGAAGAGCTGACTCATTGGAAAAGACCCTGATGCTGGGAAAGATTGAGGGCAAGAGGAGAAGGGGATGACAGAGGATGAGATGGTTAGATGGCATCACCGACTTGATGGGCATGGGTTTGGGTGGACTCCAGTAGTTGGTGATGGACAGGGAGGCCTGGCATGCTGCGGTTCATGGGGTCGCAAAGAGTTGGACACAACTCAGCGACTGAACTGAACTGAAGATTCATACAGAATGATTTGATTTCTGTAAAGTTGGAGAAGTGGGACAATAGACTTACATGTTAGAAATGAGCATAGTAATTACTTTTGAGGAGGAGGGAGGGAGTAGTGATTTGGAGAGGGCATCAGAGGATTTCTGAGTGCTGGGAATATTCTTTCCTGAATACCATTACATCTGTGTCCACTTTGTGATAATTCACTGAGTTGTATGTGTTAATATATTGCAGATATTTCTACATATACCTTAAAATTTAATAAAATGTTAAGAAGCAACAGATAGCTCTGCAATACCTCATATGTTTACCACATCACAGTATTGGGGGGAAAAGATAAGATTAGAATGTTTGGGAATTAGATAAATTCTGAATAGAAGTAGTAAGTACACTAAACCCCAGATTCAGGATGCAATAGATGACTTGCTAGGGATCTGGGGATTTTTCAATTGAGCATGAGGCATGGGTATTAAAACCTCTCTTGGCCATAAAAAACAGATGATAATACAGATACAGTGATCCTATTAGGTAAGATGGTAAGTAGTGAATTTCAGCAAATTCTATTACTATCCAGTAGTGGATAAAAATTGTTTTAGTCGTAAGATTTTCCTAGAGTTTTCAGTCAACCTAATCAAATTAGCCAAAGTTGCCTTTGTTTGTTTTCTTCCTTTTTTAAAATTTTGTGTCAAAGTTGCCTTTGACCAGACTTTGGAGAAATATACATACTGATGTTTCAATATATTTAGCTGATGCTGGACTGAAATTCTACTCTGATGAATATACCTTTAGAGATGTATTCAGTGAACAAAAATCTATGTGAGTCAGCACAGGTCCTGGACATGTCTCCATCAACTCCACTGGCCATCCTTGGTACTGAACACACTATCTTCTTGGAGTTCAGTAAGTACAATACAAGGTTTGTCTAGAGCTAGCTACAGTTCCTTTAATGGCCTGACTCAGAGATATCAAATTTTAGCTGCAATGAAATAAAAAAAGAAGAGAAAGAGAAGTTGAGTGTTTTTGAACCTTTTAAGAGTTACTGAGTAGACGCATTACACAAATGTTTAAGGTTTTTCATCCCTTTTTATTAATTTGGTGTATATTTATGGAATCCCTGGCTTGTGCCAGGCACTATTCTAAGGGCTAGGAATACAATAGTGACCAAAAGAGATTAAAATCCCTGATTTCATGGAGTTACTATTTTAATTAAGGGAGGGAGATTTAATTTAAAAAATTAAACATGATACATTACAGATAATGAATGACATGTAGAAAAATTAAACCAGAGAGTAAGAATAAGGTGTGTGTGTTAAACTGCTTCAGTGATGTCCAAATCTTTGTGACCCCATGGAGCGTACCCTGCCAGGCTCCTCTGTCCATGAGATTTTCCAGGCAAGAATACTGGAGTGGGTTGCCATTTTCCTCCTCCAGGGGATTTTCCCAGCTCAGGGATCCAACCAATGTCTCTTACCATTTCCTGCATTGGCAGGCAGGTTCTTTACTGCTAGCGCCACCTGGGAAGTCCAAGGATAATCTCTGAGAAAGCAACATTTGAGAAAATACCTAAAGGGAGTTGGGGGAGCATGCTTTAAAAAAGAAAAAAAAAAAAATCTGAAGGAAAAAAAAAAAAAATCCAGGCAGACAGAATAGCAAATGGAAAGGCACTAAACAGGGAATGTCCCTGGCTTGCATGAAAAGCAACATAGAGGTCAGCATGGCTGGAGTGGAGTGAGTGATGGGAAAAGCATTATAAGATAAAGTCAGAGAAATAGCAAGGGGTACCTCCTTGTGGGCCATTATAGGATTTGGTGGGAAGCTCCTATAAGTTTTTGAGTGAAGGATATCACTATCCTTCAGACAGTTACTGCTCTCAAGGTTTCTATTATTTCTGTAGTGATCTATTGAAAGGACTATCCTGGCTGGTATGCTGTGTACAAACTCAAGTTGGGTGATGACAGAAGCAAGAAAACCAGGAAGAAAGCTATGACACAACCAAGTGAAAGATGAGGTGGGTTGGACCAGGTAATCTGCAGCGAAGATGATGAGAGACGCTCAGATTCTGGATATATGTGGAAGGCAGAGACCAAGAGTATTTAGTAGATAGATTATTGTTTAGATAATTTGAGCACATGATATGAGACTAAGAGGGGAGTCAGAAATAGCTCCAAGATTTTTAGCCCAAGTATCTGGAAGGAAGGATAGTGTTGCCATTGATTGAGATATGGAAAAGGGCAGAGAGAGCAGATTGGGAGGTGAGCCCAGGAGGTCAGCTTTGGACATGCTGAGATGCCTGCGGATGTCTAGCTATGGAGCTGAGTAAGTTTAGAGTTCAGAGCAGAAATTCTGAGCTGATCCTTTAAAATTGTATTGAATCCCATCATTTTTTTTTGCTCTAAACCCTCCAATTACTTCCCAGATATAAACTAGGGAGCTGCCAGCATCGGGATTCTTTTTAAAACCATGACAAAAGATGAGATCACCAAGGGGATGAGAGCACCTAAAATAGAGATGAGGTTGAAGAATGGGGCTGTGGGTGACTCCAACATAATCTCTCACCAGCCCTACTTACAGGAAGCTGAAAATATTCCCAGAGGGAGAACCAGGCCATCTGGATTGTAGGGTTGAAAATACTCTTGTAGGAAACCTGGGGGCCACCTTCAGGTTCATGTCCAAGTTGCTAGCGTCCTGCAAAGTCATGGTAGTTGTCTACTGTCCTCTCTAGAGTTTGAGAGCTGGAGTAAAGCGCAGAAAGCAGCTGTTAAATTAAAGGACATGATAATGAAGCGATAATGTAAGCACTGCAGTCAAAGGGCATTATTGCTCCCTCCTAGAGAGCCAGAATTTTGCTTTGAAATTGGTATAAACTATAACCGGCTACCAAGATGTTGAACTAGGGCTGCCCAGTGAAATGGACATATAAGGATCTGTTTGGACCCTGCCCCATCTTCCTGAGAGCATTATATGACAACTGTGACTGCTGGAAAAAGAAAGAAGCCAATAACTGAAATGAACTGGGTTATTGGGAGCCTAAGACACGTAAACCAAACTTGTCTAAATGCAAAACATTTGCTTGCCAATTTGGACATTTTATCTGGGAATCATTCAAAGCAGCGATTCCCTAGAGCTAGTGTGCTATTCTTATTCCCAGACAAGGTTGGGGGTTGGGAGATCTAGGCTTTTATGGAGCCTGCAGTTTGTACAGTTTGGTTGAGGGAGTATTTTTTAAAGGAAAAGAAGACAAAACTAGGCTTCCCAGGTGGCTCAGTGGTAAAGAATCTGCCTGCCAATGCAGAAGATGCAAGAGATAGAGTTTCTATCCCTGGGCTCAGGAAGATCCCCTGGAGGAGGAAATGGCAACCCACTCCAGTATTCTTGCCTAGAAAATTTCATGGACAGAGGGGCCTGGCGGGCTACAGTCCACGGGGTCACAGAGTCAGGCATGACTGAGCACACACACACGTGCACACAACTAGGTATAGGGTCTTAGAAAAGACCTATGCAAGTAAAGGCCTTAAGCTATAGTTTCACTAGATACACAGAAAGTCCACCTCTGACCCTAGAACCAGATGATAAAATCTTGGGAGCAGTAACTGATGACTTAATCCTTGGTAATCAAGTTCATAGAAAAGACAAGAGACATTCAGAGTTAGCCAGACATCATTTAAATTTCCTCAGATGAAAGGAGAGAGAGTAAACAGTCTTATTACTTGGGATTCAACAGTGTAAGACCACCCCAACAATCCTTAGTACATCCAATAGTCTGAGCAATCATACTGCATTTCACTGATACTGGGGACACTGTGGTCTGAGTCAGAGGACCAATGATGGTGTCGGAAATGATACCTCTGTATATATGTATACATATGGCTGATTCACATTGTTTTACAACAGAAACCAACATAACATTGTAAAGCAATTATCCTCCAATTAAAAATTATTTTAAAAAATAAAAGAAATGAAGCTCCTGGCATTTATCCTACATGTAGAGTTGTCAGATAAAATGCAGCCTGCCCACTTAAATTTGAATATCAAATAAGCAACATATAATTTTCCACCGTAAGTAGGTCCCAACATACTCATACCAGAGAAGCATCTGTTCATCAGAAATTCTGATTAAACTGGGCATTCTGCATTGTCATTTGCTACATCTGGCGATGCTACTTACACTGATCTCTGCTTTGGGATGTACAACAAGATGGGAAATTAGAGAGCAAAGCTAAGGAATGCTTTACAAATATTGTATTGGTAGATGACACCGTTGCTTCCACACTGGTCCCACACTTGCAGAATGTCCCACCACAGTATCAGAATCTGTAGGAAGGGAACTAAAGACTGTGTAGAATTTGTGCATATTTGATTCACATAGAATAAACGACTAGTAAAAGCTGCTCCCATTTAACTGATGGAAAAGACGAAATCACTGCTGTCTAATAGGCAGCATTATTGCAAATACAACATTCCACTATGCCCCTAGTCTCCCAGAGGGATAAAATATTTTGCTATTGCTGGAATTGTTACAACCAACCAAAAATGCATAAAGCATTCTAATTGTGAAGCTAAGTCCTGAGTATTTGTCCAACAAAGTAAAAGTCACTCACTACCTCTCAAGATAGAAATTAGAATTAAATATAAGAGCTAAGTCTCAGCTCATGGAGAGAATTAACAGTACTATGTCCAAACACTTTGTGTACCTTACAACCATTTTAGTTATATTATGTCCCTGAATAACTAGTAATTTAGTACCTACAGCTTTGATTTAGAAATATGCATATGTCCTCTTATTCTTTCATCATAGTATCTAAAAGATAATATCTTATCATCACCCTCATTTAAAAGCTATTTATTTATTTGACAGATATTTATTGGGTACTCATTATGTGCTTAGAATAGTGACCAAGACAAAGTCATCCTGACAGAACTTATTTCTAGTATGGAAAAAAAAAATTTAAAACTCATGGAGTTTCAAATGACAATGCTGCTATGAAGAAAATAAAACAGGGAGACTTCCCTGGCAGTCCAGTGGTTAAGACTTCACCTTCCAAGGCAGGGGGTACAGGTCCCTGGTCAGGGGTCTAAGATCCCACATGCTTCACAGCCGGAAAAATAAAAACATAAAACAGAAGCAATATTGTAACAAATTCAATAAAGTCTTTTCAAAAATTGTCCACATTAAAAATATCTTTAAAAAACGAAACAGAGCAAGAGGATAGAGGGAGACAAAGGCAGCTGCTATTTAGATAAGGTGGTGAAAGTCCTTTTTAATGGTGGCATTTGAGCCAGACATATATTTTATATCGTAAGAAGATTCCAGGCATATGGAAAAGGAGTAAGAACGTCCCCAGGGGAAGAAATGAGTGTAACAAGTTCCTGGTACTGGATGAGTACGGGGGAGTGAGTAGACTGTGGAGGGAAAGGAGTGGCAAATGTGGTTGAGGGTGAGGCAGGCAGGGGCAAGCTCACAAAGAGCCTGCACGGACATGGAGAAGAGTGTGTATGGTATCCCAGCGCAGCGGGAAAGAGGTGGGGGTTTAGAGCAGCGAAGTGCTGTGATCCACTGCATACTTAAAGGATCAATCTGGCTAACATTTGCAGTAGAGCCAATAGGACTAGCTGGTAAATCAGAGGAAAGGGATGGGGGAAAACAAAGCACAATGGATCACCCTTCGGATTTTCACCTGGAAGGTTGGATGCTATTAAGCAATATGAAAACTGAGGTTCCTTAATATTAAAATACATTCCTGTATTCACATGTTAACAGAACTAAGATTTAAACTCAGAGTTTTCCAGTACTTCAGTATTGTTGGACTGGTATGTTGTTAAATCTACTAATTTGTTTACTTATTTAAAAGTTTCCCTTTGGGAAGGGATAGTTAGGGGCCTTAGGAAGGTCACGCTGCTACATTTGAAATGGATAGCCAACAAGGACCTATTGTATAGCACATGGAACTCTGCTCAACGTTATGCGCCAGCCTGGATGGAAGGGGCTGGGGGAAAATGGACACATGTGTATGTATGGCTGAGTCCCTTCAATGGTCACCTGAAATTATCACAACATTGTTAATCAGCTGTACCCCAATACTAAATAAACAGTTTAATATTGGAGAAAATTAATAAATAAAAGTTCCCCCTTTAAACTCTAAGCTCCTTTATCAATAACAGGGATCTGGTAATATCTGATATTTAACCATGACAGCAAAAGCACATTAATGCTTTTTGATGGTGAGAACATTTGTAAGAAGTTATGACAAGTCTATGAGCCTCCGTGTTCGCCACCGTCCCTGACTAATTCACCAATCTGGTCCTTTCAGAAGACCATACGTGTTTCCTCTGTTGTCAGCTTTGGACTCTGCTATGGAAGTACTGATCTCATTTCAGAGGCCAGCAAGCTTTCCCTTCCTCAGAAAGTACATGGGTGCAATTACAAACATATGCTCATAGAGATAAAAACACATGCTAGTTATTGTCCTACAGGCAAAGTTGTCTTGATGGAATCAACAACAGACTTTATTTATTTGAGAAAATCCAACAGAGGAATATCTCATCAACTATCTTACAACATTCTGTATTTGATTACCCTCTGAAATACATGATACTCAGTGTTAGATTCTTATAAATTAAAAACAAAAACAAAAACCTACAGTGTCCAACATCAGTGTGAGTCTCAGTCAACCTCGGCATGATTTTGCTCTCCTTATAAACCATTAGGAGCCCCACAGTTCCATATATTTTTCAATCATCCTTCTAAGGAATATTTAAACTCAACATATCAGAAGTTTCAATTAGCACACCACTACTATTACATTCTTCAAAGTGTGTCCCAGTCTGGGATGTTCAATACCTCCCTCACATACTCAAAAGAAATTTTTCTGCAAACTTCATGTAACCCTCCTATTTGTGTGTAATATTAAGACTCTAGGCCCTTCTTAAGTTATCTTAAACCAATTTACCAAAAAAAAAAAAAATCATTAGTTACCAACTTGCCTCTTTAAATGGAAAAATATAATTCAAACTTATCATTCTATCAATTGCCGTTTTTCTGAGTACCCTTCAGAGAAAATTCAAAAGAATGGGAGAAACAGAGTTAGAAGAGGAAGCACATGCCCCTTGACATTCATTCCTGCAACGTTGAACTGTACCTGGAGCATCCACTTCAATATGGGGATCTGGCATGCCTGGCAAGCAGGGGGAAATTTTTCTGAAGGGCTCATAAAAAGAGGGATCTTTCTCCTTCCAAATACTGATCGACATAAAACATCTTGGCTCAGATCTCTTTCTGATAAATACCGAGGTCTTACCATGTGATTAAGAAGCTAATTGATACAGTATTTTTTTCTCTTTCTTTTTATTTTTTAAATTATGAAAGTATGACAACATAGTTATAGAAGACTTGGAAAGTAAGGACAAAGTTATATATAGTTCTATTATATATTGCAGTTATCTTTTTTACATAGATAAATTAACATTTTTAGATGGACTTTCAATATCGAACTCTCAGAAATTAACAGAATGAATATACAGAAAAGCAGAAGGGTATAAACCTGAAAAGCACAGTGAAGCAATTCAACATAATTAAGATTTATACAATTTTCACACAACAGTAGGATACAAATTCTATTTGAGTTCCCATAGACTATAAACTAGGAGACACTGGAATATATCCAGAGACATAAAACAAGGTGCAAAAATTTCATGGTCTAAAGGTATTGAAATCATACCAAGTCAATATAGTATTTTTTTAAATGCCCACTGAGATATCCTAAGAGAAACTTTTTGGAGATTTCTATTATGGCACATCTGGCAAGAATGTCATTTTCTAAAGATTTTTTTTTGATGTGGCCCATTTTAAAAGTTTTTATTGAATTTGTTATAATATTGCTTCTGTTTTATATTTTTGAGTTTTTTGGCCACAAGGCCTGTGGGATCTTAGCTCACTGTCCAGGGACTGAACCCGCACCTCCTGCCCTGGAAGGTGAAGTCCCAACCACTGGACTGTCTGGGAAGTCCCATTGTTGTTGTTCAGTAGCTCAGGCATGTCCAATTTTAGGCAATCCATGGACTGCAGCACTGCAGGCTTCCCTGTCCTTCACTATCTCCCTGAGTTTGCTCAAACTCAAGTACAGTGAGTTGATCATGCCATCAAACCAACTCATCCTCTGTCACCCCCTTCTCCTCCTGCCGTCAGTCTCTCTCAACATCAGGGTCTTTTCCAATGAGTCTGCTCTTCACATCAGGTGGCCAAAGTACTGGAGCTTCAGCTTCAGCATCAGTCCTTCCAATGAATATTCAGGGTTGGTTTCCTTTAGGATGGACTGATTCTTGCCTTGAGAACTCCATGAACAGTATGAAAAGGGAAGTCTCAAGAAAGTCATTTTCAATTTGTCAGGCAAGACTTGAGCTAAAAGCCCCTTTATTCAATAACCCTTCCCCACCGATCCACATACAAAGAAGAGAAATAGAGAAAGGAAGAGAGGGAGGGAGGGAGGGAGAAGGATGGGGAGAGAGGTTCCAAATCAGCTACGAGAACATTAGATCTTGTCATGTTCCTCATTCTTCTGAGTTCACTCCCCAAAATAAGGGGAGAACTGACTTTTTTGCCCTAACTACTAAACCCACAATAAAAAGCAGAGACATTACTTTGCCAACAAAGGTCCATGTCGTCAAAGCTATGGTTTTTCCGGTGGTCATGTATGGATGTGAGAGTTGGACTATAAAGAAAGCTGAGCGCTGAAGAATTGATGCTTTTGAACTGTGGTGTTGGAGAAGACTCTTGAGAGTCCCTTGGACTGCAAGGAGAACCAACTAGTCAATCCAAAGGAAATCAGTCCTGAATATTCATAGGAAGGACTGATGCTGAAGCTGAAGCTCCAATACTTTGGCCACCTGATGCGAAGAACCAATTTATTAGAAAAAACCCTGATGCTGGGAAAGATGGGAGGCAGGAGGAGAAGGGATGATGGAGGGTGAGATGGTTGGACGGCATCAAGATGGACCTAAGTTTGAGCAAGCTCCAGGAGTCGGTGATGGACAGAGAAGCCTGATATGCTGCAGTGAATGGGGTCGCAAAGAGTCAGACAAGACTGAGCAACTGAACTAAACCCACAGTCTCAGAAAAACATGTCCTACTCTTTTCAGGGAAGAGAGGTAATGATGGCAAGCAGAGGAACAATGATGCTTGCAGTCACATTGTTCCAAGTAATTTGTGAATGTATTTGAGAAGAAATGCACTGAAGCTGCTCAAAATGACTAAGAGAAACTGAGGAAGAAAACATTGATTGTTCTGAATCCAGCTAAACATTTTTGGAGCAAATTTTGGGACTACCATTTCTGATTGTGATTGAATAACTGGTACCAAATTTGTCCCCTTACTGTAAACAATAAGAAACTAGATAAAATATATGAAGCAAGTTTTCAAACACTGAAAACAGAGCACAGAACTGTGAGTTCTGAAAATAAATGGTGCCAAAGAAATTGGTTATCCAGAAACAATAATCTTGACCTAAGTCTCACATTTTACACAAAAAAATGAATCATGAACTTAAAACTATGAAAGTTTAAAAAAAACTCTGGAGAAAATGTTTAGGATCAAGGGCTAGACAAAGAGTTCTTAGATTTAGCACCATGGTCATTTTCTATAAAAGAAAAAATTGGTAAATTTGACTCCATCAGAATTAAGAAAAAACTTTTGCTCTGTGAAGGACCCCACTTAAATAATAAAAAGACAAGCTACACAGTTAGAGGAAAGTACCTGCAAACATAAATCCAACAGAGGAGCAGTATCTAGAATATAAAATGAACTCTCAAAACTCAGTTAAAAAAAATATTTTAGAAAATGGCAAAAGATTTTACTAAAGAGAACATACAAAAGGCAAATTCTACTCTTATGTATTTACTCAAGAGAAACAAAAACCTGTCTATACATAGACTTGTACACAAATATCAATAGCAGCTTTAATCATATTAACATAACTGGAAGCAGTCCAAATCTCCATAAACAGATAAATGAATAAATACACTGCAGTACAGCCAAGCAATGGAAATACTCAGCAATAGAGTATACAATACAATACTCAGCAATAGAAAGTAACAACAGGACAACCACACATTATATGACATAGCAACATGGGGGAAATCTCAAAAACATGCTGAGTTAAAAAAAAAAAAAGACATACACAAGACAGTCCATATTGGATAGTTCTATTGATATGAAATTCTAGACTAGGCAAAATTAATCTATACAGTGACAAAAAGAATCACTAATAGCTTGGAGTTAAGGTGGGTTATGGGTGAGATATGACTGCAAAGAGACGAGGGAAATTGGAGATGATTGGTGTTGGTTACACAGAAGCAGACAATTGTCAAAACTTATCCAACTGGAATACATTTTGCAATTAATTCCACCCCAAGAAAGTTATGAAAAATAAGATCCAAGGCAGTCAATGAATACATATACCTATGTATTTTTGTCATAGGGCCAATGAAATTCAGTAGTATTCATGTATCAGAGCAACTAAAGATTAGTTTTAACAGCATGGTATAGTTGACTCTTCACTATGCTATCTGACTTTTTCTGCAGAAAATAAAATCATAAACTCAGAAGTTTTTATATGTGACCTTGTTATTTATAAAGTTCACATTGCAGGAAGGAAGGAGGAATGCTTGCTTGCCAGAGGCTGGGGATTACCAGTTCTTTAATTTCTGAAAATTACAGGTTTGCTTTCATTCAAGAGTTCAAATTAAGACACTTCCAAGAATTTTTGTGTGTGTGGTCAGGAGGGGAAGAGTTTCTTCCCGAATCAGGTATAGAGGGGAGATTTTATGGTACTCAGCAAGCATATGGGGAGAGCAGACTCAGTAACCCCAAGGGAAGAAACTTCAGGAAGGCAAATGAACTGATATACAAAACAGAAATGGACCAGCAAACAGAAAACAAACTTAGGCGAAAGGGAGGGGAAGGGATAAATTAGGAGCTTGGGGTTAACACATATACACTACCATATATTAAATAGATGACCAACAGGACCCACCATAAAGCACAGGGAACTATGCTCAATGTTTTATAATAACCTATCAGGGAAAAGAATCTGAAAAGAATATATGAATCATTTTGCTGTATGCCTGAAGTTAACACAACTTTGTAAATCAACTATACTTCAGTAAAAATTTAAAAAATTAAAAAATAAAAGGACAGGTAACACACACTAGAGAGATTTTAGAGTTTGTCCATAAAACACAAAGAAGTTATATTTTTAAAAAGCACACCGTTTGGCGAGGGATATAAGACATTAGGAACCTCTTTGTTGAGACTTTACCTTTCTTGGTTAACTACAGGCATGTAGCACTATCTTATTATGGAGAGGCCAATTACCTCATTTCTTGGTGGATCTGAGGCCATCAACCCACACATTTTAGTCAAAAACATTTTCAGAAACCAATTTTTTTTTAACAAAAGAAAGGCAAGAAAGAAACATTACAAAATGTTAAACCCAATTGCCTTTAAATGCCAAAATTATGGATCTGTTTCCACTAACTTTCTATATTTCCAAATATTGTTGTATAAGTATTACTTTTGCAATGGAAAAAACATAGTAAACATATCATTATGGTCTGCATTTATTGGTAATGAAAAAAATTTTCAGGGACAACAAATTGTTCTGTTGTACTCTTCTAGCCTCTATAAATTTCCGTTACTTTTGCAAGAAAATTGCTGCATATTCTAGTCTTTTCTATTAATAAACAAAATGTGCCTTCCTATACCACAATTTTATCTGTCCTGGTTCCTTTTTCCACTCCATGTGTCCACTACGTCAGTGTTCCTCCTACACACCGCAAGCCACAGGCCACTCGCGGCCACCTGGGGAAGGCGGAAGTCTCCTCTGATTTTGTTCGCCTAGTGTGAGAATTCATGCTCCTTCATCCCAGGCAAGTTTGGGAGCTAAGATGCTCAGGGGGTTAGCACACAAAGTGTCTTCACTCAGGAAGAAACACCAAATATTGTGAATAAATTTAGAAAATACAAGTGAAAAAATCATGTAACATTAAAATAAATAAATAAATAAAAACATCTCTCTTCCCAGATTAGGGTTACCTTTGCAACTGGTGACAATATAAGATGGTGTTCGATTATCACACCAGGGCACCAAATTATACTGAAGGCATAATTTGCAGCCTTTTGTTGGCAAGGAAGTTTTTTCCACGATTTCTTTACGCCTTCTTAAAGATTAATGAATTTAAATGCATGCCAGTAGCTGCCATGCCCAAACTCAAACAGATGTGTTCAGGAGTGGAATTTAGGATTGGGATTTGAAACATTTTTGTCCCTCCCATCTCAGCAGATTATAACGGAAAAATTACAGTCCAAACTATAGCTGGATTATGGCTTTAGGTCATCATGTGGAGTGGTAATGAGCCATCTCCTTTCTTTAAAATAACTCTCAAAAAAAAAAAAAAACCCACACACACATCTTTCACACCTTTTTTGGCAAGCCCTCTGCTTATTTCTTAGTTCCATGAAGATAAAGTAGTTAATTTGGAAACCAGAAATCAGGGATGCCCTCTGATCAGGTAATTTTTCCGACAGTGCTGCTGCTGGAGCCATTCACTAGTATTGGGTTGAACTTCTTGGCCAACCCAATACATTCTGCCCTCAACTGCACTCAAAGAAGACTATATGGGGAGTTGTGTGTGGGTGTCTTTTTAAAGTATATTCCATGTTATCTCTGACTCTGTGCCAAATAACAAGGAAATTTACAGTGGATCCTAAAATCAAATGGAAAGCAGAGTAGATGGACTATTCAAGAAGGAGAAGGAAACTGCTATTGATTGAATGAAGTGAAACGCTCAGTTGTGTCTGACTCTTTGTGAGCCCATGGACTATAGCCACCAGGCCACTCTGTCTATGGGATTCTCAGTTAAGAATACTGGAGTGGGTTGTCATGCCCTCCTCCAGGGGATCTTCCGTGGTTATCTTCCCAACCCAGGGATTGAACCTGACCCAAGGATTGAACTCTCGTCTCTTATGTCTCCTGCACTGACAGATGGGTTCTTTACCACGAGCACCACCTGGAAAGCCTTATTATCCTAATAGTAAAAGTAAGTATTAGTCACTCAATTGTATCTGATTCTCCACAGCCCCATGGACTGTACCCCGCCAGGCACCTTTGTCCATAGGATTCTCCAGGCAAGAATAGTGGAATGGGTAGCCATCCCCTCTCCAGGGGATCTTTCTGAACCCGATCTCCTGCATTGCAGGCAGATTCATTACTGTCTGAGCCATCAGGGAAGCCTTTTGTTGAATGTCTATTGTCTACTGTGTACCAAACGCATGACGTGCATCAGGCCCTTGCCACTGATGGCTGACCTTTAAACCACCAGCAGCGACAGCAGCATCTGGGAGCCTGTTAGAAATTCAGAATTTCAGATGCCATTCAAACTTGCATTATAGCAAGACCCTCAGCATCAATTCACCAAAATCATGGATATAAATGGTATTAACTTTATTTTCTTTTAGGAGATTAAGGGTCAGAAAGGTTAAGAAATTTATGTAAAATTCACAGCATAGTAATAAACTGGATTCTGGCCCATTTTAAAGCATCATATTTCCACTCCACTGAGCCAAGTCTTAAACCAGTCTAAAGCTGCAAGATTTGGGTTTTGATCCAGACTCCAACCATTAATATCTTTCTGGGCTCATATACACCAGTAACTTATCTGGGTGTCACTTTTTTTGTCCTGCTTATTTCATGGAATTGCTACAAAACAAATGAAATTAATAGATGTGAAAACACTTTAAAGTATTTTGCACTGGCCAAAATTAACCCACTGATGGAATATTCTATGTGACTCTTTCTCACTCAGTTTTTGCCAAGGCAGAAAAACCAAGGACAAAGCAACATATGCCAAGAGCTTCCACATCACATGGTGAGAGATCAGCCTGCCTATGTTTTGAAACTGGCTAGTTCAGCCTTAGTCCCTCATTCACCTTAAGGGTAGAAGAAACACTCTCAAAAGTGTTTTTATGGTAGGTGGGGCAGAGTAAGATCATTTGTCCCGCATCTCAATCCTATACCAAGGGGCCCTAAGGAGACCACACAGAGAGCCTGTTCTTTGTGCCCTGAAAGAATGCAAGTTAACCTGGTAGAAAAAATCTACCATAAACTTCCCCTCACCCTAAAGGCTTTCCAAACTAAAGCGATACTATATTTTGGTATTGCCATGTTGACTATAAAACTGGACGGCAATTTTAGTTGTGTCTTTGGGCTGAAAGTGGCTAGTAGACTTCTTGTTATTTAAAAGTGCCTGAAAAGTTTACTGGGACCTAGTCAAGATTGCAGCCAAAAAGAAGGGAAAACTAAACTGCAGATCTGGTTTAAAGGGACAGTGAGAAAAATAAGAATAATATAGTTTGCTGCTTGCATCCTATGCTATGCTTAGTCACTTCAGTCGTGTCCAACTCTCTGTGACCCCATGGACCACAGCCCACCAGGCTTCTCCGTCCATGGGATTCTCCAGGCAAGAGTACTGGAGTGGGCTGCCATTGCCTTTTCCATTGCATCCTATGGAGAACTGCTTTTCCCATGCTCTAGTACTTATTATTATTATTATTAAAAACCAACACTAGCTCAATAGAAATTGTGTTTCCAAAGCCAAAATCTGACTTTACAGACAAACTCACAGGAAAATGATGGAATAGGCAAATAGTCTTTCCCATGAATTACCTGTTCTTATCCTAAATCCAAAACCCAAGGATTGATTCTGAAGCTGAAGCTCCAATACTCAGCCATTCGATGTGAAGAGCCAACTCATTGGAAAAGACCCTGATGTTGGGAAAGACTGAGGGCGGGAGAAGGGGTCGATAGAGGATGAGATGATTGAATGACATCATCAACTCAACGGACATGAGTTTGAGCAAACTCCAGGAGATAGTGAAGGACAGGACAGCCTGGCGTGCTGCAGTCCTTGGGGTCGCAGAGGCAGACACTCCTGAGTGACGGAACTGTAACAACAAAGAACATCCTCATCAGATTCTTACAGATGCGAACCATGCAGAGATAAGTGAAGCTTCTAACCATGAGAGGAGCCTAACTCCACTTTTCTGTAGGAAACCATAGAGTTTTAGAGGAGCAAGAAAGGATTCTACTCCCCCATCCCAGTCAAGCCCCAAAGTGGCAGATGGGAGGAGACGGAAAGAGAGCATCCTGCTCACCCCTCCAGGCATGCCTGTTGAGAATCAAAGTCCAAGTTACACTAGTTAAGGTAGGGAAGCTGGGAGGAGACACTTAGGCAGACCCAGAAAGTTGGACAGGATCTGTAGACCTGAACAGAGGAACAGGTCACAGGTAGGTGGTTGGAGACAAAAAAATCGCATATAGATAGCTGAAAAACCAAGAAATCAATATATATTTTGGAAAAAAAGAAACTGAAAAGATCCAATCGACCAGCTTATTCAATTACCACATGTGTCAAAATGACTTCAAATTCTATCTCCCTCCCAAACCTTTATATGAAGCTCAACAACCATTGACATCATCTTGGTCTATCTTGTGATTCCATCTGCCCCCATCCTCTCCCCTTTCCTGGCCATCCAAATGTCAAAGAGTGAATTTGTAAAAATGGTCACATCATGACCCTCTAAAAAAGCCTTCACTGCCTTCCACAGTCTTTAGACGAATTCTAGGTTCTGAAATTGGCACCTAAGGTCTCTCAAAATCTGACTTCCACTTATTTTCAAACTCATCTCTCACCAACTCCTATCCCACACCCAACATCCCACAAATCAGTCGAATGGAACTGCTCCTAGTTTCAAAAAATCCCACCTTAGAGCCTTCACACATCCCAAGCTTCAGAGCCTGCCAAACTTGGTGATGATCGAATTACCCAGAATGTTTGTTTAAAATGCAGATTTCCAAGTCCTAGTACCTACCTACCAATTCAGAATTTCCAGGGAAAGAATATGGGAACCTACAGTTTCTACAAACCCTCAAGTGAAAATGATCATCCAGCAACTCTAGTGTAAGCTCAGAGGGCAAGAACTCTACCTGCCGTTTTCATAGTGTTACATCCAGAATCCAGAGTAAGTGCTCTTCCCTTTGCCTACAATGCTTGGCCTCCACCCTCTTTTACACCAGGATAAATCCTATTTCATTCACACAAAACCAATACCATTGGAGTAAGCTAATATGCAACTGATATACATTGAATGAAAAAGCAAATGAATAAGAAAAAAAGTAAGTAATGACTGGAGCAGGAAATTTGTGGGGAGGGCTCAGAGTTTACAAGTGGCAACAACAGTTAGATGTCATGCCCACTGGGGACAGCATCTGGGAGACATGAGCATAGGGACCCTGGGTCAGAACCAACACATCCAGGCCCTGGGTATGAGCTACCAGATACATCACTAAAGGGATTAAGGTCACAGTGCCAAAATCTTGACATTTAAAAATAATGGGGATGAGTAGGCAAGTTTATTCACTAGAGAGTTGACTAGAAGATAGACACTCAGCCATACTGGGACTTAGAAACAAAATAGGGACCCAATGTAGTCAAAGCTATGGTTTTTCCGGTAGTCATGTATGGATGTGAGAGCTGGACCATAAAGAAGGCTGATCACTGAAGAACTGATGCCTTTGAATTATGCTGGAGAAGACTCTTGAGAGTCTGTTGGACTGCAAGGAAATCAAACTAGTCAATCCTAAAGGAAATCAACCATAATATTCATTGAAAGGATTGATGCTGAAGCACCTGATGTGAAGAGTTGTCTCACTGGAAAAGACCCCGATGCTGGGAAAGATTGAAGGCAAAAGGAGTAGAGAGCGGCAGAGGATGAGCTGGTCAGATAGCATCACCAACTCAAGTGACATGAATCTGAGCAAACTCCGGGAGACAGTGAAGGACAGGGAAGCCTGGTGTGCTGCAGTCCATGGGGTTGCAAATAATTGGACATGACTCAGCGACCGAGCAATGACAACAGTAACTGGGGGATCTATTGCTAAAATTTGAGTGGGACCAGACATTTTAATAACGAATTATCGAGGGCCCCTGAGAAGACAAGGTGGGTTGGTCTGGCACATAGATGCATATTCAGGAGTCTTGCAACTCAGCTCTGAAGATTAGGAGGCGACACAGAGTCTGAGAGCCTGCACCTAGGTCTGTCTGCTCCCCACCTCCCTTCCCAGGTACAAAGACGATCATTAAAGTTAACGAGTTTCTTCTGCCTCCTTATCAACTAAGAAAGTACTTTTCTAGAGTTAAAAGTTATTCAGAGAAAAAGCAGAATTGATTTAATTATCCTTGGGAGTATGTGAGGACATAGAGATTAAAAAAATATCCTGGAAAATCTGGACAAACAGAGAAACAAGAAAGAAATCAAGAAAACCCCAGACTGTGCTCTTTCGACATCAGACCCACCTGGTGAAACTGGGAATGTTTATTAGTTTTCCACAGCTACGTTTATTTATGTCATAAAATTTCATCCATAAAGCCTTCAATGGTGGCAAGAAGAAAGCCAGGTGTGGTTGAGGTTTTGTGAAGCTCTCAGACTCCCCCTTGTCCTTCCCAGATGTAAGTGGAGAAGCTCGAAGACTCAGAAAGAAAGAAAACTATGAAACTTAGATGTAACCATTTTTCCATTCACGCTTAAACCATGTGTACTTGAGCAGAAATGTAACCCATGTGATCCTGATTCATTTACGCTATAATCATCAAAATATTGTTTTCCAGAAGCAATTTAGTGTCCACAAAGATTTTTCTGAATCTTTTTCAGAAAGATTTTTAATCCATTTTCCTCATTAAAAAAGGAAGCTGTGTTTGCCAATTGGCCAATGCCTCAATCATGAAGAAAAAGTTCAGATTCCCTTCAAAGTTTCAAGGTCATGAATTTTAGCATATTCGTATTATATCCCACTAGTTTTTCTAGCCCCACAAAGAAAAGATAATGCTTGCCCAGGAGGATGGGTTGATTTTTCACACATGTTACTGGGAGCTGATATCAGCCAACAGGTAGTGTTCCTGCCCATCATACACCAGCCCTGAGTTAGTAATACAAGTTACGAAGAAAAATTAAAGTATTGTGCTTAGGTAAAAACATCTGTATTTAGATTATATAAATGCACAGCAAAGGGTACCATGTTAAATGTTACAGTTTAAAAGGAATCCAGCATGACCTAAATAGGAAGGAAATCTGAGAAAGAAGGGATGCGTGTATATATGTGTCTGATTCACTCTTCTGTACAGCAGAAACTAGCACATTGTAAAGCAACTAAACACCAATAAAAATTTAAAAAATAGAAGGAAACTCAGCAAACTAAAATGGTTTCCAGTTGAGAAAAATCTAGATGGGAAAGAATCCAAACTCTTGATAGAATAGAAATTGAGATGATTTAGCCTGCAGATGAGAAAACTTTGAGGGGATAAGACCACTCTTCAAATAAAGTAAATAACAGGTAAACAACCACAATCATCAAAACAGCCAGAGAGTTACAGAAAAACATCTACTTCTGCTTTATTGACTACGCCAAAGCTTTGACTGTGTGGATCACAACAAACTGTGGAAAATTCTGAAAGAGGTGGAAATACCAGACCACCTTACCTGCCTCCTGAGAAATCTGTATGCAGGTCAAGAAGCAGAAGTTAGAACCGGACATGGAACAACACACTGGTTCCAAATCGGGAAAGGAGTATGTCGATGCTGTATATTGTCACCCTGTTTATTTCACTTATATGCAGAGTACATCATGCAAAATGCCAAGCTGGATGAAACACAAGCTGGTGTCAAGATTGCCGGAAGAAATATCAATAACCTCAGATATGCAGATAACACCACCCTTATGGCAGAAAGCAAAGAAGAACTAAAGAGCCCCTTGATGAAAGTGAAAGAGGAGAGTGAAAAAGCTGGCTTAGGACAACATTCAGAAAACTAAGATCATGGCATCTGGTCCCATCACTTCATGGCAAATAGATGGGGAAACAGTGACAGACTTTTTTGGGGCTCCAAAATCACTGCAGATGGTGGCTAAAGCCATGAAATTAAAAGATACTTGCTCCTTGGAAGAAAAGCTATGACAAACCTAGACAGCATATTAAACAGCAGAGACATTGCTTTGTCAACAAAGGTCTATATAGTCAAAGCTATGGTTTTTCCAACAGTCATGTATGGATGTGAGAGTTGTTCTATAAAGAAAACTGACCACTGAAGAATCGATGCTTTTGAACTGTGGTGTTGGAGAAGACTCTTGAGAGTCCCTTGGACTGCAAGGTGATCCAACCAGTCAATCCTAAAGGAAATCAGTCCTGAATATTCATTGGAAGGACTGATGCTGAAGCTGAAACTCCAATACTTTGGCCACCTGATAGGAAAACTGACTCATTTGAAAATACCCTGATGCTGGGAAAGAGTGAAGGTAGGAGAAGGGGATGATAGAGGATGGGATGGTTAATGTATATGACTGAGTATACAATGCCTTCGTGGTTGATTCAGTTCCGTCAAGTCGCTTAGTTGTGTCTGACTCTTTGCGGTCTTATGGACTGCAGCACGCCAGGCTTCCCTGTCCATCACCAGCTCCCAGAGCTTTCTCAAACTCATGTCCATCAAGTCCGTGATGCCATCCAACCATCTCATCCTCTGTCATCCCCTTCTCCTCCTGCTTTCCATCTTTCCCAGCATCAGGATCTTTTCCAGTGAGTCATTTCTTTGAATCAAGTGACCAAAGCTTTGGAGTTTCAGCTTCAGCATCAGTCCTTCCAATGAATATTCAGGACTGATTTCCTTTAGGATTGACTGGTTGGATCTCCTTGCAGTCCAATAGGCTCTCAAGAGTCTTCTCCAACACTAGAGTTCAAAAGCATCAATTCTCTGGCTCTCAGTTTTCTTTATAGTCCATCTCTCCCATTCATACATGACTACTGAAAAAACCATAACTTTGACTAGATAGACCTTTGTCAGCAAAGTAATGTCTCCACTTTTTAATATGCTCTCTAGGTTTGTCATGGAGAAGAAAATGGAAACCCACTCTAGTATACTTCTCTGGAAAATCCCATAGATGGAAGAGCCTGGTGTGCTACAGTCCATGGGGTCCCAAGAGTCGGACATGACTGAGTCACTTCACTCAGTGCTCAGTGCTCAGGTCTGTCATAGCTTTTCTTCCAAGGAGCAAGCGTCTTTCAGTTTCATGGTTGCAGTCATTATCTGCAGTGATTTGGGGGCCAAAAAAAAAATAATAAAGTCTGTCACTCTTTCCATTGTTTCTCCATCTATTTCCCATGAAGTGATGAGACTGGATGCCATGCATGAAGTGGTAGGACCAGATGTCATATGCATGGAATAGCTGATACCCCAAACCCGTCTAATAGATCTGAGATTCTGTGTTTTTCCCCACCAGCCCCTTTCCTTCAATACCTCAGCTTGTTTAGAAATTTATAAATACTAACAACTGGTTTGGAAAACTCCAATAGAAAGTTTTCAACTTCAAAAATGGCACTGGGACTCACATCAACATTTTGACTTGTTTTTTGTTTTCTCACAGTCTTCTAAAAAGAGATGCCCAACCCTACAGAAGTTACCTCCTGCAAGACTAAACAACCGAAGAATATCCATGTCCAAACTTGACGTATCTCATCACTTGTAATCAGTAGCCTTTTACATTGGCATATTCACCAAGACCTTTTTTGAATATCCAAGAATCAGTTCCTTTTCTCTTTTAGGGATTTTTATAATTATTTAATTAGGTAGCAAGATGTGGCAAATGTGTGCAATGATGGAAGAAAAGAACAGCCATGATTTCTTACGACATTTACGAACATGGGAAAATAAAGTAAACTCTTTCTAGGTAACTCTCCTAAAGGTTGAGGATTTTTGTCACTTTTTTATTTCCACACAATCATTAACAGTTGTGACCTAAAGAGTTCCAGAGTACAAGGCTGGGTCTTTGAATGACAAACTAAGACAGCGCCTGGAGGCTAGCACTGACTATGTGCTCCATCCAAGTTATTTCATTTCGGAAAACTGAGACAAGAAAGTCAACTAACTTTACAAGAGAAAAAGAAAAAAAGCCAATTTTTCTGTTCAGTTTACCACCATGAGTATTCAAAAGACTCCACTTCCAAGAAAACTATTAATTTTTACAGTGTCAGCACGCTTTTTTTTTTTGCAAACTGTATTTTTATGATACCATGCTCAGTGTTGGGAACATTTTATACCCAAGAGGAAAGTCTGAGCTTTTACAAAGTGGAGAAATAGTATCATATTTAAATCATTTGATCTATTTTTAAGAAACACTGTACTTAAGTCTACAGAATAGCATCTTTTAAAGTCTTTTAAACAGTCTTTGGTAAGACATCTCCTAAGTGTTGTAACCTGCTCCATCCATCTCTCCTTTCTCTCAGCCCCCACCATACTCGGCGTGGTCCAAGAGTGTGTGCTGTCTCTGCAGTCGGATGACTGGGTGTCACATGCACAACCCATATATCAGCAGAAACTCCTCCTGCCCCAGCATGAATAAACCTGTTTTAGAGAAGAGCAGTCAGCCTGATTAAAGGGATGAGAAAGGGTTCCTACAAGTGGAGGTTAAATGGACCAGAGGTGCTTTACCTACAGAAGAGAGAGAATGACTTGAATATAGGCCTTCAGTCCATGAAGACTTTTTCCTAAAGGCAATAGATGATTAAATAAATAAAAATACTCCACATCCACAGAGAACCAACAAAAGGAAATATACTTAACTTATAGCCAGAGAGTTTGCCATTGTACAAAAGAAGTTCTTTTCAATGCTTGAGTTGATAAAAGCATTGATGTGTTCTCTGCTGGGAAGTTATAGAGCCTGTCTTTCTGCAGATCTTCCATAAGATAAGAGCTGTGCTTTTGTCTTGGATGATTGAAAGAAAGACCTGCTATAGTTAAAATGCAGAACTGGGGCCTCATGGCCCCATAATGTGACAGAGATGAATCCATCCTGCTAGAAAGTCCTATGGGAAAGAATTCCCTGAACTTTCCTTGGTAATCAATTCTAGTACTTAGGAAACTTCCATGTCAGGGAGTTCCTCTTTCTAGACTCAAAGCCCATGAGTTAAGTCCACAACCTTCTCCAGGCATATGAGGACACATTCTTGAGTGGCTCTTGATTTCCTTGCTGATGGGGTACCCACTTGCACTCTGGTATAGCCGTGTTCTGTCTAGTTTATTCTTTCATGTGCCCATCATGGGGTAAGCTCTTCGAAGAACGCCCATGTGACTCTCCACAGTGACTAGAACAGACACATGTGCTCTTGGGTGATCTCAAAATTTACCAGCATGCAATCAACTTAACTCAATAAGGACATTTTCAGTGACCTCTCCCCACCCCCATCTGCCCAGCTCTCAGCTAAATGCTAGGAAGATACATAATAAAAGTTTAAGTCTAATCTGCTTCAAGTCACTAAAAGATTTTAGGTCAAAATGAGGCATATTTATATTAAAGAAGTAGAATGTATAAACTAAAATGAAAAAGAATATTTTTAAAAGGAATGTATCAATATGCATGCGTGCGTGCTCAGCCACTTCAGTCGTGTCCAACTCTTTGCGACCCCTGGACTATAGCCCCCCAGGCTCCTCTGTCCATGGAATTCTCCAGTCAAGAATACTGGAGTGGGTTGCCTTGCCCTCCTCCAGGAAATCTTCATGACATAAGGATCAAACGAATCTTCTGAATTACAGGTGGATTCTTCACCACTGAGCCACAAAGGAAGCCTAATGTATCAATGTATCTGTATATAATTGAATCATTTTGCTGTATAGCAGAAATTATCACAACATTTAAATCAACCCTACTTCAATAGAAAATTATTTCTTAAAAAACTGGAAATAGAACTGCCATATGACCCAGCAATACCACTTCTGGGCATACACACTGAGGAAACCAGATCTGAAAGAGACACGTGTACCCCAATGTTCATCGCAGCACTGTTTATAATAGCCAGGACATGGAAGCAACCTAGATGCCCATCAGCAGATGAATGGATAAGGAAGCTGTGGTACATATACACCATGGAATATTACTCAGCCATTAAAAAGAATTCATTTGAATCAGTTCTAATGAGATGGATGAAACTGGAGCCCATTATACAGAGTGAAGTAAGCCAGAAAGATAAAGACCAATACAGTATACTAACACATATATATGGAATTTAGAAAGATGGTAACGATAACCCTATATGCAAAACAAAAAAAGAGACACAGATTGTACAGAACAGACTTTTGGACTCTGTGGGAGAAGGCGAGGGTGGGATGTTTCGAGAGAACAGCATGTATATTATCTAAAATGAAACAGATCACCAGCCCAGGGGGGATGCATGAGACAAGTGCTCGGGCCTGGTGCACTGGGAAGACCCAGAGGAATTGGGTGGAGAGGGAGGTGGGAGGGGGGATTGGGATGGGGAATACATGTAACTCCATGGCTGATTCATGTCAATGTATGACAAAACCCACTGCAATGTTGTGAAGCAATTAGCCTCCAACTAATAAAAATAAATAAATAAACAAACATCTTTATTTTGCACACACAAAAAAAGAAAAAATTAAAATAGAGTGAGACAGCTTTTGTTAGACAACAATGTGGCAGAGACAGTAAGTGCAGAAGAAATCAGAGCAACAAGGACAACTGCGGACCAGGGTAGCTGGGAAAGGCTTCATGCAGGAAGGGACAAAATTTGGAAATCTCAAAACATCTTTTAGCTAATTTTACATCTAAGTGACTTCCCAGGTAGACCTACACTCTCTTGTAAAGCATGCTGACCAATACCCACAGTCAGCTGATCATTTTTAGTTTGTATGTGGCTTGTCTTGTTTTTCAATATGAAAGTTTTATACCAGTTGAATTTGTTTTGACATCTTTTTTAATGTGTGCCTTTTAGTGTTTAGTGTTTTAGTGTTTAGTTTTAGTGTTTTAACACAGTGATCCAACTGGAAATCTTGGCTAATCTAAAGAAGACAACATGAGCTCTAATCCCTGGACTCCTGCTCAGAGAAAATAAATTATCCTTGGTCATGAATGTTTTTAAGTCATTCATTATGTGTTCACTTATATGTTTTCATGATAAAATAAAATGTTAATGTTAAAATATACATACCATCACTTTTAATGATCCTCTGCTTTAAATGACTTAATTAACCTGTCAACTACTTACCCCCTAGCATTGTGTCATAAAGCTTTGCTTGCCAAAAGTGACTTAAGAAGCACTGGACACAGAGGAGCAAAGAAGTGGAATCTAGCTTTTACTCTCCATTGGAACTTGGTCAAGACCGTTCTTTCCCTGGCCCCAATTTTCAGTTCCATAAAAAGAATTGGGGTAAAGTAGGTCTCTCTATGGTTCCTTCCAGCTTTGGCATTTACGAATCAGTGACACCGGCTTTCACGAGCTCTCTGTGCACTGCAAGGACATAATAAATAGTTGTTAACCAATATTAACCAATCGTTTGCACTTTTTACTGTCCCAACACAGCACATCTTTAAATATACCAGGGCTGTAGCACCACTGGAGCAAATCTTATTCTTCCATGTGACTGCTTTTCTTGGTAGAAAATGTAGTATCTTAATTTTGATCTTCACTGGGTTTGAAACAGAATGGAAATCAAGGTATGCAAAAGGAAAAAAAAAACATACTTCCTACAAATGGAAAAATATGAGAGTTATTAGGAGGCATTGCATGAGTGCATGGATGCTAAGTCGCTTCAGCTGTGTCTGACTTTTTGTGACCCCATGGACTGTAGCCCTGCAAGCTCCTCTGTCCATGGGATTCTCCAGACAAAAATACTAGAGTCGGTTGTCATACCCTTCTCCAGGGGATCTTCCCAACTCAGGGATCGAACCCATGTCTCTTATATCTCCTGCACGGGCAGACAAGTTCTTTACCACTAGTGCCACCTGGGAAGCCCCATTAGAGGGCATTAATTTTGGGCAAAAAAAAAAAAAAAATCTTTGCTGCTTTAGGTATATGCCTTGAGAAGAGATATGATAAATACAGTGAATTCTTTTTGTAGAGAGACAGATTGCGTCTTCAACAACCAAAAAGCACTGCTTACACCCTCAACTGGGAAAAAAAGGCAAAAGGACCTGAAAATGTAGATAAAATGAGGAGGATAATAAATGCAACACAATATCCTGTATTTGATCCTGGAGATAGACTAGTGGAAAAACTGGTAAAATCTGAATAAATTCTGTAACTAATAGTGATGATTAATTTTAGTTTTTGTTTCTGGGTTGCTGTTTTTGTTTTCTTTAATGTGGACCATTTTTTAAAAGTCTTTATTGAATTTGTTACAATATTGCTTCTGCTCTATGTTTTGGTTTTTTGGCCATGAGGGGTGGAGATCTTAGCTCCCTGACAAGGGATCGAACCCGTACCCCTTGCATCAGAAGGCAAAGCCTTAACCACTGGACCACCAGTGAAAGTGAAAGTGAAAGTGGCTCAGTTCTTTCTGACTCTTTGCGACCGCATGGACTATATAGTCCATGGAATTCTCTAGACCGGAATACTTAAGTGGGCAGCCTTTCCCTTCTCCAGGGGATCTTCCCAACCCAGGAACTGAACCCAGGTCTCTCTCATTGCAGGAGGATTCTTTACCAGCTGAGCCACAGGGGAAGCTGGGGAAGTCCCTAATTTCTCAGTTTTGACAAATGTACCATTTTGAACTGTGGTGTTGAAGAAGACTCTTGAAAGTCCCTTGGACTGCAAGGAGATCCAACCAGTCCATCCTAAAGGAAATCAGTCCTGAATATTAATTGGAAGGACTGATGTTGAAGCTGAAACTCCAATACTTTGGCTACCTGATGGGAAGAACTGACTCATGTGAAAAGACCTTGATGCTGGGAAAAATTGAAGGCAGGAGGAGAAGGGGGCGACAGAGGATGAGATGGTTGGATGGCCTCACTGATTCGATGGACATGAGTTTGAGTAAAATCCAGGAGCTGGTAATGGACAGGGAAGCCTGGTGTGCTGCAGTCCATGGGGTCGCAAAGAGTTGGACATGACTGAGTGACTGAATGGAACTGAACTGAACTGAACCATGATTATGTAAAGATGTGAAAATTAGGGGAGGTGGGTTATAGAACATTTAGAAATTCCCTACTATCTTTTCAATTTTTGTGCAAATATAAAATTATTCCACAAAATTAAAAGTTTATATAAGAAATTAGAAGTTTATACAAAATTAAAAGTTTATACAAAAAAGAAAGGAGACACAAAAACAACAGATACCTACAAAGAAAGAGAGTTTTGTGCAAAGAAGTAAAGAGAAAGAAAAGGAGACATAAATAAAGAGAGAAAGAACACAGAGAGACACAGAAGTGATAAATATATTACAAAGAATCATAGCTCAATCTTAATTTTTACTTAATTCTTTTGTCCTCTTGTAGTCTGGGCCTTTAATGTTCTATAGCTGCGGTCTACAGGAAGTGAAAAGTGAAAGTGAAGTCGCTCAGTCGTGTCCGACTCTTTGCAACCCCAAGGACTGCAGCCTCCCAGGCTCCTCCATCCATGGGATTTTCCAGGCAAGGGTACTGGAGTGGATTGCCACTTCTACAGGAAGTAGGACATTCGTATTCAACAAGTTTCTGCTCCAGTGCTGCACTGTGATAAAAGCAACTTTTCTTCCACCCTCCTACTGCTACATCGAATACTACCAAGATGAGAAGAAAATGATGCAAGTTTTACTTTCCATGCATAAAAACAAGATTCAGTAACCAAGAATAACCCATGATGTTGCTCTTACCCAAACTCCCAACTAAGGAAATTCTTTTTCCAGCAAAATTGGAAATCTCCCTAGGTTACCCCACTCCCTAGCTCTGATGCTGAGTTTCTGAAAAATGTCTGTTTTGCCATGATCCTGTTATGCTTGTGTTTAGAGCTTACCACATTGCAGCCCAGAGGAGAGAATAGTCAGCCCTTTCTCCTACTGATAGGGACCCTGAACCCTGAAACCCTAATTTTTTGCTGCCCTTTCATTGAAATGACTGCCTTCCAGGAGGTCTAGATTTACTCTTAGGCCCAAAGGGAATTCCTGTAATTCATCAGAACCAAATTTAGAATGCAAAATATTTGCCAAAATCCTGCACAGAGGCATGGCCTTCAGTTCGGGAAGCCAATGACTGAGTAACTCACACATGGGCAAATTATGAGATAGATATTTTCCACTGAAGAGCAGAGAGATGTTCACAGATGAAATTTCTATGAGTTTTCATAGAAACTTCTATGGGTTGTCAGACAAGAAGTGATGAACATTCATGAGCTTTTCAGTTACCTTTTCCCTATATATCTGAGTCTCTCATTCTATCAAGGATCAGTAGAGCCAAAGTGGTGAGGGTAAAAAGGGAAAAGGAAAAGATTATCTAAGAAAATGCAATCTTAAGGGTCTCCAGGGGAAATATGGCTACTTTGGGAATTATGGTTCATCTTTATGTCCCTGGTTAGTGGCTCAGACAGTAAAAAAGAAATCTGCCTGCCAAGCAGTAGACCCAGGTTCAATCCCTGGATTGGGAAGATCCCCTGGAGAAGGAAATGGCAACCCACTCCAGTATTCTTGCCTGGAGGATTCCATGGACAGAGGAGCCTGGTTGACTGCAGTGCATGGGGGCACAAAGAGTCAGACACGACTGAGCAACTAATACTTTCACACTTTTATGTCCCAGGATTTTATAAATATTCACGTCATATATTCTGTAATATTAATAGAGTTGAATCCAATGGAATTTTAGTGCTAGAGACTATCATCTCATCCTATTGTTTCATGATTTGAATGCTTCACCATAAAAATAAAATGTGAAAGATGAGTATGTCCTAGTCAGAGCGCTTAGCGGGGCAGCATTCCTCATGGCTGTCATCATTCACAAAGGAACATTGAGCATCAGCTGTGGAGCCCGGTAGAATCAGTCGGAGAGTGGATGGATGCTATATAGTAAATGATGCTATGCAGGCGTGTCAGTGCTCACCTGGGGTGAGGCAGCCATGGGCAAGAAAGATATACAGCACCTTCCAGTTGGAAAACCTTGAGGGAGCCACAGCCAACGATGCAGCTTTGTATTCGAAAGTACTGATTAATGTAGCATCCACTCCAGAACATTCACTCAAAGGAGCTGAGAAAGCCTGTGCAGTTCAAATTCCAAACTGGAATATTATTAAAGACTTTTACCACTCTTACAGTAGTGCCCAAGCTACAAAACCAATGACCTGTTGCCGCTGGACTGTCTTTTTTTTAATAGAATAGTTTCTTCATTGGAAATGAAAAAGTGATTAGTGGTGCAGAATGATCATATGTTATCAGGCCCCTGAGAGTCATGAGAGAAGATGGGGAATGAAAGGGAGAGAGAGAGAAAGAAAAACCTCCCTTCTTCCAGGGCTTTCAAAACCCTGCTCTTCCCTAGGGAATGCTGCCTTTGACTTTAAAAGAGGCTCTGTGGCAGCAGGCAATCCAAGGTAAGTGCACTTGCTCAGGAAACTCACCAGAGGTGACTTTATGAGTCCTGATCTCCTAAAAGCATCTGGAGGCCCAGCTCCTTTGCAGGAGCCGAGGAGGGCAACAGGCAGGGTTAAGCCTATCCCTTGAGGTAAAATAAAAATAAGAGGTGATCATTCAGCTACAGATAGGGAAGTAGTCTATTGCTCGTGTGTGTGGAATCCAAGCATTATGGGCTGGAAACAGAGATGGAAATACAAGAGTCTATTCCTCTTTCTACTCCAAGACATTTGAAAGAAAAAATAAT
Organism: Cervus canadensis; assembly: GCF_019320065.1. Taxonomy (NCBI): domain Eukaryota; kingdom Metazoa; phylum Chordata; class Mammalia; order Artiodactyla; family Cervidae; genus Cervus; species Cervus canadensis. Next base: position 55,662,206 of record NC_057398.1, on the reverse strand, counting down.
GTGTTTATCCCTATGAGAAAATAGCCCTCTACATTAGGACCATTGCTGTTCAAAAAACACCCTTGAGATCCATGCCCCATAAGTAACACTACCTTATAATGAGGTCTTGTTAGCCCTTGAGGTCCTAAGTCCTCTTGAATTGTGTCCAAGAGCAGTCTGCCTCACACTGGATTCCATTCAACATGAAGACATTAAAGTGAGGTTTTGGCATTTGTTTAAAAGTCAAAGGGAAAAACAGCCAGCGACCTCTAGTAACATTTTATAATTTCCATCATTTATAATCAGAAAGCACTCTGACCACTTTATGATATGCAGCCACTTAAAACTGATATATTCAACTGGAATACTGAAGTTATTATTGAAACTAGTTCACAATCTAGGAAAAAAAAATTGCTCAGTCATGTCTGACTCTTTGGGACCCCATGGACTATAACCCGCCAGTCTTCCCTGTCCATGTAATTCTCTAGGCAAGAATACTGGAATGGATAGCCATTCTCTTCTCTAGATCTTCCCAATCCAGAGATCAAACCCAGATAACCTGCATTTCAGGCAGATTCTTTACCATCTGAGTCACCAGGGAATCCCCATCAAATCTTAAGCAATGTTTAGCTTAATTCAGAGATCAATATCTATGACTCTTGCGTCTGACTCATTGCCTATATTTATAAAATTTTATTGGAAAATGGGCATGTTTATTCACTGACTGCATTCACAATACAATAGCAAAATTGAGTAGTTACTACAGAAATCATATAATCCACAAAGTCAAAAAACACTTGTTATTATCTGGTCATTTACAGAAAAATTTTGCTTGAATAAGCCATAACTTGTTTTTCTAAATAAGATTATCTTGATTCTGGAACTGAGAAAGATATCCCTTAGCAGACAAAACAACCTTTGAATGGTCATGGATAAAATATATCTCCAGAGTTGTATGCACTATTCTGTGTAATAGAATCAATCTTAGGATTATATACTTCTACTCTGGTAGAAGTCAGCCATTTTGCCATACTGGAGCCAGGGCAAAATCATGAAGATATTCAGTCTTTGGATATTGTAAATTAAATTTGGCTCCACAATGACTTTTGGTTAAAGAATATTTAAAACATTGTGGTTTGTTTTTATGAGTGTATGTTTTTCTTTAGAATTTAGATTTAAAATGTCATTAAATTATTTTCATTTCTTTAGAACTCATCACAACAAACTGGAAAATTCTTCAAGAGATTGGAATATCAGACCACCTTACCTGCCTTCTGAGAAATCTATATGCAGGTCACGAAACAACAATTAGAACAGGACATGGAACAATGGACTGGTTCGAAATAGGGAAAGGAGTTCATCAAGGCTGTATATTTTCACCTTGCTTATTTAACTTATATGCAGAGTACATCATGCAAAATGCCAAGCTGGATGAAACACAAACTGGAATTAAGATTGCCAGGAGTAATATCAACAACCTCAGATATGCAGATGACACCACCTTTAAGGCAGAAAGTAAAGAAGAACTAAAGAGCCTCTTGATGAAAGTGAAAGAGGAGAGTGAAAAAAATGGCTTAAAACAACATTCAGAAAACTAAGATCATGGCATCCAGTCCCATCACTTCATAGCAAATAGATGGGGAAACAATGGAAACAGTGACAGACTATTTTCTTGAGTTCCAAAATCACTGCAAATGGTGACTGCAGTCATGAAATTAAAAGACACTTGCTCCTTGGAAGAAAAGCTATGACAAACGTAGACAGCATATTGAAAACCAGAGACATTACTTTGCCGACAAAGATCCATATAGTCAAAGCTATGGTTTTTCCAGTAGTCATGTATGGATGTAAGAGTTGGACCATAAAGAAAGCTGAGTGCCAAAGAAATGATGCTTTTGAACTGTGGTGTTGGAGAAGACTCTTGAGAGTCCCTTGGGCAGCAAGGATATCAAACCAGTCAATCCTAAAGGAAATCAGTCCTGAATATTCATTGGAAGGACTGATGTGTCAATGCTGAAGCTCCAATGCTTTGGCCACCAGATGCGAAGAGCTGACTCATTAGAAAAGATGCTCATGGTGGGAAAGATTGAAGGCAGGAGGAAAAGGGGGTGACAGAGGACAAGATGGTTGGATGGCATCACCAACTCAATGGACATGAGTTTGAGCAAGCTCCAGGAGCTGGTGATGGACAGGAAAGCCCAGGGTACTTCAGTCCATGGGGTCGCAAAGAGTCAGACACGACTGAGCAACTGGACTGAACTGACAACTCTACAAAGGCCATCATGGTTTTCAATGTCTACTGTTTTTTCAATTTGAAGCAGTCTCTTTTCATTTCTCCTCTTACTTCCAAAAGGAAAAGTTAAAAAGAATTATATTCAACATAATTCCCTGAAGACTAGCTGACTCTTCTGTTTGACTCCAAACCATTTTGTCTTTCTGTATTATCTCTTCAGCTGGAAGAGACTGCTGAAAAAATGAATAAAATTAATTCTGTTCCAGTTCAATAATTTCTTTTCAGTTGTTTTTATTTTGCCTCACCAAGTCACTTGGCCTCAGTCACCCTAGTCATGGGAACTTAAGTCCATGCTGGATACCCTTCACTCTAATTCCCAAAGCCTTGTATCCTGTTTTTCACTCTTTTCTCTTGATTTTAGCAGATGTTGTCTATTAATGTGTCTGGGAGCCGAGGGTGTTTCAATTATTGACTGAAGAAACAGGCTATTTTCATTCTGTGTGTTTCTCCACAGTTACTATTCATCTGTCACTTGCAAAGGATGTGACCATCAAGATAAATAAATCACAAGATGAGATATGTGGTATGATCAGGCTATGAAAATTGGGATTCTGGGTATCAGAAAGCAGGAACGATCCAGTTATCCCATTTTACTAATCGCAACTTGTAAACTCTCACTTGTCGAAATTAATCCAGGCAAGGCTTCCTTGTTTTTACAAACCTACCATCCACCTGATTCTCCTTGCTTGAGTGTCAAAAATAATGTAAATTAACAGCTAAGATCTAAATGTGCACTAAGCGTATTAAAACAAAAAATGACAATTTAGTTTCATTGAATGTAAGATCACCAGGGAAAGTTGGTGTAAAGCATATCTAGAAAAGGTGCAGTGAGCTCTGACCACCTCGTTGAGAAATTTGGGGTTTATTCTCAAGGCCACAGAGAGACTGTGAAAATATTTAACTAGTCCAGACAACTGGGTTTTAGAAATCCATTCTTTCTCAATAGCTGATTGATTTTAGCCATTTGACTAGCTTTTCCTCAAGTTTACTAGCAGTCGAAGTAAAATCTACTTTATATAACTCAAAATATGGTTTGGAGGAGTAAAGGAGATACATTTGCCAAAAGTGTATAATGATAAAGTTTTATGATTATCATTGTATTCATCATAATGGCCCAATTTATGCCACCAATTTCAGTTCACTGAAACAAGTTCAGCAGAGTAGCCTCAAAACGCCTGAGCTTGGATCCTGGCTCCACAACTTACTGTGTAGTGACTCGACATCAAAGCTTCAACTTTCTTCCAAAAGTACAGTGTTAATAATAGTACCTACTTCACAAGCTACTAAATAATAAATAAAATAACTCGTGTGAAACACTTAAGACAAGGTTTGGGGCTTCCCTAGTGGTCCAGTGGTTAAGACTTTGCCTTCCAATGCAGGGGGTGCAGGTTCGATCCTTGGTCAGGAGCTAAGACCCGACATACCTTGTGGCCAAAGAACCAAAACATAAAAAACAGAAGCAATATTGTAACAAATTCAATAAAGACTTCAAAAATGGTTCACATCAAAAAAAACTCATTAGGAAAAAAGACAAGATTTCAACAGATGGTAAGAGATAAGAGTTAGCTTCATCATCTTCATTCATAGCTCACAATGGGAATGTTAGCTGGGTGTGAGGCACAGAAGAACAACTTTACCCCACATCAGCAGGGAGTGTATGCAGAGTCACTCCAATGGGAGAATTTTACCAGTTGACAGATGCCTCTCTTAGCCTGATGAACAGTGCACATAGTAGCTGCTCAATAAACATTAGTGCCTTCATTCAGTAAGCTTTCAACAAACATGTGTTGAGGACTTGATTCATGCTGCATGGTGTGGAATATAACATTGATCAAGACAATATTTTGAATTTTACAAGCCAAAAAACAAACAGTGTGATAAATGGAAGCTGCAGAAAGAATGTATTGAAGAGCCTTTAATTTGATCCAAAATGGTCAGAGAAGGCTTCCTAGAGGAAATAATGTCTAAGCCAAGACTTGATGCAGGAAAAGGAATTGGCCACATAAAGCAGCATGGGGAAGGAAGCAGATTTCATCAGAGGCAGCAAGATGTGGAAAGTCTCAGAGATATAAGGGATCACAGAAATCCATAGATTGAAAGAAAATTAATATGCTTGGAAAGCAGAATATGATGGGGAGATCTGGTGGAGATAAGGGAAAAGGCTCACAGTGGAGGGTATTGAACACAGGCTAATGCAGCTGGACACCATCCCAAAGCAACCAGAAAAAAAGGGGGGGGGGTCTCAGCAAAGGAGTGTGATATGATTATCTTTGCATCTGAAAAAAATTATTGAAGCAAATGGAATCACTCTTGCTAGAGTCCAGAGTTGTCTACCTGAAAGACGATAAGATGATGATGACTTCTCTTCTGGTTGTGGTTTGGTTTGGTTTTGGTCGCACTCTGCAGCATGCAGGATCTTAGTTCCCTACCAAGGACTAAACTCGTGTCCCTTGCATTGGGAGCATGGAGTCTTAACCACTGGACCACCAGGGAAGCCCCACGGTTTCTGTTTTTAAACCTGAATGTTCAGTCATTAAAGAGCACAGGCAGAAGGGAAATGGCAGATGTTTGAGAAACCCAGGCAAATGGGGAATGGTGAGGGACAGAGGATTAAGCCACAGATTTCTAGGAGTGGAGGGAATCCTTGTTCTTATCTCCGAGTTTCAGTTGTGCCCAGTGATCAAGAACTATATTGTTCTAATTTATAACTACGGCACATGTCAGGGACAGTGTGTGTGTGTGTGTGTGTGTGTGCGCGTGCGCGCACACACGCACACGCGCGATCTTCTCCACCTCCTCTACCATCACCTGCCTTTCAGGAAAGATAGATTCTTGCTTTTGTGGTCAGCTTTTATAACTTCTTTTGCTGCAAAGAATGTGAGGCGGGGGCAGGAAAAAAAACAAAATTTGAAAGACATCTGAGAGATCAAGCTGATTTACCTAACAAGTCATTGATCCAGAAAGAGGCAAGAAATATAACTACACTTGCAAAAGTTTGGGAAAGCTTGGCATGGTTGTGGAAATATATTTGGGGATGCAGAAAAGTGTAGAAGATATTCAGGATAAATAAATGAGGAAAAACATTTAACAAGTGCTCCTGTGTTATAAATGGTGTAATCACACAGCTATGCAATAAGATTTAAATTGTTTTTCAGTTATTTTAAATGCAGAACAAGCATTTCTTGGACTGCAACTGAAGTAGGGCTGCAAAAACTTCTAAACTGTGCAAAAGGTATATGTCTGATGATGAGGCTTCCCCAAAACATAGTGATCCACTTCCAGAAAGATCTGTTTAGAATTCTTACCAAGGAGGAAAGGAAAAAGGGGAAGAAAGGTGCTTTTTTCACATCAAAATACATAGGATATAAAATAAGAACTTTGGCAAGCATTGGTTTTTCCCTTCCAATTTATGCTCACTTGATAGTATTTAACAGGAAAGGTCTTAGGAAAGATGAATGAAAAAGAAGCTCCAAGGAAAAAATACAGACCTAGAATAACCGGAGTAGCTGCATAGAAGAGGAAGGAGACATTATGGTATAATCATTATCTACTCAGAACAGAGCTGAGTGGGGATTTGTACTCCTTTGTTGCTTAAAATAGTTCATATAAATGAATCAACCAAAGAGTGGAAGTTAAGTCAAACAATTTAACAGACTAGAGTAGGATATGGAAGACCACAGAAATGAGAGAAAAATACTGCTTAAACTAACGAAAATTTAGGCTTGATTTACAAGGAATCCAAATGTATTTTTACCTTTTATTATCAGAAAGCAATGATTTCAAGCAAACAATTGAGAACAAGAACTTTTGGGAGCCTGACGTAGCCAGGAGCCCGAGGAGTACATGGCCAGGGCATTTGGGAGTGTGGGGCAAGAAGGGGACTTTTCTTTTCAAAATTATATCTTTGAATCAAAAGTTTAAGCTTGGATTTCTTGCATAAGAGGATTAGGGCTTAGGGTGATTTGTTCTTTTCACTCTAAAACAATAATAAGCTTGTCTCTGAGCAAGCATTCTCTCTAGTCTCTTGCACAGAAAATAGAAAATTTGGGTGTAATTTAGAACACTGCCTATAGCGGTCAAATATGTATGTATGTGAAAGTCACTCAGTCATGTCCGACTCTTTGCGACCCCATAGACTATACAGTCCATGGAATTCTCCAGGCCAGAATACTGGAGTGGGTAGCCTTTTCCTTCTCCAGGGGAGCTTCCCAACCCAGGGATCGAACCCAGGTCTCCTGTATTGTGTGCGGATTCTTAACCAGCTGAGCCAATGCAGCCACCCAAATGGCAAAAAGCCTGTGTTTTCATTCTAGACCCAGAAAAGGGGGAATTTATAGGAAAAAGGAAAGTGTTTGTGAAAAAGAAATATATTTGGATACTGGATCTTCATTCAGTATTCACATTTATGGAAAAACTGAGATATTCTATTTTTAAACCTCATCATTCATCCATAAAGGAAAATCAGTTTTGAATATGCATCATTAGAATATAGTTTCTTCAACTTGCTCCATACACTAAGCATCAATTACCAGCTCCACACTGTTTGACAGCTACAGTCAGAATGCCACAGCAAGACACTTACACTATTTTACAATTATCAAAACAATAGAGTGTGTGGTGTTACTTAATCAGCAGGGTATGACAATATATGAGCACGCAAGGAATTCCTTCTTCCCCAAAGTCCCCAAAGGAGGATGGAAAAAACAAGATCTAACCCCTGCATGATCACAACCCTGAAGACCAAGTGAGCTGTCAGAAAGAATGCTGGAGCAATTATCAGTTACTCAATCCAGGCATCACCAAAAGAAGATGATTATTCATCTGCATGTGCTAAAGACAAACAATAAAACCTCTCCAGTCTCCTACTGCCCATAAGAGGGAATCAGAGTCACCAACAATGTCCTATAGAGTTGTAATTTCACTCCACTTTTATTTCTAAGTGATTATCTCAACTTCATAAGATAAAGGTGGCAAATGTATTATCATTTTTATACATAAGCAAACTGACTAAAGTGAGTTGCCCATCCACAGATTTCCTGGGCTATGAATGAGCATCCAAATGCAGAAGCCCAAATTGTCAATCCAGCATTCATCCCATTAGACTATGGCGTTTCCGGTGGTCATGTCAAAAACTAGAGCAGTTTCTCATTCTTGATATTAATATTTGGACAAGACAATTCTTTGCTGGAGAAGGAAAGCTGCCGTGTGCATTGTAGGATGTTTAGCAGTATCTTTGGCCTCTACCCACTAGATGCACCTTTCAGCTGTGACAAACAAAAATGCTTCCAGACATTGTCAAATGCCAAATATTCCCTGCAGGGCAGAATTGCCCAGGCGAGAATCACTGGACTACAAAATTAACTTAACTCCTAAATTACTAACAAAGTATATAAGTCCATCTTGAGAATTTAGCCACACTCTTTTAAAAATATCATACTATTTGTTATTAACACTATCATAAATCCCTTTTATGAAACTTTAATATGTACTACGGTTTGTTATTGCTGGTCAGTTACTCAGCTGTGTCCAACTCTTTGGGACTCTATGGGCTGTAGCCCGCCAGGCTCCTCTGTCCATGGAGCTTCCCAGACAAGAATACTGGAGTGGGTTTCCATTTCCTTCTCCAGGGGATCTTCCTAGACCAGGGATTGAACCTGCGTCTCCTGCACTGGCAGGTAGATTCTTTACCTTTGAGACGCTAGGAAAGCCTGCCATAATACAGTTTAGTGGGAAGTTAAAGCATTCCTTTGCTAGTCATCAAGAAATACAGAGGATCTTTCTCCTATACACAGGTATTAATTTCAAGCTCAGTAGCAACCATACACTGATAATCTACCTGTCTGTTAGAAGGTGTGAAGATACACACCATCTCATTATTAATCACTTGGCATTACATAGACATTCTCAAAACACTTATATCCAGCCTGTCATACCATGTTATATGTGGATGAAATGGGACTTGGGAACATTTTGAGGAAATATTAAATTCTGTGGATCTCTACATTAATAAAATATCAACCAGGACAAGTTGGATTATTATAAGCATACTTATAATTACACACCAAAGCCAAATGTAAATTCCAAGTCAGTGAGCCTAAACACTTTCTACTGTTCCTCAGTCCTTCAGAAATTATCTTCCTGGAACCATCAGGTTCTTTAAAAGATATCACAGATAAATTATGGAGCATACAATTCTCCACTGAGAAGATTTTGTCTGAATTTGATAGTCCTTGCAAAGATGAGGCAGGCTTATTCATCAAAGATCACTGAAGTGGAAAGATTACTGATCCATCCATCACTTGGATCATATTTACTTGAAGATATTAGTTGAAGCTTACCATAGTGCTCACCTCTTGTTTAGGTCTTTTTTTACAGGACATCTTCTTTATGGACATAAGAATGTAAGAAATTGGGGCCAATAATCTCCAGGAATAACATCACTGCAGGAAATCTAATGGAAGACTGTTACTGTTTCTTCAAGCAGTATGATGTGTGAAGATTAGATGCATACAAGTTGAACATTTTCAGAATTTCTCAAAACCATGACACCTTGCTTTCTAATGGAATCATTTATTTAGAACCTGAATTTCTTTTCATCTTGGAATTCCAGAGATCATGGACTGCAGCCCGTCAGGTTCCTCTGTCCATGCGATTTCCCAGGCAAGAATACTGGAGTCGGTTGCCATTCCCTCCTCCAGGGGATCTTCCTGACCCAAGGATCGAACTCAGGTCTCCTGCATTTCAGGCAGATGCTTTACTGTCTGAGCCACAAGGGAAGCCCCTTTCCACCTAGTGACCACTCTATGTAAATGCATTTCCATCACAGGATCATACCAAAAAGAACTGTCTTCCAGCAGACATAGCCCTTGGAGATTATCAGCAAGAAAGTTTTCAGACATCTTTCTGAAATAAAAAGAACTGTGATGACGGTAGAACTGGAAAACATGGTCAGAAATGTACAAATATCATCACCATTCCTACCACAACCTGCTAAGGATTGGAGTTGAACACCAGGATTAAATAACACCAAATGATAATTTCCACGAGCCCCTCTTGCTTGTGCATGGTAGAAACTATAATGGATGGTTCCAAACCTAAAATAGACAACTATTCCAGTATTAGTGAACTTAAGAATTATTGGCTTTTATAAAAGATTACAGTTTAGGTCTATTAAAATGAGAAGCTTGAGCCCGAGAGAAAGGGAAAGATAAAATGCATTTGTAACATAGGAAAGGTAATGTTTCTGTGACATCATAAACTAGTTGCAACTTATCCTCAAATAAATGTCACTTTACTAATAAACATGTTGCAACCAGGTTGGCAATGACAGCATGAGAAATCTTCTAATCTTCCTTGATTTTGTATATTAAAAGGTTCTCCTTCATAGGCAAGAACAGTGGGTATAAAACCATGGGAATTCAGCTGGTGTTGGACATTTGCCCTAAGCACATTTTGCAAAGAAAAGCTGTTTGTGTATGGAAAAACAATAATCTGGTCAAGAGTGAGCTCCTATGTGTTTTGCAATCAAAGGGATAGTTGTGGAGTTCTAATTTGCTTGCCAACATTACAAGGAGTCTTTAAAAATGTTAAAACAGATTACAAAGTCCACATGTTGACTGACCTGTTTGTTCCTTACCCTTCTTTTAAGAACAATGGAAATTAAAGATAAGCAGGAGAGTGGGTTATAACAGGTGGGTCATGGGTATTGGACTTAGATTTGGTTGTTTTTGAGCTTCCATTAAATGAGAACTGATGGAATCCCTAGGATAATACTAGAAACATCTTTTTTGGCACTTCTGAACAAGAGTCATTTGACCAAGAACTGTCCCATGACACAAGCATGGACTTAATAAGGTCCAAGCACATGAAAGTGAAATATAGTAAGACCTTAAATATAAAGATGACTTACAACTGGTTACAATAGAAATGTGGACATTATCCTGAGAAATATTTTGGGATCCGCTTCTGCAGAGAAAAGAAGAGAAACAATTTATTTTCACAGCAGAGGGTCTGAAGGAACCATGCATTGGTTGATAGAGCACAATGAAATACCTGTTCTCCAAAACCTGGCCTCTTAAGACATAGATTATTTCTGAAAAGATTCTGTGTCCATTATCTACTGCTGCATAACAAACTTCCCCAAAACTCACTGGATTGTAAATAAAGTGTTTCTGAGGATTCTGTGGGTTGATGGGGCTGAGGTGGGTCATTCCTTTCTACTGTGTGCATCTGAGGTCACTCACGTGGCTTCTTCATTCCTCTGAGCCGTCAGCTCGGGTGGAATGTCCAAATGGCCCCACATGCACAGCCTGTCTGCACGTGGTCTCTCCTTCAGCAGCCTAACCCAAGATGCGTGACAGCCTGGTGATCAGCTTCCAAGAGGAAGACGTCCGCAATGACAAGCCTCACTGTGCAAGCACTTTCCACATCTGTGCTTGCATTTCATACTAATATCCCATAGAACAAAGTGATTCACATGACTAATCTCAGAGTCTTTGTAGGAAGAGGTTACAGAAGGGCAAAGTTCACTGGGAACATATATATTACAGTCTATAGCAGACTCTTGGAAAATTTGCGTCCCATTATATTGCATTGAATTTGTTTTATATCATATTAATATTGCATTAATATCCATCCTGTATTCTTGCCTGGAGAATTTCCTGGGCAGGGGAACCTGGTGGGCTATAGTCTATGGGGTCACAAAGAGTTAGACACAATGGAGCAACTAACACTTTCACTTTCTTTCACTTTTTGTGGGATTAAATTGGCTAAGACATTCAAAGTCAGAATCTCAGCCACAGTAATGGACTGAAAAAATTCTTTCCAACTACTGGGTATTTTGGGTTTACCAAATACCAATTAACCTCATTCCCCACCTCCCAACTTCCACGCCATGTAATCTCCACCTTTCACACTATTGAAAGACAAGATTCCTTTTGAAGAAATGATACCAAACCAATAGTAGGGGTAAGACAAATGTCATCAGATAGCCAAATTATTCTGTGATGTTCATATTTTATTACTAGGAATTGATCATTAGGTTAGAAATACTTGATTCAATTTTCCAAGACATTTGTAAAACCCAAACTCATTTGAGCCTTCTTGACTGCTTTTACAGACCCCAGGAGGTCTCCATCCTGAGCTGAGTCCCCCACCTGAGACCAGGCCAAATGGGATCCTTAGTCAGTTCTGGCACCAAAACATTATGTGCCAAAATCAGATAAGATCAATCATTTCTAATCCACTTTTCATTCCTCTGATCAATGAAAAACAACTTCCCCTCCAGTTCATCCCCTACCCTTTCTCAATCTTCTCATGCCTTAGCCATCAAAGACTTTCTCACTACTTGCTTTCCCACTATAGACTTAACACCGAGACCACCTTCCACTATTTTTCTAACACCTTCTTAATGTTGAAAACATAGCTTCAAAAATCTCTTCACTGAATTCTACACCTGTCTCCTTGATCAGCTCCATTCTCTCCAATGGCACATGCTGCTGCTGCTAAGTCGCTTCAGTCGTGTCCGACTCTGTGCGACCCCATAGACGGCAGCCCACCAGGCTCCTCTGTCCACAGGATTATCTAGGTAAGAATACTGGAGTGGGTTACCATTTCCTTCTCCACCAATGGCACATAGTATGTGTCATAAGGTTGAGATTTTCCTGCCTTTTCATTTCTGCTTTGAATTAATTACCCTCTGTAAATGCTAAGTTGCTTCTGTCATGTCTAACTCTTTGTGACCCTATGGACTGTAGCCCGCCAGGCTCCTCTGTCCATGGGGATTCTCCAGGCAAGAATACTGAAGTGGGTTGCCATGCCCTCCTCCAGGGGACCTTCTTCAACCAGGGATCGAACCCACATCTCTTATGTCTCTTGCATTGGCAAGCAGGTTCTTTACCACTAGTGCCACCTGGGAAGCCTAATTAACCCTTCTCCTCTCATGGAAAAGTTCACCTTTTTATAAGATTTGGGCCATATGCAAAGCCACTCTCCAACCCACCTGTGGCCATGACAACTTCAGTACTGCTGACCCCAGAGCTCATTTCTGAAGCCAAGTCCTCTTCTGTCCCAGGCCTTCAGACTTACAGTTACCAGTCTACTATGAGGAATCTTCACCTGTTTATACTGAAGGTGTCTTAACCTCAGTAGTTGAAAACCATATCCACTATCTTTCCCTTAAATTTTCCTTACTTTATGTTATCATCGATATTAGTATCACCCATAATCAAGTAAATTAAAAAACTTGGAAGTCATCCTTAATGCTTTCTTCTTCTTCACCCTCATATTCATCAGTTTGAGTCCTGTTGATTTTCCATTTGAAATATTGTTAGAATCCACCTTCCTCTTTCCATCCACTGCAACCTATTTCAATCCTCAGCATTTTTTACCCACACTCCTGAAGCCATATTCCTACTAGTTTGTTTCTTTTTTTACCCTCATCAGCTTCAGGATAAAGTCTAAGTGTTTAACCCCATGGACAAGACACTGTACTGACATCTCGTCCTCTTCCATCTGTTTACCATCTCTCACTTCCCACCAGTAACACAAAGCTGACCTCAGTTCTTCACAGTCATCATCCCACGTCTTACTTTTACCCCTCCTCCTACTCCACTGTCTGAGTTGCCCTCTCCACTTCTTCCTCCATCTCAAACTTCCCCACCTCCAGGCAGTTTCCTCTGATTGTCTCATCTACATACACACACCCAAAACACCTTGAGTTCACCTCGTATTTTTAAAAATGGGAATGACATTGGATGGTAATTCAAAAGATGCAAATTTGAAGTATTGTAATCTTAACCAAGGTTTACTTTATTTGAAATAAAACACTCAGTTTGAGAAAATGCACATCATCAATTTTTTAACAATCAACAAGTGTGGTTTAATTTCGAAGTTAGCACTCTTTGTATTTCTACCATTAACAAATAGCAGGGCCACATTTGGTTAGTAAATAGAGTTGTCATCTTTTTGGTTGATTTTATGGGACAAATTATCTTAAATTTTGGTTTTGGTTTTGGGGTCCCAAGTAGAAATTTATATTGTGTTTTTAGTTCTTCCTAGTCCAAATGCAATTTACCAATCAGTGTTCATTTTGCCATAGGAATATTGGCTAGAAATATAGAAAACATGCTTCTTTTTGAGGTTGCTAGAGGAGGTGAGTTAAGAAGTTAACTTTTAGTTAATTGAAGGTCAAATGCACATGCATAATAGAAAAAGGTTTTGTTACCATTTCTTAGACTTTTTTTTTAATTAAGGTATGTTGCTTTACAATATTGTGCTTGTTTCTGCTGTACAATGAAGTGAATCAGCTAGTAAATACGTAGCCTGGTAAGCATCCCTTCCCTTCTCCCATCCCACCCCTGCAGGTCACCGCAGAGCAGTGAGCTCAACTCCCTGTCCTGTAGAGCAGGTTCCCACTAGCTAGCTATTTTACACACAGTAGTGTTTATATGTCAATCCTAATCTTCCAATTCATCCCACCCTCCCTTCCCCTCAGGGTCCCATGTCTGTTCTCTATATCTGTGTCTCTATTTCTGCCCTGGAAATAGGTTCATCTGTCCCCTTTTTCTAGATTCCATACATATGAGTTAACATACAATATTTTTTTCTCTTCTGACTTACTTCATTCTGTGTGACGGTCTCTAGAGATGAGGACGGACCTAGGGACTGTTAACCTTCTTTTAAAAACAGTCTGAGATCTGAAAGAGACACGTGCACCCCAATGTTCATCGCAGCACTGTTCATAGTTGCCAGGACATGGAAGCAACCTAGATGCCCATCAGCAGGGGAATGGATAAGGAAGCTATGGTACATATACACAATGGAATATTACTCAGCCATTAAAAAGAATTCATTTGAATCAGTTCTAATGAGATGGATGAAACTGGAGCCCATTATACAGAGTGAAGTAAGCCAGAAAGATAAAGACCAATACAGTATACTAACACATATATATGGAATTTAGAAAGATGGTAACGATAACCCTATATGCAAGACAGAAAAAGAGACACAGATGTACAGAACAGACTTTTGGACTCTGTGGGAGAAGGCGAGGGTGGGATGTTTTGAGAGAACAGCATTGAAACATGTATATTATCAAGGGTGAAACAGGTCACCAGCCCAGGTTGGATGCATGAGACAAGTGCTCAGGCCTGGTGCACTGGGAAGACCCAGAGGGATGGGGTGGGGAGGGAGGTGGGAGGGGGGATCGGGATGGGGAACACATGTAAATCCATGGCTGATTCATGTCAATGTATGGCAAAAACCACTACAATATTGTAAAGTAATTAGTCTCCAACTAATAAAAATAAATGAAAAAATAAAATAAAACAAAAGTACTGAAGAGGGAAAAAAAAAAAATAAAAACAGTCTGAGATGTAATTGGCATAAAACTAACTATAGGATTTTTATACTATAAAATGTGGTAAGTTTTAACAAATCCATGAAACCAGTACCACAATCAAGACCATGAATATATCTATCACCCCCAAATGTTTGCCTGTGCCCCGTTCATGATCTATCCTTGACCCTGACCCTTCCCCTACCAACTCCCCATCTCCAGGAAACCACTCACCTGCTTTCTGTTACGATAGATCAGTTGGTATTTTCTATAACTTTACATGATTAAAATAATACAATATATACTTTTTTTGAAGGAGGAGGATTTCATTGGGTATAATTATTTTAAAATTCCTACTTTTTTGTGTGTGAATCCATAGTCCATTCCTTTTAAATGCTGAATATCATTCCATAGCAAGACTATTCCACTATTTGTTGATCCATTCACCATCTGAGTTGCTTTCAATTTGGGGCTGTTAATTTAATTGCTGTTATTGTTTGTTTTCACAGTAGTCATTTGAAACACACTCCAAATAACATCACTACATAATTCTATAATTCCTACTGCATTTCTTAACTAGAATACTACACGTATAAAGAGAAATTTCACCTCATTGGTATTTTGGTTACACTACAATAATACTTTGTACTGCAAGGAAAGCATTCATGCTTGAGTGTACATAAGTTTCAGAGTAGAATAAAGAATAAATAAAGTGACCAATAAAACTCTAGAGCTGAGCTTCAATTCAGCTGATCATCAGAGATAAGAGGAAGAAGTTTCAGAACATCTCTGATTGGCTGGGTACTTGGCTCCTTGAATATTGAAGTTTTGTATTATGAAGGAAGACATCCCTCATAATTTAAGTTTATACACCTGTTTCTCCCACTAGACTGTGAGCTCTCCGAGGTTAGAGACTAAGTCTTCCAAAGCTGTATGTCTACAGCATCTAGCATAAGACCAGGTACACTTGTGTTTAGTCATTCAGTCATGTCCGACTCTTTGGGACCCCACGGACTATAGTCTGCCAGGCTCCTCTTGTCCATGGAATTTTTCAGGCGAGAATACTGGAGTGGGTTACCATTTCCCTCCTCCAGGGGATCTTCCTGACCTAGGGGTCAAACCACTTTCTGCATTGGCAGGCAGATTCTTTACCACTGGTCCACCTGAGAAAACCCAAGTATTTCTCAAAAGAACAGATATATTGAATTAAATTCTACTGTAAAACTGTAGGATCTGGTGTTAAAAGAGCTGAAGCCCTGATTGTCAATAACTCACTAGCAAATGGGAGGAAGAGACTAAAATTACCTGGAATAGAAGAAAAGTTTTGTGTCCATTCTGCCTCTGGCTCCATCCCTCATTTTACTCCTGAGTCTATTTATTTGTAGGTTATAATTTGTTTTTTTAGTTTATTAAGAATTTTTAAAATCAACTATACTTTCAATTTAGTGATGAACTATTGGTGGTTAATTGTATTTTGACACTTGATGACAGATAGGTAGAGAGACAGATATATACACACATATAAATATACATACACAGTACATAGGTATACATAGGTAGACAGACAGCTGAAACATATATCCTCCCCATTCTTGTCTTCCTGACAACTATATAAACACAGTGACTCAATGCTGATAAGACCCCCCAAAGTACAAGTTCATTTAATGTAGAAAATTCATTGTGTCTAGGATAATTTGTTAACTTCATTGTATTCAGAATAGGCAGAAAGAGAAGAGGGTGACAGAGGATGAATTGTTGGAAGGCATCACTGATTCAATGGACATGAACTTGGGCAAGCTCCAAGAGATGAGGGACAGGGAGGCCTGGTGTGCTGCAGTCCATGGGGTCACAAAGAGTCCAACATGACTTGGCAACTGAACAACAACATTCAAATAATTATTTAAAAAACAGAAAACAAAAGTCAACATAGACTTTGGAGGGAAGCAAGCTAGGATATCTTGTCTACCCACTATATGCCTTTGAATAAAACATAACTTATCCACCCTTCAGCTTCTTTACAGAGTAAGAATAATAAAACTTATGTTCATGATTTTTGTGAGAATGATAAATGACATGTGCAAAATGTGTAGCATGGTGCTCAGTAAATGAGAGCAACTCTCATAATAAAACATGGAGAGCATGATCCTACACAGGACAAGCTTTGTAAGGCCAAATCCTGCACTAGGGAAATCTAAATTTTAGAGTTAGACAAACTGGGATTCAACTTTTAGCTTTTTTCTTTCTTTATTCTGTCACCTTTAGTAATGTGCTTAACCTCACTGAACCCCAGGTCCTTCCTCTATAAGATGATAAGATAACACATAAGTTAGTTGAGAGAAACAAATCAAATAATGCTTGCACTATATTTGGCGTACAGTGGGGATATCATAAATTGTAGTTCTCCCTTCTTCCCATTTTTGGCAGTAATATTTATTATAATGCTTTCCACCTATATCTATATATACAGACAGCCCCCTAGCTTTCTAAACATGTGTAATTGGTACCTGCTGGAAGTAACACTTGAACAGTGACTCCCTTCAGGTTTATTATCTGAAGAGTGAACCGCAGCTACCCACTTATTCAATTCTTAGATCTATCCAGGGAGCACAGCTCCTGCTCTTTGGGCCAAACCACACTTTCTTTAAGCAATGATCTCATTCGGAGCTTCCCTCTCGCATCTCTCCTACTCCCCTCCTACAGAGTCCATCTATTTCCATTACCCTGAATGTCTTGGCTAATAGTCCATGGATCCAGCCCTACCTTGGTCATCTTCAGACCTGGAATTTGCTCTTCTACCAAAATATTTATTTTGTTAAAGAAAACCAAAGGATTCTCAAATTCACCCACACAGCAGGTTTCTGTTTTTGCAAGAAGGCTCCTTTAAGGACGTTCAGGCACCAGAAATATAAATGATGGAAAAGCTGAGTGCAGACCTGCATGTTTCCACTACATCTAGATTATCACTGGCTACTGGACAAAGAGCAGGGAACTGGAAAATTCATTAACCCTTTCTACTCTTGTGGTGGCTGTGAAGAAGAGATTTTCTTTAGCTCAAGAAGTCTAGGAGTTTACTCCTTACTCTTTGACTGCTGTGTGACATTTGTGCACAAAATTTAGAATTCAAGCTGCAATCTCAAAATTAAAAAATAAAGAGGGGATGTTGAGGAGAAGTTTAAAAATGGAATTTAAGTAATGTAAAAAAGCTTGCTGCTTCTTCAAATATGAAAGCTCTGTGGAGAAACAGAACCAGAAACTCAAGAAGACATAGAATAAATCATAAACAGTGCCTATCGGTTGCTTGGACTTCTGAGTTGATATTTATTTAATGCACAGAAAGCTTGGAAACAAAAATATTCTCTAGAATGTGGAGAAACAGAACCCTCATATATTGTTAGTGGTGTAGATTGGCACAGCCACTACAGAAAGCAGGATGGAGAATCCTCAAAACACTAAGACCAGAACTACCATAGTGTTACTGTTAATTGCTCAGTCGTGCCCAACTCTTTGTGACTCCACGGGTTATAGCCCATCAGGTTCCTCTGTCCATGGGATTCTCCAGGCAAAAATACTGGAGTGGGTGGCCATTTCCTTCTCCATGAACTACCATATTATCTAGTTATTCTACTTCTGTGTATTTACCTAAAAAATGCAAAAATAGTAATTCAAAAAATGCCTGCACCCCCATGTTCATTGCAATATTACTGATAAGAAACAAGATATAGAAACAGTCTAAGTGTCCACCAACAAATGAATGGATAAAGAGAATGTGACATATTTATACCACCATTGTGTGTGCATATATATACATACACAGTGGTCATACATATACATATATACACACAGTGGAATACTATTCAGTCATAACAACTTAAGAAATCTTCCATTTATGACAATATGTATGAGCTGGAAGGTACGATGCTAAGTGAAATGATGAAGAAAGACAAATGCCATGGCTTGATAGTTTTTTAGTGAAGAATTGATGCTTTTGAACTGTGGTGTTGGAGAAGACTCTTGAGAGTCCCTTGGACAGCAAGGAGATCAAACCAGTCCATCCTAAAGGAAATCAGTCCTGAATATTCATTGGAAGGACTGATGCTGAAGCCGAAACTCCAATACTTTGGCCACCTGATGTGAAGAGCTGACTTATCTGAAAAGACCCTGATGCTGGGAAAGATTGAAGGCGGGAGGAGAAGGGGATGACAGAGGATGAAATGCTTGGATGGCATCACCAACTCGATACACATGAGTTTGAGCAAGCTCCAGGAGCTGGTGATGGACAGGGAGGCCTGGCATGCTGCAGTCCATGGGGTCGCAAAGAGTCGGACACAACTGAGCGACTAAACTGGACTGAACTGAATATTCTAGTGTCTGCTGTGCCACTGTTTATTCATCCATTTACCTAGTAAAGGGTACTTGGTTGCTTCCAAGTTTTCACAATAAATATAGATGCTATAAACAAATAGAAAAGTCAAGGTGGATTTTCCTGAATGTACTTTAGATATTAATATGAATTGTTGCTAAAAATTGCCCTTATAAGACAAATCAGATGTCCCATCTGACAGGGCATAGAGGGATATGTTAGTTGGTTCATGAAAGGTTCTCTTCACATCATCTAACACCAACAATGATGCCCTGAAACTCACCAACTTCCCTCCATTTGAGCTGGGAATTGTATCTCCAACCACACAGCTGAGTGAGGTCAGCTGTCAGAGCTGATACAGACAGTTGCTATCTGAAAATAGGCAAAGACAAATGCTGAGTGCTGGGGGGAATGGGAAAGGATGGAAAAAGCATAATTCATGGAATGACAGCTCAGTAAGAAGTTGGGTGGGCCAGGGCTAGAATCTGAGACCAGGTCAAGCATAGAAGCCCATGAGCAAATCTGATAATAGAGCAGAGGTTTTAGAGTGAGGTAAGAGCAGACACAAGCAGAAACATCAGGTCAACCTAAAGACAGACCCATATAGATGGGTAACCCATACCAACTTTAAAGGCTCGGTTCACTGCAAGCTATATCCAACACTAAGTGACTCCTCGGGGGCAGGAGCCAAAATTCTATAAGAGGGATCTATGAATAGCAATTGTTCCTGATGAATTGAAACAGATGAAGAGACCCTATTGCCTAAAATACTACAAATATGACAGTGCGCTCAGTCACTCAGATGTGTCCAACTCTTTCTGACCCCATGGACTATAGCTGACCAGGCTCCTCTGTCCATGGAATTTTCCAGACAAGAATACTGAAGTGGGTTGCCATTTTCTTCTGCAGAGGATCTTCCAGACCCAGGAATCAAACCTCCATCTCTTGAGTCTCCTGCATTGGCACGCAGATTCTTTACCACTGCACCTGGGAAGCAAATACGACAGAGAAACACTTTATTTCACAGGAGAAAAAAAAAGATTTATTATTTAGACTCTCTGCTTTCTAAGCAGACTGCGCCTGACATGAGTCTTTCTAATAAAGGATGAGGGTTAAAGGTGAAAATGGGAGAAGCTGAGAGAAAATTCAGTTGCTTTGTATGGGGAGGGTTTTGGAAGCTCTGGGAGGCAAGAAAAGGTAAACTTGGTGCAGCTGGTTGAGGGCATCTAAGAGTAAAAAGAAACAGTTAATGACTGAAGAAGCACTGGAGTGGGCAAGTCATTTAATTGAGATTTTTATTAAGTTTTGCTGGATGGCGTCACCATGTCTCTCTTGGCCTGTGCCATCTTCAGTAAAGTTAACATTAGTCTCTGATGCTCGATAGAACTGGGTTGACTTTTGGAGACTTGATAAAGTGATAAGTCCCCTTGAAAGGGAGAGAAAGGGGCAAAGATATGTTAATCCTGGACCATATTTGAAATATAAAATAAAGCTCTTTTATCCTTTAGTCACAATTATAGGAATGCTGATCACAGAGAGTTCTGAGCATTATACAGTCTGGGTTGTAAATGATCTGAAAAATATTGAAGTCACTACTTCACAGGTAGCCTCAAAATTGCAGAGGACCAACATAAAAAAGGATGATCTCACCTTCAAGTCTCATTATTTTGAACTGAAATGATAAAGTGGTTAAAATTTAAGGCAAGAATGAAAATTATTTTTCAGAATTGAGTTAATTTCAGTAATACTTCCAAGATTGTCAAGATACCAATCCTTGTTATTAAACAGCAATTTGATCTTAAGCCACCTATGTGCCAACTCTGGTCCCAAGTTTGATCACGAGAAAGACGAGGGGAATGAGCTAGGGAGCACACAGCCTCTCGCAGCTCTCATAACCCATAATGTCACAGTCCAATCTCATCTCACTTTGACTCCAAGACATCAGTCTCTCGAATTTTTAATTCAGACCCAAGTCCTTGGTCTCACCTATCAAAAAAAGGAGCATCATTAATAAGTCAGATGGTAGGTCCACAGATTTCATTCCAAGTGGAAGTTTTCCTTTGTAATTGTTTTTCTACTCCTATTAATTCTTTCAACACTGCTCTGTTGAAGCTCTTTCTAGTCCCCAAATAATGTCTTCAGAAGATGCCATAATTTTCCTTTGCTTTCATTTTTTAGGATTCAGGTGAATTTCAAACTCAGGACTTCTCTTCCATTTTACTTTGGAGTGAAGAAAGCATGACCTTCTCTTTTATTTCTCCCCCACCCCTCTTCCTCAGAGCAGATGGAAGTGTGTTCTGGGTTTGGCCTCTCTCCTCCTTCCCCCTCCTGAAGGTTTTACTCTACTTGGTTGGCAGGTTGGAAGGGTAAACGGGTAAGGAAGAAAATCTGGATCTTACTTAACTGCAGTCTTGTCTCCGTTGTGATTTTCTCTGTGTTGGGTTCTGCTACATACGTGCTTGTTGTGGATCAGCACCGATGGCCTCCGAGTGATTAAGCATTCAGCGTTGCTCTTTCCGAAGACAAGAGGAAGTTCTTTGGAGCAACTGCAAGGCCATCCACACTGCACAGTTCTCCGAAGTGGGACTTCCGGCTCTAGCTCTACATCCTCCAATTCTTCACAGCTCCGAGCCCTGGCAGAGCATCCCACATCCTCTTGATGCGAGACCCCTAGACCTCATGGCCCACCCTCTTGAATGAGGAACTGGTAATAGACTTCAGTGCACCTTTTTCCCAGTTCATTTGGCTCATAAGAAATGTTCTTTGTTCCCCTGTACCTTTGACATTCCAACCACTATGACTGTGGACTACTCCCACTCCATCTCCTCTCTTTGCTCTGCCATCGCTCTTCAATAATTTTCTTTTCTATGCTTATACAAAGGGTTATTTCATGAAGTATTGCCTAACCCAGTGGTCTATTACGGACAGTCTTTTTTTTCAGTTACCCTGGATCTCTACCAGCGAATCCTCAGAGCCTTCATTCACCTGATTTTGAAAAGGTGAGGGAAGCCAATGTACCTCCAAACATGTCAATGACTTTATTGCAATAACTATTGGTTCTCAAAGATTTCTATGTACGCCTCTGCATTTCTCAGACTCCTGATGTTAGGCTAACCGTATGACTAATTCTGACCAACAGAACAAAAGCAGAAGTGACATATGTTACCAAGATGATCTTGGAAATACAAGATGATAGATCCACAAGATGGAATTACCAATCATCTAGAAACCCTAAAGGAGGTTTACGGTCCCAAAGGTTGCTTTCTCTTTTTAGAATGTGAAATTCTTAATGTCTCTTTGTCCTCAACTTTGACCTCTATTTGAAGGCAATAGAAAAATTCATCCAGTTGCAAATGTGATTGTCTTTGTCTTCTCATTTGCTGATCTGAACACAAAGCTGATGACTCAGCAAGGCCGTTCAACCACAAAGAATGTAGCCTATGAGGTTGTAACCCAATGCATACGTGTTTCCCACCATGACAGCTCTCTTCAATTCAATAGCTCTCATAGACTTGGGCAATTGTAACTTCTCCAGTCTGGACTGCCTGTCTCACAATCATGTACTGAAATGCAAAGTTTAAGTTTAATGTTTAACATCTATTAACTGATGCACACAAAGCAAGAAACATTTGAAAATGACTACAAAGTAAATTCTGAGAGGTTCTCATGTGTACAGGGGTTATTTGAGTGATAAGTCCCTTTCATCTGTTCAACTCAGTATCTTCCTGGTCAAAATAAACACGTGTTTGTCACAGGACTTTATGAGGACTACATGACTTTAATACTCACTTTTATCAAAGACATGGAGCCAATCAGTTCCCATGGTGTTCTGAGTTCTGTGTTCCCCCCTGTTTGCATTGCTTCTTTATGGTGTCAGAAAATAACAGAGGGAGCGCCTACAGTATACGCCCTGAGGAAAGGACATTTGCTAGAGTTCCCTGTGAGTGTTTTTCTTTAACCGAGGTTTCCCAGCACAAAACCATATAAAGTACAAATGCTAACTTATAAGAATTTCACCCACAAGCTATATTTAAACACAGCATAGTTACCAAATAAAATAAGACTACAGAAACAGCTTTACTGCCTAGGAAAAAAAAAAGTAGGCTTTCTGAACAGTTAACCCACAATAGCACAGCTGACGACGACTTCAAATAACGGCCACTGGCCACAATCCTGTGAGCCTGTAACTCAATTTTACATAGGCTGGGTGTCGTGTTTCATGTCAGGGATAGAGTTTCTTTACTGCTTTTAACGGTGGAGTTTAGAAGCCTTCTTCCTGCAATTAGTATAATGGAGGATATAAGAATGGAAATAGAAGACTTTTCCCCTGTTCACCCAGGCAATGAAAAAGTTTAAAAATCATAAATAGTCCCAAGGTTAAACAGAGGTCACATAGATTATCTCCCTGACTTATAACTGTACTTGTGTTTTGAGAGAATTTCCTGCTTAAAAATTATTCTGGTTAGATAACATCTTTAAGAAGATAGACCCAGTTCACTGTCCACTGACAAATACATGGCCATAGAGGAAATTCTCAGCGGGGCAGGAGATCCTTTGATTGAAATGGACTGTGTAACCTCCTCATCCCAGGGGGAGGTGCTGCACTTTCTCAAGACCCTGGCAGCCAGTGATGGCCCCTCGATAACCTTCCTTTTGGTCATGCCCACTTGGCCTCCATGTTCCCAGTGCATTTATGACTCCTCGCTGTTAAATCTAACCCTTGAGTAGGAGCTTCCTGCACCAAGATGGTGCCTCAAGATTTCTTGACTCTCCAGCTGGACTCTGCAGCTCCTCTGCCTATAGAAAACACTCACTTGAAAATACTGGAGAAAAGAACAAGTCGTGACTATACATATTTCTTCCCTCATTGACTCTGCAGATAAGTAACCAGTGTAATGAGTTATTTAAAGTTCTGATGATTTCATAAATGATATGTTTCATGCATTAGTTACTGCCAGTGAATCTAAACTCAAGAAAATAGAAAAGATTCTAGCAACCTGAAAATACATATTTCTACATGCTAACCATGGCTTCCCTAGTGGCTCAGAGGGTAAAGAATCTGCCTGTAATACAGAAGACCTGGGTTCGATCCCTGGGTCGGGAAGATCCCCTGAAGAAGGGAAAGGCTACCCACTCCGGTATTCTTGCCTGGAGAATCCCATGGACAAAGGAGGCTGGTGGGTTACAGTCCATGGGGTCACAAAGAGTTGGACATGACTGAAGTGATTTAGCAAGCACGTGTTGGTCAAGACTTGAAATTCTCATTCTGCACTTCACTTCTTCACAGAGAGATTTGTTATCTGTTAATAATTGAATAGTCTCAGGAAGATTGGTACATTAAATTATTATTATTATAAAAGTATAAATAAGGACTCAAAGGAAGTAGGTAGAAACATAATTTGGAAGCTGGATTTCTGAGGAAAGTAGTACAAAGAAAAGTGAGGAAGAGAAGAAAAATCAAAAGTTTGAGGACGCAAAGGAATCTCATCCTTTTTTTTTAATGAGTAATATTTCTGTCCCAGTAATTTCAGAGAGCCCCAATTGTCATTGAAAACTAAATACACTTTCTAACAGCATTTTGGAACACACAGTTGGGTAAATGAGGCTTTTCTAGTGCTTTGCCGTGTCCAACTCTTTGTGATCCTTTGGACCGTAGCCCACCAGGCCCCTCTGTCCATCAGATTGTTTAGGCAAGAATACTGGAGTGGGTTGTCATTTCCTTTTCCAGGGCTTTCTAGGGTATATCTTTAAAAAAAAAAAAAAAAAGCCTACGATTGAATGCCTTTCATGCTCCAAGGGGTCTTCATACATCTCTCTCTCTCTCTCTTTAGTCGCTAAGTTGTGTCCAACTCTTACAACCCCATGTACTGTAGCCCCCCAGGTTCCTCTGTCCATGGATTCTCCAGGCAAGAATACTGGAGTGGGTTGCCATTTCCTTCTCCAGGGGATCTTCCTGACCCAGGAATCGAACCCAGGTCTCCTGCCTTGCAGGCAGGTCTTTTTACTGACTGAGCTATGAGGGAAGCCACACATATATTCTCACTTAATTCACAAACAAGACAAGAGCTCCCATTTTATGGATTTTTAACAAGCAAAGATTCAGAGTGATTAAACAATAAGTGGAAACAGATATTCTGACCACATCATATACTGGGTCACCTACTCCAATGCCATCAGCTTTGCCACCACCATCATAGAGCAATTCTTCCCGAATACAGCACTGACCACGTGATTGTAAATCCAGAGTGGTTCTGATCCAACCAAACACTGCCATACTGCTGCCGGTCCTGACTCAGCAATGCCATGAAACTGTATACTGCCCTACCCTAGCACAGAACCATGCTCGGAAGCAACCTGAATAGAAACTGCCATTAATATTAACAGAAATCAATAACTTTTGAAACTCTGAAAGCCAGAGCTGAGCAGTAGCCAAAGACTTGCACTAAATCTGAGTTTTGGTGCTTAGCACATTCATGCTTAACGATCTAAGCAAGTCACAGTCTCTGATCCCAGTTGGTGCAACCCAGCAGCTTGGATCAGGTTGGTGGTGAGTATCCAGTCAACAGAGCTGGAAATGAACTCAGCACCTCGTATGAGCCAAGTAATGACTTCATGCAAAGACATCTTTTTTTTTTTTTTTTTTTTGGTTTGTTTGTTTCTGTAGCTGTAATGATGCCTTAGAGAGGAAAAAATGAATGCAAACAGTTGGTTCAACAACTGTCGAGCACCTCTTATTGCAAAAGCCCCCACACAAACCAGGCACTAAAGGAACAGAAAGATTTCAACATGTGCCCTTGAGGAACTTATCTAATTGTTGGCATAAACATTTAAGGGACGATGGGCCACATTGACTTTGTGGAGTAAGACTGTGGGGCATTCCACTTCCTGAGTGAAAGAACAATCTTATCCCTATTGAAATAATGTCTTGGTCTTCTCCTGAAGTGTCAGCACATTTTCTTTTTTATTTGACAAAGCTGATTCCCACTGCATAGAGAGCTCCTACAGGAGGTGAGAGGTTTCCATCAGTCATTGACTGAGAGAATTATTGCTAAATCACTCCTCAGCTGCTGCCTCTCAACATCTTTGCACCCTTTGCTTGGACATAACATAAGCACACGTGTAATTTTAAGATTAATTTAACATCTACATTCCATATCTCTATTTTATCAGCCCCCACCCCCAGTCACTACATCTGTCCACTTATTTCACTCAAAGTACAATCCTGCCCATTGCTGAGGCCAACTAATGAAATGAAGAGTGATGTTTCCCTTTTCATCCCAGTGGGCAACCTGGTTCCCGTTAGGGCCAATTAAATTAGAACACCCCCCAGAAAGCATATTTAAAGTTTGTTCTGCAACAAAAGAGCAAAGGCAGTGTAATCTGTCAGTTTACCAAGCAGTGTTTTTGTTGAGTTTGCTTAATGAAGAAATTGCTGTTAACTCATAAGTAAGCCATTAGCCAAAAGAAAACTGCCGATTAAGATATAATCTCCTAATCTGCTCATCTCTGTTTTGACCGCTCAGTGAAAAGGTCAATAAATCTGTTGATGGATCCACCATAGAGGTAGACAGAAAGCAGGAGGACCTATTATCAGGTCATTCAAACTCCAGAAGGAAAAGAAGAAACGCTTTTTTGGTCTCAATTACCTCAAAATTTTGCACTAAAAATCTTGTTTTGGGGTTGACTTCTTTGGTTTGTTGTCTTGACCTCTCACTTATTTTATGAACAGACATAACCTTAGTGCTCAGAGGCTGTTTAGCCCAATTCCCTCATTTGACAGATGAAGAGCAGGAGTCCAGGGGAGGTTAAGAGAGGCCCCGGCGGGTACAGCTGGGCTGAGAGCTAGGTGTCCTGACTTCGGCTGCTCTTAGGATTTCAGCCCCCTTGGCTCACTTCCTTCGGCAGGAGAGGGGAAGGAGTGCTTAAGTTAGCACCACCCAGGAACCGCACTGAACTGTTGCTCAGTTCAGGAATGCGAGCCAGGGGTCTCCTGAAAGGTAGCCGACAGTACTACCCAAGCTGACCAAGTTACAGGAGACCCAAACGAGGCGATGTGGGGGCGGTGGGGGTGGTGAGGGATGTGGCTGGAGAAGACCAGGAGACCCAAGGCCAGGACAGCTGCAAAACGATTGACATCCAGAGGGCCGTGTGACATCAAGGTTCCTCTCTTTGGAGTCCCCTGAAAAAACTGTTTTAAGTTCTTCAGCTCCATCTGCTTGGTTCTCTGGAGCCCTTTGTGTTCTGACTGATGATTCTTTCTCCTCCCCACGTTTAAAAAAGAACGGCGTGGAGGGGTGGAAGTAGGGTACTCTTCCGACAGCCTCTGCCTTAACATTGTGCAGCCCGCTTGCCAGGCGACAGCCTGTCTTAGAGCGCCCCCTGCCGTTCCCATCATGGCTCTTTGTCTTAACCCTTCCAGGTTTTCCACCCCAACACCTGAAAGAAGTTACTGCTCCGTGAGTTGAGTTCTGCTAATAACAGAACGTTGCCGCAGCATCTCTGCGGACACTGTGCTTCTGTATGCTCAGCAGGAAAAACTTGGAAAGTAGCAAAATTGAGTTGATAAAAATTGTTTCCTGTAGGAATACTTCCTAATTCAAGTGGAATGTCGCTCACCAGTGGGCTTAAATAAGCCCTTAATCTTAAACATCCACTTTATCATGGAAATGGCACTGTTTATTCCATTGGTAATATCTTGTGTCGAAATCTGAACAGTATTTCTTCCCTAATGGGAGTGAGACAGAAAGCCCTGCCAATCAAACGGGAAAGAGAAGCCTGCATCAGACAGCAGGTCTCTGTTTTCAGGAATAAAAAACCCATATTCATTCGCACAGGACCACTGCAACTTTACAAAACAATGTCAAGAGGAAAAGAAGTTAGAATTGCAAAAGTTCTCCTGATGCTTTTCTTTTCTCTTTGTTTCATCTCTCTTACTTTCTTCCCTTAAGGAAAAAAATTAAAGCAGGCCTGCTTTCTTCTTTACTTAAAGGCTTACGTCTATTTACAAAAGCATCCAGGCCATAGATTGCTTTGAATTTAGCAGGTCTTAGATATACAATAGGGCTACTGTGTTTTGAAGGATTTGCCCACCCATCACGACCCACTCACTATGCAATCTGTCATCCATGAACCTAAACACAGGGTCTCTCAGATAGATCCAGATCCCCAAGAACCTTTTATATTTTTTGATACTACTTTTCCATTTCTGTACTGAAGAGGGAAAATGTTGCTGAGAGATGTTCCACAGGGTCTCGCAAAGAATACACACACACACACACACACACACACACACACACACACAGGCTTCCTTTTCCTTTGTCAACTATCCATTTTTGTATCAGTAGTTATAGATTATTGCTAAAACTTTATAATAAAAATGGAGCAGCCCACAATGGGGAAAGTTGTCCCATTGTGGTGAAATCTGATGGGGATTTGGTTTGACTATGTAAGGTTTTTTAGAGCAGCTGCCAATCAGCAGAAATCAAGTTTATTCTAATACCATAATAAATAAACAGTATCTGTAGAAGGTTAGAAGCATGAGAATTTGAAAAAGAAGAAAGAAAGATGACTCCTGTATTTCTATGCCCATTAGTTGGTTTCCAGCTATATTATTAGTTCCTTCCCCTCACTCATCAAAAACTACATCTCCAGTAAGGTTTTCTGAAGAATTCCCGTCTTTTCCCACATTGGATCAGGGGATTCATGGAATTCATCAGTATGGACCATAAAATTTGATTCTACCATAGAGCAATGTGGAGCCACATTTCACATGGAACCTCCTTCCTCCTCAATTTCACCCATGAAATTCTCTCGATCTAACACAGTGCAAGAAGAAAATCAACTATTCTGCCTGGAAATCATTTATCTGTAATGTAGGATCACTGCCTCCTCTGCTATATTCAGGATTGTATTGGGGGTCACAAAAAGGGAAAACAAGAGCATTGGTGTTTTCCATGATCCTTTCTCATCTTATGGAGTAGAAGGAGTTTTGTGGCACTACCTAATTATTCTTCAAATATCCAAATCTAAAACATCTAAAAACCTTAAGTGGATGAAAGCCTACCTTATTTGGAAAATATCCACAAGTGGAAGAGGGAGAGGCTTCACATCCTCATTTTAAATTGTTGCTAAGTCTAAACATCCCCAACTACCAGTCTAAGCTGAATTCTTGGGAAGAGTTCTTCCTAATCAACTGCGCACTGGTTATTGGAACAGAATTTGACATCATGATTAACTAGCCCAGTGATGACTGTTTCTGTTTATCACTACCAGGACTATCTGCAAAATTAAACTTGTAATCAATCCTTCGTTTTCATCCAAATGATATCAGAAAACATTCTGACCCACTTAGTCACTGGAATTCTATAATTATGGCCAGGTGCTGTACAGAAATCACTCTTCTTTCTTTAATTTCATCACCTACAGTTTTCCTTCAACCACCTCCAATGACATAGAAAAAATAATGCTCCAAATATATCACAATGATCCATAACTCTGTCTTTTTACATGCTATTGTTTTCTCTGCCTGTTGAACTCCGATGCATGCTTCAAAACCCAGAGTTCAAACCACGTGAATCAATTGTGAAGCTTCTCCTGACCCCACCCCTAAACAAAGGCTTATCCCACCTCTTCAGTGTTTTTTCTGAATCCAACATACCAGAGCTCCTCCAACTATACACACTCTACATCAGACTTGCCCACATTTTAAAATTGAAGAATCCCAAGCTTCATGTCTGAGAAGGAGACTGAGGCAGAGGATCAGAATGTCTGAGGCGGAGACTCAGGAATCTGCATTTACTAAGCTCCCCACCCTCTCCCTAGTGATTCTGATGCAAACACAAACATTTATTTTATGGTCCACATAATTCTGAATAGCAGTTAATTTTTATTAAGAATCTTTTTGCCAGCCACTGGTCTAAGCACTTCATGCATGAATTAACTCTTTCATTATCACAATAGTAACTAAATTATCTTTATCTCAATTACCTTTATAAGAAGAAACAATTTTTCTCTCTCTATTTTATTTATAATATATGTTGATTAACTTCTCTGACATAAAGTGAAATTAGGAAAAGTTCCCAAGAGCTCACAACTAGTAACTGGCAGAGAAAAGATTCAGAACAGGGCAGTCCTGACCCAGAGCCCATCACTAAATCATTGGACTTTACCATCTTGAAAATAATTGTTTGTCTGCTGTCTCCTTCACTAGGCTGTGAATTCTTTCAGAGCAGGAATGACATCCTTTCATCTTGGTAACAGCAGCACTTTTTATCATAGTGCGTGATACAATCAATAAATACTTACTGAATTGTTTAAAATGTAGAGACCAAGGTACCACATTTTTGCCTATGGATAATAACATCAGTGAGGTGAAAAAACCACAAAAAACAGATAAGTAAGTGTGACAATGCTTTGGTGAAACACCAACGAGATTATGTCTGGTTTTCATTTAGAAATCATAAGCAATATAATAAATACAGATAAATTAATTCATACCAGAAGCCAAACCCTCCTCAAGCTTACCTTATGAACTTTATTATTGCAGAAAGCAGAGCTGGGGAGGTCCCCAGGGAATGAAGTGGTCCCCAGGGAATGACCAGTGACTCCTCTAACTATATTTCCCCATCCCTTGGTCTAGGTGCAATGTCCAACCATAAAACATGCATGAGGTTATGCAGCTGCTTCATTTTAAGGAATGAAGTATAATTGCACCCTTCCTTATCACACACCTACAACTTTTGGTCAAATGGCCTGAATAAGTCAAGTTTTCAGAATCTTTGAAGAAGTATCCAGCGCTACAAGGGTGGAAACACTTATCAAGTTTGGCTCTGCTCCCTCAAAGGGATATCCTACACATTCATCTCGTTCCCAGACATAGGGTATCGGCAGGTGGACCCAAGTGCATCAGAAAACCATGGGTGTTAATAACTACTTCCTCAGAAGAAAAGACAGAAGAGCCTAGACTCTGAACTATGAAAAACTGATATGACTTTATATATATTAGATCAGAATTTACATGCCATGCCTATACTTAGCCTAAAAGTCCCATGAAAACTGAAAAAGTAAGAAACCATTCAGCCAGTTAGTTTCCATTATAGAGCATTTGTTATACACAGATAACAAAGGAGAAGGTTTTCCATTTTTTTAATCCAGATGTTTTACTGCTATGTACACAAGCAGATGCTTTTGATGCTTTTGAACTTGGTGTTGGAGAAGACTCTTGAGAGTCCCTTGGACTGCAAGGAGATCCAATCAGTCCATCCTAAAGGACATCAGTCCTGAATGTTCATTGGAAGGACTGATGTTGAAGCTGAAATTCCAATACTTTGACCACCTGATGCGAAGAGCTGACTCATCAGAAAAGACCCTGATGCTGGGAAAGATTGAAGGCAGGAGGAGAAGGGGACAACAGAGGATGAGATGGTTGGATGGCATCACCGACTCAATGGACATGAGTTCGAGTAAACTCTGGGAGTTGGTGATGGACAGGGAAGCTTGGCATGCTGCCGTCCATGGGGTCGCAAAAGGTCAGACACAACTGAGCGACTGAGCTGAACTGAACTGAACACAAGCAGATAGATACAAATGGCCATAATCTCTACATTTTTAATCTGTTGCATAACCGCTCACATCTTCCAAGCTTTGGCTCTCTGCCAAGGTCACAGGTACCTAATTACAGGTGCACACTCCCCCCAACACACATCGATGATCCAGTTGGTATTTTACATGAATGTAAGTATGTCTCACACCTGAGTCAGTCTGAAAACCTCATGAAAAGAAGTCTCTGGACTCCAGGAATAAACCCCTTTCTTGCTTCCAGACTTGCTGAGGCAACATTCTCCTCTTTAAAAAAATGTATACACAATACCCTTTGAGAGCATAGCTCAACTGCAAGAGTCATCTAAACTGTTTCAACTATAAAGGGTAGTTTGCTGCTGGTGACTTCAAAGTTCAGAGCAAATGCTCAGAACAATATTTAAGGACACGTTGTTACCAGACACAGGTGCAGCAGCATGGTTTATAGACTTCCTCCATTACAGACAGCTTGGTTTAGATGCTTACAACTCTGGGATGCTCCAGAATTTTGGTCCTGTGGGACTAAGACCACATTTCAGACAGGGTAAGAAGTGACCCTGCACGTATGGAAAGGCAGAGTTGTCAGCCTCCCATTCCTTTTAGCAGTGGAACATTGATCTCCCTTTCATTTCAAGAGGAGTTGCAAAAATGGTGATGAAAGATGTAGCCATCGTCGGCTCCTCCAGGACCAACAAGAAAAAGTCGAGATCTCACCACCAAAAGGAAGATTTTATACGATTTCTGTTTCCTTTTGCGATTTGCCTACATATTCTCCTGCCAAGGAATGCAACACTTTGCGAACAGTGACATGAGGACTGAACTTTCCCTTGGAAGTCAGAAGTGGTTTGCTTTGGACTTGCAAAGGGGAAGCCCTCTGTTCAGTCTGATCGGTTCGCTCAACCCTCCACTGAAGGAAGTCTTATCCCCAACTTTCAGAACCGCAAAACATGAAACCATTCATCTCTCACTTTAGAACCTTGTCTGAGCCACTCAACACCCCTCATGGAGGCATGCGTCTCCCCATCCGGGGAAGAGTGCTTCTCCCAGCCAAGTGTATTTCTATTAATGCTTCATGGGGGAAGGAAGAAAACCAATAAGTCAGAAAGCTGACTCAGAAATGATTCGAAGTGTTTCCTTTCCTCCCCCAGTAAGTGATCTGCCTGTGTGATCGCTATGTGAGGCTCACCTGTCTGTCAGTAGAGGACAAAGTATCTGACCACCAGCACCCTGACCGCCCAGCAAGAAGTCCTGGTGGGCAAACCCCGGATATTTGGAAACCTGTGGTTGAGCCTCATGGAGCTTTCTCAACAAAGGAAACCAGCTATATGAGGGCCATCACTTCGGAAGGCTGAGATCCACGCCCCCACCCCCACAGTCTGGACAGCAGCCAAAGGAACATAGGACTTTGGACCCCAACATGTTGTCCCAGTAAACAGGAAATACTTAGATCACTTGCACCTGGACTGAACAGTACCAAAGTTTTCACCTGAAAGAGGCACCACTAAAAATAATCTTTGCATTCATAAAATAATGCAGCATATAAAATGCTTTCCGATACACCATGCTCTTTCAGTCCTGACAACAGCGTTGCTAGGTAGCCACTAGTCTTGCCCTTATGGACAGATGAGAAAACATTTCTGCCCTAGAGGAGTTAATCACAGCTGTTAAGAGCTACACCTTGGCCTGTTGTCTTTCCACCACCCCTCAACTGTAAATGTGAACTAGAAACCAGTTTTGGTGCTCTCCTTAGAAGAATTCCACGCCCCCAAGGGTGTTACCGAGCTCCATGGGAACCATTCAGCCAGGGAGAGGGTGAGGGGGAGTGTGACAGGAGGTAGAAGGCTCTGCTGTTACCTGCTTATCCAGAGGCAGCCGGGCCTCCCTGATGCACCTGCTCCAGAATGTGCCCTCAGTAGACCGTGCCCAGCCCTCCTTCCCAGGAAAATGGGAAGGCGAGAAAAGACTTCTGTTCATGGCAGAGTATGTAGTGCATTAGCTCTGGAGTTAGGCACCAGCTTGGAATACTAGCTCTGTATTTCTACGCTGTATGACCCTTGGGAGTTTGATTTTGTTTGGTTTTTTTCCTTCATTTTGTTTTGCTTTTTAATGACATTCACTTCAATGTTCTCACCTGTGAAACATAAATAACAACAGTGCTTACTTCAAGGGGTCATTGTAAGAATCAAATTATAATGAGAGCAAAGCCACATATTGCCTGGCATGTGTAAGCACTCAATAACTGCTATTAATATTATTACTGTTACTAATTGAATATTTATAAACTACTTAGAGACTAATTTTGTTCCAAAATGTATATACTCATGTCCTGTGTGAAGATAGCCTAGCAAGCATTAGTGGAGTGCCTGGTGCTTGATTCAGCCCCAGGGATGGGAAGAGGCATTGGATACAGTCTCTTCAGTAGAGAAAGGAGCTCTACTGTAGCAGAGGCTGGATCTACAGGAAGAGTGGGTGCGTCTGTGCTGTCTCAGTAGCCATGTCCAGCTCTTTGCAGCCCCCTGGGCTGTGCCCACCAGGCTCCTCTGTCTATGGGATTCTCCAGGCAAGAATACTGGAGTGGGTTGCCATGCCCTCCTCCAGGGGATCGTCCCAACTCAGGGATCAAACCCACATCTCTTATGTCTCCTGCATTGGCAGGCAGGTTGTTTAACATTAGCACCACCATTAAAGCCTAAGTAGGCATTAATTAGAACTGATTGTTCAAAGTTTAGAAAAGGAAACATCAAGCAGGCCCATGCATGCATGTACTACCCACAGTGAGGAACCCCAAGCCCTGACAATGCTGGATCCTCCTCCTTGCTCTCCAAAAGAATGCCTTGCTTCTGTCCCATTCTCTCAGGCTGTTGCTAAGCAACTAGTTATTTAGCTTGAAAAAAAAAAAAATTACACTGCCCTGTTAGCCATTTCAATTGACCGCTCTCAGAAAATACAGTTTGGCTGGAATACCAAAATCTCTCCCCTTTAGGAACTTCAGGTAATACTGTCCCAAGGAGTAGATATTGGATTGAGATGATAGAATTCATTCATTCATTGATCCAGACACCCAACCAGGTGTTTGTTCAACAAATATACCAGTTTATAGGTGCTGAATGACATAAGCATATCCCTGACTTCACTAGACTTACAGCCTGGTAAGTGTGTGAATGAGTGCTCAGTCACCCAATCATGTCGTGTCCGACTCTTTGAGATCCCATGGACTATACCCCACGAGGCTCCTGTGTGGATTCTCGAGGATTCTCAGGCAAGAATACTGGGGTAGATTGCCATTTCCTCTTCCAAGGGATCTTCCCAACCCAGGAGTTGAACCCAAATCTCCTGCACTGCAAGCAGATTCTTTACCACTGAGACAATCTAGCAAGAGTGACAAGCATTACACAAGTGATGTAACAAAGAAACAGTTACAAATAGTGGTAATGGCAAAAAAAAAAGTAAGTAAAATGTTAAAGGAGAAGGTAGTGAGCATTCATACATACAATGATGTCAGGAAAGATCTCTCTTTACTTAAATGAAGTCTATGGATGAATACTTAAATTGAGGCATAGGACTTCCCTGACAGTCAAACGTTTGGGACTTCCTCTTCTAATGCAGGGGGGTATGGGTTCTATCTTTGACTGGGGATTTAGGATCCTATATGCCTCAAGGCCAAAAAACTGAAACATAAAACAGAAGCAATAGTATAACAAATTCAACAAAGACTTAAAAAAAAAAAAAAATGATCCACATCAAACAAAAAAAAAAAAAAACTAAATTGAGGCATAAAGGAGCCAAGTCACTCATTTTGCAATGCAATTGATGCTTCCCAATTGTGGTGTTGGAGAAGACTCTTGAGAATCCCTTGGACAGCAAGGTGATCCAACCAGTCAATCCTAAAGGAAATCAACCCTGAATATTCATTGGAAGGACTGATGCTGAAGTTGAAGCTCCAATACTTTGGCCACCTGATGCAAAGATCTGACTCATTGGAAAAGACTCTTATGCTGGGAAAAATTGGGGGCAAGAGGAGAAAGGGGCAACAGGGGATGAGATAGCTGAATGGCGTTACTGACTCAATGGACATGAGTTTGAGCAAGTTCCAGGAGATGCTGAAGGACAGGGAGGCCTGGCGTGCTACAGTACATGAGGTTTCAAATAGTTGGACACACACACACAAAAAAAAACCCAAATAGTCAGACACAACTTAGTGACTGAACAACAACAAATGTTGTACACCTGAAACTAATATAATGTTATGTGTCAAGTATACCTCAATTTTTTTAAATTAAAAAAAGAAGGAACCAGCCCTACAAAGGACAGGTGAAATGGTGTCACAAAGCCCAAGGGGGAAAAAAATGGTTTGAATTCTAGGACTCAAAAGAGACTAACACCTTGAAAGCTTGGGATGGAGAGGCAGGAAGAGATCACTCATCGCCCTGTGGATCCTGGAAGGAGTTTGGACTTTCCTGAAGGACTTGTCCAGGGAAGCTTTCCAGATCCCTTACATGTGTTGGATGCTTTAATATATAGTTTTTATTTCAAGAAAATGCAAATTCATTTTTCACTTAGGACAAAATCTTAGCTCTCTTGATTCTTGGCCAACACCTTCTCACTCCTCTGTAATTTCAGACTCTTGCCCCTGTTCTGCAGCCAGTTCTAGAAAGAGCACAGGGCCTCTTTGTTCTGGTCCTGGCACTGCTGCTGGTATGACCTTGACCAAGTCGCCGCTATTGAAAGCCTTGGCTCCATCAATGAAAGGGGTGGGGTGGGATAATCTCAAAGATCCTCTTGACCCTAAATTAATCTGATCACACAAAGGGAAAAATGATCTTACTCTCTCAGGACTTAGTACTTACCCTCCTGCTATAGACACAGTTTGGGATGAGGGTTAAGAACCTGAACTGTGATATTAAAATCTAGATTCTAGGGACTTCCCTGGTGGTCCAGCGGCTAAGACTCCTTGCTCCCAATGCAAGAGGTCCAGGTTTGATGCCTGGTCAGGGAACAAGATCCCTCATGCCACAACTAAGTGTTTGCATGCTGCAACTAAAGAACTCACAATCCACAACTAAGACCCAGGGCACCCAAATTAAAAAAAAAAAAAAAAATTTAATCTAGATTCTGATCATGACTCTGTATGCTAACACGTGTATCTTGAGCAGGAGACTTTATCTCCCTAAGTCTTCTATCCTCATTTGTAATATACAGATAATAGCCATTTCAACTTCACGGAGTTCTTATGAAGAACCAAAGCATAGTTATTACTATGCCATCAATATACATAGGGCTTCCCACAACAGGATGGCAGATCTTGGATTGGGGAAAAATAATGGGTATGAGACTTGAGGCGTAATCCCAAACAGATCTTTGGAAGCTGCTCTCATGAATCAGCATCTCTTATGTCAAAATTAAGGGTGAACCAACATGAAGTCAGGCTGGATCTGTTTGGAGCCCAGAGGTAAAGTCTGGTCTGGAAACTTGAGGCCGTTGAAAGGTTTTTCAGCTGAAAAGGTATTTGCTCGCTTGATGTGAAACACATGGTCCATTGGGAACCTCAAAAAAACATCAGCCATCCAAAGTTCCCATCTCATGTGGGTAAAGGAATGAGAGTGAGTGCTTGGACAAAGCTTTATTCTATTAGATAGAGTCACTGCCAGCAGGAAAAAAATGTGGACCAAAAAAACAATTAAACTTCTAACATGAGCTAAATCAAATAAGCCCACCAACCTCTTAGTAAAATATACAGGCATTAAGCCAGGCTGCCCTGACACATGTTTAAAGACTACCCAACTTTCAGAGGAATTGAATAAATAGACTTCAAGTCG
The DNA here is from genome assembly GCF_019320065.1 of Cervus canadensis. Lineage (NCBI taxonomy): Eukaryota > Metazoa > Chordata > Mammalia > Artiodactyla > Cervidae > Cervus > Cervus canadensis. The sequence continues at coordinate 55,624,845 of NC_057398.1, read as the reverse complement.
TGAAGCTCTTGGGAAATTTTCAAAATAGTGAATGCCAAGGGATGGCACTGCTTTCTTCCTCCTGTTCATAAAAATCACGGAATCACAGGGTTGGAAGAGAAACAAGATGTCCTCTCACCCCAACCAGACTTCTAACACATTTGTGTCAAAAGCAAAGTGACTCTGAGCAAAATGATCCCCAAGTTCTCATTCTGATTCAACTGCGTAACCCAATGAGAAGAAATCTGAAGTGCAAATGGAGAGAAGGGAGCCAGAGAAGAGACTGAATTTGGACAACTTCTTATTTCAACAATTTATTAGTCAGCTTCACTGGTGCATTTCTGAGACTATCCTGCTTTTGTAAGAGGTTTCTTGTCAAACATATCTTTTTAAATCATCATATATGTTTCCTAAACTTGGTTCCTTCTGGTTATCAGCCATTTGGTAAATGAAGAGGGAATGAGGATGAGAGGGAAGGATGTGGGGCCAGAGGGACCTCAAGTCCAGCTCATTCCCAAGTCTATGGCAGAGGAGCAGAGCGACAAATGGGCATTGACCAAAAAATTAGTGAATAGGGGAGGATAGAGTAGGCTCTTCTTTCTTAATAAGGATTACTCTAAATGCCCTAGACACAGTATCTCTGATAAGTTGGTTACCCACTTGTATGTAGTCTCTCCTTTACATGTTGGAAAGAAGGAGGGACAGAAGGAAGGAGTAGGGGAAGGGGGTAGAGGGAAGGGGAGAAGCAAGGTGGAAGCAAACAGATAAACAAATAGAAATACATTAAAAGAAGAATAAATGTTGTATATTAACTCATATATGTGGAATCTAGAAAAAATGGTATAGATGAACTTATTCGCAAAGCAGAAATAGAGAACAAACATATGGATACCAAAGGAGGTGGGACGGTGGGATGAATTGGGAGACTGGGGCTGACATACATGTACTATTGATACCATGGATAAGACAGATAACTTATAAGAACCTACTGTGTAGCACAGGGAATCTGCTCAGTGTTCTACGGTGACCTAAATGGAAAGGAACTCCAAGGAAGAGTGGGTACATGTATAGATGTATAGCAGATGCACTTTGCCATAGAGTAGAAACTAACAGCATTGTAAAGCAACTATATACTTTGGCCACCTGATGCAAAGAACTGACTCAATGGAGAAGACCCTGATGCTGGGAAAAACTGAAGGCAGGAGGAGAAGGGGACGACAGAGGATGAGATGGTTGGATGGCATCACTGACTCAATGGACATGAGTTTGGGTAAACTCTAGGAGTTGGTGATGGACAGGGAGGCCTGGCATGCTGCAGTCCCTCGGGTCGCAAAGAGTAGGACATGACTGAGCAACTGAACTGAACTGAAAGCAACTATACGCCAATAAATTTTTTAAAAAAATAATTAAACAGCACGTGCGTTTATTGAAGGCTAGACCCTGTGCTCTGTGCTTTAATAGCTCATATTTGTCCCCAAAAAAGGGTAGATTATTTTACCCACTTTACAAACTGAAAAACTTCCATTGTTTTAATTACCGCAGAAAGTTCGAGTAGCGTTTTGTCTCTTCTCTTTTCGTAATTCAGAAAGATTGCTTGGAAATTTAAAGACAAATGTTTACTGCTTATGCTGGTGTGTGGATGTAAAAGCAACGAAAGAGGCAGCTGACCATCTAGCAGACAAAGGACTCAGAAGGAAGATAGGAAGGAAAATGCAGAGCAGGGCTTAGCCATGGATGGACTCGCACAAAGGACTTGGAAGTTCCACAGCCCTTGACAACCTGGCAGAAATCCCTGTCCTTGCCCTATTGCCCTCTTTGCACACAGAACCACAACGCTCACGTCTCTGGAAAGGGTAGTTCAAATTCACGTGAAACATTCTTTCTCACTCAACCCAATCCTAGACGGACTATTTTATCTAAGTCAACTTGTCTCTGCCAAGATCTTAGGGAGAGACTTCCTTTGCAACACAAATAACATTTAAACATACACAGGTTTCCTTTTTAGAAAAAAAAAAAAATTGTCTGATACCTTGGGATTACAATGGTGGAAGTATTTACAGGGAACAAGCTTGTAACAGCAGAGAAGCAACAGAACAATCTCCTCTAATTGGGAGGGAAGTTCCTCATTTTTCCATAACGGCATCTACATTACATGTCCAGATGGGCTGCCAGATTTTTAACTCTACACCCCAAAGCATCTGATTTTGGCAAGCTTAGATGAGGACGCACAACTGAAGCCAACACTGCAGAGGAGCCATGTGAATGAGGACCAAATCTCAATTAGCAGGTCAAGAAACAAACTAATCAATTAGCAGCCTGGCTTTCTCCAACTCACCAAATTAAGATGCCTTTAAAATCATAACTGATCTTTGTAAATGAACTTTCCCCTCTGGTCCCTCCACTGGGAGGTTAGATATTATAAGAAAATAATTGTATGAATCATCTATATTTCTGGAAAATACTGAGCGCCTCCAGGTGTGACACAGATGGTGGATAATAAAGGAGGAAAAAAAAACAATTTTTCACGAATAAGACGCACACATCCATGAACTTACAGCAAATCCTACTCACTTCCCAGAAAGACTTCCCCACCTGTCCACCAAGGCCAGTTGGCAGTATGGATGTTCCCATGCCCCACACCCAGTAAAGTGTTCTAAGGGAAAGAGAACTCTAATACAAAAAAAGTACCTGAAAGGGGATCTGGAGTCAGACTACCTGGATTCAAATTCCAGTACCACCACTTATAGATTGTATGATATTGGATAAGCAATTAAACCTCTCCAAGTTACAGCTTCTTCATCTATAATATAGGAATAGTATTAGTATTTCCCTCTAAAAACTGTAGCGAAGTTGAGCTAATGCCTGAAAAGTAACTAGTATGGTTTTATAATAACTACAAGCGGACTATAACCTTAAAACTTGTGAATCAATATATTGTACACCTGTAACTTATGTAATATTTTTCATCAACTATACTGCAATAAAGGAGAGGGAAATGGCAACCCACTCCAGTATTCTTGCCTGGGAAATCCCATGGACAGAGGAGACTGGAGGGCTACAGTCTATGAGGTCACAAAAGAGTCAGCCATGACTTAGAAACTAAACAACAACATACTTCAGTAAAAATAAATAATTTTCTTTAAAAGTAGTTAGTGTGGTGCCTGGGGCTTCCCTGGTTGCTCAACTGATAAAGAATCCGTCTGCAAAGCAGGAGACCTCAGTTCCATTCCTCCGTTAGGAAGACCCCCTGGAGAAGGTTAGGCTACACACTTCAGTATTCATGGGCTTCCCTGGTCGCTCAGGTGGTAAAGAATCTGCCTGAAATGCAGGAGACCTGGGTTCCATCCCTGGGTTGGGAATATCCCCTGGAGGAAGGCATGGCAACACACTCCAGTATTCTTGCCTGGAGAATCCCCATGGACAGAGGAGCCTGGCGGGCTACAGCCCACGGGGTCACAAAAAGCAGGATGGACACGACTGAGCCACTCAGCACAGGACAGCACAGTACGGTGCCTGATACCAAGCTTTGTAGTTTGAACATAATTGTTATCCTGCACTATTTCTACAAAGAAGAAGGAGAAGGAGAACAAGAAGAAGGGGGGAGGGGAGGAGATGGGGAACAGGAGGAGGAGGAAGAGGAGAGGAAGAAGAAACATGGAGGGAGAGAAGAAGAGAGAAACAGGGAGAAGGAGGAAAAGAGAAAAGAAAGGAGAAAGGGGAGAGGAGGCGAGACAACAGGAGGGGAGGTTAGTTTATCCCTCCATCCATCTGTGATGATGGAAGAAAAACTGGAACAAGATCTCTGAGTCCGTCACAGCCACGAAGAGAGAGATGCTCTTGAGAAGAGGGAGGCCAGCAAGAAAGCTAGGGAAGCTGCCTTCCCTGATCATTGATGATGTACCAATGATTGCACATACATCGTGTCACTTGCTGAAGAAGCACACACTCAGGAACCTCTGTGACCTGTTGCGTGTCATATCATCACCCGAGCAGCAGAACTGAAATTCAAACTCAGGTCTATTTTCCTCTCATATTCACTTTCTTCCCATGTCACTAACTTAAAACATTCACCCACAACCAAGATGGAAAATTCTATCTGAGAATTATTCACATGGCTTGTCTTTTTCTGAGTGTGCTATCTTGCCAAACAAGGCTGATAGAGAAACACTGAAGCTGCGGTATTATTTCCAATTAGCATTGCACAATCTCTGCTTTAAACTCAAACTCCAGCGGGCATATTGAATAGTTGTAGATTTTGGTGGTGGTGGTGATTGTGAGTTTTTAATGTCAGACTCTGATCTAAAAGGAAGAATTCAGCTTCTTAGGGAATATTCTAAATAAAACTAAATTTAAAATAAAAGTTGTCTTTCCAGATATCTCAAACTCCACAGGTTTCAAGTTAGTCTGGACCTCCTTCTAGGTTCAGTGGTTAAGACTCTGTGATTCCAGTGCAGGGGGCACAGGTTCGATCCCTGGTCAGGGAACTAGATCCTACATGCCACACAAAGACCTGGCACAGCCAAATAAATTTGTTTTTAAAAATTAGTCTTAAGTATCCAATGGCCTGCCTGCAGAAGTCTGAAAGTGTTGGAAGACCGATTTTGTTGATCCAGTTAGGAAGGAGGTGAGCAAAACTGTGGAAGAGGTGCTAAGAGGGTGGTCGGTGGATTCCTTCTCCATCTTTCTGGACTGAATTATTTTAAAAGGCTCTGTTCTGGCCTCCTAGCCTCTGCTTTTGCTCACTTCTCATCTGTCCTGCACATAGTGGTGGTCCCAGGGCTATTAACATGCATCAAATCACATCACGCCCTTGCTCAGCATTCTTTAGTCTCTTCACACTACCCTTAGAATAAAGTTCACTGTGTTTAAGTTGGCCTTGAGGGCACTGCATGGTTGATCCCAGCCTTGTCTTGGGCCATACCAAGTTATCCAGGTCTTCTAAACCAGGACCAAATTTGGTTTTCCTGACCAATGCTCACCAACTTTTTTCTGCTTCATAACCTTTTATTATTGTGCTCTTTCTATCTAGAATGATCTTCACGATACCCTCCTATACTCCTACCCCACCAACACACACACACACACACACACACACACACACACACACCCCACATCATCATTCCCTCTTTCACCTCCTCCTCATAATTTAGGTCCTTGAAGAAGTTTTTACAGACCTCTGGTCTAAAGTGCTGCTGGGCCCACACCTGACTCCATCCAAGCCCTTGATTCTTCTTCATCTCAGTCCTCTGTTTTCTTTATAGTTCTCATCATGGATACAGTCTCCACTGATTCCTAGTGCCTGGCACAGTATCTCTTTCAGGGTCCCCAGTAAAATTTTATTGAGTAAATGAGCAAATAAACAAAGATATGGGTGGCATGTTATCTTCATTTTGCTTTACTTCAAATCTCTTGGCACTCCCTAAAATAATATTACTGTTTCTTTGCTTACTTTTTTATTGTCTGGTTTCTCTACTAAAAGGTAAATTCCATGAGTATGAACACTTTGCCATATTCATCTTTGTATCCATAGTGTCTAAAACTTGCCTGGCATGTAATAGGCTCACAAAATTTGCTGAATGACTAAATTAATAAATAAATGAATACTTGAATCCCTAGTATCACATGCAGCCCTAGATCAGAATAAGTGCTTAATAAATGACAATGCTTCTTATAATTTAGTAACAATTCAATTTTGATCCACCATGGTATAATTGATTTTTCATATAGTCAAAGGAAATAACAGACTAAATTTTATAGATAGTTACTTTCAAAAACAGGAAAGTATCTTTTGCATCACCAAATCTTTACAATGGTCCTCTGCTTCAGGTCCTGAGTTGGAACATCTCCTCCTGGTATGAGACTTTGGATCACCTTTGCCTTAAGCTTCCTCCATCAGCTTCCCTCAGGACCAATGAAGATCAACTCTGGGACATGTTTTTTGAAAAATAAAAGTCATGCGCCCTTCAAACAGCTGTTTTCATGACCAAATTCCACTTCAGCTCTTTCAAGTATTGCCTATAACACTCACAAAAGAAAACAAATCTCTCCTGACACAACATTTTGACCAAGTTCAATCTGATTATTCATGTTATTCCCAACTTTTTTTGGTTAGAAAAGATAAACATGGTCTCTGGAAGAAAAAAAAAAAAATAACACAATCAAAAAGAACCACCCAGGCCCTTCCAAGGCCCTACCCTGGTTTCCAGATGCTCTCCTTTTTCAGCTTGGTTTAATTAAAGCTCCATATGTCAGCAACCCATCAACCTCAGGTGTGATTCAGATTGCCCCAGAGCATCAGAAAGCCTGCCAAACTACCCAAGCATGAGAGCACAGTTGAGAAATGTACTCCCTAGAACAAAACCCATCATTACAAGAGGAAGGCTTGTTGGGAGGAGAAGGAAAGTGGTTATCTCCCTCCCTGCTTTGGATTTAGAAACATAACAAAGAGAAGTTGGTTCAAATTTAGTCTGTGTCTTAGATTGGTGACCATGTTCTTGAGGGAAGCACAGGACTTCTGAAGTCTAACTCTTGGTTGCACTTGGCACTCTCAAACTCTGGTCTTGGAATGCAAAAGATGCTGAAAACTCTCATATGCCTGTATCCTCACACAGTAGAAAATTCACAGCATGCTTGTTTATTCTTCTTCTTTTCCCCCTTGCAGTGTCAGATCTAAACTTTTTATAGTGCCTCTGGGTCTGCAGTTAGAAAAAAAAAAAAAAATGCAATTAGCTAACAGAGTTTGCTCGCTGCGGTAGCCAGAATCTGAAAGATAACTCCCAACATGATCCAGTCTTAGATGAAAACCAAACTCCTGTGGGAGAGTGGGAGGGAATTCTCTTTGAATAAACAGGGCCCTTGCTCAAGACCTCAAGCCCAGAGTGCACAAGCTCTCCAAAGACAGTGAGAAAGATGGAAATACTCCCCTCAGTTCCACAGTATGGAATATCAGGCCCCCAGTGACATGAATTTGAGCAAACTGGGAGATAGTCAAGGACAGGGAAGCCTGGTGTGCTACAGTCTATAGGGTTGCAAAGAGTTGGACGTGACTTAGCGACTGAACACCAATAGCAAGTGACATGAATGGGAATCCTGGCCAACCTGGAATTTTACTTCATGCAACTAAAATAAAAGTAGTACCTACACAAAACCAGTTCATTCATAGAATTCTGGATATATTTTCTCCACCACATTTCCAAGAGCTATTACCAGAAGCTTTAGGTATTGTGAGAATGCAAGAGTAGTTCACTAACACTTATTTCATCTGTGAGCTTCCAGAAGAGGAGATTTGAATTGGCTCATATCCTCGACTGAGTGAACTGTCTTCAGATCATAAAAAGAAAAGCTGAGCATCTTACAGCTCGCAGTGATGCAGGTGAGTTAAGCGGGGTCTCCTGGCAGCAGTTTTTATGGTATCATTTGCTTCTTGAAACACGTAGAGAAGCATGTAGAACAACAAAACATTGAAGCTCTTAGAGTGACCTTTACATACAGAATACAGAGCACTGTGCAACTAAACAGGATGGTTCATCCCTGGGATGTGGGATGTGGTTCCTTAATTACTTAGCCATAAAAAAGAACGCATTTGACTCAGTTCTAATGAGGTGGGTGAACCTAGAGCCTATTATACAGAGTGAAGTGAGTCAGAAAGAGAAACATCATCTATTAATGCATATGTATGCAATCTAGAAGGATGATACTGATGAACCTATCTTCAGGGCACCGAAGGGGACACAGACATAGAGAACAGACTTCTGGACACAGTGGGGGAAGAAGACGGTGGGGCAAATTGAGAGAGTAACACTGAAACACATACATTACCATATATAAAATTAGAGAGCCAATGGAAATTTGCTGTATGATGCAGGGAGCTCAAATCCGGGCTCTGTGACAACCTAGGGTGGGAGGGGGGTGGGAGGTGGGAGGGAGGTTCAGCGGGGAGGAGACATTTGTATACCTATGGCTCATTCGTGTTGATGTGTTGCAGAAACCAATACAGTATTGTAAAGCAATTATCCTCCAATTAAAAATAAATAAATTTTTAAAAAAGAAAGTCCTCCTAACTAGCTAGATGACCTTGGGCAAGTCACTTTATGTCTGTTTCAATTTCCATATCTGAAAAATGAGAATAATAATATCTGACCAGTATACCATAGAGAAGTGAAAGAAGGTGATATATGCAAAGAATCTTCCTGAAATGCAGACGATCCCCCTGGAGAAGGAAATGGCAATGCACTCCAGCATTCTTGGCTGGGAAATCCCATGGACAAAGGAGCCTGGAGTGTTGCAGTCCACGTGGTCGGAAAGAGTTGGACATGGTTTACTGACTGAATAACAACAACAACAATTTATTTATTTATGGATGGCTATACTGGGTCCTTGGGGCTATGCTGGCTTTTCTCTAGTTGTGGCAAGCAGGGGCTACTGCTGGCTGCGGTGCTTGGGCTTCTCACTGTGGTGGCTTCTCATGTTGAGCACAGAGCAAGGCTCTAGGCGTGCAAGCTTCAGTAGTTGCAGCACATGAGCTCAGTAGCTGTGGCATACATGCTTAGTTGCTCAGCAGCATGTGGGATCTTCCCGGACCAGGGGTGGATTCTTAACCACAGGACCACCAGAGACGTTTCTGTACATACTATTTCAGAGAGCCCAGATAATGATGCCTTCAAGTTATGCTAGCAAGTTTTGATTGTATCTGTTCTTGGGGGAAGGAAGATAAAGGCTCAGTAGTGTCCGACTCTTTGAGACCCCAATGAGGCAAAGCTTCTTTTTTTATTAAATTAATTAATGTATTTATTTTGGCTATGCTAGTTCTTCATTGCTCACGGGCTTCTCACAGGCTTCTCTCTAGCTGCAGTGCGCAGGCTTCTCACTGCAGTGGCCTCTCTCGTTGTGGAGCAGGGGCACCAGGACATGTGGGCTCAGTAGAGGCAGCTCCAGGGCCCTAGAGCGCAGGATCAACAGTCGTGGCACATGGGCTTAGTTGTGGGATCCTCCCAGATCAGCGACCGAGCCCATGTCTCCTTCATTGGCAGGAGCATTCCCTACCACAGAACCACCCAGAAAGCCTGAGGCAAAGCTTCTTACCTCTCACATTTTCTTCTGTAGCCTAAGAACTCCAGGGACAATATACCCTTAATCAGAGCTTAGCAGAGTGTTCCACCCATGACTGATAAGGTATAAATCAATACTGTAAATCAATGAAATACTATACCAAAAAAAAAAAATGGAAACCTTAGAGAAGAATATTTCATGACATCTATTATATTTTGAAATTTATAGTAGATCAAGTCCCACGCCACCCTACACAGAAAACACAAAAGAGAATACACGGGCATCAAAAGGATTTCTGAAAAGAAACAAAAAGGGTAATATTAGATGAGGATAAGTTGGTCTAAATTATAACTTACATTTTCTTTGAAACAAAGAAAATTTTAATGTATGCCTTATTGTAAGGCTAAATAAACACTAGTTTAAAACATAAAAATATGGAGTCTTATTTCTAATTATGGGCCTTGCTGAGTTAATGGAGAAGAGAAAATATTTAACCAAAATATCATACCTCAGGGGATTCCTACTTGGTACATCCTAGACAGTTGTGCAAAATGTCATCATTTTTCTCTGGATACGCTGGGAATGAAAAAAAAAACGTATCATGGTTCAGTTCAGTCACTCAGTCATGCCTGACTCTTTGCGACCCCGTGGACTGCAGCAAGCCAGGTTTTGCTGTCCATCACCAACTCCCGGAGTTTGCTCAAACTCACGTCCATTGAGTTGGTGATGCCATGCAACCATCTCATCCTCTGTCATCCCCTTCTCCTGCCTTCAACCTTTCCCAGCATCAGAGTCTTTCCCAATGAATCAGTTCTTCGCATCAGGCAGTCAAAGTATTGGAGTTTCAGCTTCAGCATCAGTCATTCTAATGAATATTCAGGAATTATTTCCTTTAGGACTGATTGGTTTGATCTCCTTGCTGTCCCAGGGACTCTCAAGAGTTTTCTCCAACACCACAGTTCAAAATGGTTACCAGTGGGCAACTCTCTAACTTAAGTTGTCAAGCTGTTATTAAAATACGTTAAAGGACACTTATTCCAGTACTTCTTAACAACAGGGCACAACTCATTCTAGAAGTAAATATCTTTTAAATCAAGATCAGAAAATAGAAAATTGTACTAATTGGATACCCCTAAACCAAACACACCCCCTCTGCCAACCCACTAGAGTTAAGGTCAACTCGTTACCATAGCATGAAGTCTTGATTAGGGAAAGAGTGTGATCTTCTCTGTCACAGGTTATCCCACACCAGCATAGGTGCGGAGTGAGGTGAGTGAGGAGTGGACTTCTGGCTCTGAGATTTCTTGGTCCTCTTCCTTCACTGTGTCTATTTCCACAGGATTGAATAAATGCACACCAACTCGAGAAGCTTCTTCTGATTCTGGTGGTCTCCGCTGGTGTGGAAACCTCCTTATAGCTAATGCATATGGTTTCCTTGGAGTGTTAGACCCTCATTCTTCTGCAGCCATACCTCCTCTGGATCCAACAAATCCCGCTCCCAATCCCTTTTTTACTTGTGAAATATTCTTTCATGGGAAAGGTTGAAGGCAGTAGAAGGGGGCAACAGAGAATGAGACGGTTGGATTGGCATCACCAACGCACTGGACATGAACTTGGGCAAACTCCGGGAGATGGTGAGGGACAGGGAAGCCAGGCATGCTGCAGTCCATGGGGTCGTGAAGAGTCAGATACGACTGAGGGTCTGAACAACAACAAATTCTTGCATGGCCATTGACCTCTTTCTCTAAACTTCCTGACCCATCTGTGTGAATTTTTGGAATCATTGAGATCATCCAAAATCTTTGGGAGATTGTGAAGAATCATATTTTCTTCTCAAACACAGCTCCATGATCCCCTCCCATCCAATGGGCTTAGGTTATTTATTTATTTTTTTATTTTTTTATTTTTTTTGGTTATTTTAGCAATGTATGTGTATGCTCAGTTGCTCAGTCATGTCTGACTTTTTACAACCTCATAGACTTTAGCCCACCAGGCTCCTCTGTCCACGGGATTTCCCAGACAAGAATACCAAAGCAGCTTGCCATTTCCTACTCCTGGGGATTTTCCCCATCCAGGGATTGATCCTGCATCTCCTCTGTCTTCTGCGTTAGTAGGCAGATTCTTTACCACTGTGCCACCTGGGAAGTCCCTATTTTAGCAAAGCCCCCATCTATAATAATCTCCAGGTAAAATGTAGGTACCTGACTCTAAGTTCATGACCCAAGTCAAGTTGACCTCAGCCCTAAACTCAGCCCCACATACCCCCAAGGCTGTTGGTCCAGGGTGGACCTATGGTATGGGCTCTACATCAGAAGAAGCATCCAGCAAATAAACAAAAAGATCAATCTTTCCCTCCTACACTCCCAATCTCAGTGAGTGCTTATCCAGCAATGGGGAATGGAACAAAAGGTGCATTCCCAATTCCTCTCTCTCATCTCCCCTGTATATTTTTGGCACATAGGAAGGAGGAAGAAAAACCAGGCATGATAGGTGGGAAAAGCCAGTTGGTTAAACCTCTCCTTTCATGGTTTCATGGTCAGATCATCAACTGAGTCCAACTAAAAAGAATGTTAATCCAGAAAGTGAAGGGTTTAATTGTTGTTTTCAGTTGTGAGACATTAGCATCAAATTCAGAGCAATAGAAAAATATCTCACACACAACATCTTATACATATCTGTTCTTGTTTTCAATAAAATCAATAGTAACATGATGTTAGTTTTAGATCTAAATAGCTCTATCTTATAGTAGATTTTAGATTTATTAGTTTATTATAGAAAGTAAAAGTAAAACATTATCAAACTTCTGGTGATTATTATCACTCTTCTAGAAATGTGTGTATAGGACTTCCCTAGTGGTCTAGTGGTTAAGAATCCACCAGCCAATGCAGGGGACATGGGTTTGACCTCTGGTCCAGGAAGTTTCCACAAACCGGGGAGCAACGAAGCCCACGTGCACAACTACTGAAGCCCAAGCGCCCCAGAGCCCGTGCTCCGCAACGAGAAGCCCCCGCAATGAGAAGCCTGCGCACTGCAACTGAAGAGTATCCCCTGCTCGCTGCGACTAGAGAAAGCCTGTGCATAGAAATGAAGACCCAGCACAGCAAAAAAAAAAAGGTAAGTATATATGTATGCATGAATAAGCATATATATTGAATATTTTCAGTGTAAAAAACATTATGCCAGATACTTTTTATTTGGCAAATTATTTTCCAGATAACTATGTATTTAGATTTAACATATTCTCTACAAACTGAATTCCCTGAAAATTAAACTCTAAAGCAAAAGAACACATATAATATATATATAATTTATACATAATATATATGTATACTTATAATACATAAGTATACATACTTATATTGGGTGTTAAATGATTAAATGTTAAGTTTTCAGCTGACCCAACCAGAAGTGATGTTTGAAAGCATGATGGTGGCAACAATAACTAAGATAAAATAGGTAATTTCTAAATATTTGGGGGGAAAGTTTTCAAACACTACACAACTAAAATTATTATCTCCACCTCAAAATCAAAAGTCTATATAATTACTTCCCTGGTTGCTATATAGGACAGAAAGAAAAACACATTCAGGAAGACAAACAAAAAGACGTTTCTGCAGACAGGCAGCAGACAATTTAACAAAATGACTATTGCAGTAAAGTGAACTCTCTAAAACATAATTAATGCATGGACCTACCTCAACAAATTAGGAACCATTTGGACTAAAGGTTTGGAGAGTTATATTGGAAACAATTGTTCATGGGTCTCTTGCTTTACTTCACACCTTACAAGCAAGGCTACCCTTTGCTCGTACAAATCTACCTTTTCATAAATTTGTGTAGCAAGTATCCTTGGAAAGTAGATCGTATCTCCTGTTGGAGTAAAAGCCAGGTTTGCTTACAATCTTGATACAGTGTTTTCCTCTGAAGCAAAGAGCAAACATGCTTACTGTTTAGTGCAATGAAGTTAGTGTTCTCCTTCAGGACAAAGAGCATGATGCTTACTACCTAATTTAAAAGAATCAAGTTCCCTAAACTCATGATTTCTTTCTTGTAACCCAACCCATCAAGTATGAAAGTGTCAACTCACCTCTCAGCATTATCTTTTAGGAACTGGGGTTTAGGGAACTGACACCAAAATGCTGATGCTCCAGATGCTGCCTGTGATGCAAGTAATAAACTTTCTTTGGTCTCTTCCCAGGAGTATGGTGTCTGCTACCAGCTCCATGATATTGTGATTCACTAACTTGTTAACCTGCAAATAAGGTAGAAATCTCAGATTCTTCACAACTTCTAAGAAGTTGATTTACAAGTTGTGTTTAAAGTTGGAACTCAGAGAAAATTCACAGAGAGAAACTGAGAATTACCTGCCATGTTACAAGGAAGGAACCTTTCAAATACACATTGGTGCGTGATATAAAAAATAATAAGGTGGCGTGGTGGTAAAGAATCCACCTGCCAATGCAGGAGACACAAGAGATGTGGATTAGATCCCTGGGTCCTATCCCAGGATCAAGAAGATGGCCTGGAGGAGGAAATGGCAACCCACTCCAGGATTCTTGTTTGGAAAATCCCATGGACAGAGGAGCCTGGTGGGATATGACTGGGCACACTCGCACACCACAGAAGAAAGTCAGCATGATGAACTAAGAAAAGATGTGAGACTGATGGAACAATTATTGCTTACGTCAACCAAATTTTTATTATTTACCAAGCAAGGACTAGTATTGACACTAGAAACATATCATGTTCTCTGAGGGTATTTTTCAATATGTATGCGTTTGCTTAACTTAGCTGTTAGGCAAATCCAACCCCACATACAGGCTCAAAACGATTTTCAACCTTTTTGAGGTATAATTTATTTACAACAAAATGCAAAGATTTTAAGAGTACAATTTGATGAATTTTGATAAGTATACACAACTGTGTAGTCATCACAACAATCAAAATATATAGCATTTCCTCTTCCCAAAATTTTCCTCATCCCCCTACTCAGTTAATTCCATCCAATCTCCAGTCGCAGACAGTAATGGATGTGCTTTCTACCAGTCTAGTTTTTGCTTTAACTACTTTGTCTTTTTCTTTTTTGATGAGCTGTTTCAAGATGTATTTATTTATTTAGGCCACTCTGCATGGCGTATGGGATCTTTGTTGCTCGACCAGGGATCAAAGTCTGGCCCTCTGCATTGAAAGTGAGGAGTCTTAGCCCCTGGACCACCAGGGAATTCCCTACCAGCTTGTTTTCAAAGCCATGCTTGTGACATATCATTTATATACAATAAAATTGAAGTTTGACATATAGTCATGTAATCACCACCTCAATCAAGATATAAAATATCTTCATCACAGCGAAAACACTTTTGCCCTTTTGTAGTCATTTGTTTTGCTCATCCCCTAGTCCCAGGAAACCACTGATCTGTTTTTCTCTTCTAGCCTTGTCTTTTCCAGAGTGTCATATGAATGGATGCATATATACTATGGAGATTTTTGAGTTTGGCTTCCTTTACTTAGCACAATGCTTTGGAAGTTTATTTGTGTTGTAGTGCATATCACTAGTTTGTTTTACTAGGTTTTTGTTGTTGCTCTTGTTACGATGCTGTGTGGGATTGCATTTGACAGCTATATCACTATGTCTTTACTCATTCATCAGATAATGGATATTTGGGTTGTTTCCAGTTTGGGACAACTTTGAAAAACAAAGGCTACCATAAATATTCAAGTACAGATTTTTTTTTTTGTATGAATATACATTCCTCTAAATTCTGCTCTGTTTCCTTGATCCATGTGTCTACCCTTTCACCAAAGCTTTACAGACTAAATTACTGTAGATTTGTGTTGTCTATTTCCTACTTTATAAGAAAAGCAATGGTTTGGATATGAAACCCATTTAAGAGCTCTTATTTGTAATATAGAGCTTTATCTCAAGGTTATTCATTTTATCTAATTTAACCAAAATTTGGGCCTTCCCTCTGTTGTTCCTCTGGCCTTGGAAAATTCTAAATATTTTGAGTTGTGTTGGTTTTATTGCCCAGATACTGAAAGTTAACTTAAGGTTACTGAAGGGAAAAGGTGGTTGGGAGGGATAAATTGGGAATTTGAGATTGACACATGCTCACTACTATATATGAAGTAGATAGCCAACCAGCACCTAATGTATAGCGCAGGGAACGCTACTCAATATTCTGTAAACTAAATAGGAGAAGAATTTGAAAAAGAATAGATACATGTGTATATGTGTATATATATAATCAAATCATTTTGCTCTATTAAAAAAAGTTACACTTACACTAAGTTACACTTACACAGTTGGTGGGAATGCAAACTAGTACAGCCACTATGGAGAACAGTGTGGAGATTCCTTAAAAAACTGGAACTAGAACCGCCATCTGACCCAGTAATCCCACTCCTGGGCATACACACCGAGGAAACCAGATCTGAAAGAGACACGTGTACCCCAGTGTTCATTGCAGCACTGTTTATAATAGCCAGGACATGGAAGCAACCTAGATGCCCATCAGCAGATGAATGGATAAGAAAGCTGTGGTACATATACACAATGGAATATTACTCAGCCATTAAAAAGAATTCATTTGAATCAGTTCTAATGAGATGGATAAAACTGGAGCCAATTATACAGAGTGAAGTAAGCCAGAAAGATAAACACCAATACAGTATACTAACGCTATATATGGAATTTAGAAAGATGGTAATGATAACCCTATATGCAAGACAGAAAAAGAGACACAGATGTACAGAACAGACTTTTGGACTCTATAGGAGAAGGCCAGGGTGGGATGATCTGAGAGAATAGCATTGAAACATGTATATTATCAAGTGTGAAACAGATCGCCAGTCCAGGTTGGATGCATGAGACAAGTGCTCGGGGCTGGTGCACTGGAATGACCCAGAGGGATGGGATGGGGAGGGAGGTGGGAGGGGGGTTCAGGATGGGGAACACATGTAAATCCATGGCTGATTCATGTCAATGTATGGCAAAAACCACTACAATATTGTAAAGTAATTAGCCTCCAACTAATAATGGAAAAAAAAAGTTAAGTCTTGGCCATACTTATATCAATGAAGGCAGATTGCCATCTTCCCTGATTTACGACTCATTCCCAACAAAAATCACTGAGATAATCAGTTGTGCTGGTCCCAGCCTATTGATTGATGGTGATGGTCTCAGCTAGGAATGCTGGGGGTACTTGCCAGGGCTGTAATACTCTTAGCAAAGCCCACAGACATTTTTCCCATCTGAGGCCAGCACTGTGTCTAGGCTGACCCTTGTGGTTCTTACGACTGCAGGATGCTCTTCAGCAAAAACCATTAGAGAACTTGGAGGAACAAGATGTATTACTCATAGGTCCTGGAGGGCATGTCCCAGAGCCTCTACCAGTGAGGCAGAGGAAGAGGGAGACCATGGACCTGCGGTTCTACATTTATCAGGTGTCTAGTGTTTTGCAGGGTCATTCATCATCGACTAATTTGAAGTATCAGAGAAGGAATTGGGTGAAGGCAGGGTCTACTAGGTTACCCAAGACTTCCTGAAAGAAAAAATTCCTGGGTGTGGATAGCCTAGTTTCTTATCTGCTTGTTTTGCTAGTAACTGTGTCATACACCTGGCAATATGTTTGTTAAAGAGAGAAGTCTTTTGAAATGAATGCCTTGGTAGTTAAAAGTTTAATGTCAGGTACTTACACATAATCGAAAGGAAAAATTAATTAATCTAGAAACACAATTTCCTAGGTTTTAAAGCCATTCATATTCATGCAAATCAGCAACTGTAGCTATGTCTCTCGTTTGCTAAGACTTAGTAGGTTCCAGGGCTTCCCTGGTGGCTCAGATGGTAAAGAATCTGCCTGCCAAGCAGGAGACCCAGGTTCAGTCCCTGGCTCGGGAAGATCTCCTGGAAAAGGGAATGGCTACCCACTCCAATATTCTTGTTTGGAGAACCCCTTGGACAGAAGAGCCTGGTGGGCTACAGACCATGGGGTCGCAAAGAGTTGGACATGACTGAGTGACTAACACTTTCATTAGATACCAGAAACTGAGTAGGCAATGATGTTGCAAGAGTAAGCAGGATACTTTTTTTTTTTTTTTTGGAGATTTTGCTGTCTTATCAGAGTCCTGAAGTAGAGGCAATCACAATCCAGTGTGAGAAGTACCATGATAAAAGGAAGAAAGGAGGGAAAGGGAAGTAAACAACAGTCTTGTAAGAGATGCTATGTAGTTTTACATTCTACTGATGGCAACAGGAATTCATGGCAAAGTTTAGGGCAAAAAGGACATTCTATTATGACAGGTTTCAATCATACAGAACGGTTGAAAGAATTTTCAGTGAACACCCATACACTCTCCACCAAGATTCTAGGACTCAAAATTGACTGTAATTTATCACATTTCTATTATCTATCCATTCCTCTATTCATCAATCCATTTTGTTCCTGCATTTCAAAGTTAGTTACAGATATCAATACACTTCCTCCCAAACACTTCAGTGTGTATAGCATTAGAGTTCAATATTTGTTTCCTTTGAGATAAAATCTGTCTCAATTTGATATAGTCAAATCCCTGACAAGATATTACATTAAACCAAGAAAGATACTTCATCTACCTTCCCAGTAAATCCCTGCCTCCACCCCCAGATAAAACCATTACTGTTGCTTTTCCACAGCAGGTTGATTTTGCCTATTCTAGAACTTTCATTCAGCCTAAATTTTCCAGATTCATGCATGCTATTGCACATACCAGCAGTTCATTCCCTTTTATTGCTAATAGTATTCTACTCTATGGATATACTACAACTATTAATGTATTCTGGACCATTTCTACTTTGGGCAATTTTGAAGAAAGTTCTTATGAACATTATTTCACAAGTCTTTTTGTGGACATATGCTTCCATTTATATCAGGGACTGTATACCTAGTAGTGGAATTGCTGGGAGACCTCCAATTGTTCTGTATCCTGACTAACACTTGGTATTATCAGACTTTTTAAATTTAGCCATTTTGGTCCATATATAGCAATAACTCATCATTTTATTCATTTCCCTGATGATTTAATAATGTTAGACACTTTTTCATGTGTTCATTTGTCATGTGTATCCCTTCCTTTATGAACTGTCTATTCAAATACATTGCCTATTTTCAATTGGGTAATTTGTTGTTTTTAGTTGAGTTTTTAGGTATTTTGGAAAGCAGTCCTTTGTGAAACAGATGTTTTACAAATATTTTCTTCCAATGCCTAGCAAGACTGTTCATCTCCTTAATGATGTCTTTTGATGAGCAGAAGTTACCACTTTTATGAAATCTAGATATTAATTTGTACATAGTTATTGCTTTCTGTGTCTTGTCTATGGAAGTTTTGACTATCCTAAATTGTGCCTATTCCAAACTGCAAAGATATTTTCCTACATTTCTTTCTAAAAGCTTTATACTTTTAGAAAAGTACTTTACATTTAGAAAAGTAAAGTACTTGACTTTTAGAAAACTTTTACATTTAGCTCCAGGATGGATCTTGAATTAATTTTTGTATATGGTGTGAAGTAAGTCAAGGTTCATTTTTTTCCACATGAATTTCCAGTGGTTTTAAGAATCGCTTGTTGGAAAGATACTTTCCCCCATTGAATTGCTCTGCCTTTATTAAAAATCAAATGACCACATAAAATGGAGTTCTACCGAGCCCACATCTTGGTCTCTTCTGTTCAATTAACCAATTTATTATCCTCACGGCAGTACCAGTGTCAGTTAGAGCAGCTCTGTGGTTTATTTGCAAACTTAAAATTTTATACAGCCAGGTCATTCTAAGTTCTTTTTGCTTTTAGTGTCATTTTATGTTCAAGCTTTATAAGATGTTATCAGGATTTGGATACAATTCTAGAAGACATTTTCAACATAAATATTGGGACCGAAGGCACTTGTGTTTATTGACTTCTTCAACAGACCCTTTTTAAATACTATTTTTAAAAAAGTTATTTAGGCTAAGAGCACTTAATAAGAGGTCTCCCTCTAAACAAATATTGAAGTGTGTAATAAATTGTTATTGATTATAGTTACAATATTACACAGCCAATCTCTAGCATTTATTCACCTGGCTTAATTGAAACTTTATGCCTTCTGACTGTTGTTGTTTAGTTGCTAAGTCACGTCCAACTCTTTTGGGATCCCCCCTACCAGGCTCTCTGTAATTTCCCAGGCAAGAATACTGGAGTGGGTTGCCATTTCCTTCTCCAGGGGATATTCTCAACCCAGGGATCAAACCCAAGTCTCCTGCATTGGCAGGAAGTTTCTTTATCACTGAGCCACCAGAGAAACCTGCCTTTTGATTAGTAACTTCCTATTTCCCCCTTCCTCAGCCACCACAACCCTCAAACCACTCCTTGATTACTTGAATTTGACTATTTTAAATACCTCATATGTTAAATAGAATCATATAGTATTTTCTTTCTGTGACTGGGTTATTTCACTTAGCATAATGTCCTCAAGTTGCATCCATGTTGTCACATGTAACTCCATTGCATTAGGGTTAGTTTCTGGAGATTTCTTTCTTTAGAACACTTTTACCTGATTCTTTATTTTCCTTGACTCTCTGTGTTGGTGTCTGCTCATGAGACAAAGCAGACACCTTTTCTGTTTTCATGAACTGGCCTCATATCGGAGAAGACTCCCACCAATGAGTCCAGCCAGAGATTCTGGGGACTTGTATCAACTCTTTCCCTCCCCAGGGAGAAGCAGGCAGCTGTGGTTGTTAAGTGTTTGTACTATGCTGAGCCAGGGCTTCCCGGGTGGTGCAGTGGTAAAGAATCCACCTCCCAATGCAGGAGAAGAAAGAGACGCAGGTTCAATCCCTGGGTCAGGAAGATCCCCTGGAGGAGGAAATAGCAACCCAGTCCAGTATTCTTGCCTAGAAAATCCCATGGACAGAGGAGCCTAGTGGGCTACAGTCCATGGGAAAGTGAAGAGTCAGACAGGACTGAGCGGGCATGCACACTCTGCTGAACCCGGGGGTAAACCTACAGCACCTACTAATCCAAGACGCTGTCCTCATTCTCCACTATGGGGCTAGACTGTGCTAGACTTGTTTGCACTCCAATACTGACAAACCATTCGCCAGGTTGTCGGACAGTCCCAGAGAAGTGGGGTGCTAGATATAGATATCAACTCTTTTCATCCCCAGGAGATAGCTGAAAGTTGATATTTTTCCATCCACTTACCCTGTGCTGAGCAGGGGGAGGTCTATGGCATCTAACCAGCCAAAGCTGCTATTTCCATTCTCTCTCAGGAGGCTCAATTGTGCCAGACCCACTAGAGCTCCAAAACTGACAAGATACAAACCAGTCCCCTGGGGATACCCCTTTGCAAAATCTAGGACACCAGACACATGAACCCATCCATACTTTCTCCTCCCTAGGAGAAGATGGAAACTTGGAGTTTCCCCTTCCAATCACACGGCACGGTGTCATGGGCAGACTCTAGTGAGCAGGCGTCACAAATCTGCCTACTGGCGTAGGTGAGTGTGGTTTTGTGTTTACCTGTGGTGCCTTTGGTTAGAGAATTTGTGAATTGATATTGAGTCAGTGTGTTTGGGAAGGGAAGTCAAGGCTTCCTACTCTGCCATCTTGCTGACATCATCCCTCCAAAAGCTTTTTGTGTTTGTTTTTTAATATTTATTTATTAATTGGCTGGACCAGGACTTAGTTGAAGCAGTCAGGCTCTTCCATCTTCATTGCAGCATGCAGAATCTTTAGTTACAGCATGCAAACTCTTAGTTGCAGCATATGAGATCTAGTTCTTTGACCAGGGATCAAACCCAGGCCCCCTGCATTGGAAGCACAGTCTTAGCCACTGGACCACCAGGTAAGTCCCTGAACTTGATTCTTAGTTACCTTCTTACTGGTTGGCTCCATCCCTGCCCTTTAGCTTCCAGTAGCTTTCCCTTCAAACTGGTAAGTATGCCAACTTTGTTCTTATTTTTCAAGATTTCTTTGGTTATTCTACATCCTTTGCATTTCCAAATAAATTTAGAATTGGATTCAAATTTTACCCCCCCCCCAAAAAAAAATAGAGAGAGAGAGAGAGTGGGATTTTATTGGGGTTGTGTTGCATCTGCAGATCAGTTTTGGAGGTAGTGAAAGAATTTCAGATAAGTGAGGCAATGTCAATAGATTTACATTTTAGTACTTATTCTAATGTGGAAAATAATTTGGAAGAAAAGGTAGGAAAACATTTGGGAGTCTGCTGCAATGATGCAAGTAAGAGATGATAGCCTGAACCAAGGCAGTGATGATGTTGATAAAGAAAATAGACGAAGTTGTAAAGATATGAAAGAGGTCAAATAAAAAGTTGCATTTGAAGAAAGTGTTCCACAACTTTACAAAAAAAAAAAACTTCAAAAACAATAATTTGAGTATAATTTTCTTACTTCACAAAATAAGGAAATGGATCTCCAGGGAGCAAGAGTAATTGTATTCATTGCCATTAAATATAAATTGACAGAACTAGATTTAGAAAACAAGGATCACTGAGGAGCAGACACTTGAATAGAAAAGAGTAATAACTTTGATGACAGCTATTATCTGGGAAAATCTGGGAATCACTGTAGAGCTGAACTTCCTAAAGTTAATGTGAACCCCACTACAGTTCATTTTTCTTATAATCAGTTTACCAATGAGGAAACTGAGGTGACTTTTTTCATGGTTATGCTATAGACTGTTTTTGTCAAGGAAAAAAAAAATGGACTTCTAACATCTGGTGCTACACTTTGCCACCACTTCAATTTTTTTTTCTGGATAAAAGCCAAAATTAGTACATTTTAAAGAAGTAACCACACTCTGACTTTTTGTGCAAATAAACACCATGCTTGCCATTTAAAAATCCATCTCTCCAAGATCATTTTTCAAAGTTCAACCCAAAAAGGACCACTCTCTTAAGCCATACAGTTTTATGCCCAACAAATGACTAAAGGACAAGTGGTCTCATGCTTAGCATTAAAGTAATGCCACGTGAGTCACACGCTATCAGCTAGGAGAGGACAATAAACTATGAGGATCAACTGAGTGGCCAGCTCCAGAGACCCCTCTCCTGTTCTCTACTGAAAGTTTCGCAACAGAAATGGCAAATTTAACCTGATTTGAAAATGATTTGAGTCCTCACTGATCTGTGGAATTTCATTCAGCAGATATCCCCTAATCTATGTAAACAGATTTGCATAAACAAGAATAAAAGATTCCTATCATGAAATTTTCGGTGTGGATTTCTTGACCTTGGGGCTAAGTTTCAAACAACCAATCTATTAAGGAAGGAAAATACTCTGAAGTTGCTTGTTTTGCATCATTGAGCCAGAACAACCAGCTGATTGTTAGATGTTTTTGCTTGTCCATTAGGCCTTTTGGTACTTGAAAATAATGAATCAGTACAGATTCTGAGGGGCGCAGCGCATCTGTCATCACAGGAAAGAGGGGCGGGCGTGCATGCTCAGTTGTGCCGACTCTTTGTGACCCCAAGGACTGTAGCCCGCCAGGCTCCTCTGTCCATGGATTTCCCAGGCAAGAATACTGGAATGGGTTGCCATTTCCTCCTCCAGAAGAGACTGGCAAAACTATCTAAAATCCTGTGGAGGTATTCACAGGACCATGTGAGTGTGTAAAAAAGAAAAAAGTAGTAGGAAGACTGTACAAGTCAAAACATAATATCTTCAGAGTGTGCTGTTATCTAAAATGAGATGTATTATTGCATTAAAGTATGAGTTTTTCTCTAAGAAATGGAACTACAACTAACTTTTAATTTCTTCTTACACTTTTCCATATTTCCAAACTACCTGAAAATGTATGGTGAATTGCTTTTATAATAAAATTTTTTCTTTAAAAAAATAACTATTTTATTTTATTTAGAGAAATGACCTTCAGATTTAAAATCAAAAATTTTTTTAAATTTAAAAAATAAATAAAAATTGCCTATATACTTTGGAATACTGGGTGGAAAACAAGAGTGAAATCTGACAAGTGTAAAATTCTGTGTTATATTTCTGAAAAATCCATTGCAAAATAGGTAAGCAAGGCCTAACTGAACAAGTTTGTATTAAAGAGGGTGGGGGTTGGGAGGAGATAAAGAAGTAAGCAAAAAAAACCTTTTAATATCAGTTTACTGTGATTTCAAAATGAGCTTACCAGATTGACAAGGTTGTTAAGACAGTTAATGGAACATAAAATTCCATGAGCAGATCAAAGGAATGCAAAATTCCCATACCCTCTGTACTGTTCAGCCACATCTGTAGCACCACATTTTAAGAACATTGTCAAACTGGATTGTATTCAGAAGAAAGCAACCTGGATGATGAAAAAGGTCTGGAAAATATCTTTACAAAAGGATAGTTAAAGGAATTCAGCAAATATCAGCTGAAAATAGGAAATATTGCAGCAGCTCTCAGATGTGATCTATAGAGACACACAAGAAAGGATCAGCCTAACTCTAGACTGATTTTTCCTTAGAAAGTGAGTTTATCTCTCCTAGGAGTATGAAAGATAAGGCAGAGAAATACATTCTCTCTGTTCCTGGAGCTCAATACCCATGTTCATAGCAGGACAATTTACAATAGCCAGAACATGAAAGCAACCAAAATGTCCATTAACTGAGGAATGGATAAAGAAGTGTGGTACATATATACAATTGGAGAAGGAAATGGCAACCCACTCAAGTGTTCTTGCCTGGAGAATTCCATGGACAGAGGAGCCTGGTGGGCTCCCGTCCATGGGGTCACAAAGAGTCGGACACGACTGAGTGACTATCACTCACTCACTGATATATATACAATAGAATATTACTCAGCCATCAGACCCTGATGCTGGGAAAGATTGAAGGCAGGAGGAGAAGGAGATGACAGAGGATGAGATGGTTGGATGGCATCACTCACTCGATCGACATGAGTTTGAGCAAGCTCCAGGAGTTGGTAATGAACAGAGAAGCCTGGTGTGCTGCAGTCCATGGGGTCGCAAAGAGTCAGACACAACTGAGTGACTGAACTGAACTGAGCAGCCATAAGAAGGGACAAAATAGGTCCCTTTGCAGAGATGCGGATGGTATTAGAGACTGACATACAGAATGAAGGAAATCAGGAAGAAAAAACAAATATGTATTAATGCATATATGTGGAATCTGAAAAAATGGTATAGATAATCTTATTTGCAAAGCAGAAATAGAGACGCAGACATAGACAAGAAATATGTGGATTCCAAAGGGAAGGGGAGGTGGAAGGAATCGGGAGACTAGAAGCGACACACATACGCTATTGATACTATTAGTATGTATAAAATAGATAACTAACGAAAACCTACTGTAGAGCGCAGTGAACTCGGACTCAGGCATCGTGGTGACCTGGGAAGGAAGTCCAAAGGGGAGGGCACACACATATGAGTGACTGCCTCACTGCGGTACAGCGGAAATTGACACAACATTGTAAAGCAGCTATGCGCCAATAAAAACTAGTTGTTTTTTTTTAAATAGTTCTCTAAAAAGAATGTTCACACACCCTCTGCTAAGGCCAAGAGTGGCCAAGGTCCTTTCCTTGATTCTAGCTGTTCAGTTTTCACCAGCTTCTTGAGATTGTATCATTATCATTTTATTATATGTATATATTTACTATTTATTTTATTATATTATGATGATGATGATATTATCATTGTCATATATCATTCTTATAAGTATCCCTTTTTGCTTAAACTATCCAGAGTCATTTTCTGTCGCTTCCAAAAACATAAATAAAAGATGCCCATTTAGGACTTGTTTCTTTGGCAGTTTTCTTCTTTCAGTCTTTGGTAGATAAGAAATTTTATTAAGTGAGAAATCATCAACACGTATTAACAAAACTCATGTCCTTTAAGGTAGTACCCAGGATATTTGTTATTATGTAATGATAAGTGACAAATAATGAATAATAATCACTAACAGGAAATTGTTCATTTCTGTACACAGTTGCTTTCTCAGACTGCCCGCACAGAAAATAAGTAACATAAATCTTGAAAAAAAAAAAACCTCTAGGCCTGTGACCTTGCCAATTATATGCCAGTTATACAACCTATAAGTCTTCCTCTGCAGTGAGTCTGTCATTCCAATTGCCTAATATGCCCCTTAATTTCTCTATTAAAGCAAAGATTTCCAATTCTCTATATCTGAGATTTATGTAGACAGTTTAGCACATCCTGTTCATTGGCCTAACACTAAATAAAAGCTTATTGTTTAAAATAATTAAACATTTTTGACAAACTAAAGGAGAGAAAGGAGATGAATACAATTGGAATAGGAAGTCTATTGTATTCAGTGGGAATCTTTTATAAAAGAACCCTATGGCAAAGTCCTGTTATGTTTTCAGAGAAGCCCTTTTAGAATCCTAACAGAGGCCAAATGAAGTGTTTGTCCCATTACAACAGAATGTTTGAAAGATAAATTCAGAAAACGTGTCTTGGAAAGTGAGCAAATATCAAATCAAACATAAAGTAGTATGAATATTTCACAGAAATAGTTGGACCACTCAACATGGACCAAGATGCAACAAACTTAGGGAGAGGTTTTTATAGTGCTCATATCTATATTAAATGGCTACTTTCATCTAATGAACTGAAAACACCCAATAAAAATAAACCATTGAATCACAATGTACCAAATAAGCCATAGGTCATACTCTTGTCATCCATCTTTCTCATTAGCTTTTTCCACAGACTCTCACTCCTTGTCAAGAATCATTGGCTTGTTTTCTCCATTTTTTTTTTAACTCTGCCTAGTTCTAATGAAGTCCTATCTGAAGACACACTTGTTCTCCTCCACCAAAAACAGCATCCTAACTTGTCAGTTAACAGTGGCAGAAAAGGTACTTTACTTTGGAAAATGTAATTAAAGATGAAAGAATATAAGTTTGTCAATTTGACTTATTTTAGGTTATAAATTCACTTACATGATATTAGTTAAACCAAAGAACAAGCCAAACATTGACTTTGGCAAGATAATCATTCCTTCAGCATTGCATGATGGCGAGCTAGGACAGTTTAGCTGCACATTTGACTTTCATTACACAATTAAAGTGGGATCGTTTTTATAAATATATTTGAAAGCCTCTTTAGGGGCTTCCCAGGTGGTGCTAGTGGTAAAACATCTGGCTGCCAATGCAGGAGAAATAAGAAATGTGGGTTTGATCCCTGGGTCAGGAAGACCCCCTGGAGAAGAAAGTGCCAACCCACTCCAGTACTCTTGCCTGGGAAATCCCATGGACAAAGGAGCCTGGTGGGCTACAGTTCTTGGGGTCTCAAAGAGTTGGACACGACTGAAGGATTGACTTACTTAAGTCTCCCAAGGACAGCTCTTAAGTATTTGGTATTCAAACCATTTTCATTACAAGCATGTTGCCATTTGTGTTGCTGGCTTTCTCGTCTTCATTTGCTCATTGTTTGGACTCTATCACATCCTCATTTGTCAATGGCTTTGCAGGTGATTTAAGCAGCTGTTCAATGTCATTTTCACTGGCTTTAAGCCCTCCATCTTTTTCAAGATTTTTCACTCATATTTGCGGTGGATTTTCACTTTATAATAAATAAGTTCTAACAAGCAAGAGACTAACTGACAAACAAGTTGGCTCTAAGGGTCAGGCTAGATGCTGGCACTTAAGGGAAAGATGTTCCAATGGGACTAATTTGTTGTGTTTAGTTTGTGTACCAGTTAAAGGATTGACAAACTGCCGTAACAGAAAAACATTTGGATATTTCATTGGCTTCCAAGGTTATTTTGGGCAATGCCACCAATCAACAGATTAAAAAAGAATAAGATCTGTTCATGGGCAGTTTTCATGAGCCGCATCTGGAAACGGATGCACACCAGACCCACTCACTTCTATTTGCCAGAATTTAGTCATTCTTAACCGCAAATCTCCCTTGAGAGAATTCCCTGGTTCTTGCTGCCCCTGGCTCTGCTCTCAGAGACAGACTTTCCTAAATATTATCCTCCAAAGACTCACATAAACTGAGAGAGGATGGTCCCTGTACGAATGCACAATTTTCACAGTTCACATCCCACTCATTCTCGTTGGTGACACAAGAGTTAGTTCTAAGACTTACACCGACAAGGCGTTGTAGTCCAAACTCATGGTTTCTTTGGCAGGAGAATTCCCTTGAAAGTTGGTAGGTTTCATACCTAATCAATGTCAATCATCCTGTCAATGTCATGTGCCAGTAAATACACCCAAATTTTTTTTACTAGATATAATTCTCAAGCCTGTTTTATCTCTTTGATCTGTTGCCATCTTCCCTGTCCCCACAATCCTTTTTCTCTCAACTTAATGGCAATTCTACTGAGCCCATCAGATGTAGGTGGAAAGTCCCCCACCTTCCCTAGACCTTTATCACAGAACTGTGTTTTTAGTAGATCTTTCTCACTCTAGCCATTTCAATCATTCTGTGGTGAGCAGAGTCTAGAAACAATTAGCTTTTATAGTGTGTCAAGGCTCCCCACTTTTGTTCTGTATGCTTTTCCAGTTCTGCTTGCAAATCAGCCAATTCTTTCTTAAACTCATCTCTTTCTTTGAAAAACCAGCTAAATGAAGCCAGTACTAACCAACATACCCTACTAACATTTCTATTTTCAACCCTAAAGCTATATACTTTGCTTCCCTTTGTCTGCTTTCCAAAATCTCATAGGGTAATGACTTTACCAAATGCGACTGAATAGCATAGGTCTTTATCTTTCCATTTTCCAATATCAATTTTTCCTCTGCCCATTGTCAGGAAATGCTACGTCAGTGCCACAAATTTTGTTTTTATGAACAAGACCTGATACGGTACACATCATTTCTACCTAAATTCTATTGGCCAAAACTCTATGTGGTCATTCCCAACTGCAAGTGATGCTGGTAAATGTAGTTCTAGTTGTGTGTATAGAAGGAATAAGATGAAGTTTTGATAAATATTTGTCAGTTTGTTTATGAATATTTTTATGTTGCAGCAAATTTGGTTACAAGTAAAGCTGTGCTTGTAGATAAACTTTTTTCTTATTCACGTTGTCAGAAAACAATTATTGAGCCCTTGTCTTATTCCCCAAGTGATAAGCCATCTACCATACCTGTCTTTGTCCTTAAGATAAGCCAAGAATAGATTCCTACATATCCCATCTTCTTCCTTTCCCCTTCTCCCAGCTATTATCATGTCTTTTCTATTTGTCAAAACTTGTTCCCAAGAAAAGATATTTAAGGTTTACAAATCGATTCATATTGTGGTATAAATCACTGACATGGCTCAACATGTAAACATCTAACCAGTATTTACATTTCAGGCAATACCAGAATGGTTCGTCTTTCCTTGGAATTTTAGGAGACCACAGTTTCACTGTCTGAGAGAGCTATTCTAATCCTAAAATCATACTTTGTAAGCTAATTACGCCACTTTAAATATGAATTACACTTCAAGGTTTCAGACTGTTACCAAACTTAGGTTTGGCTGCTTATCTCTCAGGAACCCAACACAGAGAGACAAGTGGTGGGTAAAAGGAAAGATTGCCTTAGTAAGGAAGCCAGAAATCCTGCGGAGAAAAGACTTATGCCCCCCAAAAACAAGCTCCCCATTGCTGATCAGGGGCCAGAGCTTTCAAAAGAGGGCTTCAGGGATGCACAGGAGAGTGGAACTACATGCAGAATAGCACAGTCGCCTTGAACAATCATCTTGAAACTGATCATGCGTCATCTTAATTGTTTTAAGTATAGTTAATCTTCAATGCCAAGGTCAGTTTGTTCCCATTTCGTTGAAGCCAATTCTTGGAACTGCAGGAGATGGAGCAACTTATGTCATGGTTACCGTCTGGTCATCATGTACTTAACTTCTTCTGCCTGGTAGGGTTTTCAGTGTCTGCAAAGAAGCTCAAAGGATATGGCTCAGAATATTATCTGCTGACTTTGAGAAGGAATTAAGTGTCCTTGACTTTGCTTAGTGGCTAAACTGCTATTATTTTGTCTTATTCGACCATTTTCCTTTACCTCTGCATATTCTCATTTCTTTGATTCAATGTATTCTTTGACTAAGGCTTTTCTACAGACAAGAGGGAGGTGGAGGACATGGGGGTTGGGGTGGGGGGCAGATTTCCTGTCCTGGGAGTGCCCCAGAGTTTCCTACTCCGTTACAAGGACAGAAGTAACAGTCAAGTGATATCCCCAGTGGCCCTGCCCAGCAATCTGGCATACAAGAGTCCTAATCAGCTGTCATGATGTAACCATGCCCAAGTTCATACCATCACCGTACAAGCCAATGAGTCAAGGAGCAAGGAAAAACAACAGCAAACCTAGAAAATGGCAGACTAATGTCCTAAAGAATCATCTTAATTTGGGTGTAGAATTCAAGTTTTTTTTATGCTAGGGAAAGGGGAAGCTGGAGGTGCTTAATTTCAGGAAGTGACAAATGACCACAGATATTTAGGTGCCAGTAAGGACTGCTATGAAACCTCTTCGTTCCTGGTCAGTTGACTTCAGTTGATGAGTCTGGTCACGATGTTCCTACAAATCTCAACAAGACAGCTGGGGTTTTTTTGTTCTTACTTCTTTATTTCCCTGTAGGAGGCAAGTTTCAGGTACGGGGCTGTTTGCACAAATCTTAAGCTCTAAGCAAAATTCCTTTAGCGATCAACATGTCTATTTGCAGGGCTAAGCAGAAGTTTATAACTCCGAGGTTACAGTAGCAGAAGAGATAGATGCAATATGGAGTCAGAGATGCTAAATTGCTCTGATTAAATTTGGTCTTTGGAACTTGGGGAAAACCTAGGAGGCTAAATTTTTCTACAAACAAGAGGCAGAGGGTTCTGTCCCTGGGAAGGTCCCATAAGGTTCTGCTTGGTTTCAATGATGAAGTCAGAATAGCTTAGATAGGAGGGGAAAGAAAAAATAAACTTAATTTTTAAAACTCCACTCCTTTGCCTGTAGGAGTTTTCTATATCCTACTTATTTGACATGGCAACTCAACACTTTGGCAACACAAGGAAAAGTCAACAGCCAGAAATGAAGGGAAAGAGACTTAGGCATTACATGAAATAATGCTCTTTCACCCAACAAAGGATAACACATGAAAATATAGTTATGTACACTTCAGGGACTCTGTACACATTCTGTACATTCTGTACACAGATGACCCACAAGCATTTTTGGACACCTCTTATATACTAGACATCAGACTAGAGGGTAATATATAGGCTAACTCATTTCATTTCTTTTTCAATATACAATATCAGCCTAATTTTTATAGATACAAACACTGAGAAGTTAAATGATTTCCTAAGGTCATACCTAAGTAAGGACAGTAAGAGAAGCACCATTTCAGCCCTGGCTGATTTAATCTTAGAATTTGCTATTCCCTTTCTACTGTGCATTTCATTATTCAGCCTTCTTATATACTTGGTACTCTCATAAGCCAGTATCTTATTTCCCTCACTGTTACCTATCCTTACCATGTAACTTCTGTGGACACAAAAGTCAAAAGCAAGAGTTTTCCCAAAGGATCTTTTGCTTCTTGTAAAAAAAAAGAAAAAAATGTTGAAAAGTCAGCATCCAATTTTCCCATAACGAAAAGGACAAAGCAAAACCAATATGTGGTGAGAATGGGCAGAAGGAGGGTGCTAAGATATCAAAAGGATACCTGTTTGGTATCATCTTTCTATATATGTCAGTGAAGGAGAAGCTACACAGATACCTTCAAAAATTGTCTCTTACTTGAGGAATGGGAGTAAAAGAGAAGAGAAATGGTGAACAGCTCAACACCTGATAGTGTATCTTGTGCCTTTCTATATGCAATCAAAATTGTTGTAAAAGAAGAATAACCTCCCTCTTTGTTGTAGAAGACACAAAGAGACATGCAAGTTAAGGGCAATAATACTTTATATATTTCACTGAAAGCATTACAGTCAACATACTCCAAATGGATCCATCTCTTGCAACCTACACCCAATAAAAAGTAAATAGGAGTCATTTACATCACCAGAAATATGCACTGCTGTTTGAAAATCCAACATAAAGTTTCATCCATGTGAGATGAATAAGCTCTACACATCTGCTCTATTTCACTGTGTCTATAGTTAACAATACTGCATTGTACACATAAAATTTTGTTAAGAAGGTTGATCTCATGTGAAATGTTTAACACCATTTTTAAGAAAAGTCTAACACTGGACAACATTAAGAATGGAAGTTGTCAAAAAGTGGTCAGGACATTCTTGCTTGGAAATTTGAGAAGTCTTAAAATGGCATTTTAGGGGACCAATAAGGGCAGCCTGCCTAACTGGAAACCTTCCTCTTTATGTGATAATGAAAGGTTATTTTTAAAGAAGCTGGAACTAGATACTAAAGGAATCTTTTAACATCTTTTGTCAAAGCAGAAGAATTTCTAAGAGGTGAATGCCAATCAATCCCTTTTCATGTCTCTAGAGACAAAACAAAAGGAAAAGGTTTAAATTACAGTTGGAAAGCTTTCATATCAACCTAGGAGAGGGCCTTCTTGAGAATGATAAAGCACTTGTTTAGAATACTGAGAAATGTGGTCAAACCTCCATGCTCAGACATCTTCAAGAAGATCAAATATCTGCCCTAGCTAGACAAGCAACCCTTGCTAAAGTCAGGAAGAAAGCAAATTGTTTTCTCAAGATTCCACCCAGCTCTGACTCCATAACTGAGTATCTTTCAAAGGCTTGTGAAAGGAGCCGATTTTTAAAAATTTTATCTATAAATTAAAGACTAAAACATAAGCCTAAAACAAAATGATTCCAGTGTCTATTTTGATTATACTTGAAAAAGACAAAATTTTCCTTCTCTAGTAACCACTACTTTGAAAATAAAATTTAAAACATCAGTATGCTCCATTACTTTGGCCACCTAATGCAAAGAACTAACCCGCTGGAAAAGACTCTGATGCTGGGAACGATTGAAGGCAGGAGGAGAAGGGAATAACAGAGGATAAGATGGTTGGATGGCATCACCAACTTGATGGACATGAGTTTGAGCAAGCTCCAGGGGTTGGTTATGGACAGGGAAGCCTGGCGCGTTGCAGTCCATGGGGTCACAAAGAGTCGGACATGACTGAGCGACTGAACTGAACTGAACTGATGCTCATACTTGCCACAGAAAACAATGTTCATTCACGTTTCCCCTCAAAGGTGTGCTGGAACCAGCTCATACAGGATCATAAAAAGTTGATCATGCACATCTTCCTAACTCCACAGTCAGTGACTTCACAATGGTAGGTTGGAAACAACCATGGCATAGTTATACCATGGAAATTAGCAATCACTACACATCAAGGATATGTTTGTTTTTGTTGTTGTTTTCAAAAATCTAGTGTTAAACTCATTCATCACTGTTTCCCACTGAGTTTAGAAAGAAGAAATCAGCTTTCTGCCCAGCAGAAATTCTAGCTGTGTGACATTTGACAAATTACTCCATCGAAGTCTCTTAGCTTCCTCATCTTTGAAACGAAAATGACCATTCTTGCTCCATAGGGTTGCTGCAAATGTCCATTGGGATAGCTCATGTGAAGTATCTAGCACAGTGCCTGCACACAAGAACACTTGATTGGCAATGTTGGCAGTTGCACCCAGAGTGATGTGCTAGGAACAGCATTGTTATATCAGCAGTATCCTTCTTGATACAGTCTGGCTTTTTAAAAATTACTTTGGGCATTGAATTTTTCAAATCTTTACTGTAAATCTGGGGACCAGTTCTACAAACAGGGTAGCACAGAGTTGAATAAAAATTCTGTGCTTTGCAAACTACTATCTGAAGTTTCCGTACTTTGTAAATAATGGTACCTATTTGGATGGTTTAAGCAAATGTTTACAATATTACCAAATCATGAATTCCATGGAAGGTAGTGTAAGAAATTTAGTTCTTATCTCACTCCTTTTTAAAAAATTTTATTGAAGTATAGTTGATTTACAATGTTGTGCTAATTTCTGTGATTCAATTATACATATACATATTCCTTCTCATATTCTTTTTCATTATTTCAATATCACAGGATATTGAACATTGTTCCCTGTGCTATACAGAAGGATCTTGTTGTTTATCCATCCTATGTATATTGATTTGCATCTTCTAATCTCAAACTCCCAGTGCTTCCCTCCTGCGTCCCCTCCCTCTTGGCAACCACAAGTCTACGTCTGTGAGACTGTTTCTGTTTTGTAGATATGTTCACTTGTATCACATTTTAGATTCCATATATAAGTGATATGATATGATATTTGTTTTTCTCTTTCTGACTTACTTGACTTAGTATGATAATCTCCAAGTCCATCAGCATTGCTGAAAATGACATTATTTCATTATTTTTATGACTGAGTAATGGACTTCCCTGGTCGCTAAGATGGTAAAGAATCCACCTGCAAGGTGGGAGACCTGGGTTAGATCCCTGGGCTGGGAAGATCCCCTGGAGAAGGGAACAGCTACGCACTCCAGTATTCTTGCCTGAAAAATATTCCATTTTACTGCATATATTATATATACCTGCATATATGTATTATAAATATACCTGTATATATATTATACATAGAATATGTGCAGTAAAATATACCTGCATTGTCTTTATCCATTCATCTGTCAATAGACATTTAGATTGTTTCCATGTCTTAGCTATTATAAATAGTGTTGCTATGGACATAGAGGGTGTATGTATCTTTTCAAATTTAGTCTTGTCTGGATATATGCCCAGGAGTGTTATCCCACTCCTTTTTAATCTATCTGAGTGGTTTTCAAACTTTTTTGAGCACCAGAATCTTTTGGGGAGCTTATTAAAAAGCACCTTGTTGGGCCCTACCTATAAAGTTTCTGATGCAGTAAATACATGGTGTGGTCCAGGAACTTGCGTTTCCAACAAGTTCCTGGATGTTGTTGATGCCGCTGGCTCTGCAGACTCCTTTGAGAATCATTCCTCCATCTCATTCTCTACTGTGAAATGAGCCATTATCCTCGAACCAAATGCGTACATGTTAGTGCCCCCATCTTTAGAACACTTGGTTTCCCAGGAGACATCTTAATCTCTGTGTCACTTATGTACTATTGCATAACAGACCATCCTAAAATTTAGCATCTTAAAAAATAAAAGTTAATTTTTCTTAATGAGTCTATCATTCAACTAGATGTGTCTGTGGATTTGGGCTGACTCAGTTCATCTCCAGCTGGTCTTAATCATGCCGCTGGGGTCAACAGGCTGGAGATTGGCTAGTCTAGGACTGTCTCACATGTCTAGTTGACTGACTGTCAGTTGTGATGGCAGGGACAACTGGCCCATGTGTTGTTCATCATCCAGGAGACTAGCCTAGACTGGTTTGCACAGTGGTGACAAGTTTCTAAGAGAGAGAACAGAAGCACTCACAATCTCTCAACAGCTAGATTTAGAACCAACATAATTTCATTTATCTACATTCTGCTTCCCCTAAGCAAGTCCTAGGGACAACCCAGGTTCCAGAGGTAGGGAACAAGAGTCTATCCCTTAATGGAAGGAGCTACAGACTTCCATTAGGAATGGAATGAACAGAAATAAGGACCACTTTTGTAGTGAATCTCACACAATCCCTTTTGCACATAAAACACTGGGTTAGCCCACTTGATAGTCTAAGAAATGTCCAGACATATCTAAACACTAGGTAAAAACAGCTTGGGTTCTCCAGCTGAATTTTTTACTACATAGATTATAACTTGAGTGTGCATTACCTCTTCCTAAATCCAAGCATGAGAAAAACACCCCCCACAATATAGATACCCATAACCACATATTGCAGAGCCAAACTTCTGCTTCCCAGGTGTAGTTGAATCCTGGCCACTCCTACATGTGCACATTAACCACCTACCAGTTGTTTGGTCTTGGAAGAGAGCTGTTACATAATAGGTTTACCACATAATTAAGAAATATTTTTCTTGGATCTCTTTATCTCCCTCCTCTCCTTTGCCCTTAAATGCATTTTATATTTTAATAAATGTGCCCAAGACATTGCACTCAAAAAATTGAGAGAAGTGTTTTTAAAGAACACTTTGATCTAACTGCCCTGATGAAATCTCCCCAAATCCATTTAAGTCTAATTTACTAGTATGAAAATGCCTTGTGTTGTTTCCTTAATAGAAATGCTGCCAACTCTACCACAGAAAAAGGTCAAAGATGAGAAGATTCAGAGATTCACGTCATATTTATGTTTTGCATGTGGATATTTTTTCTTCTTTATTCTTTCACTATTGATATTACCCTTTAAAGATACTTGAAGTTATATATAGTTTAAAACTATAGCTCACTATTGAGATTTATTAGACTCTCTAAGGAAGTGAGAATCCATTTCTAACGCTTGGTGCTCTTCTAGGAAAATCATTCCTAAGCTTAGGCTGCAAATGTTAATATTGCAGAAAAATTCTATAAATAAATGAATTCTATTTGTGGCAACCCTGGAAATCTGCTTATAACAAGCCTAGAAGGTGTACACCTGAAATGAATAAATCTATAGGATCGCTCCTCTTTCTTCCTTCCACTTCTCCCTCTCTATTTCCCTCTTTTCATCCAAACAAATATCAACGTTCATCTTTAGAGGCAAAAAAAAAAAAAAGTCACAAAGACCAGCACATTGACTAACACAGGAATTTGTGTGAATAAGGTGAACCAGTCTCCCCCATTTTGTTTTGGTGACACTTGGAAGGCAATATTTGAGATTACTGTATACGTAGCTTCTTTGTTGCAACAACATTTCAAAGTAAAGCTCTGTTTTCTATTACTGATCTTAAATTCAGATCCTCCATTTCAGCTCAGCAAAAGAAAGCCTAATCTAGACCAATATGATCTAACTCAAACTCAGTTTAAATCCCATTATATTTTCAACTGTTTCTGTACTCTTACTCACCTCACCCTCTCCAAAGCATGGAGAATTTAGGGAGTCGGGTACTTGTACTTTTCCATTCTTGATATGGTTTTGTTCACATCTTCTCTGATTCAGGGGCGTTTGGCTCTATAAGAAAAGTAAGTGTCTGACACAGACTCAGTCTGGTAGCATTTTAGATGGCCTATAGCCATGCTATTGGATCCCTGTGCAGCTTTCAGGCCTGAATTACCTCTTGGAGGCAGCCCCCACCTTCGGTAGCATTCTCCTCCATAGACTTCATCAAATATGCTGAATTGGCCAGGAAACTTCTAAGATCATGGTCACAGCAACCATCTTTTATATTCTGGGTCCAAACGAAACTTTGGGATCTTTGGCAACCATGTGAGGACCTTAGGTTATCCATTGATCCAGTCTTTGACCAACTGACACAGCCATCTTTGTCAAGCTCTCCAAGTTTGTGGGGATCTATGTTCAGCCTCATTCCAACCCTCCATGAAATAACTGGTTTGTGTGTGCCTGTATGCTCAGCCGTGTCTGACTCTTTGTGGCACCATGGATGGTAGCACACCAGGCTCCTCTGCCCACGGAATTTTCCAGCAAGAATACCAGAGTAGGTTGCCATTTTCTATTCCAAGGGATCATCCTGATCCAGGGATTGAACCCACATCTCTAGCATTTCCTGCAGGCAGATTCTTTACCACTATAGCCACCTGAAGATTTTATTAATTTTTTTAATTTTAAAATAATTTTGAAGCCACATTTATATATGTATACAGTCCAAGAATGGGCTTCCTTGGTGGCTCAGATGGTAAAGAATTAATGCAATACAGGAGACCCGAGTTCTATCCCTGGGTCAAGAAGATCCCCTGGAGAAGGGAATGGCTATCCACCCCAGTATTCTTGCCTGGAGAATCCCATGGACAGAGGTGCCCATTGGTCTACAGTCCATGAGGTCGCAAAGAGTTGGCACAACTGAGTGACTAACACTTTCACTTTTCACAGTCCAAGAGAAGTTAAATTCAGAGGGAAAATTATTGCTCTATTTACTGACTCAAGCACCCCCCAACACACAAAAAAATGGGGAAACCTTGAAAAATTAGAATTCACTTTACATATTAATTATGAAAAATGGACCAAAAATTAACCAAACCAATTTTTACAACTGAACAAGATGTCTTAATTTTGCTTTAAAAGATTCACATATCATTATAACATCAGAGAATTCCTTGTGTATTCAAACTGATTATAGTAGGCAAATGAGTAATTCAGAGTTTAGTAAAAAGATTTTCTCACCAATAGGCTTGAAATAAATGATTGTTTTGCTAATTAAACCTAGGGACTTTGCTTTGCTATGAATTCCAAACCCAAAGGTTCATAGATTGATTTTTTACTCCAATTGTCTAACAAGTATTCATGATTTCTCTGTAGCAAGACTGTAAGTTTCAAAGAGACAGTACAATGTCTCATCCTTCATATGCCCCAGCAACAAATGTAAAACTGTGCTTTAATGCATTAATAAACACTGAAATTGCTTGATTAATTGAAAACCTCAAATTCAGAAAACTTCTAAAGGGAAAAAAAAAGACATCTTTGGTCAGCATGGTCTTATAGCTAGGTCATATCCTCCTTTCTCAGTAGATGCTTCTCTCTAGATCTATGAAAAAAGATCTTTCCACATTTGTGGAATTGGATTAAGATAAGAGAAAATAGTTGATGAGCACAACATTTTTAAGGGAATTACAGTAACCATACAGATGTAGAAATCCCTATCATGACCAGGGGTTGATTAGACCAGATCAATGAGCTATCTGGCAAACAACAGGAATCACAAGTTATAATAATAAATAAAGGCTCTTTCAACAAAATAGAGAACTGAAAATATATAGCAATGTATAGTTTACTTCCATTCATGTCCCAGAAGCTTGTAAAATAAAATGGCATAATTTTTGTACATCGAGAAAGCTGGAAACTTAGAAGCAAAATGCTTCACAGCAATCATTAACATTTTTAGCATATCCTGGAACAGTATTTCCCAAGTTTCATTGGAAATAGTCATTATGTGTTAAAAAAGAAAAAAAAAAAAAAGGACCTCATGGTCAAATAAGTTGGGAAATACTGGATTAAAGAAAAGTAAACAGATTTCTTAACCATGGAACTTTTCAAAGACTTAAATATGCTAGTGAGCGTGATGAGGCTCAGAGAGGGTATCACAGTCTGCTCATTTCCCAGATTTACTAAGAAATGCTTCTCCTCAGAGAGGAAAGGTCTGTATTTGTGAAGAAAAAGAACCTCCTCTGTGGAACCTCAACATTAAATATAATGCACATGGTTCACTTGCACATCAAAGATTTGTTTTAATGCTTTTAGGTATTAAGCCCATCCAAATGGTTTGAACACATCTGTCAAGTAGCTGGATCTACGCTATACTAAACATTTAACATCTCTAAATATCTGGATATCTTTTATTGCTTAAATAAAAAAGCATAGATGGCAAGCTGAATTTTTTTACTTCAGTTACACGAACAATCTATACAGCATGTGCCATTTAGAAAGAGAGAAAGAAAAGGGAGAAAGGAAGGAAGAAAGAAAGAAAGAGGAGGAAGGAAGGGGGAAAGGGAGGATAAAAGATGTATTTAAGCTTTTTTTTCATCTAAAATTTAAGGTTATAATAGCTTCTACTATGCAAGATATATTCATTCATTCATTCATTCATCCAACAAGTATTTATTGAGCACCTACAATGTACCAGGCATTGTTTCAGGACAGAGGCAAAAGAATTGAGTGGGCAAGGACCAGGGAAAGAGACAAATAATGCAGAAGGAAACAAGATAATTTCAGATAGTAGAATCAACCATGAAGACAATAAAACAGGTGTGTAGAGAGGGAGGAACTGGATGGATACTTTAGTTTGAATCATCAGAGTAGGCCTCACCGAGGAGGTCATTATCAACATGGAAGCTGAGTGGCTCAAATGAGCCAAACAGCAAAGATCTGGTAGATGAAATAGACATCAGGGCCCTAAGAGAGTAACATGCTTGGCCTTTTCAGAGATTAAAGAACTTGGCCTGTGTGGCTGGACCTGAACATACTTGGCAGAGACAGATGGAGGGTCCTAATTTAACAAGCTGTGTGTAGGAGCCTTAGGCTACTACCTGACTGGCAGTAAGGGCTCAGTATGTGTACGTTCAGGTGATGATCATTGATGACAATGGTGTTTTAGGAATAGAAATAAATTAGAATAAACTGCCAAATGTCAGAGTAAACTTACAGTTAAAAGTATATACCAACAGTTCTTGGCCTTTTGTAATGACACAGAAGATATAAGTACTACCCAAGGTAAACAATCTTGAATCTCAAGGGGCTGACAAAATAACAGTTCATTTCTCACTCACATCACAATCTGCTTTGAGTTCTCGGCTCTACCCCGCAGTGGTCCCCCAGAGATACAGGCTTTGTCCATCATGCTTCTGCCACCTTGGAGTCCTTCAGTTCCTGTACCAAGCAGCTAGGAAGGGGAATTGAGAGTAAGGAAGATACACTAGATGTTTCTTCATCTCCCAGAAGTGATACATGTGACTTCGGCTCATGTTTCATTGGCCGGCATCAGTCACATGATCCTAACTAGGCCCAAGGAGCCTGGGACATATGGAACTGCTGTGTACCCAGGAAGAAATGGACGAATAAGTGAATAGTGATGAGTGTAATCACATTGCCTCTGCACAGTGTGTTTAATCTCATGAGTACCGCCAGATTTTGAGAAAAACTCCCCCTCGAATTGTCAGAGAAGGAAAACAAACAGTGCAGCAAACTTTGAGAAACTCAAAAACCTCTCACTTCAGGCTGTGAGATTAGGCTGATTCTGGGTTCTCCTATCCTTTTCCTCCTTTTTCTCCCACCCAAGAAAGTTTATCTAATTGTCTATTGTCATTCAGTGTATCTAAATTTCTATTTTCTATTTATCTAATTGTCAGTGGTTGCCTTGCCTTACACTATAAATGCTATTTTTTAGTAAACCATTAAAAAAGCTTTGTTTCAACAAGAAATTATCGAACAAGTCTCACGACAGATTGCTGCACGGTGTTGCATCTACACATCACAGATAGGAACTGCTAAATGTACCATATCGTGGTGCAGTATACACAACAAACACGATGGACTGGACTGATCATTGTTCAGTCCATCTGTCCGTAGTGTCAGATTATTCACTGAGCACCCCTCAGGTACCTTCAGCAGCCTCTTCAGGACCATCACACCTCGAGAAAACTTCTCTCAGCCCCATTCTGCAGGTCCAGCTGGAGTCCTCTCCCTTGCCTATGGCTTCCATGATGATGCTTTGAGGACAGGGAATAATGGGAAGGGAATGGGTGATGAGTAGATAGAAGATTCCAGGAATGAGGTGATTGTAGAACTCCAAATAAATAGATTTGAACACTTTTGTAATGAGATGATAGAGGACAGTGTTTGGGAGCACAAGTATTTTTGAAGGAGTGGGACATTATGCCAGTTAATTGTCCCTCAGCCTCAGCTTCCTTACCCATAAAACAGATGACGAGGTTATGGTAAGATGAAATGAGAAAATGCACACAAAACACTTAGCTAAGTATCTTTTTTTTTTAATAGTCAGTGGTAAATGTCTGTACGTAGCATGGTAAGTGGAGGCTATATGTACATATCCATGAAATGTGGTCTGTGGGATTAGCTGAGGTAACCGATGAACAGCATCCAAGAACAAACTGAGGGAAGGATGACTAACATGATGAAGTGAACAAATTGCAAGAAACCACAGGGAGATAACATGGTGAATGTTCCGCCTGGGATAAGGGCAGCGGGGGAGGGTGGGGAGGAGCAGCAGCAGGGCCGCCCTGCAGGAGAGCTCAGGGTGTGAGCTGGGTACGCTCCATCCCCACCGTGCTGTTGAAAGGAACTCTGAGCTCAGGCCACCCACTCCCTAATAGGGTCCAGTCCTGCCAGGATTTCTGATACCATGCGCCAGCTACACCGCCCACATTTTGTGGTTAGAACACCCTTGAAAGAAGAAGAAGGGACAGACCTATCAAAAAAAGAGGGGAAATCAGGGAAGAAAACTGAGTGCAGGGAGAAACAGCGTGTGCTGATTTTAGCTCTGTTATCAGATGCTCATGCTTAGAAGGCATAGCAAGCCAAGTCTAGACAGTCTTCCATTAAACCAAACTCAATTAATGTAATTAAATATGAATAAATGCATAATTGATGGATATTAAATCAATGACAACACCATGCCAAGCCTATGGTGATTACCTGACCTGATGGAGCCATGATTAGCAACTCAAGTGATCAATAAGAACAAAATTCTAATAAATGAGACAGACTGTCCCTAAAAGTTAAGTCAGTATTAATGCAACACTTGGAATCTTGAATCACCAAATGTATTTCAAAAGCCATTCACTCATTTTTGACACTGAGAATTTTTCTAGTATCTCCTCTAAAAGTCCCAGGGCAGGGCAACATATGAAAACATTCACGGTTGGTTTTTTGCTATTGTTTTACGGGTTTCTTTTCAGACACACTGTGCAGCTTGCAGGGACCTTAGTTCCCCCACCAGGGATCGAACCCCCACCCCGTGCAGTGGAAGAGTAGAGGTCTAACTGCTGGATCACTAGGGAATTCCCCAAGCATTCTCTGCTGTTAAAGAAGTAAATACAAGCGATTATATGAAATAACTAGAACTCACCTTAGAAAACAGGGGATAGAGCCCTAAGCCAATGTGCAGGAAGAATGACAGAGGAAGATTGTAATTAGTTCAGAACGGGGAGGAGGGTAAGATAAAGAGCACCCAGGGAAGACAGATCGTGTACAGACAAGGAGAAAAAGGTCCCAAAGGCAACTTCTCCTCTGTAACTTTGTAGGAGCCAGGCTAGTACAAGATGGATGAATGCACACAGCCTGTGAAAGCTGAGTTCAGATCCCATTGCAAGAACGGGCTTAGACAACACGGGAGATATATGACCCCACACGTAGGTGGAAGAATGCTCTATTCCATTGGGAAGGTCAATATTTTTATTCAATTATATCACAAAGCTTTGGGTCCTAGTTCATAAATATGTAGAATTCTCCCGAGTGTTATAAAGCTTTGCTATCTTTATCGGAATGTTTCCAGGCTGGTGAACATTTTGGTGAGTCCAGATCCTTCTAAAATCTTTCTGCAAGTCTGATTAAATCCATATGGCTCTGATTAATTTACAATTAACCTGCCAAGTACTGTCTCGGAAGAACGGCAGAATCCAAGCCTCTCTGAGCCATCATCTTGCTAAAACTAGATATTAGAAGAGCGTGTGAAACCCAACAAGAGTTCAAAGGAGGGTGATATCACCGGGGACTGGAGGCATCATGAGGTTCCATGAAGGAAAATGAACGTGGGCCAAGCTGGAAGGAAGCAAGAACTTCTATTCCTTTGTAGCCACCCCAGGGTTTAACAGTGTCTTACAAATGATAGATACGTAATAACTATGTGTTGATTGAAAAGGGAGCCAAAATCAGGACTAATATACTTCTCCATAAATCATCAACAACAATATCTCTGAGATTTCAGTTAGTTAAAACATCATCCCAAGGTTTCACGACCCCAATGAGAAAATGTGCCTTCCTAAGCTTCTAGCAACTTGCTAGGGAATCATATGGGAGTATTGATAATCCTCATCACGTCTGACCACGACTTTCATCAAACTTCAATTAGTCCACACATGGAGAGTAAAAAATCCTTTCTTTATAAGATGATGGGGCACAAAGGAGAAGATGTAAGAATTGGCTATTCAATTAACCAGGATTGTTGCGGGTTCTTGTTTCTTTCTTTCTTCTGATTGCAGTCCAATCTATTGGGTTGGCCAAAAAGGTCATTCAAGTTTTTCGTTAAAATGTTATGGGAAAAGCCAAACAACCTTTATGGCCAACCCAATATTTCTGGGTTTCTAAAAAAAAAAAAAAAAAAAATTAGCCTCTGTATTCAATGTCACAAGATTAAGGGAAAGGAAGGAAAGTAGGACAAATTCTTGCTTGTCAGGGACAAACCTGAGTCTGGCTGGATGTCTAATGTCATTCAAACATCATCTTGCTCACTTTTGAATGAGTCATTTTGCTACTTCATAGATCCAGCCTTTGGTTTTTTAAAGAGAGAGAAAGAAGTGTTCTCTGAAGACTCGATACTCAATGGTTCTCTCATTTCTCCTGGAGGCAGACAAATATGTTTCCTTAAACACTCTCAGGGGCCCTGACTGAGGACCATCTCTTTCCCAGTCTCTGAGGATGGGTCCTCTTCCCTGGCCCTTCCCACCTGCAGGTACTGCCCACGCTTCTGCTTCGATCTTCTTCTCTTCCTCCATGTGATCTTCCTTGCTGATCAGACACATTCCACTCTCACATTTCGACCATTACTTAGAGGCTGCTTGTGTGCTAAGTCACTTCAGTCATGTCTGACTCTTTGTGGCCCTATGGACTGGAGCCCACCAGGGTCCTCTGTCCATGGGATTCTCCAGGCAAGAATGCTGGAGCAGGTTGCCATTTCCTTCTCCAGAGGATCTTCCTGACCCAGGGATTGAACTGGAGTCTTGTACGTCTTTGCATTTGCAGGCAGGTTCTTTACCACTAGCACCAACTGGGAACAAATACTTGAGACTGAGGACCTCCAAATTATAGCTTCACCTAGATTTACTCCTGAATTCTAAGTGTTCACTGGACATGTCCACCACAAAGTCCCACAGGCATGTCTCCAATGTGAAGCTGCTAATATTCCTCCCTTATTCCAACCTTTCCCCAGGTTTCCAGTTTCAGAAAATATGGAAGAATTATCTACCCTACACCCAAACCAGAGAGCTATGAATACACTCTTCATCTCACTTCCTTTTCCCAAGATATCACCAAGTCTGTTGACACCAACAGGTCAGTATCTCTCAGAGCCACCCACATCTGTCTTTCATTCTGTCACCCTATTTCTAGCTACCTCTCAGCCTCACCTTGACTATTTCAATATGCTTGACTGGTCTCCTCAGGTCTCCACACTTGCTCCTCTTCAATCCATCCCCCCACTACTGCAACCAATGTGATCTTTATTGATATGGTAAAATTCAACTTGAACTTCCTTGGTGGCTTAGCAGTAAAGAATCCTCCTGCCAATGCAGAAGATACAGGTTCGATCCTTGGGTCAGGAAGATCCCCTGGAGAAGGAAATGGCAA
Organism: Cervus canadensis; assembly: GCF_019320065.1. Taxonomy (NCBI): domain Eukaryota; kingdom Metazoa; phylum Chordata; class Mammalia; order Artiodactyla; family Cervidae; genus Cervus; species Cervus canadensis. Next base: position 55,580,761 of record NC_057398.1, on the reverse strand, counting down.
CCCACTCCAGTGTTCTTGCTTGGAGAATTCCATGAACAGAGGAGCCTGTCAGACTACAGTCCATGGGGTTGCAAAGAGGTGGACATGGACAACAGCCTTCTTTATGGTCCAACTCTCACATCCATACATGACTGCTGGAAAAACCATAGCTTTGACTATATGGACCTTTGTCAACAAAGTAATGTCTCTGCTTTTTAATATGCTGTCTAGGTTTGTCATAGCTTTTCTTTCAAGGAGCAAGTGTCTTTTAAATTCATGGCTGCAGTCACCATCCACAGTGATTTTGGAGTCCAAGAAAATAAAGTCTGTCACTGCTTCCATTTTCTTCCCATCTATTTGCCCCATCTATTTCCCTAGCATTTGGCCAATTTCTATCTAAACTTCAGATCCCTATTCAAACCTCCCTTCCTCAGGATAACCTACTATGAATTGTAGACTCAATCCACCTCTCTGTTACACATACACCATGCATGTCATTCTGCTCCTATGTTTCAGACTACTAATAATTTGATATTTATTTGTGATTGTTTGATCATTAGGTCCCCTACCTAAACACAATATCTGTGAACAAGGACTGTATTGGTTTTACTCACCATTATTTCTCTAGTGCCTAATACAATGTCTAGTATGTTGTAAGTGGTCAACACATGTGATGAATAAATAATTTCATGAATAAATGCATGAATTACCTATTCTGCCTCCAAACAATAGGTAATCAATGTTTTTAAATTCTTTTCTTTAACATCCCTCATCTTTATCTCTTCCTCTCCATCCCCAATGCTATTCGTTCAGAGCTTAACAACCTCTCATTGACTCTATTACAGAGATTCCCTAAAGATCTTCATTCTTCTAGTCTTAGATCATTCCAATCCAACTGACATACTTGGAGAAGAGTGAACTTCCTAAGATACAGATCTGAACATGGCTGTCTCCTTTAGCTCTTTCTAAAAACCATACTGATTCCCACCTGTCTCTCTGCTTCAGCACCTCCCTCTAACCTTCCCTCTTCCCATGTGTCAGCTTAGCAGTGATTTTCCACATTTTTCACACCAGGGCACACATTTTAAAATGGCAACTTTACACAACATGTTGGAATCTATGGAGGAGGTTCCAAGAGCCCATTGGCTAAGGAATTTAACAATTTAATATAATTATAATCCATGTTGGGGCTTCCCAGGTGGCACTGGTGGTAAAGAATCCACCTGCCGATGCAGGAGACACAAGAGACATGGGTTTGATCCCTGGGTCAGAAAGATCCCCTGAGGTAGGAAATAGCAACCCACTCCGGTACTCTTGCTTGGAAATTTCCATGGACAGAGGAACCTGGCAGACTAGTGTCCATGTGGCTGCAAAGAGGTGAATGCAACTGAACAACTGAGCACATAATCCACATATCATCTGCTAGTTTGGGAATCTCTGATTTAGGAAATACCAGTTCAACATTCAAGTCTTACTGAATAATGGAAATAAAACCTATGAAATCTTTCTCTCATTTTTATGACTCTACTACTGTCTAACAGATTTTTTAAAGTACTCTGGATACTTATTTTGTTTACATCCCTGCCTTTTTCTATGAAACTGAAAAACCCTTTGAAACAAAGAGCATATCTTACCCACTCATGAATCATCAGAATGCAATGATGATGCTCAGATGCATAGATAAGGGACAGAAAAGGGGACTAGAATGATCTAAGTGCTCTTGACCCAAAAATCCTGGATGGCTATTAATTTCCCACAGTCATCACTTACAGATAGATCGATAGATATTGAGATAGGTACTTAGAAAAATAAATAATACATACATTCATACATGGGCTTCCCTGGTGGCTCAGAGAGTAAAGCTTCTGCCTGCAATGCAGGAGACCTGGGTTCAATCCCTGGGTCAGGAAGATCCCTTGGAGAAGGAAATGGCAACCCACTCCACTATTCTTTCCTGGAGAATCCCACGGATGGAGGAGCCTAGTAGGCTATAGTCCACAGGGTCGCAAAGAATCGGACATGACTGAGTGACTTCACTTTCAATTTTTCACCTACCTACATACATACCTAGATAGGTACTTAGAAAGATAGATAGAAACATAGATTGATTGATAGATAGATTTTTTTTTCTTAAACTAAAGTGATTCTTTTTCCTTTTTCCCAAGACTTTCTTCCTAGAGGTAAGCTTCCAAACTAGAACTCTGACTAAGAAAAGTGCTGGCATTTCAAATGACAAATGTCCCAAAAAGGAAAATATGGCTATTCTGTGAAACTGAGTCCCAAGTACCCAACAGGTAATGATACTTTTTGCTGCCAGAGCATTTTCTGTCAACTGATGTTTCTCATCCCTAAGAAGAGAGAGATTCCAGAAGGCGAAGATTTTATAAATGCATTGAAAATGGTCAGCATTTTCAGTTCAAGCTGTGATTGAAATGAGTATAACCTCATATTTTAAAATGCTAGGAATGCTCTTGAAGTGGTGAAAAAGCAAAGCAAGCACTGAGGCTGCCAGAAGAATTTTTTGATTTCTCAGATGGATTTGTCAACAGAATGAGCATGGCCAAGAGTCCCCATTCACCTGGAAAGCTCTCGTGTGTTTGTTAAGAAAACATCATCAAGCTAATATGGCCAGTTCCAAGGGCAGCCCATCCAAAAAAGGATGGCTGTAAGCAACATGCCCAAACTCAACAATTTCCTTCAGATTTCACTTGTGACAATTTATTGCTATGGACCCAAGAGCCAAGGAATTACTTCTTTGTGGTAGTATCGTCCCTGCTTCCTTCCCAACCTCAGATTCCCTGGTGACTAAATACCAAAGTGCCTTCAACTGTAAAATGTAGAAAATATACACTTACCTCTCAGGGTTGCTGGGAGAAATAAGTAGGAAAATAACTACAAAAGCTCATGGATCTACACATTTTAGATTACAGCACAGCTGAATCCAAAACCAATGTCACCCTCTCTTCTAGTACCACAGAAGAATTCTGAGAAATATGGAAGATTAAGGCAGCTCTGAGGAGTCCTTTGACTATGTAGGTGAAAGAAGGACCCCATGAAGATGTGCTTGGTAACAGGCCTCAGAGCAGCACTCCCCAAAAGCCTGTGCAACAATTGCTCACCTTTATGTTTCCCTCCAGCAGTCATGGGCGAGAGTATTGGCTGGGAGTAGAAGAAAAAACTGCACATGAACACACAAAAGACACTCCAGGGGCTTCCAAAGTCTCTGCATTTGTGGAGAAAATATGTCACTTTAATGGGACTCCATAGATGCCCACAGCCTGGAAGATATTTGTATTCTAATTCATAGATGGAGTGGGCTGGATGAGAAAAACACATACCAAAGTTCATCCAACAAATAAAAATGATACAGAGTTCAAACTAACTTTTCCCTACTTAATATTTACACTTAACAAGTAACATTTTTAAATAAATTTATTTCAAAATATTCTTGCCAAACCGTGCATTTCTTTGCCACTTGACCATAAACTCACTCACAATCCATTGTTCAGAGGATAGTGTCAGTGGACAAAGAAGCTGAGCCCATTTTCCAAAGCAGAAAATATAATTTTGTTGATGATTCCTGCTCAGCGTTTCTTACAAAAATAATGAATTTCACATCATTCTGTTTATAGAAGGGAAAATCACACAGGGAATACATTTTTGAATGCCATCTGTGCCATTAACAAGTCATATTATATCAGCCTTTCACAGTGTGGGGCAGTGTCCCAGGGTACAACATTTGGTCTGTGTAGAAATGCATGAAGCTTTAAGCTTAATTATCCCTCACCTACACAACCGAGGGCACTGCTCAGATGCCGTTAAAGGCATCATCCCAGCTCAGCACTGCATCTCACAATTCTAGCACAGTGTGAACTATGGACTCCTTCCACTCCCCAAACTCTCTTATAACTTTTTTTTTTAGCTGTTAAATGGTATACAAAAAGAAATGATTTTTTCCTACTGAAGTATAGTTGATGTACAATGTTGTGCTAATTTCTGCTGTACAGAAAAGTGACTCAGTTACATACAGATATACTTTCTTTCTTATATTATTTTCAAATATAATTTATCCCAGGAAACTGGATGTGCTTCCCTGTGCTGTACAGTAGGACCTTGTTTATTTTCAGTGTAATAGTTTGCATCTACTAACCCCAGACTCCTGGCCCATCCCTCTCCCTCCTCCTTCCTCCTTGGCAACTTCTGTACTACAAGTCTGTGAATCTGTTTCTGCTTTGTAGATGTGTTCATTTGGGTCACATCTTATTCTATATATAAGTGCTATCATATGCTGCTTGTTTTTCTCTTTCTGACCTACTTTACTTAGTATGATAATTTCTGGGTGCATCCACATTGGTACAAATGGTGTTATTTCATTCATTTTAATGGCTGAGTGGTACTCCATTGTGTGTGTATATATATATATTTCATCTTCTTTACCCATTCATCTGTCAATGGACATTAAGGTTGTTCCCATGTCTTGGCTATTGTGAATAGTGCTGCTGTGAACACAGGGGGTGCATGCATTGGAAAAAAAATCATTTTAAATAAAGACTTGCTTTTATTTTAGATTGGAATAATATTGACTACATTATAAAAGTCCTACTAACATTATCATTAATAACAATCATAATGTCTGAAGACTCATTCTGACTTAAGTTCCATTAAGTTAACTTGTGATATAAAGCAATTTACCAAAAAAATTAAAACATGGCTTATGTCATACTTGGTTTGGAGAGCATAAACTTTATTTTTTTTTTTGAGAGCATAAACTTTATATATTATATAAATGCATACACCTAAATACACATGTAGATATAAAATATATATGTATATACATATTAAAATGTAGACTACAATTAACCAAATTTTGACAACAGATTGGACTTTTTCACAACTTTTTATTTTCATTCTAAATTAATTCAGAAAGAAAGTTTTATATTTTTACTTGTAAACCCTCTCCACATATAATATATTGCTGGCATATAGTTTTTATTCCCAATAAATTGGATATAATCACTATTACAGTTGCTCTGTAAGTATTAGTTTCTTTAAAAGTTCTAGAAACAGCTCAATGTATTGTATAAATTTTTCCATCAGATAAATTAAACTTATAACGAAGAACATCTTGAGATTACCTTACAGAATTATACCCATGTTTCAGCATCAGTATTCTTTATGATCCAATATTTAACTAACAGTCTACTGTGGGTATGAAGTTTAAGATATATAAGAATAAAAGTCACTTTTAATTATGTTATCACAAGAGAAGAATACGTTCAGCTAAGAAACAAATTAGCTGAAGGACAGACTCTTTAGCCACCTCCCTAAAGGGTCATATGTTTGCTAGATTCTTACTCAGAGCCCTTCACACCGATTTGTTTCAAAATGAAAAATATTAATGACATATTTATTAATTAAAAAACAGATGGAATTCCTGTCTTTAGTTTTGTGATCCACAAAATACAAACCCCAACACTAATAGGTATGACTGGAGAAATGTTATAATTCTGAATCATTTTCTAAATGGCTCTGCTGTAACTGAGTTTACAAAAACTATAAATCTTAATTATGTAGAATTGGCTCATAGTGCTTTTCAGATCTACTATATCCTTCTACTTTTTGGTCTATTCATTCTATTAATTTTTGAGAGTTTGATAATTGAAACTCCAACTAAAAACCTTAATTTATCTACTTAAAAAATAATTGTAATATATAGTAGAACTATATAACTTTGTTCTATATTTTCTAAGTCTCCTGTAAGTGTGTCATAATACTTTCATAATTTAAAAAATAAAAGGGGGGGGGAGGGAAAAAAATCACCAGAACTTGGAGAGAGAGAGACATTCCTTTCCCACTGTAATTCTGGGATAGCCACAATGCAAGACACACTTACCATTGGAACGTCTAAACACATGCCATGTTACCAACAGCAGGCTTTGCCTCCTATGACGGAATTTTTCACATGAGTAAATTCCGTCTGACTCTGCTTTTTGGGATTGTGTTTCTTTGGCCTTTACAATTTCTTTGCTAACTTCTTCATCCTTCATACTTTTGAATTACCTGTGGAGCTTGACTTTGGACTTGATTCTCAAACTTTCGCTTGACCTTGTTAATTCACTTCCAGTTCAGAATCCTTTCTGAATAAGCTGCTGTCTCTAACTCAGCACTCTAAAAGAAAAAAAACAGTTATTTTCTCCTTTTCCAGTACTACTTTTCGTGTCTAGGAGGACATCTCTGAAACTAGACCTCAGAGTTTCAAGAAAGGATGTTATGGACTGCAGACCACCAGACTCTTCTGTCCATGGAATTTTCCAGGCAAGAATACTGGAGTGGGTTGCAATTTCCCTCTCCAGGGGATCTTAGTGAGACAGGGGTTGAACCTGCATCTCCTGCGACTCCTGTATTGCAGGCAGAGTCTTTACTGCTGAGCCAAAGGGAAAGACTTTCAGTTCTAAAACAACAGGACAATATCCATGGGAGATAGGCAAGGGAAAACTCATCAAACTGCTTTCTAGACAGCTGACATCTTTCCTTTCAAATGAAAGGGAAAAAAATAGAATTTATGGATTCTCACAATTAGGTCTGTTTTTTCCATCACTTCTAAGTTGTGTTCCTTTTTAAGATCAAAAAGAATCAAAGAAATCTCCTGAGGCTGTTTTCTTGTCATTGATGTGTGAAAAACAGTGAAACACCTCCACTGAATTACCATAATTTCAACACAACATAAAGGAAAAAGTTGTATAGTGCTTGTTTTCTTTGTCAGAAAAAAAAAAAAAATGTTACTAGTCCTCACCATATCACTCCTAACCGCTATCTTTTTTTCCCATACACTCTTATTAACCTTCTTTGCCTATCACAGTGGGGTCAGACAGACAAATTTTGCTGTTAGAATGGAAATATCTGTACTTAAAAAGCAAATTTTTGATAGAATACTACCATATCATTCACAGATGTGATCAGTAGCAACAGGAGAAGGGGGTTGTCTTGTGTGAAAAGAAAAGCAAAATGGAGTTTATATCCCCATGTGAGCTCTATGAAATGAAGTCAGGTGACCACTGAGGAAGTGTGACTTAGGCATGTTCCAGCCCAGGTGGAATCTGACCATCAACCACTTATTGTCCTAATGAAGGCATCCAAAACGTCTGCCAGAAGATCAATATATTCATCAGCTTCTTACTCTAAAATAACTTATAACAGTCTGTCTACATATCAAACCACCACGTTAAAACAATTCATGATTCGTTAAGGACAAATATTTCCAGACTTGCAACAGAGTCAGTCACAATTCTTATTTGGCAATGTTAACAAACCTGTGCTTTTAAGCCTTTGATGCTTTCTCCTCCTTGGAAGAGTCTTTTGTTTTCACCCTAATCCATGTCTCCCAAATTGCAGTTCTTAAGACCACAAATCAAGATCTTTGTTCTTTGCAGTCTTGATGTTGATTATTGTTCAATACTTGCAATGCAATTAAAAGATGCTTGCTCCTTGGAAGAAAAGCTATGAAAACCTAGGCAGCATATTAAAAAGCAGAAACACTACTTTGCCGACAAAGTCTGTCTAGTCAAAGCTAAGATTTTTCCAGTAGTCGTGTTCAAATGTGAGAGTTGGACCATAAAGAAGGCTGAGCACTGAAGAATGGATGCTTTTGAACTCTGGTGCTGGAGAAGACTATTGAGAGTCCCTTGGACTGCAAGGAGATCAAGCCAGTCAGTCCTAAAGGAAATCAACCCTGAATATTCATTTGAAGGACTGATGCTGAAGCTGAAACTCCAATACTTTGGCCACCTGATGCAAACAGCCAACTCAATGGAAAAGACCCTGATTCTGGGAAACATTGAAGGTAGAAGGAGAAGGAGGCAACAGAGGATGACATGGTTGGATGGCATCATCAACTCAATGGACATGAGTTCAAGCAAACTCCAGGAGATGGTGAAGAACAAGGAAGCCTGGTGTGCTGTGGTCCATGGGGTCACAAAGAGTTGGACACAACTGAGCAACTGAACAACAAACTTGCAACTGCTCCAGAGAGTCTACCCCTTTAAGAAAGCATCAAGAGGCAAAGAATGCTAATAACAGATTTGTCTCCTTCTCTTAGAAAGTGACTTCAAGCTAACTTTATGACAGAAGAGTAGTCCAGCTCAGGACAAGTATTTTTGACAGGAAAGACTCAGAAAACTTAATTAAACATTTTCCCATGGAGTGGGTAGCCTCTGTCTTGGCATTTCAGGATATCAAAAGGAACACCCCACTGCCTAAAGAAAACCAAAGAAACATACTGCTGCCCTTTCAAAAGGTAAAAGTGGGCAGGTTCCAATAGGCCTTTATCACTGCTATCAGGGATGGCAACAATAAGAAGGCTTTTGTTCGCAGGGAAAGTTCTCTTCTCTGACACCATCATCATCTCTCACCACTGAAGTGACCATTACAAAGCTCATTATTTCAGAAAAAAAAACACTCACAAAGAATAAAAGATGTAAAGAGTAAGGAGCGTGAAGGATAAGAAACTGCATGCACCCAATGCCAGCCTTATTCAGAGGCTATAAGGGAAGGAGTAATTAAACATTAATAGTAGAAAATCTAAAATCTTTTTTATTCTTCAGAATTTGGTTTTAGAAAATTGAAACCCCCATATAAGCCAGAATTACCCCCAATGAACTATAGAGAAGGAAAAACTTTTCCTCTATCCTCTTAGGTTCTATAACATGGGCCCCAAAATTAAACTGCAAAATACAGATAATGAGGAAAAAAGGATATAAATATCATTAATATTTTTTAATTTTACCTGCACAAGGGCTTAACAGAAAAAAAAAAAACAAAAGAAGACCCAAAGAAGCAGTTAGACCCAGAAGCTTATATACCATTTTAACAAAGGGCTACAAATTGTGGGTATGCAGCTGGACAAAAGAAAGGGGGTTTGGGCTTCTATATACAGGGGGGAGCTCATGGTTGATATGGATCATTCCGTAAGCTCTGTTTATGCAGGCTGAAATCAGTGCCATCTTTGACTTCAAAGATAGACTGTTCTCCTCTTCCCGGTATGGGAGCTCAGAGACACTGTCATAAATGTATGTCCTGCTAATGAGGGGAGAGTAGAGAGCCCTTCCTGTGCCTGCTTTTTCTCAATTACTTTCATCTCAAAATAATCTTTATGCCAACGTAACATAGTTTGGCATGACATATTCTGCTCTCCTTCAACTCGTTCTCTGACAGTAACATAAAGAGTGGTGTGAGGCAGCTGGCTCACACAGGCTCACAAAGAGTGCCTTGTTAAAGTTTCAAGGATTTTGTGAAGCAGTGTTAAGCATAGCCATTATTAGAAATTAAAATTAAGTGAATTACACTGAAAAAGAAAAGCTTAAAAATACTCAAAATTCTCACTTCCTAATTACCTTATGGCATTTTACAAAAATTTATACTCCTGTATGTGCATCTATTGTATTTGTGTGAAAATACAGTTGGCCTTTCGTATCCTCTAGTTCCACACCCAGAGATTCAACCAATTATTCAAAAATATTTGGAAAAAAAATTATAGAAAGTTCTAAAAAGCAAAACTTGAATTTTCCATGTGCTGGTAACTATATGCATATCATTTACAACACATTTACAACTATTTACATATCATTTACATTGGATTAGATGTTATAAGTAATCTAGAGATGATTTAAAGTACACAGGAGGACATATGTAGGTTATATGCAAATACTGTACTATTTTATTTAAGGAACTTGAACAAATATGGATTTTGGTACCCATTCCCATGGTTACAGAGGGACGATTGTCCTATAAATGGTGGGTTACTGACAATCTCTTCCTAATTCCTCTTTCAGGAGCCTCATGTTGATAACTAGAAATCAGCCATCATGGGAACATCTGTACCATGGAAATCAGCAAAAGCTAAAAACTCTAGATTTAATTTATTATTTTATTGATTGTCTAAGTTTAAGAAAGAGATGAACAAAATGTTAACATGGCAGATGAAACATTTTTAAAAAGTGTGTCATATCTGTAGCCGTATATTCTAAGGCACACAAAATAGGGAGGCATTACTTTTCCAGTATTTGAAAAGTATCTGATGCAGCAAAGAAGTCACTCATATCATTGATAAGTGAGTGAAATTCTGACATGCATAGTATGAAGCTAAAAGAGATTTCTGTTAATTGATGTGATTTGTATAAGAATGAGAAACAGTTTAATCATAGATCATGTAGCAGATGTGATGGAAATAAATTTTACTGGGAAAGATCAGATAAAGATGAAACTCCATTTTTCAGATCATGGTTGAATTGCAACCACATGTTGTCTATGTGCTCATTTTTTATCATATATTAGTTGATTAAAGGTTTATCTACTTTCCACAAATAAATCTTAATATTTTCTAGCCACTTCTCAACCAGAATTACTTAATATTAGAGGCCTTTTGGCAGTAGGCACTTCTAGTTAAATTACTAAGATGACATAGCTCCCTTGTACTCATAGAAAGGAATTCTGAGAACCATTTGAGAGTAAAACAATTCTAATGACAACAGATTTTTCATCAAGGCCAGAAGAGAGTCATGAAATATTGTTTGTGTTGAAAGAAATAACTCTGTCAACCCAGAATTTTATACCTAGTAAAAAATATTCTTCAGGAATGAAGAAGAAATCATGACATTCTCAGTTGAAGGCAACTGTTGCCAGTAGAGACATCCAAAAATGGCCAAAGGAAGTTCTCCAAATAGAAAACAAACAATAAAACAAAGAACCTTCAAAGGAAGGATAAGTAAATCCAATAAGCTTTCCTTTTCCTCCTGACCTCTCTAAATTATGCATGATAATCAATGCAAAGATTATAACACTGTTTGATGTAGTGTGTGTAAAAGAAATTTTTAATAAAATTAAAATAGAAAGAGGGGAGGAAATTGGAATATAAAGGGAAATAAGGTCTCCATACTTCACTTGAAATAGTAAATTAACATAACTGTTAAATTCTGATGTTATGTGTAATACCAAGAACAACCACTAAAAAAGCTATACAAAGAGACACTCAAAAACTCTATAGACACATTAAATGGAATTCTAAAATAAATTCAAGAAATCTAGAGAAAGGCAGAAAAAGATAACAAAAACAAAAAATAAAAACAAAACAAAATGGCAGAATTTAACTCTAATACAGTTGACTCTTGAAAAACACAGGTTGAACTGAGCAAGTACAATTACATGTGGAAATGTGGAATCCATGGAAATATAGATCTGTAGATGCAGGAGATACAGAGGGCTGACTATAAAGTTATACATAGATTTTCAACTGTGTAGAGGGTCAGTGCCCCAACCCCCACATTGTTCAAGAGTATATCAATATCTTTTTTATTGTAGTTCAATAATTACATCAAATGTAAGTTATCTAAAAACATGTGCTCGGTCACTTCAATCATGTCTAACTCTTTGTGATCCCCATGGACCATAGAGGGTCAGGCTCCCCTGTCCATGGGATTCTCCAGGCAAGAATACTGGAGTGGGTTACCATGCCCTCCCCCAGGGGATCTTCCTGACCCAGAGATAGAACCCATATCTCCTGCATCTCCTGCACTGCAGACAACCTCTTTACCACTGAGCCAATGGGAAAGCCCAAAAAACCACCTACTAAAAGACACAAATTGTCAGCATAGATTAAAGAGCTTTACCAACTATATTCTGGCTACAAGAAACTCACTTCAAATATACAAATAGGTAGATTAAAAGGAAAAAGGATAGAAAAAAGATAAACATTAGAGATAATTGTCATTAAGCAAAAGAAAGAAGAGTGACTATATTATTATCATATAAAGTAAGAAAATTACTAAAGGCAGTGAGGGGCCTTATATTTTATAAAAGAGTAAGCACTCTAAGAAGGCATAGCAATCCTAAGTGTGCCTGCACCAAAAAACACAGCCTCAAAACATGTGAGGTAAAAACAGATAGAACTAAAAGGAAAAATAGGCAAATTGACAATTATAGTTGGATATGTCAACACACTTCTCAACAACTGATAGAACAACTAGACAGAAAATCAGCAAGACTATCTAAGAATTCAACAATACCATCAGTTATGGCCTGAATTCTGTTCTCTGCAAATTCGTATGTTGAAGCTCTAACCCACAGTACTTTGGTTGGGGCCATATTTGAAGATAGAACCTTTACATAAATTATTATGTTAAAACAAGGCCATTAGGGTAGGCTGTAATCCAATTTGATTAGTATCCTTATAAAAAGAATATATTTGGACACACAGAGAAAGAGACACCAGGGGTGTGTGCTCATACAGAAAAGACTTTGTGAAGACACAGTGAGAAAGCAGCCATCTGCAAGCCAAGGAGAGAGGTGTCAGGAGAAACCAAATCTGCCAACGCCTTGAACTTGGACTTCCAGGCTCCAGAACTGAGGAGAAAATAAATATTTACTGTTTAAACCACCTAGCCTGTAGTATTTTGTTGTGGCAGCTGTAGCAGGCTAATATACCATCAACCAACAGGATCTGACATTTATAGAGTATTCTGTCCAAAAATATCAAAATATGCATTCTTTTTGAGCACCCAGGAAACCAAAATAGACCATATCCTGGGCCATAAAACAAGCCTCAACAAATCTAAAAGAATCAAAGTACAATGTGTCCTTCAACCACAACAGAATCAACCTAGAAATCAATAAAAAAAGATAAGAAAAATCCAAACAATCCAAAACCAAACAACACTCTTCCAAATAATCTATGGGTCAGAGAGGAAGTCTCAAAGCAAATTTTAAAATATGTACAATTATCCAAATGAAAATGAAAATAGAGCATATCAAAATGTTTGGGACACAGCTAAAGCAGTGCTGCAGAAATTTATATCATTAAATGCACATGTTTAAAACAAGAAAAAGTTTCAAATCAGTAATCTTAGCTCCTATCTCAAGAATCTAGAAAAAGGAGAGCAAAGTCAATCCAAATCAAGGAGAAGAAATAATGATAAAAACTGGAGCAGAAATCAAGTCAAAACCAGAAAAACAAAGGAGAAAAAAAATTGAAACAAAGAGCTGGTTCTTTGCAAATGTCAATAAAATTGACAAATGTCTAGCAAGATATAAAAGAGAAAACACAAATTACCAAATTCAGGAATGAAGCAGAACATATCACTATAAATCTTGAAAACAACTGAAGAATAATAGGAGAATACTATGAACAACTCTGGGGCTTCCCAGGTGGCGCTAGTGGTAAAGAACCCTCCTGCCAATGCAGGAGACATAAGAGACACAGGTTTGATCCCTGAGTTGGGAAGATCCCCTAGAGAAGGAAATGGTAACCCACTCCAGTATTCTTGCCTAGAAAATTCCATGGACAGAGGAGCCTGGCAGGCTACAGTCCATAGGGCTGCAAAGAGTCAGACACAACTGAAACAACTTAGTGTGAACAACTATACACACATAAATTTGTCAAAATTGACCAATTCCCAAAAAATGCAAACTATCACAATTCAGCCTATATAATATAATATAATATAGATTATATGAACAGCTCTCAAACTAAGAAGAAAATTGAATGTCTAACTTAAAATCTTCCAAAAATGTAATTTCCTGGCTCAGATGGTCTCACTTGAGAATTCCATCAAACGTTTAAAGGAGAATAAACACTAATTCTAGTGTTCCTCTTCCTCTAAGAGACTCAAGTTGGCACGATATTATCAGCAAATATCTTCCTCTTCATATTGAAGCAGTACTAGGGAGCCAAATGGTAAAACAGAAACAATATAGAATTTAGATTATGAGGATACAGTGAAAGTTCAACCATTACAGCAGTGCTTCTCTAACCTTACCATGCATCAAAATCACCTGGAGCAATTCTTAAAGTTTTCTGGACTCCACCTGAAGAGTTTCAGATTCAGTATGTCTGAGGCAGAGACTGAGAATTTATATTTCTAACCAGTTCCCAGGTGACACTGTTGCTGTTGGTCCAGGAAGCACACTTTACTTCTTAGTAGCTTTGTGACCATAAGTACGTCACTTACCTCTTTAAGTTTCAGTGACCTCATCTGTAAAATTCAGACAGCAGTAATATTTATCCAAACTATCTAAAAGAGTATGTCATGAACATCAAGATTTAGAAAATGCTTATGAAAACATTTTGCAACTTAGAAAGTACTATATAAATTCATTCCTTCGTTCAAAAAATATTTTTGTAGCACATTATGGGCTGGTACTGCTAGGAACTGACACCAAATCAATTATTAGAGCCTGTAATCTGGTATGGAAGAAACACATTAAATAAACAATTAATTATGAGTGTACATAATTATTGTCATTAATAAAAATATTTCAGCTAAGTTTTTAAATTTTGCAATATAGTAGAAGTACACAACTAAAAACAAATCGATCAATCAAGTACTGAGGCCATCAGTTCAGTTCAGTTGCTCAGTCATGTGTCTCTTTGTGACACCATGGACTGCCACACACCAGGCTTCCCTGTCCATCACCAACTCCCAGAGCTTACTCAAACTCATGTCCATCAAGTCAGTGATGCCATCCAACCATCTCATCCTCTGTCGTCCCCTTCAATCTTTCCCAGCATCAGGGTCTTTTCTAATGAGTCAGTTCTTCCCATCAGGTAGCCAAAGTATTGGAGTTTCAGCTTCAGCATCAGTCCTTCCAATGAATATTCAGGACTGATTTCCGTTAGGATTGACTGGTTGGCTCTCCTTGCAGTCCAAGGGACTCTCAAGAGTCTTCTCTAACACCACAGTTCAAAAGCATCAATTCTTCAGCATTCAGCTTTGTTTATAAAGAAAGAAAACTTTCTTATAAAGAAAACTGAGGCCATTAAAAAAGTTGAAGTCATATCAACTCATTAGCTATACTTGAGATGACTGCGTTCCTTCCATGGAAAAATCAGTTAAGGAAAAAAAAATCTCAAGCCCTCCTAAATTGCTGTCAAGCAAGTCAAGTAAGTTTTGTAGTATTTAGAGTATGTAGAATATAGCAATCAGATGCAGTCAGAAAGGGCAATTGAAGGGAAATACACTCAACATTCCCTTCCAGCACCTGCAGGAAGCAGTCCTCACCATGCACTTGTAGATTTCAACAGCACTTTATGCTTTGCAGGCTTTTAATCAGAGCCACAGCATACTGCCTTTTATTAAATCTGACTGGAAATAAACTAGGTGCTTTTCTTAATCAAGCCCACACTGCAGCTTAAATCACTTTTAGGCCAAACTGCATTCTCCTGTGTGGGAGGCAATCTCATCAGAACAGTCTCTAGGAGAATTTTATCTTTGGGCAAGGACTTCAAAGCTTTCTCAAGCAGGCAATGAATTAGGGACTCTGTCTGCCCTCCAAGAATATCCAGCAGGCTGAAAGAACCCTATGCCACCAGTCGCTCTTGGTGACAAATTGGTGGTTTGCTCATAAACTTGATAATCCAACCAAACTGAGCTAGGGTTGGATTGGAGGCCCCTTTTATGATCTATTCTGAGTCCATTTACAGTGAAAAATTGCACTCTTTTTTTTTCTGCTTAATACTTTAAAAAGGCAAAGTATATGATTTTCTCCAAGAAGTCTCCATAAGCTATTTACGGAAGAGAGAACTTTGTTTTCCAGAATGCATTCTCCAGGAAGAAACCACATTTTTAGTTTGAAAATGAAATTTACCCTTACTTCTCCTGTGTCTCATTCACAACCAAGGGCAGTTCTGCAAATCTGAATCAGACACCTCAGTAGGTGATAGGTCTGTACACAATCAACTTTATGTAGTTCAATAGCTTGAATCCATCCATCTTTATAGTTTATCCTTCAAAAATATCTCCACCATCTCTTTCTATTTTCCTTTATCTTTCTCATCCCCTTTCCCTTTTTTCTTTCCACACCAATCATAGGAATAGAAATGTCTCTAGATCTGAGAGAGCCTAAGAGGCCAACCTCGCCCAGCCCTCCACATATCTCATGCCTAGAATCACCAACATTAGTTATCGACCACATCTGTATCACTCCTTCATTTGTGTCAAAACAGGTTTCAGAGCAAGGTTCCCCGGGTCTGTTTGCATATGTCAGCAATGGGAAAAAATGGAGATCTATCAAGGGGACAGCTGGGCGGGAAGAGGAGACAGACAGAATACTGCCACAGGCTGGACTCCCTGGGAATCAGACTCTGACTCAGAGATTTGCGTGCAGCAGGCTAACCGGTCAGAAAGCTCAGAATGAACTCCTGTCGGGCAGAGAAGGCAAGCTGTGATATAGTTACAACAAATGCCTCAGTCAATCTATAGAGAGCTCTGGAGCTGGAAGGGCCATAAAAAGACATTCCAAATTGGGTAAGAGTTATGTCTTTTAACTCTACATTGTATCAGACCAATCACTGGATCCAGGCTGACCCCAGGAAGGGAGTATAATATTGATGGTGGAAGCTCTCTTCAACAGAGTACAGTCACCAGAAGGGAACTCATCCACCAACACCCTTGACAGCTGGAGGAATGAGTGTATAAGCCTTGAGCCAGGAGATCTGGGCAACACACCAGGCATCTACTATCTACTATCCTGGAAGTGGCATGATTTTGCCTTGATCACCAAGCTTTAAGGAGATCAGACTCACTGTTACTATGGGGAATAGTGAGAATCAGTCAGGAAACAGATGACACGGTAGTGCGCTAGTACCACATCAAGATGCGGTAGTGTAAAGAAGGCTTAATTAATGGCCTGGCCCAAAAGTTTGGTTGGGTTTTCTGTAACATCTTATGGAAAAATCCAAACAAACTTTTTGGCCAACCCAGTACAATGGTGCTATTTGCAAAGATATAGGTGAGGTACAAGGGAAGAACAAGGTTGCCATGTAACCATCACTATTCCCAGGCTAGAGGAAAGAAAGGAAGAAGAGGGTACTGGAACCCGGAGAGCAAATACCATGCAGAGAAAACCATGTAAAAAGGAGCAGAGACTTTCACTGAGGTCACAGTCAGTCAGTTCCAAGTTCTCACAAAGAGGAATCCAGGGTAATGAATACACCAAACTCATTCTCTGATCATGGCTCCCACTGGCCCAACCCAATCAAGCAAGGGAGCCTATTGCTGTAGTCCACTTAGGTCAACCTCCTGGGACAGAGGAGAGGAAAGAAGAGGAGTGAATGGATATAAAGCCACAGGCAGAAACTATCTGACACAGCTTTAAAGGGAACTTTATTGCACAAAACATTCAACTTTCATGCTAGCTCCCATTTTTAGCAACAAGGTAGTGGATGTCAGTCTGTGTCCACAGCTGAGCCCACATCTTAGAGAACAAGTTCATAATTGCTAAGCATAGTAACTGTGGGGAGTCAATGTATGTTCAGAGATCAGGGAGGACTCTTTTTAAAAAAAATTTTTTAAGGCTTTGGAATATACTGATAATGAAAGTCAATAATCAGGGAGTGGGCGCTTAAGAAAGAGAAAAAAAGAATAGCAGTAATGAGGAGCTTACACCCTGGAAATATTCCAATCGTCTAAGAGCCTACAAAGAAAACTTTGAACTCTATAGACACTGAGTTAAAATCAATACAACACTTACATCTTTAAAGTTCCACAGGTGATCTTGATGCATAATTTTCAATAAAGTGTGAAATAAGTTACAAGGATGTAATGTACAGCACAGAGAATATAGTCAGTATTTTATAATAATTTTGTATTGAGTATAATCTATAAAAATATTGAATAACCATGTTGTATACCTGAAACTATTATATTAATAATATTATAAATCAACTATACTTAAACTTTAAAAAAAACATTGTCAAAGTCTCTGCAGGGATAGGCTCAGAGTAGAAGTACTTGGGATTCCTACAAAACATAGGAAAAAAGAGAAAAAAATTCCCAAGCCAAAGAAGAACATTTTGTCACTGCCCCTTAGCTTTTGGTAAAAGACTGGTATAAAGATTATGGTATAAAGACTATGAAGGCATAAAGTAATTGGAGAATGTTTTCTGAAAGCTAATGCCAAATAACTTGAGCACAAAACCCAGTTGCTCTTTCTTATTTGATTATCGTTCACTATTCTTATTAGAAATAAGATTCAAATATTCTTATTTACAGTTATATGCTATTTGCAAACATGAGCCAAAGCATATAGAGGAGTGAAGATTATGAGAGTCTTCTCAAAATGCAACCCTATTGTGTGGTAAATTTAACTAAGCCTGATATATATCAAAACTGAGGGGAAATTTGTCATTATAAAAATTAGTGACATATAAATATCACTGGCAGGAATGTGAATTGGTACAGCTCCTATGAAGAACAGTATGGAGGTTCCTTAAAAAACTAAAAATAACATACACACTACTGTATATAAAATAGATAACTAAAAAGGACCTACTCTGGGGCTTCCCTGGTAGTTTACTGGTAAAGAATCCGCCTGCCAATGCAGGAGACCTGGGTTCAATCCCTGGTTTGGGAAGATCCTCTGAAGGAGGGCATGACAACCCACTCCAGGATTCTTGCCTGGGAAATCCCATGGACAGAGGAGCCTGGCAGGCTAGAGTTCATGGTGTCACAAAAAACTCAGGCACGACTTAGCGACTAAAAACCAACAACAACAAGGACCTACTCGATAGCACAGAGAACTCTTCTCAATCCTCTGTAACGACTTAGATAGGAAAATAATCTTAAAAAGAGTGGATAGAAGAATAACTGGTTCACTTTACAGCAGAAATAACACAACATTTTAAATCAACTATACTCCAATAAAAATCTTTTAAAAACTAAAAATAGAGCTCCCATGTGATCCTACAGTCTCACTGCTGGGCATATATCTGGAAAAAACCATAATTCAAAAAGATACATGCACCCCAATGTTCATAGCAGCACTAATTTACAATAGCCAAGAATGGAAGTAACCTAAGTTACTCTGTCCATCAACAGAGGAATGGACAATCAAGATGTGGTATATATATACAGAGAAATATCACTCAACCTTAAAAAAATAATGAAATAATGCCATTTGCTGCAACATGGATGGACCCAGAGATTATCATGCTGAGTGGAGTAAGTTAGACAAAGACAAATATCATATGATATTGCTTCTATGTGAAATCTAAACAAATAATACAAATGAACTTATTCACAAAACAGAAATAGACTTACAGTCATAGAAAAAAAACTTACAGTTACCAAAGGAGAAAGGGGGAGGGATAAATTAAGAGTTTCAGATTAAAATATACACATTACTATATATAAAATAGATAACCTGCAAGGACCTACTTGCTGTATACCACAGGGAACTACACTCAATATCTTGTAATAATGGACTATAGAAGAGAATGTTTTTAAAAATATATTAAAAGATTATATATGTAGATTACTGAATCATTTTGCTATATACCTGAAACTATCAATGTTGTAGATCAACTATATTTCAATAAAAATTTGAAAATTAGAATTGTTTAAAAATTGGTGACAGAGTTGTGGAAAAGAAGTTAGAAAAGTGGCAACCTCAAATCATCTCCCGATCTCTCCATTTCCAACTCCACTATATGTATATGTGTATATATATAGATAGATAGATAGATAGATATATCTTTAGCCAAAGGCCATGGGATCCATGATCACCTAGGTACAGGTGAAACCTTGAGCTCTGCATAAAATTAAAGAGAGAACTGAGACCAGCATTTCTCTCTGACAGCTGGCCTAAAAAAAAAAAAAAACTAGGAGGGACCTACGGGAATGGTTTGAGTATTTCTTTTTCCCAAAGTTGGAAGAATGCAAGGAGATAGGGGAGAAATGATGCTTTGATAGCTTCCTTGCTACTGGCAGAACTACGGCCATTGTGACAGACTTTAATTTCTTGGGCTCCAAAATCACTGTGGACAGTGACTGCAACCATGAAATTAAAGGATACTTGCTCCTTGGAAGAAAAGCTATGACACACCTAGACAGCAATTAAAAAGCAGAGACATTACTTTGCCCACAAAGGTCTATATAGTCAGAGCTATGGTTTTTACAGTAGTCATGTACAGATGTGAGAGTTGGACCATAAAGAAGGCTGAGCACTGAAGAATTGATGTTTTTGAACAGTGGTGCTGGAGAAGACTCTTGAGAGTCACTTGGACAGTAAGGAGATCAAACCAGTCAGTCCTAAAGGAAATTAACCCTGAATATTCATTGGAAGGACTGATGCTGAAGTTCTGATATTTTAGCCACCTGATGCGATGAGCCAACTCACTGGAAAAGACGCTGATGCTGGGAAAGATTGAGGGCAGGAGGAGAAGTGGGCAAGAGAGGATGAGATGGTTGGATGGCATAATTGACTCAATGGGCGTGAGTTTGAGTAAACTCCAGGGGTTAGTGAAGGACAGGGAAGTCTTGTGTGCTGTAATCGATGGGATAGTGAAGAGTCAGACACAACTGAGCAACTGAACAACAAAAATACCTAAAACCAGACCTGAGCCTCCATGAGTTCACAGAGTAGAATAGCATCTAAGGGTGTTCAGCATCCAGAACTGAGAAAATATATGGGAACAAAGCAGGTATATGTATCTACAATCAGCAGAAAATAATTAAATTCTCCCATTTAAAAAAGACTGACAGGTTAACCTAACCAACAATAAAGCTATATTCCATTTACAAGAAACATACTTTTAAAAAGATAATGAATGGTTAACAACAAAGCAAAGGACAAGAAAATGCCAACCAAATGTGAAGGATATGATGAAACCAAATGTGGAACATTATATGAATAAAAGGTACAACTTATGAAGAAGATAAACTAGTGATAAATACATCACATAACATAGCAGTTAAATATAGGAAACACATAAAGCTAAAAATACAAAGAAATTTGACTAAAATACAATTATAGAAAGAGATTTTAATATATTTCTTATAAAAATTGAACATTCCCAGTAATGAAGGTATAAATAATTTAAGCAAATTAAGTAATACTTAGTTTAGGTACAGTAGAATCTTAAATCCCTTGGATAAAGATCATATATTCATTCCATGTATTTGCGGAACATTTACAAAAGCAAATTATGTATTTGACCAGAAAAGAAAAGTTTAACAAATTGAATATAACAGAAATTTTACAGGCCACATTTTCTGATAATAATACAATAAAATTACAAATAATAAAAAGTTGATGCCAAGGACTTAACCGGTTGTCCAGTGGTTGAGACTCTGAGCTTCCACTGCAGGAGGCATATGTTCAATCCCAGGTTGGGGAACTAGGACTGTAAATGCTGCTCAGCATGGCAAAAAAAATAAATTAATTAATTATATAAGTGTATTTACAAATACCTAGATAATCATTTGTTCAAAGGGGAAAACTAATTCACAAACTATCTGAAGAGTAATGAGAAGGAGTACACTTCATATTAAATCCTATGATACTTGTTGTTGTTCAGTCACTCAGTTGTGTCCGACTCTTCGTGAACCCAAGGACTGCACACCAGGCCTCCCTGTCCTTCACCATCTCCCAGAGCTTGCTCAAACTCATGTCCATTGAGTTGGTGATGCCATCCAACCATCTCATCCTCTGTCATCCACTTCTCCTGCCTTCAATCTTTCCTAACATCAGAGGCTTTTCTATTGAGTCAGCTCTTAAACAAAAGCTTAATCATAGCTTTAAATGTCTTCAAAATTTAGAAACACATTTAAAACAAAAGAACTAAGTTCACAGTTCACATATTACCAAATTAAAAATAGACCATTAAAATCAATTAAAAACACATAGGAAGAGTGAGTTAATAAATCTAAAATATGTTATTAGTAAATGAGAAAATAAAGTTGATAGACATGATATTTATTTTTGGAAAACAAGATAAAATAAGGAATACCATTGTATAGTTGATTATAGCATGAATAGATAAGATTAGGATTGAGGAAACGGATAAAAATAAGAATATATTGTATAGCACAGGTAATATAGCCAATATTTTATAGTAACTTTAAATGGAGTACAGTCTATAAAAATATTGGATCATTAGGTTGTACACCTGAAACTAATGTAATATTGTGAACCTACTATACTTCATTTTTTTTTAAAAAGAGAAAAAGGATTAAAAATCACAGATTCAGGAGAGATCAAAAGAATTATAAGACAACATTTCATACAAAATTGTGCCAACAAATGTTCAAATCCTTAAGACAGAAATGATTTGCTTATAATATAAAAGTATTTTTTTTAAAGTGAGGAAAACTTGAATAGACTAATAGCCTAGAATGAAATGGTAAAGGTAATTTAAATCTACTATGGACAAGGGCACAGAATGGATGGGTCAACAGCTAAGCTTTATCTGATCTTTACAATACAGGTAAATTTGATGCTATTTAAACTGCTCTGGCCATAGAAATTATGCTTCCCAATTCACTTTATGAAATCAGTATATCTCTAAGACCAGAACGTAGCAAGTGAATAAAAATAATCTCACTTCTAAATATAAAAGCAAAATTTCTAAGTAAAATAGAAATACAGCAATCTTCAAATGAATAATATACTATGACTAAGGAAGGCTTATTCAAGAAATGCAAGAGTGATTCACTATTGGCAATACCTATAAACCCTCCATAAATTCCTTGTCATACTTCCCACTGTCTGACCACCACCTCTGATCTTTCTAGCTCATTCTCTTTCATACTCACATCCTACCATTATTCCCTAGAACAGGATCACTAATCCATTGGTCATGCAATTTTCCACTGGCCTTCACCCCTATCCCAGCTTTACTCCAAGAGTCCTTGCACACACCTTCAACAATCTTGCCCTCTCTGATTTTGCAAATACTTTCTTAGAATACCACAATCCTGACTAAACCCAACACTCTAACTCTTATGCTCTTACCCATGTATCTGAACATGACTAATGAAAAAGACTCTGCAAACTAGCCACTCTGACTTGGTCACTAGCTTATTTGCCACTGTAATTCAAATAGCCCCTCAGTGCTGCTTGGTAATCACACTAGATTTCCCTGGATCTCTCACTTCCCCATATTTCCCCTTCTCTCTCCTTCAGCCTCTACTACTTCCTCACACAGCCTTATGCTCAGCTGACAGTCTTATTTCCCACTTCGATGAGAAAACTGAAAAATCAGAAAATATTTTCAACAGACTCACACTACCATCTCTACCAACACCTGCAGACATCTGAACCAACACACTCTGCTTTCCTGCCTTGTATTAATGACACGCTCCACCTAAAGCAACACATCTTTTGTGCTTTCAATCCCGTATTTGTACACTCGATACCCTCAAAAATGTGTGCACTGTCTCTAATCCCTCTCCTTCTATACTCAATGCTTCTCTTTCCAACATTTAGAAAAATGTCAAGCCTACTGAAAAATTACAAGAACAGTAGGATGAATATTCAAACACTCTTCAGAGAAGAACAATTTCAAAAAGCCATCACATGTGTGGAAATAGGCACAAACTCATTAGTAAGGGCAGGAAAATAACACTTGAGATTGATCACGCTGAGAAAAACTAAAATAACAATAATACCTATTACTGGTAAAGCTGAGGAGAAAACAGGCAATGGTAGAAATGGGAAATGTCATAGCCTTAATCTATGTGGGGACAAATGGGATGCTATAAAGCATTTCTTTATTAAAATTGGTGTAATAACATTTTGAAAAGGCTGCATCAAAACAGTAGCCCTGAATGGAAGTTCTTACCTTCCAAGTATGTTCCCTGACCCAGAAAAAATACCCAAGATCCTGGGACAAGAAACAGAAGGAAGTGGAAATGGAGAAAGAAAGGGAAAGGCTGACTGGCCTGAAGCCCAGTAACCCTGACCCTAACCTTGACCCTGAGATTCCTTGCCAGTCATATCGTCAGAGCACTAGAAATTTTCTAAAGGATTTGTTGAATTTCACCAGGAGTAATGAGTACTGACTTCCAACACAATTAAAATTCTTTACCCCAGTATTGAAAATCTCCAGCACACAAGTTGTATTCCAGTTGTCTATAGCCTAGAATTCATTTGCAAAAAAAAAAAAAAGAGTATGATAAATTTCCTAAAGCAGCTCACCAAACTTAAGTCACTCAAACCAATGATAGCAGAGAAAATATAAAATCTTGTTGCTAAAGTACATTATTTGAACACATTTGGGGTTCCCCTTTGAACCTAAACTCCATTTCCAACAGTCAAGTGCACTGGTCACTGGGAAGATGGTTCCCTATGAGAAGAGAATACAAAGGCAGCAAGAGACCAGTTTCTTGGTCATTTCCTATCACACTATATGCCCATATCTCTTCCACTGAATCTCCAAATGGAGAATAATAACAACATCCACCACTTGACCCTGGTCAAGTTCAGTTCAGGATTCTTTTCACATGCTTGATTTAATTTAATCCTTACACAATGCTGTGATGTAGATATTATTATCTCCATCTTACTTAAGTAAGGCAATAGGTTTACTTAAGTTGTCCTCTGCCATGTAAATAGTAAGTGACTGAGGGAAGCTTATCTGATTCTAAAGCCATGTTCTTAGCTACTGAAACTGTTAATCGCTCAGTCATGTCCAACTCTTTGTGACCCCATGGACTGTAGCCCACCAGGCTCCGCTGTCCATGGAATTCTCCTAGCAAGAATACTGGAGTGGGTAGCCATTCCCTTCTCCAGGGGTCTTTCTGACCCAGAGATCAAACCCAGATCTCCTACACTGCAGGAACATTCTTTACCATCTGAGCCACAGGGGAGTCCTGTTATCTCCTAAACTCCATCAAATTCCTGGTCTCTGCCCCTAGAATCCTGAGTCACCCACTCCTGTGCTGGGTTCCTAGACCATGTGCTTAAATCCAAATTCCACACATGTATCCCGCACAGCCACCCACCCAGAAGAGAACATGTGGGCATTTGAATAACACAAATCTGCTTCTGAGAACACGACTTAGAATATATGGATCTGCCATTCAAATGGATGGAATCATTTTAGATCCACTGGAACGCTCCTGGCTAGCATTTGGTTATGTCTCTAGAGTCTTTAGAGATAAAGATTTTATTCTAATTGCAGAAGAAATTTAATCAGAGTCTAACTGGCTCTAAACACTCCACATTCGGGAACATTTTGACTCGTGAATGTCCTTGACCTTGTATGCTAGCCCCACCTGAATCCGGCACACAAGGTTCTTGTTTAATAGGTGACCTTCCCAACATAGCTGCAGACATTAGCTCTCCCTGCAAGGTCTCTCTGGGGAAGCATAAGAGACAGATTTGCCTTTCAGCTTTCCAAATCCTTTGTTTGGGGTTTCAGAAAATAACCCACAATCACAGCACTCCCTGTAGCTATCATCACTTTACTTTTTAGAAAGTTGAATCACTTTGGAGTTTTGTGCTATATTCATTTTTGCTCTGATCTCATTTTTTCCCCTCTCTTCATTTTTTCCACTTAAGGGGCCACGTCCTCACATTTTGCCTAAGGTTCTTTTCCAGGAGAGGTGATAATAGCTAAGTTAAGTGATGAAAACTTCTGGAATATTTCCTGTGGGTCACTTGGGGCTGTCGCATTTCTTCTTCCTGTTAACACTACAGACAAAGGGAATGATGGGACAGGATAGCATTGAGATACTATAACAGGTAGACAGCTTAACCAAGATGAGCTCATTTCCCATTTTGGAGGAGATGGAATGTTTAAGAACTGATTTCTCAAATGATATCATCATCCTGTAAGGAAAAAAGTCTATGAGACAAAGGACTCCAAGAGAGCAGCATGCTCTTCAAACAAAGAGCCCCTTAAACAGCAGCAGACCAGCCCATATGAAAAGGCAAAGGAAACCAGAGATCAGGTTGGCCACACCTGAACTCTACAGGCTTCCAAAAGCGGGAACTGGGCTATAGCACTGTCGATGAGAAAACCACATTCATTCATTCTTTTTTTTTCCCTTAATTTTTTAAAATTCATTTTTCAATTGGAGTATAATTGCCTTATAATGTGTTAGTTTCTGCTGAACAACAGCGTAGATCAGCTATACGTGTATATATGTCCCCTCCTTCTTGGACCTTGCTCTATCCCGCCACATGCCACCCCCCAGGTCATCACAGAGCACCCAGCTGAGTTCTCTGTGCGGTACAGCTAGCTTCCCACTATATCTGCTCTATACTTGGTAGTGTGTATACGTCAATGCCACTCTTTCAATTCATCCCACCCTCTCCTTCCTAACCCCCACCCCATGTCCACAAGCCCATTCTCTACATCTGCATCCCTATGCCTGCCCTGCAAATCATTCACTCTTTTATTCATGCTAGTTACTGAATATTCATTAAGTTCCTAAATACTTTACGCTAGGCCCTAAGATATAACTTGGGCTTCCCTGGTGGCTCAGAGGTTAAAGCATCTGCCTCCAGTGCGGGAGACCCGGGTTCGATCCCTGGGTTGGGAAGATCCCCTGGAGAAGGAAATGGTAACCCACTCCAGTATTCTTGCCTGGAGAATCCCATGGATGGAGGAGCCTGGTAGGCTACAGTCCATGGGGTCGCAAAGAGTCCGATACGACTGAGCCATACGACTGAGCGACTTCACTTTCACTTTTTTCAAGCCTCAATTCTTAACCCAACAAAGACTCCTTCTCACTCAAGCACAATGGCTTGTATTGAAAACATTTTTCATCATAGGGCTTCTATTTTAACATCAAAAACTTTGATGAGAGCAATTATAGGAAACCCACTCTTAAAGTTCATTGGCTAGAAAATCAACTATGCATATCGACTTACAGATTCCTTACAGTAATTCTGGGTGGTTCCCAGGTGCAGAGAAGCATTGCACTAGTGAGATGAACAATGAACACAGCTTGGTGAAAGGTGAGGCTTACTCAGCTCTGCATGAGACAGGACTCAACTTTGAAAGCTACTGACAACCAGGCCCATTGCCCTCACACAAACAGCCCCTAATTCATCACCTGATGCCCCAGATTCCATATTAGTAAAAATACTTCTTTAGCTAAGTAATGAAGTCAGCAGCAGCATCTCACATGCCTATGAAATAAGGATGATTAACAGGGACTAGGAAACAGACAGGCTTCCCAAGTGGTGCTAGTGGTAAAGAACCTGCCTGCCAATGCAGGAGACATAAGAGGCTTAGGCTCGATCCCTGGGTCAGGAAGATCCCCTGGAGGAGGGCATGGCAACCCACTCCAGTATTCTTGCCTAGAGAATCCCATGGACAGTGGAGCCTGGTGGGCTACAGTCCATGGTGTTGTGAAGAGTCGGACATGACTGAAACAACTTAGCACACATGAGACAGACAGGCAAGTGGCCTGCACAAGGTCATGGAGCTAGAATGCCAGTGGCAAGACATCACCACCTCAACCACATCCCTTCCAGCTCTAAGTCCAATGTGCTTTTTACTATATCAAGCTGATCCTGCTAATAAATGGTATGCATAACTCCAAAAATACATTGAGCACGTACTGCATTACACGGAGAACGGAATGGCAGCCCGCTCCAGTATCCTTGCCTGGAGAATCCCATGGACAGAGGAGCCTGGTGGGCTACAGTCCATGAGGTTGCAAAGAGTTGGACATGACTGAGCGATTCACACACACACACACACACACACACACACACACACTGTATTACAAATGGGAGGAAAGCAGGAGGGAGGAAGGAAGGAGGAAAAAGACAGGCCTTTCATTAGCAAAGAGTCCCTTATCATTTTATCATCCTCCTCATACCCTGCTTATGAGATTGTAATTACTTTACAGAAAATTTTACAGATGAGGAAACTAAAGTTCAGAGAGATTGAATCACTTGCCCAAGGTCACACAGCCTTAAAGAAATGGAGCACAATTCTATCCTCAATCCACCTAACTCCAAAGCCCACATGCCTACTCCTTACCTCCCTGCCTAGTGTGGTGAGTGTGTGTGACTTTGAGGAACTCACATATTATCCGAGTATATTTTTTCTCTTCTGTCAAGTGGGACCTTCACAGGAGCTACCATTTGTTAAGAATGCTTTACCAAGTTCCTTTCAGATCTCACAAAAATGCCACAGATATGCATTACATTAGACACATTTTACTGAAAAAGAGATTGAATCTGAAAAAAACATATTGGACATAGGAAGCAAATTTATGGTTACCAAAGGGGAAAGGGGGCGGAGGAGGGATAAATTAAGGGTTTGGAATTGGCAGATACAAGCTTATATATATATATACTATATATATATATATAAATACACACACACACACACACACACACACAAAATAAACAGCAAGTTTCTCATGTATACCATGGGGAAATTTATTCAGTATCCTGTTCAGTTCAATTCAGTTCAGTCGCTCAGTCATGTCCGACTCTTTACGACCCCATGAATCGCAACACGCCAGGCCTCCCTGTCCATCCAACTCCCAGAGTTTACCCAAACCCATGTCCATCGAGTCAGTGATGCCATCCAGCCATCTATCCTCTGTCATCCGCTTCTCCTCCTGCCCCCAATCCCTCCCAGCATCAGGGTCTTTTCCAATGAGTCAACTCTCCGCATCAGGTGGCCAAAGTATTGGAGTTTCAGCTTCAACATCAGTCCTTCCAATGAACACCCAGGACTGATCTCCTTCAGGATGGACTGGTTGGATCTCCTTGCAGTCCAAGGGGCCTCTCAAGAGTCTTCTCCACACCACAGTTCAAAAGCATCAATTCTTCAGTGCTCAGCTTTCTTCACGTCCACTCTCACATCCATATATGACCACTGGAAAAACCATAGCCTTGACTAGATGGACCTTTGTTGGCAAAGTAATGTCTCTGCTTTTAAATATGCTATCTAGGTTGGGCATAACTTTCCTTCCAAGGAGTAAGCGTCTTTTAATTTCATGGCTGCAGTCACCATCTGCAGTGATTTTGGAGCCCAAAAAAATAAAGTCTGACACTGTTTCCATTGTTTCCCCAGCTATTTGCCATGAAGTGATGGGACCAGAAGCCATGATCTTAGTTTTCTGAATGTTAAGCTTTAAGACAACTTTTCCACTCTCCTACTTCACTTTTATCAAGAGGCTTTTTAGTTCCTCTTCACTTTCTGCCCTAAGGGTGGTGTCATCTGCATATCTGAGGTTATTGATATTTCTCCCAGCAGTCTTGATTCCAGCCCAGCGTTTCTCATGATGTACTCTGCATATAAGTTAAATAAGCAGGGTGACAATATACAGCCTTGACGTACTCCTTTTCCTATTTGGAACCAGTCTGTTGTTCCATGTCCAATTCTAACTGCTGCTTCTTGACCTGCATACAGGTTTCAAAAGAGACAGGTCAGATGGTCTGGTGTTCCCATCTCTTTCAGAATTTTCCACAGTTTATTGTGATCCACACAGTCAAAGGCTTTGGCATAGTAAATAAAGCAGAAATAGATGTTTTTCTGGAACTCTCTTGCTTTTTCGAATATCCAGCAGATGTTGGCAATTTGATCTCTGGTTCCTCTGCCTTTTCTAAAACCAGCTTGAACATCTAGCTGAAGCCTGACTTGGAGAATTTTGAGCACTACTTTACTAGCGTGTGAGATGAGTGCAATTGTGCTGTAGTTTGAGCATTCTTTGGCATTGCCTTTCTTTGGGATTGGAATGAAAACTGACCTTTTCCAGTCTCATGGCCACTGCTGAGTTTTCCAAATTTGCTGGCATATTGAGTGCAGAACTTTCACAGCATCATCTTTCAGGATTTGAAGTAGCTCAACTGGAATTCCATCACCTCCACTAGCTTTGTTCGTAGTGATGCTTCCTAAGGCCCACTTGACTTCACATTCCAAGATGTCTGGCTCTAGGTGAGTGGTCACACCATTGTGATTATCTGGGTCATGAAGATCTTTTTTGGACAGTTCTTCTGTGTATTCTTGCCACCTCTTCTTAATATCTTCTGCTTCTGTTAGGTCCATACCATTTCTGTCCTTTATTGAGCCCATCTTTGCCTGAAATCTTCCCTTGGTATCTCTAATTTTCTTGGAGAGATCTCTAGTCTCTCCCATTCTGTTGTTTTCCTCTATTTCTTTGCATTGATTGCTGAGGAAGGCTTTTTTATCTCTCCTGGCTATTCTTTGGAACTCTGCATTCAGATGGGAATATCTTTCCTTTTCTCCTTTGCTCTTTGCTTCTCTTCTTTTCACAGCTATTTGTAAGGCCTCCTCAGGAAACCATTTTGCTTTTTTGCATTTCTTTTCCATGGGAATGGTCTTAATCCCTGTCTCCTGTACAATGTCATGAACCTCCGTCCTTAGTTCATCAGGAACTCTATCAGATCTAGTCCCTTAAATCTATTTCTCACTTCCACTGTATAGTCATAAGGGATTTGATTTAGGTCATACCTGAATGGTCTAGTGGTTTTCCCTACTTCCTTCAGTTTAAGTCTGAATTTGGCAATAAGGAGTTCATGAGCTAGCCACAGTCAGCTCCCAGTCTTGTTTTTGCTGACTGTATAGAGCCTCTCCATCTTTGGCTGCAAAGAATATAATCAATCTGATTTCGGTGTTGACCATCTGGTGATACAATTGTACATCTGGTGATGTACAGTATCCTATAATAAACCATAATGGAAAAGAATATGAAAAATATTTATATATAAAACTGAATCAATTTGCTGTACATTAGAAACTAATACAATACTATAAATCAGATGCACCTCAATTTTTTAAAAAAATAGATTGAAGGCAGAATCAGGATTTGAACTCAGGACTCTCTCACATCACAACTGTCAACTACAAATTGGCATTTACCAAGGGCATTGCCAATGAGTGACCAACAAAGACATTTGCCATCTGCCTCTAAGGAGATTGAACCCCATGCCGCTATAGCTGTTGACCTTCAACGGCCCCTGAGAGGGTTCAGGGTGGAGTGAGCACTCTGTGCTCCAGAGAATCTGATGGGACAGGTCTTTAGATAGATGGACGTTTTTAGGAACAGATTTTATGAACTCAATCCTTGCAT
Organism: Cervus canadensis; assembly: GCF_019320065.1. Lineage (NCBI taxonomy): Eukaryota > Metazoa > Chordata > Mammalia > Artiodactyla > Cervidae > Cervus > Cervus canadensis. The sequence goes on along the minus strand of NC_057398.1, from coordinate 55,549,946 downwards.
CTCCTCACATGTAGAGAAGCACTAAATCCCTTCATGGTGACATCAGATCCTCATGACTAACCAAAAACCTTTTGTAAAATGAGTGCTTCGTGATACTGAACTCCCCCTTCACCAAAACCTTATATATTGACTTTCCCCCACTGCCTCTTTGGAATAGCCTCTCAGAGCTATATGAGATGCTGCCTCCCAGGCAGCAGTCCTCATTTTGCCCCAAATAAAACTTAACTCACGACTCTCGAGTTGTACATCTATTTTAGTCGACACAGTTTAAGCATTTTCCACTGTTTAGTGCCATCTCCTTAGCTACTGCACAGACATGTGGGGAATAACTGAGATAATGACTATGAAAGCCTTTAATAAAGTATTAACTACTACCACACAAATGTAAGAGCCTGGCAGGCTGCACTCGACGGGGTCACAAAGAGTCGGACATGACTCAGTGACTAACACTTTCACTTCACTTTTTTTGTTATTATTATTATTCAGCTAAGATATTAGACACAGAGGTTAGAGATGAAATAACTTGCCCAAGCTTACATTACAAAGAAATGAGAGATTCATATGCCAAGTTCAGTGTTCTTTCCACTTGCGGCGACTCAGTTAATTTATTGCTGCCTCAGCTTCCTTAGAAGCCATGATATCTAACTGGCGATTGTGAGGATGAAATGAGACCACACGTGCACCATTTGTTGCTCATGTGTCCAGGTGATCAGTCGTGTCCGACTCTTTGCAACTCCGTGGAGTGTAGACTGCCAGACTCCCGTCCATGGAATTTTCTAGGCAAGAATACTGGAGTGGGTTGCCATTTCCCACTCCAGGGGATCTTTCTGACCCAGGGTTTGAACCCACAACTCTTGCATCTCCTGCACTGGCAGACAGATTCTTTATCACTAGCGCCACCCGAAAAGCCCATGCACTGTTTGGAACTTGGTACAATTGCTTCCCTCCTGTCTGCCCAGTGCTCTGATCATAGGGCTGTCCTCTGCCTCCCATGTTTCAAATGATTTGCCACATTATTACAAGCACAAAAATAAAGCAGCATGTTGAAAGGTCATCTCCATAATCAATGGCTACTTGTGGAAACACTGACTACAGAACAATCTGTAAAAAAAAAACTTCTCTCTTGTACAAGCCACTTGGAGGTAATACTGTGGTGATCTTAGCAGATTTGAGGAGAAGTGGTGTTTCTTTCATGTCATCATCCTTTCAACAAATGTCCCAACCACTCCTTTCACAAGGAAGAACTTTAATGACCTAAGGCACCGGAACTTTAGTGCTAATTACACCATCTTCATAATCAATTCATGCTGTCAAGATGCTTCCAGGAATTGTACCATTCAGTAATTGAGGTTTGAAAAGCAAATAAAAAGACCAAGTTCTCAAGGAGAGGAATTTCCCATGGGAGCACAGAATTCAGCGGATGTTTAGCTTAGAAGCAGATTTATCAGGGTACTTCCAACTCTGCATCTGATAAGAAGTTATCTGGAGAATGGAAACCTTCTCTTTCTCCCCCTGGGCTCAAAGAACCAAAACCTCACCACTCCCAGACACCACAGAATTAGCATCAGCCTCTGCTACTTACAAAAAGGTCACCCAGATAAGCTTGTGCATGGTTTACAAATATATTTGAAAAATGAAATACCATCAGCAACTGTAGTTCTAACATCCATTTTTTTTCAGGCAATTTCTTCACAGCCATCTATCTTTCTATGACATGCTTATTTGGGTTATTGGATTATAGAGAGATTACTGAGATAATGAAATCATTTGTGCTCAGGCTGGCTTCACGCTGATGCACTCCATGCAGTTCACTCAGGTCGAGATCAAGCAGGCAGGGCAAATTCGAATGAAGCTGAAGTCACAGACAGTTTTCAGGAATGGCTCAGCTTTCTGTCTACCCTTTTGCCTGGAAAAGCCACACCATGCACATTCTCATGCTGCATGAGAAATGAGTTGCTCTCCCCTCTGTGCTCTCCTAATTTGTGTAAGTTTGTGGTTTATCTGTTTGCATATCTGCTGTCCCCATAGCCTGTGAGTTTTCTCAAGATCAGACCAAAAACCACAGTGAATTGATTTCTTATATTCTCATTATCAAGCATAATGCCAGGGGTCTAGAGAATGTCAAAAGAATAAACTGTTATTAAACTGATTAATTAATAGAAGCCTGAGAATGCATTCTTATTGTTTTTCCGTGGACAGGACCGATGAAGTGAAAATCTGAAGATGGACTATATAGGTTAGGCCAAGAGTTCATGTGATTGGTGTTCTGATTTCTGTCATTATGTTGTAGCCATGTGTTCTAGGAAACAAACTCACTCAGAAGGACAATGCAGATAGTGGAGTGCAATTTATTATACTGGCAGGCCGAAGGCAGAGTCTCCTCTTAGCCAAGGACCCCAACCGACTTTTGTGAAAACCTTATATACCTTAAGTGTACTGCTCAAGCCCACATCCCCAAACTCCTTAAACCTAGCCTGGAAAGTGTTAAAGGGAGATACAATCAGATTACAGCCATGATTCATAATCAGAAGCATCAGCTGGTTATACGTTGTAGCCTACACCAATGGGGGCCATAAAGATCACAAAGGTGATTGGCCACATAGGGGATTATCACATTCTTTTTGGCAACAGGAAATCTTGGTATGGAATCAGTTCGGGAGGCCAGTTTGGCCGTAGGTATGTTATCCACATGGCCACCAGGCACATAGTCCAAAGCTCACTGCAAGTGCAAGTTGGAGTTTCCTTCTTTTTCAAGATGGAGTCAGTTCAGCCTGTTCCTTTTCTCCCTCAATTAAAAAAGTGATTAGATTCTGTAAGGAATGGACAGAACTGTGGTTCTGAAAGAAAAAAAAAGAACTGTCAACAATGCCAACCACTCCAACTGCTCTGGAGTCAATGGTAAATTTCCTCAGCCTCAGCTCTGAGCTGTGTTCTCAGACAAAACCCATGAGCTCTGAAGCAAATGTCATCCCCTGTGTTTCTCCTTCAGCTGAGTGTAGTATCCTTTTGTCAGCAGCTCATTGCCAATCTTTCTTTCCATCAAAATCCCAGAAAATGTAGTCTGTCTCTTGGGACTGACACGTCCCTGTCCTTGACTAACGTTCCTCCTGCCAACAACTGATGTTGACTCATTCCCTACTCGTGTCACATGAAGATGATCAATGGAATAAGAAAAGCAACTTGGCAAGGGGACAAACCCTCTCTTCCAACCCCCAGTCACAAGTCTACTTGGCTGTCCATCTCCACTTCTGACTTTTATTTACTCATCACCTCCTTCCTATTCTCTCTTCTCTGTGACCCTACACACTTAGAGTCATAACCAAGGGAAATGAACAAAAGAGTCCACTCCAGCAATTTATAATCACTCAAAAACTGACAACACTGGCCTCTAATCACGTCCATTGTGAAATCTTGTCATTTGGTGAAGGATGACAATAAGGAAAAAGGATTTTTAAGTAATATAAAAATCGAGATAAAAAAAAAACAGGAATCATGATTGTAACAGATCCATTTTGTAGAAATCCACCAAAAATTTGAGAGATACCAAATGGAAAAGATTAATCTTTATGGAGTGAAGATAAAGAAGGGTGCTCCAAACTATAAAAATTATTTAATGATGTCTCCACTGATTCTGAAACATGTGAATCCATATGAAAGAAACTTTCAGAGGTAGAATAGCATAAACAAGATGCTGTTGCATTGATATCATTTTCTATTCCACAAACTGGAAGAACACATTGCTGGAGATAGTAAAAGGACAGAATAAAAACCAAAAAACAAACAAAAAAAACCTATTTTCCATACCCAAGTTCAGAATCAATTGAGAGGCACAAATAAACTGAATTTAAATTGATTTTAGGTGGAGACCAAAAATATCACCTTCATTTTTTATCAGTCTCATACTGGAGAACATGGCTTACATATGCAACAACAATAAACCCTTTGTTACTGAGTCCCAGAAGCCATCATGCATAAGGTTGAAAAAACACAGGCCTCCTCATTTGGGAGGTTGTCCCTGTAAAACTTTCAGCATGAAAGAGCAGGTCAAAATGGGCTCACCAGCTGAATCTCCTCTCTACCCCCCGTCTTTCCCCACTATCCCACACAGACAAGGCAAAAAAAACTTGACCTCCTGCCTCATCCTCTTCCTCCTCCAAATTTCTTCACTTCCTCATCCCAAATTCATTCTCCAAGAAGGCACTCCTTCTCAAGGAAGATGTGAGACCAGAGTGTTCTGCTAATAGAAGTTCCTCAACACAAAAAGGAACACCAATACTGAAGAAGAGCAGTTCCTACATACAGGAACATTATGATCGTTGATTCCACAAGAATCAGCTGAAAGCTTTATTGGCAACAAACTTCGTCTTGGGCATGAAGGAAAGCAGCAAAGAAAGAGGAGGAAGTGACATTTGCTGAGCACCTATAAATTCCAGGCACGGTACTAAGGGTTCTTAGATACATCACGCATCATTTCATTTCAGCCACAAAATTCTGAAAAATAAGTATTTGCATCCTCTTTTTTTCTTTTTATAAATGAGGAAACAAAAGCTCAGAAAAGTTGTAGAGAAGACATACAAGAGTTTACAGTCAGTGTACAATGCAAGATAAACACAAATGAAATAATTCCAAGACCACAGAAGAACCCATTGTCCATACTGATTACAAAGTGAAGGAAACACCAACAGTATAGTGTATAAAAGGAGAACATGACGTACGGGTCAACCACCCACAAAGCCGGAGGACAGAGAATGATGCAATGGGATTACTACTAAAAGTAGGGGCAGAGATGGGCGTGGGTAACAGAGAGCAGAGAGACGTTCCAAAGATAAGAGAGGAAGTCAGAAATCCTTGAACTGGAGGTTGGATGATACAGCTTTGATCCAGAGCAGGCATTCCCACTAAAGTGCACGCCCGTATTTAGACCGTTATCAGCGCTTATACCCCAGAGAGGTTGAAGAAGGAAGCTCAGTCTGAGAAGGGGACTGGGTGGAGAAAGAGGGAAATGAGTGCAGAAAAGCTTCCCTTCTTTGTTTATACTGCCCTGTAAACCATGTGTATTTATATTCTATTATCCTCCATGGCACAGGGCAACAATCTGCAATGGGATAAGCATACACTGTTGCCATGATGCCAATGTTAATACTAAACAGTCATTCATCTGAGACTTAAAAGACTTTCTCAGCAACCATCAGAAAAGGAAGGGTTTGGTCAACCAAATATTTGGCTATTGTGTGATGCCATAATAGCTTCAAAAAAAAAACAAAGTCACCCTCATTCATTCTAGGAAAAAGTAAACTGGTCCCTAATACATTTACCACATAAATCTAATGAAAATACTACCGTCAGCTGAAGGAGTTTGGGTAAGAATAATAAATCACAGTTTTAGAGTTCTACAAACTACAAAGCTGCCTCACATGTAAAATCAATTTTATTCTAATTTTATAGGTGAGGAAACTGAAGCTTGGAGAATGTGAGTAACTTATCTGCTCTCACTCACCAACAGATAGTATGTTAAGATCTGAGTCATATTCTCTGACTTCAAAAAATACTGCAAATATTTTATCATGTTATCCAAAGAAATATGACACAAAGATACCTAGAATATTCTGAAACGGCTCATAATATCTCAACTCAAGTAATTTTTTTGGTGTGTGAGTGAAATTAAGCCACTAACCAAATAACCAAAAATTTGGGTTGCTTTTTAATTTTGCCCCTTATGGAACCATAGAGAATTATTTTATTTTTTCCTTCTATCAAAAGTGTAAAAACCACTAAGACAGGTGTTGTACTGGTAAATGTTTAACACTCAGGTCTTCAGGGGGAAAGCCTAGCTTTACACAAAGTGACGATTTCTGAGGTGTAAATACTCCCACCATGGTCTGTTTCAAGCTACCCATGTGACATCACTGAATGAAGCATTGGAAAGAGACTCACACGATCAGCTCTCAGGAGCCATTACAAGCTGGATCCAAGACAGTAATGCCAACCACTATCCAAACCGAATCAACTAAACAGCCCTCCTGCCGATGTACTTTATGAAGAGAGGCATCAGTGAAAGAGAACTGCATACAAACAATAATCTTTGGGTGTGATTTTCATTGGGCTAAGTACATGGAATTGGTCTGACTTTCAACTGAAGATGTGAGAACTTATAAAGGAATCTCAGCTTTCCTAATAGAACTAAAGCTGGAACTGCCCACTTGAGATTTTTAGCTTGAGAAGACAAATCTTCAGGTGTGATGAGAGACGTGAATGAGCCTTAGCCTTGATTTGTCCCCTTGGCTTTGACCTTTCCCTTCAAATTCTCTGATTTGAATGGCCACAACTATCACTTCAATGGCCCTATGGTGAGTTGTTTCCCTTACAACATGATTGGTCCCCCTGCTGCTGCTGCTGCTGCTAAGTCACTTCAATCGTGTCCGACTCTGGGCGACCCCATAGACGGCTGCCCAACAGACTCCCCGTCCCTGGGATTCTCCAGACAAGAACACTGGAGTGGGTGGCCATTTCCTTCTCCAATGCATGAAAGTGAAAAGTGAAAGTGAAGTCGCTCAGTCATGTCCGACTCCTAGCGACCCCATGGACTGCAGCCTACCAGGCTCCTTCGTCCATGGGATTCTCCAGGCAAGAGTACTGGAGTGGGGTAGCATTGCCTTCTCCATTGGTCCCCCTTAGCATAATTCAAACTTCCAAAATTCTTTCATTTAACATGAAGAAAGTGAAAGAAAGCAAGAAACACAAAGAATCTGGATTCTGATCCTATTTGGGTATGCTAGGTCCCAGGGCTCACAGATACTGTCCCACCAACTGAGACAACTATACCCAAGTCTCAAAGGGAGTACCCCCTCGACAGCCCATCATGCCCATTTCTGCTACTCACTTCTAACTTCTGACCTCTTTCCACAAAGAAGCCACCATAGGAGGTCCTGACACTAATAGTCCCGTTTGAAAATCTTGATACCTTCATCCATGCTTCAGGCCAAACACTAGATGAATAGAATTAATTCACAATTGAAATCATTTCATTCGCTCCCTTGTTTTATCATTTTCTGACCTGAACCGTGACTCTACCTCATGCCAGAAACACTCTCATCCCCTGTGAGGGTTCAACCATACCTCCTTACAGATTCACACAATTTTTGTTAAAATAGATAATGGCCATGGCATTCTAATCATGAAAAATGTACACAGGCAGCAACAGAGGTATAGCTCCTTCCAGGTGACCCAAGGTCCAGGCAGTTTAATACCTTCTCCACCAACTCCACATTTTAGGAAGCCAGAGCACTTGGAGAAGAGGTGGCCTTCCCTCTGATGTTTCAGTTACTTTAATTAAAAATTAAAAGCAAACCATCTCTTTTTTGATGATCAAGTTAAGCTCCATAGCTCATTCACCAAATCAGTACTCCCCTTAAGGCAACCCTCTAGGCAGCTACATACACACACCCTAAAAGCCCTGCTGATGCTAAAACCACTTTTGCAACTTCAGTTTGAGAATTGCCTTCAGATCAAAGTTATGGCTCACCCAAGGTTGTCAATTTCATTGTATTTTGTTTTTCCACTTGTCATACACATGCAGTTGGATCTTGAAAAGAGGCCAAACATTTTGTCATAATTTGAGCATAAACAGAACAGCTGTCAGGCAACAACATCTCCTCCACACACATGCACCCCACACCACCACATCTCACACAGCCCAAACAGTCTTCTAAGGACACTCCAATTTATTCTCACAACTGAAGCTTCTATCATTGCTCACTCTTACCCAACTGCTTTTTTTTAACTTTTTATTTTGTGTTGGAGTATAGCCAATTAACAATGTTGTGAGAGTTTCAGGGGAACAGCAGAGAGACTTAGCCATACATATACATGTATCCATTCTCCCCCAAACTCCCTTCCCTTCCAGGCCTGAATAGTTTTTTAATAAAATAGCTGGAGATTGGAGGATAATATATAGTGTGACCAAAGCACAGGCTGGTATTCTCTTAGGAGAAGCTCAAAAGCTCTGATCCTGGTGACAAAGAGGTACCTTAGAAAGACACTTAATCCATCCTCCAGTCTCAAGCTGGGTTTCTTTCCACATTCAGGGCTATCAGAGATCAAGATAGACTGGACCAGTTCTCAGTAACTGAGGGCTAACCACTTGCTATTCCTCAAACATGGTCTCACTTTACACTGTTCACATCGGCTGAATGGCTCTTGTGCATAGCTAACTCACCTCCTTCAAGCTTCTGCTTATATATTTTATATACTGTATTCATATTTAAAATTGTAATCATTCCCTACTCCTCTCTGAATTCTTGCCAACACTACTCTGTTGCTTTTATCCATGTGTGTCAACTTCTAATATACTATATAATTTATTAATTAATTACATTTCTATTTCTTTTTCATCTCCCCTCCCAAATCACTGCAGACAGTGACTGCAGCCATGAAATTAAAAGACACTTGCTCCTTGGAAGAAAAGCTATGACAAACCTGGACAGCATATTAAAAAGCAGAAACATCAATTTGCTGACAAAGGTCCATATAGTCAAAGCTATGGTTTTTCAGTAGTTATGTACAGATGTGAAAGCTGGACCGTAGAGAAGGCTGAGTGCCAAAGAATTGATGCTTTCAAACTGTGGAGCTGGAGAAGACCCTTGAGAGTCCCTTGGACAGCAAGGAGATCAAACCAGTAAATCCTAAAAGAAATCAGTCCTGAATATTCATTGGAAGGACTGATGCATAAGCTGATGCCCCAATACTTTGGATACCTCATGTGAAGAAACAACTCATTGGAAAAGACCCGGATGCTGGGAAAGATTGAGGGCAGAAGGAGAAGGAGGTGACAGAGGATGAGATGATTGGATGGCATCATCAACTCAATGGTCATGACTTTGAGCAAACTCCAGGAGATAGTGAAGGACAGGAAAGCCTGGCGTGCTGCAGTTCAGAGTCACAAAGGGTCGGACACAACTTAGCGACTGAACAACAACAGAAGGCAAGAACTTTTGTCCCTTTTATTGATTGAATTTCCAAAGTGCTTAGAATTGAAGGTAATACCTAGCTGACACTCAAAAATATTTGTTGAACAGATAAATTCTAGCAAAGATCTTCTTATCCTAACCACTACCCATTCCTTCAATAACATGCTTAGTGGACAATCACGAGGTCTTTCCTTGGCCACTCAGTATCTTCTGTCATGGTTCCGTTATCTGGGTATGGTAAGCACGAAAGCTAAGGTGGTTTCATGATCATGTGTGCATATAGGATTTTTCTAATCTTCCCTTTTCTTCCAGAATCACAAGCATGAAGAACACCTATGGTCCACAGCACCATCAAGTACACTGAGATACACTTAGCCAGGAAAGATGGGATAGATTGTGGAGTGAGGCATATGGAGTTCATAAAGGTCAGGGAGACTCTGCAGGTAACACAAGACTGTGCGTATGTATAAGCATGAGAAAATGATGTTAGGGAGTTCATGGTTAATAGCCCTGTACCTACATCATCTGGGAGCCACATGATCCCACCTGTCAATCACCATGCCTCCCTGACTCAGCAAAAATAAACACATCAAAAGCTCAGTCGTCATGTGAGTTTTCACCGTGTGGTTTAGCGCCCTCTACAACTTTCCCAACCAAACAAAAAAAGAAAGCAAATTTTAATTTTATTTTAAGCCTTTAGGACCATAAAGAAAGAATAAAGATGAGAACATACTATTGTTGAAGTTGTTGCTTTCATTCTCTCTTCCCTTTTAGAAAAAAGTTGAAAATGTTTAAAAGGTCATAATTCACTATCAATTAATTGAAAGCCACAATTTGAAATGTGTGCTAGCATATAGCCATTCACACAGGGTTTTTCTGTGTGGTTTTTAAAGTTATTCTAAGTGCATATGACGTATAACTATAAAATGAAATTTACAATCCAGCACCAGATTTGGCTAGAGAAATTGAGTGAGACCATTCACTGGTGGGCAAATTAAAGACATAGGGTCCATGTGTCTACCAAGGAGAGTTCTATTACACTCATCACCTTCTGGTGCCCTTCAGAAACATCATCAGAAGCAAATTGTCAAAGCACTCACCTTTCTCCCTGAGCAGTTTTAATTAAGCTCACATATGTATGTACCAAAAATGTTACTTTTAAAATTGTACTAGTTTTTTTAATCTTGAAGAGTAGTCTAACAGCATAATTGTCTGTGTAGAAAATCCAATGGAATCTTTAAGAAACCTACTAGAGATAGTGAGTTTATTGAGGTCACAGGATACAAGATCAATATACAAAAATAACTGCATTTCTATATACTAGAAACAATCTAATAGAAATTGAATTTTTGAAAATACTACTTAAAATAGCAACCAAATATATGAAATACTTGGGAGTAAACATCACAAGATATGCGCAAGACCTGAAATCAACAAAACATTGCAGAGAGAAATTAAATCAAATTTACACAAATGGTGAGATTATAATATGTTTATTGGCTGGAAGGGTCAATTGTTAAAATGTCAATTGTTCCCAGATTGATCTATTTTGTTATTGTTCAGTCACTGAGTCGTGTCCAACTCTTTGTGACTCTGTGAATGGCAGCACTCCAGGCTTCCCTGTCCTCCACTATCTCCCAGAGTTTGCTCAAACTCATGTCCATTGAGTCAGTGATGCCATCCAACCATCTTGTCCCCTTCTCCTGCCTTCAGTCTTCCCCTGCATCAGGATTTTTCTAATAGGTCAGATCTTCGCATCAGGTGGCCAAAGTATTGGGTCTTCAGCTTTAGCATCAGTCCTCCCAATGAATATATAGGGTTGATTTCCTTCAGAATTAGCTGGTTTGATCTCCTTGCTGTCCAAGGGACTCTCAAGAGTCTTCTCCAGAACCACAGTTCAAAAGCATCAATTCTTCGGCGCTCAACCTTCTTTATGGTCCAACTTTCACATCCGTGCATGACTACTGGAAATAGAGTCAATACAATTCCAATTAAAATCCCAGTAGGCATTTTTTGTAGTAACTGGCAATTTTATTCTAAAATATGTCTGGAAATGAAAAGGACCTTAAAAAACCAAAACAATTTTGAAAAGAAGACCAAAGTTGTAGAACGAACACTACACAGTAATCAATACAATGTGACATTGTCATCAACAGAGACACAATCAATGGAAAAGATGTATGTTCCATATTTGTCTCAAATATATGGACAACTGAATTTTTTTTTAGTAATTGACATACAGCATTATATTAGTTTCAGATGTAACAACATAATGATTTGATATTTGTATACATTACATATTATGAAATGTTCACCACAAGAAGTCTATTTAACATCCATCACCATACATAGTTACAACATTTTTTTCTTGTGATGAAAACTTACAAGATCTACTCTCTTACAACTTTCTAATACATGACACTATATTATTAACTATATTCACCATAGCATAGTTTACATTCCCATGACTTTTTTTCTGTAGCTGTTAATTTGTACATTTTTACCCCCTTCATCTGTTTCACCCACTCTCCTCAACCCCTGTCTCTGGCAACCACCAGAGACAATCTGTTCTCTGTATCCATGAGCTCAGGGTGGGGTTTATTGGGGGTTTTGCTGTTTGTCTTCTATTGTGTTGCTTTTTAGAGTTTACATGTAAGTAAGATCATATACTTATTCCACAGAGCATAATGCCCTCAAGGTCCATCCATGCTATCACAAATGGCAAGATTTCTTTTGTTTATGGCCAAAGAAATATCATTCATATATTTAAGTATATATAAGCTTATTTACCTTATATGCAGAGTACATCATGTGAAATGCTGGGCTGGAAGAAGCACAAGCTGGAATCAAGATTGCCAAGAGAAATATCAATAACCTTAGATATGCAGATTACACCACCCTTATGGCAGAAAGTGAAGAAGAACTAAAGAGCCTCTTGATGAAAGTGAAAGAGGAAAGTGAAAAGCTGGCTTAAAACTCAACATTCAAGAAAATAAGATCACAGCATCCAGTCCCATCACTTCATGGCAAATAGATGGGGAAACAATGGAAACAGGGACAGACTTTATTTTCTTGGGCTCCAAAATCACTGCAGATGGTGATTGTAGCCATGAAATTAAAAGATGCTTTCTCCTTGGAAGAAAAGCTATAACACACCTAGACAGCATATTAAAAAGCAAAGACATTACTTTGCCAACAAAGGTCCATCTAGTCAAAGTTATGGTTTTTCCAGTAGTTATGTATGATGTGAGAGTTGGACCATACAGAAAGCTGAGTACTGAAGAATTGATGCTTTTGAACTGTGGAGTTGGAGAAGATGCTTGAGGGTCCCTTGGACTGCAAGGAGATCCAACCAGTCAACCCTAAAGGAAATCAGTCCTGAATATTCATTGGAAGGACTGATGCTGAAGCTGAAGCTCTAATACTTTGGCCACCTGATGGGAAGAGCTGACTCATTGTAAAAGACTCTGATGCTGGGAAAGATAAAGGGCAGGGGGAAAAGGGAGTGTGACAAAGGATGAGATGGTTGGATGGCATCACTGATTCAATGGACTTGAGTTTGAGCAAATTCTAGGAAATAGTGAAGGACAGGGAAGCCTGGCATGCTGAAGTCCATGGGGTCACAAAGAGTCAGACACAACTGAGCAACTGAACTGAACTGATATATAAATATATATAATATATTATATTTAATATATTAAATATATATTATATATTATATTTATATATCACATCTTCTTAGTTCATTCATAGATGAAACTTAAGTTGCTTCTATATCTTGACTATCATAAATAATGTGGCAATGAACATAGGAGTGCATATATCTTTTAAAATTAGTGGTTTTGTTTTCTTTAGAAAAATACTTAGAAGTGGAATTGCTGAATGGCAGTTCTATTTTTAATTTTGGGAGGCAAACTATATTGTTTTCCAGAGGCTGCACCGCCTCTGGTGCATACCACTGTTGGTGGTACATTCCCACCAACAGTGTACAAGCGTTCCCTTTTCCACCACACCCTCAGCAACAATTGTTACTTCTTGTATTTTTGATAATAGCCATTCTAACAGGTGTGAAATAATATCTCATTGTGGTTTTGAATTTTCATTTCCCTGATAATGAGTGGTGTTGGCCTTTTGGATATGTCTTTTTTGGAAAAATGCTTCTTCAGATCGTCTGCTCACTTTTTAATTGGATTATTTGTTTTTTGCTACTGAGTTATATGAGTTCTTTATTTACTTTGGATAATAACCCTTTATCAGATATGACAACTTGCAAATATTTTCTCCTATTTGGTAGGTTGTCTTTTCATTTTATTGATGGTTTTCTTTGCTGTACAAAAGCCTTATAGTTTGATGAAGCCTCTCTCTCTCTCTCTCTTTTTTTTTTTTTGCTTTTGTTGCCTCTGGTTTTGGTGTCAAATCAAAAAACTCATCACCAAGACCAATGTCAAGAAGCTGACCTCCTATATTTTCTTCTAGGAATTTTGTGGTTTTAGATTCTATGTTAGTCTTGGGTGCATTTTTTTTTTTCATTTATTTTTACTAGTTGTAGGCTAATTACTTTACAGTATTGTAGTGGTTTTTGTCATACATTGACATGAATCAGCCATGGATGTACATGTATTCCCCATCCCGATCCCCGCTCCCATCTCCCTCTCCACCCGATTCCTCTGGGTCTTCCCAGTGCACCAGGCCCGAGCACTTGTCTCATGCATCCAGCCTGAGCTGGTGATCTGTTCCACCCTAGATAATTTTGAGTTAACTCTTGTGACTTCCCTGGTGGCTCAGATGGTAAAGTGTCTGCCTACAATGCGGGAGACCCGGGTTCAATCCCTGGGTAAGGAAGATCTCCTGGAGAAGGAAATGGCAACCCACTCCAGTATTCTTGCCTGGAAAATCCCATGGACAGAGGAGCCTGGGAGGCTACAGTCCACGGGGTCGCAAAGAGTTGGACACGACTGAGCGACTTCACTTTCACTTTCACTTTGTGATGATATAAGTTTCATTCAGTTTCATTCATTTGCATGTGGCTGTCCGGTTCTCCCAACCTCATTTGTTGAAGAAACTATCCTTTCCTCATTGTGTATTCTTGGCTCCTTTGTAATTAAGTCAATTGACCACATCTGTGTGGGTTTATTTCTGGGCTCCTTGTTCTGTTCTATAGAACTATAGGTCTGTTTTCATGCCAGTGCTGTGATGTTTTTATTACTACAGCTTTATAGTAAAGTTTAAAATCAGGGAGCTTGAGACAACTGATTTTTGACACAAGTACAAAAATAATTCAGTGGACAAATAATATGAGTTTCAACAAAAGGTGCTAGAACACCTGGATAGTCCTATGCAAAATAAATAAACTTTGATCCACACTTTATACCCCCTAAAAATTAATTCAAATGGATAACAGACCCAAATATAAGACCAAAAACTATAAAACACATAGAAAAAAAGCATAGAAGAAAACCTTTGAGACATTAGGTTAGACAAAGATTTTTTAGATAACATCGCAAGCATGAGCCATAAAATAAAAATGATTATTTAGACTTTATTAAAATCTAAAACTTCTACTTTTTGAAAGATTACTCAGAAAATTAAAAACAAATCACTGAGTTGGAAAAGATATTTTCAAATCATATGTTTAAGAAAGGGCTTTATCCAAAAATATATACGGATGTCTCAAAACTCAATAATAAGAATACAAATGCCTGAAATTTTTTTAATGGGCAAAATATTGAAAAGACACTTCATCAAAGAAGATATGTAGATGGAAAATAAGCCCACAAATATGCTCAACATCATTAGTCATTTGTTATTTAGATGCTAACTCACGTTCCACTCTTTTGTGACACCATAGACTGTAGACCGCCAGGCTCCTTTGTCCATGGGATTTTCCAGGCAAGAATACTGGAGTGGGTTGCCATTTCCTTCTTCAGGGCGTCTTCTGGGATCAGGGATCAAACATGCATCTCCTACATTGGCAGACGGATTCTTTACCGCTGAGCCACCAGGGAAGCCCTCATTAGTCATTAGATAAATACAAATGAAAACCACAAAGATACCACGTGCATCTTAAAATAGCTAAAATTAAAAGACTGACCATACCAAGTTTTGGTGAGAATGTAGAAGACTGTTAGGCCTATAAAATGACTCAGTCACTTTGGAAAAAATACTTTGCCAGTGTCTTTAAAAGCTAGGAACTCATTTTCTTTAAAAGTTAAGCATTCTTCTATGATCTAGCCATTCCACTCCTAGGTATTGACCTAAGAGAAGTAAAACCATGTGCCCGTATAAAAATTCAGAAAGGAATGTTCATAACAGCTCCTATGCTCACAGCAGACTGTAGTAGCCAAAAGCTGGAACACAACGCAAAGCAACAGGTAAATGGATAAACACATCATGGTATATTGATATATAAAGTATTGATACATGTATAACATGAATGAATCTCAAAATAATTATTCCATGTGAAAGAAACCAGACTAAAAAAGAGTTGCATTTGTGCAACAATGTAAATCATGCAGACTAATCTATAGTGACAGGAAGAAGATTGGTAGTTATATAATAATGATTCAGAGAGGGTTGAGAGGGAAAGTGTAGAAAGTGGGAGAGGAAATTTGGGGGGATAATGGACATGTTCATTATTTATACTGTGGTGATGGTTTCATAGGTCTGGTATATACATCTATCAAAACTTACCAAATTGGCCACTTTAAATATGTATAATTTACTGTATATAAGTTATACCTTAATAAAGCTAGTTTTTTAAACTTCAAACAAGCAAATTTTTTTAAAAAGTATTCTAAAAAGATGCATTTATCCCTGAGAGAGATCACATAGTAGGCCTCATTAGCTAATATCTTACTGGAGAAAGAGAATGAAAAGTGATTATTAAGGACAAACTTCCTAATTTTTCAAAGAACTTACCCTAATGACAGACTTACTAGACAACCCAAAACTCTGACCATTTTTACAAAGTCATGTGATACTTAATCCCCTCAGAGACATTTTCTTTGCACACCAAGTTCCCACTTCAGCCCTTATAGAATTAAAGGGTAGGTACTGCCTGGCCTAGAGAAATTTTTCTCACTATTTGTGCCCATTTTATTTCTCTCCTCTTTCTACCCAAGTCCCAGACACAAGAATCCACCAATCTCAGAAGAGAGGGAAAAAAAAAGATAAAAGATATTCCCTGGAGCCCAGTTAGTCACCTTAACCTCGGGTGACATTTCCTCAAGGACAGGAAGGGGAATCAGAATGCCCTGCCATCCTTGGAAACAGCATTGTACCTGCTCCTTAGTCAGGGCCCTGGTCTGCTGTGTAGATGTGGTCTCCCCTTTATACCCGCCTCAGCTCATTGAGCTACAAAGATAACAAGTGGACCCTAACGAAGGAGCTCTTGGGCTGAAGGAGATCGACTCCACTGTTCATGTCTAATGGATCAGGCACTACTGCTCAGAAATGATGAGAAAGCTCAAGAGACTGGGGAAATAGAAATGTATGACATCCTCATAGGTTCAAGAGGGCCTTCACAAGATTCCTCACCCCATAAGCTGACTAATATATGATACTCAGCACCGCAAGGATATCCAGAACTGGCCAACAACCCAACTGACTCAACTGAGAGGAATCCAAAAACTGAGTTGAGTGGAAGAAAGAAAGGACCCTGAATTTCTCTGTACTCTTTTCATTAAAAAGGTGAGGGGTTTCTGGCAGAATCACACTTCTGGAGAGGCGTCATCCATCAGCCAGTAGAGACCATTTCAAACCCCGCTTCCTGTCAGATAGCATCCTAGCTCTTCGGGAGACTGAAGGCAAACTCTAATGCGCATAGAGCTGGCAACTTAGCCGGCCGCTGGAGTGTGAGCCGCCCTCAGCAACTTTGACCTTTGACTGCAATGAGAGGAAACCGTGATCCGGGGCTGACATTTCCTCAGAGCATCGCCCAACTTTCCCGACACAGGACCACGACTCACTGATAATGGTGCTTTGAAGTGTCTGGCCCAGGGCCAGGAAACATTGGAAGTGTCCTTTGGAGAATATCTGTTTTAGATTACTCCCAGTTTATAGGAAGCCACACATGCTAACTTTAGCCTTTCTCCTGCCTTCAGAACGTGGAGACTGCAGGCTGATTGATCTCTAGCCTCCTCTTTTGGCTCAGATCTAAATGGCAAGCCTACTGGGTCTGGATGTTTCTGCTCAGCTTTTTTTCCCTTCTGTACTGCATTCCAGCCCTACATACATTTCTGTTCTTTAGGCCTTCCCTCCAACTGCTTTGGTCATAATTCTCATATCCACAGGACATTCAACTTCTCCTTGTGGAACATTTATTCAGGAGGTATTTTTGCTGTGGAAACCTAAATCCACCTAACAATTAAATACCATTCTAAAGTGTCTCATTATAATACCACTTTGGTTGCACAATGGCTCCAGTGATATGCCCCAAAATATGAAACATATCTCCCACTGTAATTTAAATATCCAAGCCCACTGTATCATGGCCTTCTACTACCAGGTCAAAACAATCATAAAAAATGGTTCTGCTGAAGTGTATGCTGTTAGTTCCACTAACATATCCAACCTAAACTGGACTTGATTACTTCTCTCTGTAGCAATCTACTTGGCAGGTAAATATAAATGACAATCTAAATGCTTCCCAGTCAACCACGGTCTTTGGGCCAGCAGCATTGCCATCACCTGGAAGGTTATTAGAAACACAGACTATCCAGCTCTCACCCCAAATCAAGGGAAAATGAAAGTACATTTTAACAAGATCTTCCATGTATGTGTACATTCACGTTTGAGAAACACTGCTTTAAATAAAATAGCTCCCTGTCCCTTAAAGGAACTGGGGGAAAAAAATCAAGGAAGAAAGTCTTCCACACTGCAGGTGGAAGGGGCGTCAGATTGCAGTGTTGCTCTAAGAAAGTCTTGGCCAGACTTAGGAGAGGCTCTGGAGGAAAGATGGCCCGTTAGAGGAGTCCAGAGGTGACCAGATTTTAGCATCTCTGTTCAGTCACTGTTTAAGATCAGCCTAAGGGAAGACGTCAGAGTGTGAACATAAGAAAGGACTGGAAGATATGACAGGTGGAAGACTTCAGCTACCTGTGCTCCTCATGGCTAGTTCTTTTAAGGAAAGATTAGATTGGAGAACTACTCAGACATTAAAAAGAATTAAATAATACCATTGGCAATAACATGGATGGACCTAGAGATTATCATACTCAAGTCAGAAAGAGAAAGACAAATGATATCACTTATACAGGGAATCTAAAACATGATACAAAGAAACACATCTACAAAAAAGAAACAAACTCATAACATAGAGAACAGACTCCTGGTTGCCAAGGCGCTTGGGGAGGGGAAGGACTGGGAGTTTGGGTTTCACAGATGCAAATTATCACATATAAGATGAATAAACAACAAGGTCCTATTGCATAGCACAGAGAACTATATTCAATGCCCTGTGATAAATCATAATAGAAAAGAATATGGAAAAGAATATATATGTGTGTATGTATGTATAACTGAATCACTTGGCTGTACAGAAGAAATTAACACCACATTGTAAACCAATTCTACTTCGGTAAAATGAAAAATAAAAGCTGATATTTTCGAAAAAGTAATAAAAGAGACAAAATTTTAGCAGAATGAGTCAAGAAAACAGTCATTTGCAGCAACATGGATGGACCTAGAGATTATCACATTAAATGAAATAAATCAGACAAAGAAAAACAAATATTATATGGTGTCACTTAAATTGGAATTTAAAAAATAGTACAAGTGGACTTATTTATGAAACAAAAACAGACTCACTCATATAGAAAACAAAATTACTTTACCATCGGGAAGTGGTGTATGTGCGTGCTGAGTCGTGTCCGAATCTTCGAGGCCCTATGGACTATAGCCCACCAGGCTCCTCTATACATGGGATTTTCCAGGCAAGAATTATTGGAGTGGGTTGCCATTTCCATCTCCAATACCACAGGGAACTATATTCAATAGTTTGTAATAAACCATAACAGAAAAGAATAAAAAAAAGAGTATAGATGTATACATACATATATATGTGTAACTGAATAGTTTTGCTATAAACATGAATGTAACACAATATTGTAAATCAACTACATGTCAATTTCAGAAAAAGAAAACAAGGAAAAAAGGTATATTTAAAGAATATTAGGTGGAAAAAAGGACATATCTAGAGATATGGCAGAGCTTTCAAAAATTAAAAGATGTATGACTATTTTTAAGTTAATACATTTTAAACTTTAGCTTAAGAAATAGAACACCTAAATAAACAAAAAAATCATTAAAGAAATTTAATTGGTCATCCAAAGTACTTCCCTTCAATGGACACCAGGTCCAAAGAGTTTTAACAGGATAATGCTGCTGAAACTGCAAGAAAGGGAAGATTTTGTCAAATAAATGGAGACGAAAAAGATCACCCTCAGTTCTCATGAAGTTGATTGGTGCCTCTGATCTGGGTCTACAACAGTCTCCTGAAGCTAAGCTCCCACATTTAATCTCACTCACTAATCACAAGCAGAGCTATATAGTTTCAGAGTTCAAAACTCATTCAAGAAGCAATAGGAAGCTGTTTGAGCGGTTTCAGCATATAGGTGTCATGATGTATGAGAAAAATAAGTTGCCACTGATGTGTAGGACAGGTTAGAAGTAGGAAATACCAAGGACAAATTAGAGGAGAGAAGGGCAAGTGGTAGGTAAGAGCAATAAAAACCCAGGACAGATGCAAGAAACACGCACAAGAAGTAACAGAATTTGGTCATTGATACAGTATTTTTCCACTTTATTGAAGTAGAGTTTATTTACAATATTGTGTTAGTTTCAGCTGTAGAGCAAAGTGATTTATATACATACATATACATACATTCATTTTTTAAGATTTTTCTCATTAATCACCATAGAATATAGAGCAGAGTGACCTATGCTATACAGTAGGTCCTTGCTGGTTATCTATGTTATTTGTCAGTATTGAAACAAACACAAAAAGAAAGGAGAGCAAAAAGAAGATTATGGAATTTCACTTATAAGGCAACAATTATCCATTGTTAGGATTTTTTCTCCCCCACAGAACATTTTTTAGCATCTGAAAATATTTTTGATCGACACAAGGGGGCTTGTGGGGGTTCTACCACTATCAAGGTCACTGCTCAGCATCATGCAATGCACAGGAAAGGCCCCTTCAACAAAGAAGCGGCCAGGTTGAGAAACACTGCTTTAGAGTGATACAAAGAAAAGCAGTACGTTTGACCAAATCAGGGAAATTAGGAGGAGCAGTCTTTAAAAGAATATGATGGGCTCTGTTTTATACACATTGTGTTTCAGGTACTTATAATACATACAGGTTAGAATGTTCATCAACCAGTAACGCAAACATTATGTAGACATAAGCTTATTACGTAGGTGGGTATAGCCTAAAGACATTGGATTTGAAGCCTCACACAAACACAGAACTTCACTCAAAACTTGGTTTCTTCACATATTCCCAAGGTATATTCAGCAAACATTCAGATCCTTTGATCCTTGGCTTCCTCAGCACATTAAAATCATTCTCAAATAGCTATGTTAGTTGCTCAGTCGTGTCCAGCTCTTTGTGGCCTATGGACTGTAGCCTGCCAGGTTCCTCTGTCCATGGAATTCTCCAGGCAAAGTAGCCATTCCCTTTTCCAGGGGATCTTCCTGACCCAGGGATTGAACCCAGGTCTCCTGCATTGCAGGCAGATTATCATCTGAGCCACTACGGAAGCTATAGTGAGGAATAAATTTAAAACATGTGAAAAGCTTCAACAAAACCTCTGGAACACATGAGATGCTCAATAAACATTATTCCCACAATAAGAATTAAGTCAAATCGGGTCAGGACTTGGGCAAGGGAACAGGAGGAGTTGAGGATGTTCCCAAAGTATCTAACCTGGACCACTGGACACCTCTAGGAAGCATAAGAAAGAGAAGGCAAAAAAGGTGTGACTTTAAAAGAAAAAACAAAAAACAGATGTAGTGGGTAGGAGTAGAGACATGGAGGAGGCAACATAATTCCTTCAATTAAACATTTATAAGTAAATTAATCTAAGCACACATACAATATTTCTAAAATTCTCTTCCACAGAAACTACAGTTCAGTTCATTGCAAACTCAAGTTCAAGTTCTTTGCAAGAAAAGAAAAAGGTTTGCAGTAGGCATATCATGGATACCTCCTAATCTTTGTTTCCTCCATTTGAACATCAATTTTTCAGTCTCTTCTCTAAATTTGGAGATATGTTTAATGTTCTGATCTCACCAGAATGAGATATAGGCCTTTTGAGATGTTTCTGAATTTGTGTACTATCCTCAGAAATAATGTTTGCCTTTATAATATGTGTTATAATGTTTGCCTTTATATTTTATAAATGGGAGCAGAGAGAGATAGTTTAAAAAAAAAGAAATGTTTAATCCAAAGTCACAAGTGAGCAGATGCTATTAATGAAAGTCCCCAGTGGGTGCACTGGGTAGACGAGAGGAGAAGTAAAGTAGTGAATTTCTTGGCCAGTCTTGGATCCCAAACAGCAGAGGGTGAGCTGCACTTTGAACCAGACCCATCCAATTGTCTGTCTTCAAACATGTTACCCACCTTATCTGGTGGCTTTAGAGTTCCTAACAGCTAGAAGTTTCCAGTGCCTTTCAAGACCAGTGCTAAGTCACAGACCTGACAGAAGTGAAGAGCTTCGTGTTACAGTTCTATATTGATTTGTTGTTTTTCCTTGTTTTCCTCTTTTGCACGTTTCTTTGTAGGTGTCTTGGTTAAAATAAGTTTTGGTGCTTGTTCACACCTGCTAGGAGGGTTAGAGGCTAAGTTGGGTCAGTACTTCATTGCTTTGAGTTAAGTGACCCAAAAAAGACCAGAACAAGGTCTAGGAAGAAGGCAATTGTCAGAGAAGATCATAGAATTAGGACAGAACCACTTATGCGCACATATTTCTGAGTTCAAATTGAGCACGTCTTTACGAGGCTTTAACTTTGGGGGTTTAAAATCACTTGAACTGGTCACAGAAAAAGAGAGATGCTAGTAGTTGTGCATCTGTCTCTCAGTCCAATCTTTTCTGGCCTGCTTTCTTCAATTAATTTCCAAGAACCTTCTGATGTGTTTTTATAAATGTGGAGCACCCATTCCAATGAAGAGTTCGATGTCATCTGCTTCCCATCAATACAACGGGAAATGGATGACTAGAACTTTGTCAAAGACAGCACTGGACTCTGTTCAGTTGGGGGTCCCATCAATCTGGATGGCCGTGACAGTCAGACCTGCCTATTTCTCCAGCCTCAGCTCACACAGCTTGCCCACACATCCTTTTTCTTCCAGCCACACTGCACTGCTTTCAGCTCCATTAATCTGCTGTTCCATCATATCCCTGGACCATTGTATCTGTACCACCGTCCAAAATGCTTCTCTGCCAGGTTAAGACCTATCTGTCTTCCAGCTGGAATAATAACGATAATATTAGCACATACTCCAGAGGGTTGTAAGATTAAAAGAGGTCATCCATGTTACATCCTCAGAACAGTATATGGCCTCTTGTAGGCCCTTGATGGGCTTCCCTTGTGGCTCAGATGATAAAGAATCTGCCTGCAATGTGGGAGACCCGAGTTCCATCCCTGGGTTGGGAAGATCCCCTGGAGAAGGGAATGGCTATCCACTCCAGAATTCTTGCCTGGAGAATCCCATGGTCAGAGGAGCCTGGCGGGCTACAGTCCATAGGGTCTCAAAGAGTTGGACATGACTGAGCAACTAACACACAAGCCCTTGATACATTTTAGCTGTGATCCTTACTCTTCTTTCTAGATTCAGTTATCACCACTTACAGGAAACCTTCAATGAATCCTTTTCTCTCTATTGGGTGTCAGTTCCATATGTACTCATTGTCCCTAAAAGTATCTCTCTCACAATAATAACAATAATGAGAACAAGCGTTTATTGACTGTTTGTGTAGACACTGCCCTAAATTCTTACCATACTTAATCCTCACAGTAACACTATGTGGTCATTCTACTATTATTCCCATTTTAGAAAAGAACAAACTGACAGGTTAAGCTATTTTCCAAGATTAAACTGCTAAGATAGTGGGTGGCTGAATTAAAACCCAGAGTTCTCTGGTGTAAGAGTCAATGTCCATAGGGAACAGATTTGTAGTTGCCAAGGAGTCGGGGGAAGATTGGGAGTTTGGGATTGACAGATGCAAACTATTACATACAGGATGAATAAACAACAAGGTCCTACTTATAGCACAGGGCGCTATATTCAACATCCTTGAGTAAACTATAGTGGAAAAGAACATGAAAATAAATGTGTGTATATATATATATATGTATATACACATATATAATTGAATCATTTTGCCATACAGCAGAAATTAGCACAACACTGTAAATCAACTATACTTTAATTACTAATTATAATAAAAAATCAATGTCTTAAAGTTTATCACATCAAATTTTATTTGCTGTTTTTGTTGCGATATTATATCTCCCCGTTAGATTACAAGTTCTTCAACGACAGAAATCTCTTTGTTGTTGCTGTCATTGTTTCTCCCAGACCCTGGCCTTGTACCTGATGCCAAGCACTTGCTCTATGAATGTGCGATAAATGAATATACACACAAATTTCCACCACACAAAGAAGGAAAAGAAGACTAGAAAGTCTTGTCAAAATAAGTTGATCCAGGGACTTGTACTTTCCATTTTCTGCCTGTATGTTATGCTTAAGACCAGGCTCTAAACCCTGAGAGGTTCTGCTTGACTAAAATTCAGCTGCAAACATGGCCTCATAACCCCATAAACACCATGGTGTGGTCTACTGCTGCGCAAATCCATCAGAAGAAAGTGGTTGGACAGGACATGGCTCTTCCCCGTGAAAAATCTATTTAACAAGGAAACCAACCAGAGACTGACTCACGCCTGGATCGCTTTACCTCTCTTTCCTGCCAACCAGCGTCCATCACTTCCCTGAACTCCAAATGCCCCACCTCCCCCTGCCCCATGGAGCCCCCTGACTCTCCACACCCATGTGAGAACACCACACATCCTGTCTCCACATGCCTGCAATTCTCAGGCGAATTGCTAAAACCACATTGGCGTGTCCTGCATAATCCCAATTTGTCCTCTGCATGTCATGGTTATAGCTTGTCTCTCAGATTAGATTGAAAACGACAAATGCTCGTTTGCCCAGCTTGACACATGACAGACCCTCAATTAACACTAAATGAAAGGATCGGCGGGTGAGTGGGTGATCGGAGGAATACAGAAATGTAGAACTAATTCAATGAATCTCCCTCTTCTGGTACTCATCCCACCTCATCTTCAGCATTCTGACCCATCCTGAGACATCCATTCATCAAACGGAGCATCACTCTCTACTGTAACTGTACAGCGTCCTAGAACGGAAGTGTAATTGTATCTCAGTCCTGTTTTTGTGCCAAAAACAGCTAACATAGAGCAGCATACATACCAGATACTGAATCAAGATTCGGTGAAATCATTCACTCAACAAATATTTATTATGACAAGCTTTGTGCTATGTGAGTATATTGTAAGACCTAAAACGTCAAGTATCATCCTGACATCTTTGAGGGCCCCAGGGCCCCACAGGTCCAGCCATGAGTTTTCCTTCTTTTGCCAAACATGCGCCCCTATTACACAGCAAGAAAGAACCCCCATCACCCTTGTTCCCTGAGCACCCCAACCAGCTGCACCCTACTCAGTCCCCAACCTCATGATTTTCCCTTCCTGGTGGACCATGAATTATTCAGACGAGCCAACCACAACCTCCTGTGAGAACCGAGGCTCACCTTGACCTCTTGTCACCACAAGCCCAGCTCCCACTGCCCCTGGGGGTTCACAGTTCCTGAGTGCAACCCCTCATGGCAGCATCCGACACCCGCAGGATGTGAGTGTGTATGACTAAGAAACTGCCGGTTTTATCTGTCCAGTGTCACGTGTTGCATGCATGACTAATTTCTCCTGTTTAAGTCAAGAAATTGCTCCTTTACTACGGGACTGAGCTGGGTGTGATTAGAGAAGTTAGGTGCTAGAGATACAGCTGTGATCAAGATAAACTCAGCCCCTCTTCACTGAAAACTGGGATTCTTATTCCAGCCAGACACCATGCTTCCTGGCTCTCTCTCCTGAAATGAACCCTGAATTCCTAAGAATAGAGCTGTCAGTATGAGAGAAGGTGAATAAGCTTCTGGAAAAAGAGGGCTCTGGGAATGAAGTAACGTCTGCCCTGGGGTAGCTCTAGCCTGGGCAGGAGGCAGCCAGACAGTGGTCCAGACCCTGGGGATTAAGCTCCTGCCCTCAAGATGACCATGTTCAAACAGGGTAATGCAAAGCACAAAAACAAAGAAACAAATAAGATAATTGTCAGCTCTAACAAGATAACACAGACATAGACAACAGATATGTGATTGCCAAGGGGTAGGGGAGGAAGGGAGATGAGTGGACTGGGAGCTTGGAGCTGGTAGATGCAAACTGTCACATTTAGAATAGATAAACAGCGTGGGCCTCCTACTGTGTAGCACAGGGAACTATATTCAATTTCTTAAAAATTGTGAAAAAAAAGAGGTATATATGTGTATAGCTAAGGAATTGCCATACAGCAGACATCAGTACAACAATGTAAATCAACTCTATTTCAATTTTTTTATATTTAAATAAAAATTTTAGAAAGAGAGTAATATCCTAGCACAGGAATTAGCAAACTACACCTTTAGGCCAAATCCAACCCATCATAGTCATGTAACCTGATTTCCATGTTTAAAAGACAACTCTGGAAACTGGTGAGGGAGATGTGGAAGGGCAAGAGTGGAGGTAGGGAGGTCAGAGAGGAATCTGGCTAGAGTTGTGAAGAAACGATATCATGAACTGGAGTAGAACATGGTGGCAGTGGGGAGTAGTGGTTAGACTGTGGATAAGAGCTCAAGGGAGAACCAACAGAGCTTGCTGAGAGATTTGGTATTCACCTTCCATTACTGCATAACACTTTCCACAAACCTAGCAACTTAAAAGCAACATGCATCTGTATTATCGCATTTCCTTGGGTCAGGAATTCCCTGAGTCCTGTCCTCAAGTTCTCTCCTTTGCTCTACGCCACTAGCTAGAAGCAAAGTATAGCTTCCTCCAATACTCAAGAAGGGGAGATTAAATAAGAGTGTGCCTCCCTGGGATCATTTTAGAATTCTTCCTACCACAGATTGGTTCTGGAGTAGAAGAGAAAGAGAAAGTCAATAAAAACAAGACAAGGAGCTGACTGTGGCTCAGATCATAAACACCTTATTGCAAAATTCAGACTTAAATTGAAGAAAGTAGGCAAAACCACTAGACCATTCAGGGAGGACCTCAATCAAATCCCTTATGATTATACAGTGGAAATGACAGATAGATTCAACAGATCAGATCTGATATACAGAGTGCCTGAAGAACTATGGATGGAGGTTCATGACTCTGTACAGGAGGTGGTGATCAAGACCACCTCCGAGAAAAAGAAATGCGAAAAGGTAAAATGGTTGTCTGAGGAGGCTTTACAAATAGCTGAGAAAAGACGAGAAGCTAAAGGCAAAGGAGAAAAGGAAAGATATAGCCATCTGAATGCAGAGTTCCAAAGAATAGTAAGGAGAGATAAGAAAGCTTTCCTAAGTGATCAATGCAAAGAAATAGAGGAAAACAATAGAATGGGAGAGACTAGAGATCTCTTCAAGAAAATTAGAGATACCAAGGGAAAATTTCAGGCAAAGATGGGCTCAATAAAGAACAGAAATGGTATGGACCTAACAGAAGCAGAAGACATTAAGAAGAAGTGGCAAGAATATACAAAAGGACTATACAAAAAAAGATCTTAATGACCCAGATAATCACAATGGTGTGATCACTCAGCTAGAGCCAGATATCCTGGAATGGGAAGTCAAGTAGGCCTAAGGAAGCATCACTACAAACAAAGTAAGTGGAGGTGATGGAATTCCAGTTGAGCTATTTCAAACCTTAAAAGATGGTGCTGTGAAAGTGCTGCACTCAATATGTCAGCAAATCTGGAAAACTCAGCAGTGGCCACAGGACTGGAAAAAGTCAGTTTTCATTCCAACCCCAAAGAAAAGAAATGCCAAAGAATGTTCAAACTACCACACAATTGCACTCATCTACGTGCTAGCTAAGCAATGCTCAAAATTCTTCAAGCCAGGCTTCAACAGTATGTGAACTGAGAACTCCCAGATGTTCAAGCTGCATTTAGAAAAGGCAGAGGAACCAGAGATCAAATTGCCAACATCCGTTGGATCATCAAAAAAGCAAGAGAGTTCCAGAAAAACATCTACTTCTGCTTTATTAACTATGCCAAAGCCTTTGACTGTGTGGATCACCACAAACTGTGGAAAATTATTCAAGAGATGGGAATACCAGACCACCTGACCTTCCTCCTGAGAAATCTGTTTGCAGGTCAGGAAGCAACAGTTAGAACTGGACATGGAACAACAGACTGGTTCCAAATTGGGAAAGGAGTATATCAAGGCTGTATATTGTCACCTTGCTTATTTAACTTATAGGCAAGGTACATCATGCGAAATGCCAGGCTGGATGAAGCTCGCTGGAATCAAGATTGCTGGGAGAAATATCGATAACCTCAGATGTGTAGATGACACCACCCTTATGGCAGAAAGTGAAAAAGAACTAAAGAGCCTCTTGATGAAATTGAAAGTGAAGAATTAAAAAGCTGGCTTAAAACTCAACATTTAAAAAACTAAGATCATGGCATCCAGTCCTATCACTTCATGGCAAATAGATGGAGAAACAATGGAAACAGTGGCAGACTTTATTTTGGGGGGCTCCGAAATCACTGAAGATTGTGACTGCAGCCATGAAATTAAAAGACATTTGCTCCTTGGATGAAAAGCTATGACAAACCCAGAGAGCATATTAAAAAACAGAGACATCACCAACAAAGGTTCATCTAGTCAAAGCTATGGTTTTACCAGCATTCAGGTATGGATGTGAGAGTTGGACTATAAAGAAAGCTGAGCACCGAAGAATTTATGCTTTTGAAATGTGGTGTTAGAGAAAACTCTTGAGAGTTCCTTGGACTGCAAGGAAATCAAACCAGTCAATCCTAAAGGAAATCAGTCCTGAATATTCATTGGAAGGACTGATCCTGAAGCTGAAGCTCCAATACTTTGGCCACCTGATGCAAAGAACTGACTCACTGGAAATGACCGTGATGCTGGGAAAGACTGAAGGTAGGAGCAGGGGATGACAGAGGATGAGATGGTTGGATGGCATCACTGACTCAATGGACATGAGTTTGAGCAAGCTCTGGGAGTTGGTGATGGACAGGAAAGCCTGACGTGCTGCTGTCAATGGGGTCACAGAGAATCAGACACAGCTGAGCAACTGAACTGAACTGTGGTGCCCCAGAAGACCAGGAAAGAAAGTGTTTTCATGACAAAGTAAACAACCCCACCATGTGCTAATGATAAATATAATAAGGTACAAACAGGTGCTCAACTGCTATATTTAGACAGATCAGAGTCAATTGTTTCTTTGACAAGTATCATGCATTGTGGAAATAGAGCCTGTTTAGAATGGGTTGAGGGGATGCGAAGAGTTGACTCTTGGAAAAGACCCTGATGCTGGGAGGGATTGGGGGCAGGAGGAGAAGGGGACGACAGAGGATGAGATGGCTGGATGGCATCACCAACTCAACGGACATGTGTTTGAGTAAATTCCGGGAGTTGGTGATGGACAGGGAGGCCTGCCGTGCTGCGATTCATGGGGTCGCAAAGAGTCGGACACGACTGAGTGACTG
The DNA here is from genome assembly GCF_019320065.1 of Cervus canadensis. NCBI lineage: Eukaryota > Metazoa > Chordata > Mammalia > Artiodactyla > Cervidae > Cervus > Cervus canadensis. The sequence goes on along the minus strand of NC_057398.1, from coordinate 55,521,146 downwards.
AACTGAACTGAACTGAACTGAGGGGGAAATAGACAAATGCAAGTGTAGACTAGTGAAAAAGGTGCAGACAGCAAATATGCACAATTATATCAAGAGGTGCTCTTAAGAGTAGGTAGAGAAGAGTGTCAGGAATTAGGAGGGCTTTAAAAGACAGATCTTACTAAGACTAGCTTATAAAATCATTGGAATGATGCAGAAGAGAAGCGTAAGCAGTTGTTGGAGACAAGAAGTGAACAAGGAACCAAGTCCTTTCATAAGGCTAGAGGAATGAGATCCAGGGTATATGGAAGGACTATTACCTGTAGTAAGAGACTTACTGTTACAGACAATCTAGGTCACCATGCAGGTGCAAATGCATGGATAGAATTGGGTTAATTATCATCCAGTTCCCTCTATATTCTCTGTGAAGTAGAAAAGTTAACCAGGAGGATGAGAACAGAAAAGCCAACTTACTAGGGATGTTTGATAGGATGACAAGGCAGAGAGGTGTGTCTTTTTGAGATTTGTCATCAGATGTATGTGATTATTCCCAGTATCATACCAGGGTTCAGAGGCAGGACAGTGCTCTTAGATACGTGTGATTCTCAGTTCTGGTTTTTACACTATGTGCATGAAATCCAAAAGAAGCCAAAAGTTAGTGTCTACCTTCATTGAGCTTACAAAGAGCTTGAGAAAGCAAAATTAACAAAGTAACTAGAAGCAAACCCAGGGATGTACACAACAGGCAGTATCATTCAAGATTCTTCACTCATGATGATTATCTTTATTAGTCACCTTCATGGTGGAGAGTTCTGACAAAATGTGGTCTGCTGGAGAAGGGAATGGCAAACCACTTCAGTATTCTTGCCTTGAGAACCCCATGAACAGCATGAAAAGGCAAAAAATTAGGACACTGAGAGATGTACTCCCCAGGTCGGTAGGTACCCAACATGCTACTGGAGATCATTGGAGAAATAACTCCAGAAAGAATGAAGGGATGGAGCCAAAGCAAAAACATCCAGTTGTGGATGTGACTGGTGATAGAAGCAAGGTCCAACGCTGTAAAGAGCAATATTGCATAGGAACCTGGAATGTTAGGTCCATGAATCAAGGCAAATTGGAAGTGGTCAAACAGGAGATGGCAAGAGTGAATTTTAGGAATTAGCAAACTAAAATGGACTGGAATGGGTGAATTTAACTCAGATGACCATTATATCTACTACTGTGGGCAAGAATCCCTTAGAAGAAATGGAGTAGCCATCATGGTCAACAAAAGAATCTGAAAAGCAGTACTTGGATGCAATCTCAAAAATGACAAAATGATCTCTGTTCATTTCCAAGGCAAACCGTTCACGGTAATACAAAGTATTACACGGTATACAATACAAAATATCACGGTAATACAAGTCTATGCCCAACCAGCAATGCTGAAGAAGCTGAAGTTGAATGGTTCTATGAAGACCTACAAGACCCTCTAGAACTAACACCCAAAAAAGATGTCCTTTTCATTATAGGGAACTGGAATACAAAAGTACGGAAATCAAGAAACACCTGGAGTAACAGACAAATTTGGCCTTGGAGTACAGAATGAAGCAGGGCAAAGGCTAATAGAGTTTTGCCAAGAGAACACACTGGTCATAGCAGACACCCTCTTCCAACAACACAAGAGATGACTCTACACATGGACATCACCAGATGGTCAACACCGAAATCAGATTATTTATATTCTTTGCAGCCAAAGGTGGAGAAGCTCTATACAGTTAGCAAAAAACAAGACCGGGAGCTGACTGTGGCTCAGATCATGAACACCTTATTGCCAAATTCAGACTTAAATTGAAGAAAATGGGGAAACCCACTAGACCATTTGGGTATAACCTAAATCAAATCCCTTATGATTATACAGTGGAAGTAAGAAATAGATTTAAGGGACTAGATCTGATAGACAGAGTGCCTGATGAACTATGGACGGAGGTTCATAACACTGTACAGAAGACAGGGATCAAGACCATCCCCAAAAAAAGAAATGCAAAACAGCAAAATGGCTGTCTGAGGAGGCCTTACAAATAGCTGAGAAAAGAGATGTCAAAAGCAAAGGAGAAAAGGAAAGATACACCCATTTGAATGCAGAGTTCCAAAGAATAACAAGGAGAGATAAGAAAGCCCTCCTCAGTGATCAGTGCAAAGAAATAGAGGAAAACAATAGAATGGGAGAGACTAGAGATCTCTTCAAGAAAATTAGAGATACCAAGGGAAGATTTCAGGCAAAGATGGGCTCAATAAAGGACAGAAATGGTATGGACCTAACAGAAGCAGAAGATATTAAGAAGAGACGGCAAGAATACACAGGAGAACTATACAAAAAAGATCTTCACAAACCAGATAATCACAATGGTGTGATCACTCAGCTAGAGCCAGACATCCTGGAATGGGAGGTCAAGTAGGCCTAAGGAAGCATCACTACAAACAAAGTAAGTGGAAGTGATGGAATTCCAGTGGAGCTATTTCAAACCTTAAAAGATGGTGCTGTGAAAGTGCTGCACTCAATATGTCAGCAAATCTGGAAAACTCAGCAGTGGCCACAGGACTGGAAAAAGTCAGTTTTCATTCCAACCCCAAAGAAAAGAAATGCCAAAGAAAGTTCAAACTACCACACAATTGCACTCATCTCACACACTAGCAAAGCAATGCCCAAAATTCTTCAGGCCAGGCTTCAACAGTATGTGAACTGAGAATTCCCAGACGTTCAAGCTGGATTTAGAAAAGGCAGAGGAACCAGAGATCAAATTGCCAACATCCGTTGGATCATCAAAAAAGCAAGAGAGTTCCAGAAAAACATCTACTGCTTTATTAACTATGCCAAAGCCTTTGACTGCGTGGATCACCACAAACTGTGGAAAATTATTCAAGAGATGGGACTACCAGACCACCTGACCTGCCTGTTGAGAAACCTGTTTGCAGGTCAGGAAGCAACAGTTAGAACTGGACATGGAACAACAGACTGGTTCCAAATAGGAAAAGGAGTATGTCAAAGCTTTATATTATCACCCTGCTTATTTAACTTATATGCAGAGTACATCATGAGAAACGCTGGGTTGGAAGAAGCACAAGCTGGAATCAAGATTGCCAGGAGAAATATCAATAACCTCAGATGTGCAGATGACACCACCCTTATGGCAGAATGTGAAGAACTAAAGAGCCTCTTGATGAAAGTGAAAGAGGAGAGTGAAAAAGTTGGCTTAAAGCTCAACATTCAGAAAACTAAGATCATGGCATCGAGTCCTGTCACTGCATGGCAAATAGTTGGGAAAACAATGGAAACAGTGGCAGATTTTATTTGGGGGGGCTCCCAAATCACTGCAGATGGTGACTGCAGCCATGAAATTAAAAGACACTTACTCCTTGAAAGAAAATTTATGACCAACCTAGACAGCATATTAAAAAGCAGAGACATTACTTTGCCAACAAAGGTCCATCTAGTCAAGGCTATGGTTTTTCCAGTGGTCATGTATGGATGTGAGAGCTGGATGGTGAAGAAAGCTGAGCGCCAAAGAATTGATGCCTTTGACCTGTGGTGTTGGAGAAGACTCCTGAGAGTCCAAGGGACTCTGCAAGGAGATCCAACCAGTCCATCCTGAAGGAGATCAGTCCTGAATATTCACTGGAAGGACTGATCCTGAAGCTGAAACTCCAATACTTTGGCCAGCTGATGCAAAGAATGACTCATTTGAAAAGACCCTGATCTGAAAGAGATTGAGGGCAGGAGGAGAAGGGGATGACAGAGGATGAGATGGCTGGATGGCATCATCAACTCAATGGACATGAGTTTGAATAAACTCTGGGAGTTGATAATGGACAGGGCATCCTGGCATGCTGCAGCCCATGGTGTCACAAAGAGTCGGACATGACTGAGTGACTGAACTGAACTGAACTGAACTGAATGGTTTCAGGTGCTTCAGACGTAAAGAGTCCTGCCATGCAGGATATGCTTACCAAGCAGGAGATGCAGGTTCAATCCCTGGCTCAGGAAGATCCCTGAAGAAGCAAATGGCAACCCACTCTGGTATTCTTGCCTGGGAAATCTCATGGACAGAGGAATCTGGTGGGCTACAGTCCTTGAGATCACAAAAGAGTTGGATGCAACTGAGCAACTAAACAGCAGTAACAGTATGGAAATAGTGGTGCAGACAATTAACAAGAGAACAGAATCAAAACATTTTATATTTGACTTTATCTTTTATACTTTTCATCTTGTCTCAATAATTTTTGTTGTCTCAATAATTTTTGTTAATGAAATTAAGTTAGACTCCAACCAAAGACCAATGAGGAGGGAGGCCAGAAGTATGTTGGGTAGAAAGTTAAAAAGAAGCTTTGACTTTAAATTTCATAGCAGGTAATCTTTAAAATGAACAGACAACATGCATTATCTTCTAGATTAGAGGTCCACAAACTTTTTCTATAAGGTGCCAGACAGTAAATATTTTGGATTTTGCAGGTCATAGGATCTCTGTCACAACTACTCAACTCTGCCGTTAACATGAAAGCACTCTTAGATGGTATGTAAATCAATGAGCACGACTGTGTGCTGATAAGACCTTACTGATGAACACTGAAATTTCAATTTCATATAAATTTTGCATGTCATAAACTATTAGTCTTCTTTTGATTTTTATTCAACAAATTAAAAGTGTGAAAGCCATTCTCAGCCTGAGAGCCATAAAAAAGACTGGTGGCCAGCTGGATTTGGTCCGAGGGCCCTAATTTGCCTGTCCTAGACCACAGTTAGAGCTAAAGGGAAATTTTGTAGCCAAATGAGAACAAGCATGTTCAATTCACATCATCCCAATAATTACTGCTCACCTGATAATGTCCACAGGAACTGTGCCCAAGGATTCCAAGTCATTTGGAGCTCGTGTGAATCTTGCAAGTAAAAATTGAAAAGACAACTCAACTAGATTCCCACGTCGCTTATAAAATGATCTCACATATGCATCAGTTAAGTACATGTTATTAAACTCCCCACCCATGGAAGTTATCAGCTTCACAATATAGAGTATGTTTTAAAGGCAAAGGAACATAACCCAGAGTGTCTGTTCGGTGCAGTATATTTAAACATCCATAATTTTGTTATTTTAAAAATACATTTCTTCAAACAAGGCAAAGCACACATTCCTTACTCAGGGTTATGTACCAGAGATGCCAAGTTTGAAATTTCCAAACAAAGCTGCCTTTGAGTAATTCGAAGACAAAAAAAAAGCATTTGAAAAATCTCTGACATGCTGAAAAAAAAAATAGCATTTTTTTTCACCTTTAGGTAATTCTGAATTGAGTAAATGGACTTTACTTTCCAAAATAAATCCATTTGGGAATGAAACTGAGAAAGAGAAGCCAGATAAATCTTCCATGGATTCCATTCAGTGCTGTTGATGCCATGGGTTTTGGAGAGGAAAAAAAAAAAGAATAAGGAATCAGAAGACAGGTTTCTAACTCTTAGTTGACTGCAATTCCTTTTCATTACCACATATGTCCTGTAAAAATGGCCCCCAAACAGATTCCCGATAGGATATAGGATATGACCTTGCAAAGGTTTTTGATAACGTATTAGCCCCAGTAACCTTCTTGAGGGTGAGGAAGGAGACTTGAAATGGAGTACTGGGAGCCAAGGAGAGTGGGAAGGGCATCCATGTAGGGGAGAGGGTGGGGCAGGGAGCAGGTTAGACTGATGAAATAAGTAAGCATCTTAGGATACAATAGCCAATTCTCTCAATGCAAGAGAACATATTTATAAATACTGAAAGAGAGAAAATCAGAATATACTTTGTGGTGTTGAACTGGAATTGGAGACATAAAGTGAACTCATGGTTTTCATATACATAACAGATAGACAAAGATACAAGTGTAGACGTAAATGTGCATGTGAATGCATGGATGCATGTCTCTGTATATGTGTGTGTGCTCAGTCATGTCCGACTCTGAAACCCCATGGACTGTAGTCTGCCAAGCTCCTCTGTCCATGGGATTTCCCAGGCAAGAATACTGAAGTGAGTTGCCATTTCCTTCTCCAGGGGATCTTCTCAACCCAGGGACTGAACTGCATCTCCTACATCTCCTGCACTGGCAGGCTGATTCTTTACCACTGGGAAGCCCCAATGTGACCATGCCCACCGATATGCTGTAGCTCTGTCCACAAAGAGCGTGTGGGAGCAGCAATACTCTTAAAGCAAAGAACACTCCAAACACTCTGATCATCTAAGTGCCATTCCCCACCAAAAACAATCAGAGCTCCTTTGTAAAAGTGGCTGATTTCAAGGCTACAGCTGGAGGAAGGAAAGTGTAAGATGAGTCTGGCTAAAGCCAGTGACCAGGAAATACTCAAAGAATGCTGGGTATGTGACAAACGGACACAGAAGCCAGACTAAAGGGATTCCCACTGGCCAAATCTAGGACAATTTGAGAGTCAAGATAAATAATGATAGCAACAAACGATAACCCAATGAATCAATGGGAAACCACGGGTCCATCCAGATATAAATAAGGAAATGAACGAATAAATGAAGAGTTTAGTAAAGAATGGGATGTTTACACAGCTTCAAAGTAACTTCTTACTGTATACACATAAATTACAGGGGGGGGAATGTTTATAGTGAAGGAGTCTGGCAGACACCACTTTAGTCAAGGTATCAAAATGACTGTGCACAAAATTGATATTGTGCACCACGTGATAGGATGTAATAAACAACCAAACAGTCTTCTTCCTTCCCAGTGCACAATATTATTGTACCTCCTCACATTCTTAGGCATAACTCAATGACTTGGCCAAAAAAATGTGAGGAGGAGTGGCATGAATCATTTCCAGATAGGCGATATAAGAGCCAGAGTCACTATTTCTCTCTTTGTTTTTACCCTGTCTTAGTGGGTAGAAGCATGTTTCTAGATGGGACATTATGTTGGCCTCAGTCTACTGACTACAATGGGAAGAGCTGTCCATGACCCCCACTCTACCCCACCCTGTTTCCTTTGGTGTGTAGCTTGACAGAAAAATAAATTTTTGTTCTATTAAGCCACTATTCTGGTAGTGGTTTATTAGTACAGCTTAATTTAGCTTATGGTAAGTGGTACATTGGTTGATGAAGTAGTTTTATTTGCATTTCTGTCTCCTCAATAAAGTAGAAATTTTAAGGGCAAGAATGATGCAATTTAATTTTTCCACCAAAATCATATACTCTTTCTCTTGTCTTGCCCCCCAAAATAAATGGCAACAAGATCCACTCAGCTCTCTTTTTTGTATTCAAGTATAGTTGATTTACAATATTATGTTAGTCTTAAGTGTACATAAAAGTGATTTGGTTATTTTTTTCTTTTTCTTTTTTCCATTATAGGTTGTTACAAGATATTGTAATATCCCTGTTCTCTATAGTAATTCTTGTTGTTTATCTATTTTATATATAGTAATGTATATCCATTAATCCCAAACTCCTAATTTATCCCTCCCCCACTTCCACTCTGGTAACCATAAGTTTGTTTTCAATGTCAATGTGTCTGTTTTTGTTTCATAGATATGCTCATTTATATCATATTTTAGATCTCATATGTAAGCGATGTCATGTGATACTTGTCTTTCTTTGTCTGACTTATTTCACTTTGATAATGTCTAGGTCCCTCCATGTGGCTACAAATGGCATGATTTCATTCCTTTTTTATGACTGAGTAATATTCTATTGTAGATGTGCACCACATCTTCTTTATCTATTCATCTTTACGTGGACACTTAGGTTGCTTCCATGTCTTCACTATTGTAAATAGTGCTGTTATGAACATCGGTCTGAGTGCATGCTCAGTTGCTCAGTCATGTCCAGCTCTTTGTGACCTTCTGGATGAACACTGGAGTTTCCAACCCTATGGATGAACGTTGGAGTTCTACTCAATTTGCAATCCTATGGATAAACACTGGAGATCTACTCAGTTCTTGAAGTCAGAAACCTGACCATATATATCTGCATCCCTCTAGATCTTTCACCTGTTCATGGCCTGATCATTGTACCTGCTTAATACATCTGGAATCTCTCCATTTATTTCCAACCTACTGGGCTTCCCTAGTGGCTCAGATGGTAAAGAATCTGCCTGCAATACAGGAGACCTGGGTTTGATCCCTCGGTTGGGAAGATGCCCTGCAGAAGGGAATGGCTTCCCACTCCAATATTTCTGCCTGGAGAATCCCATGGACAGAGGAGCTGAATGGGCTACGGTCCATGGGATTAAAAGGAGTCAGACACGGCTGAGCAACTTTTACTTTAGCACTCCCTCAATTCAGAACAGCATCTTCTTTTCTGGCACCTCTATATGTAATCTCTTCAGAGTCTCCTTGTTTCCAGACTCCCACTCCTAACCCTTCTCCACATTGCTCTCAGCTATGATTTCTAAAATGCATATCTAAATGTGTCACACCCCATCTGTGAGTCTTTGAGTCAAAGCCTCTGCATTGTCTTTAGACTAAAATCCAAATCCTTTAATATGACGAACAGAGCATCTGATAACCTGGTCCGCTCTGGAGTGTAAACTCCCTGGCAGCAGAGAGGTTTTGTCTGTTTTGTTCACTGTTATATTCCTGAGGAAAGAGCACAGAGCCTGGTCCATTGAAGGCATTTGATGAATTGTGGTTAAGCAAATAGTCCTTGCTTACCTCCAGCCTCACTCATACTATTCTCCCTCTCCTTCACTGCCTCCCTAAACTCCTGTCACAAATGCCTCTCTAAGGTGCTCCTCTGTTTCCTTCTGGCTGGAATGCACTTCCTCTGGTGGCTCCAGGGCTGACTCATCTCAAGTTTCAAGTCTCAGCTCAAAGGTCACCTCCTTACAGAGGTGGGTTTTCCTGATACATTTATCTAAAGTAGCCCCCACCTACCTGTTGCTCACTTCTTCTTCTATCAAGTCTTCTTTAGCAACCTTCATAGCACATTTCACAGTGTATTATTATCTAATTATTTGCTAACTTTTATGTACTGTTTATCTTTCTCCTGTGGAAGCAAGCTCCTCCAGGACCATCTGTCTAGCTTTTGTCTGACGCAGACAGGCATTACATAGCTAAATGAGTGAATCCCTATTTGGTCCCCAAACCCTCTTCCTTCATATCTAACACGGGCTACCCTTTCTTTTCTACAAAGTGATTCATGTACAACTTCAGATTTTAAGATCATTTTTTACTTTATCATGTTACTACCAATTACCAAGCAAAATAGATGTAAATGAGACTTCATTATTAAATATCATGTTTAGTGACCTTAATTTTTCTTTTTTTATTAACGTTTCCTCTTTACCAAACCCTCTCCCAACACACAAAACAAAGCTTTCAGTATAAATAGCACATCATGTAATGGAATTAAAATATCACCAACATGAAAAAGATGCAATATTTTAATGAACCATGAAATTTTCTGCCAAAATTTGCAGCTAACTGAATACTTTTTGGCAAGTCCAAAAATCAGTTTTGAATCAGATGCTGGGAGGCACTATCTACCCACACCTACTGCTTGAGGTGGTCAGTGTCCCACTGTCCTCGTCTTCTGGGGCATCACCCCCACCTCCTGTCACGTGTGCATTTGACCCTCTTAATCCCCAGGAACAGCTATCCACTCTCGTTGCCTCAGGAAATGAAGGTTCATGTCAGAATGTGCACAGTAATAAAGAAGAAGGGAGTGTCAGCCAAGAAGCTAGGCTTCAGCACAATTCAGGAAAAGATGAACAACCAGGCCCTATGGAAAAAACTGAAGTGGAGACAGAAAGAGAAGAACTGTTCTAAATCCAAAGCAATTCTAGGGATCTCAGCAGAAAGTTTCTAGATTTGTTTTCTAAGGTTCTATCCTTAACCCCATTCAGCCACTCTGCTTTTTCTGCTTCTCTGTGTGTTTACTCATCTCTCTTCCCACTACACGTGACTTATTAACTCTCTCTTGCTCACTCTGCTTATTCACTGATTCAGCTTCCTCATAACATCACCTGGCTCTTGACATCACAAGACTGAAAAAGGAGGGAAGGGGCAGGGCACAACCTTTGAAAGAATGACATAGCTTGAGGCCACAACAAACCAATTAGAACCAAATGAGTCCAAGATGGTGGAAAAGTTGACTTCCACTAGACCTTGAGCCTCAGTATACACTTGCTCCTTGGAAGAAAAGCTATGATCAACCTAGACAGCATATTAAAAAGCACAGACATTACTTTGCTGACAAAGGTCCGTCTAGTCAATGCTATGGTTTTTCCAGTAGTCATGTATGGATGTGAGAGTTGGACTATAAAGAAAGCTGAGCACTGAAGAATTCATGCTTTTGAATGGAGGTGTTGGAGAAGACTCTTGAGAGTCCCTTGGACTGCAAGGAGATCCAACCAGTCAATTCTAAAGGAAATTAGTCCTGAATATTCATTTGGAGGATTGATGCTGAAGCTGAAACTGCAATCCTTTGGCCACCTCATGCGAAGAACTGACTCACTGGGAAAGAACCTGGTGATGGGAAAGATGAAAGGCAGGAGGAGAAGGGGACGACAGAGGATAAGACGGCTGGATGGCATCACCGACTCAATGAACATGAGTTTGAGTAAGCTCCGGGAGCTGGTGATGGACAGGGAGGCCTGGCGTGCTGCAGTCCACAGGGTCGCAAAGAGTCAGACGTGACTGAGCGACTGAACTGAACTGAACTGATACTCTCATTGTAACACATTTATAAGCTAAATGACAGACCCGCAGGGGCTTTAGCAGATCCAAGGCTGACCATCAAAGACCTAAAATTGAGTGATGGCCCAGTTCCTGGAAATCTCACCCACTTCCCCAAAATGGTTGTAATAATCCTCCTACTCATTAGCCTACAAAATTACCCAATCCATAAAAGCTAACCACACTATGTTTTGAGACTACTCTCACCTTTTGAAATGGCCCACACTCTGTCTGTGGAGTCTGTTTCTCTCTAAATAGATCCACTTCTTACCTATCACTTTGTCTTTCACTGAATCCTTTCTATGGTAAGACATCAAGAACCTGAGCTTCATTAAGTCCTGAAACCAACTGTGTGATCTCATGGTCTCAGTTAAAAGACCATAAGCTTTGGCCAGGTTCAAGTCCCAATCAGCGTTTAGGTTGGTTTGAGTCTCAGTACATGGGCTCAAGCCCCGGTCTGAGTTGCACAGTTTCAAGACCACAGCTGTGCATCAGAGTCCACTCTTTGCATCTTTTGATATTTAGTTCCCTGCCATATCCAAGATGTGTCTTGCTTCCCAATTACACTTTCCTAAGGGTGACATGCCTACTGAGGCAGCTGTTTTGGTCAGAGCATCTTAGTTGCTCAAGATGGAACAGCAGCCTTCAGGTTGATGCCTCCTTGTCTTTATCCCACTGGGCCCAGGAGAATAAAGACACACAGTTCCAATCATGGCAGGCTAGGACCCTTCTGCAGCAGGAGCTGAGGTGGGGGCAGTGTTCCTAAGAAGGAGCTGTGAGCAGCATGGACCATGGTTATGAAACCAAGCAGGATCCTAGGGGAGCTCCTGGGCACATAGTTTTTGAGGACAGGATTCCAGTGTGTCCCTCTTTGCCTGGCAAAGCAATAGAATAATTCTTTTCTACTTCACCAAAAACTCTGTCTCCGAGATCAATTTGGCACTGGTGTACAGGGAAGCTGAGCTTTTGGCATCAGTTACATGTTCAATACTTAACACCAATATATTTAATACTTTGACCACTGTATTGTATTATAACTGGTTTCCTTTGTAATACCATGCACTTTATCTTATGCCTCTAAAATTTTTCTTCTGAGGTTTCCATGGGCTTTCTAAGACTGCCAAAGGCATCCATGGCACAAAGATTTAAGATCCCTTGCCCTAAACTCAGATCACCTTGAGAGCATTTTCTGCTGTGCCCTTAGGGTCCAGTACAATGCCTACCAAGGAAGAGTCAGTAAAACATTGTGGAAATATAGGGAACTATAATCAACATATAGTCAAAACCATAGTGGAAAAGAATGTGATAAAGAATATGTATATGTATAACTGAATCACTTTTCTGTACATCAGAAATTAACACAACATTGCAGATCAACTATTCTTCAATAAAATTTGAAAACAAAAACATTGTGGAAATACTGGGTACTTATACCCCCAGTATCATGGCCCATGGAAGGCACATCATGAAAGTTATTAAATGAATAACTCAACCTCTGAAGCCCCAAAACTTGCTGGCTGTGGCCTCCCTCCTCAAGTCTTATCCAGTTGATGCTGCATTCCAGCATACTGAAGCAAGGAATCATTTATCAAGTAGGCTGGTACACTATCAACAATCAATTTTTACAACAATGCAAAATCCTCAGCCACTCATAAATTACTTCAAGATAAACACCAGGCATTGAAGTGAAGTGCTGCCAGATTAATGAACAGTTCCAGAATCTAATGAGAGGTTTCTAACGTCTGGAGAGCCTCCTCTAAGGAGAATTCTCCAGTACCGGGGATAGGCCTGTTGTTCGTGCACAGCGCTGATTTTCAAGCCAGCTGGTGAGAGTCAGTGAGGCAATCTGAGGACTTGGACAGATTTCTTCATGTGCAGAGCTAATTGGCTCATATGGAGACTGAACCGATGACCTTGATTTCCTTAGCCCCGCAGCCTAACCAGCTGAGCTAATCATCTTGACCACCTGAATGGACTCAGAGCCTTCCAGAGAAGAAGCATAGCAAGCCACAATGAAACAGAATTAAGAAGAAAGAAAATTCTGGAATAACATCCTTGATACTTCGCTTCCTGCTCACAATAATAGCTTCGGGCTTCAAAGTGACCATCTTCTTCCTTACTCCACCCAAGCCCTGACCCTTGAGTGTATGACAGCAGAGAACCATAAAGGTCATGTCCTCAAGTGTCTTGCAAGATCGCTGGCACAGACAAGAAGAGCTCATCCAGATTTTTTGCTATGATAGATTTTTCTTTTGCCGGCTTCAGATGAGCTTTGCTTTTGATCCACCCAGAAGAATATAGGAGAACCGGGGTTCATGTCCTCCCTTCCTCCTAAGGAGAGCCCTTCCTGACCAGATGCAGGGACTCTCCTGGGCTCTGATATGCTCCAAGGGAGATGGATTTACAGAGAGCTTTGAATGCACCAGAAATAGTACTGAGCATTTTACATCTGTTATTTAACTTACTTCAGAGGTATGGACACTTAAAAGCTATTTAAAACACTTTCCTTCCTATAAAACACTTTCTCCTCCTTCAAGAGAAGGAGAAATATTGTATGACATCCCTTATATGTGGACTCTAAAAAGAAATGACACAAATGAACTTACTTACAAAACAGATACAGACTCCCAGACTTTGAGAATGAGCTTATGGTTGCCAGGGGGAAGGACTGGGGAAGAAAGAGTTAGGGAATTTGGAGATGGACATGTACATACTGCTGTATTTTAAATGGATAGCCAACAAGGACATACAGTATAGCACAGGGAACCGTGCTCAATGTTGTATGGCAGCCCGGATGGGAGAGGAATTTGAGGGAACGTGGATACATATATATGTGTGGCTGAGTCCCATGGCTGTCCACCTGAAACTACACTGTATTGTTTGTCAACTGGCTAGACCCTAATACAAAATAAAAGTTTTTTTTTAAGAAATGAAACTCTTTCCTTCTAACCTGTCTTTAAAATTAGTCCTCAAATTTAAAGAATATGTGAGCTGGATACAATCATAAGTGATGAGAATGAGTAAGTTAATAGAATAATATATTTGCTACGTAATTCTTACTAGAGATTGATTTATCAGGCTAGCCCATTGTCACTCCTGTCATGCAGGAAAAATGGTCAATGGGATACTGAGATTTTTGGGCTTTATTTATTGATATAGTTGTGCCAGCAATGTACTTAATACTACTGGAAGCATAATAAATTTGGAAGTTGACAGGAGTAGACGAGAGTTCTGGGAACCATGCCACCAGTGAGATGTCATTAGACGGGGTGATAAGAGGGCACGGAATAGGGTGACCAAAACTTCCCAGGCTGCCCAGAACAGCCTTAGTGATGCTGGCTGTCCCAGCATAATTATTCACTGTGGTCCGGTTTGCATGATCGTGGGTCAGAAGACTCACTATTGCTAAGATGTCAATTCTCCTGAAACTGATGTATTGAATCAACAACATTTTTGCAGGTAAAGCCTGCAAAATAGGCAGGCTTTTTTGCAAACTGTCAGGCTGATTTTAAAATGCATACAGCAATACTAAGGGCCTAGAAAAGCTAAAATGACTTCAAAAAAGAGTAAAGTGGGAGGACTAATACTATCTTAGTTCCAGACTTATTGTAAACCTATAAAACAATGTGATATTGATATAAATATAAATTTTAAAAACCAACACAATAGTCCAGAAACAAACCCATCAATATGTGGACAACTGCTTTTTGACAAAAGTGCAAAAGCACTTTTTAATGGAGAAAAACTAGTCTTTTCAGCAAATGGTTCTGAAACAATTAGCAGTTTATATGCTAAAGAATTGAACTTTGATCCATACCACATACAAAAATTGATTCAAAATGAATCATACACTGAAGGATAAACCTAGAAGTCTACCACTTCCATAAGAAAACATAAGAGAAAACCTGACATTGGATTACACCTGAAAGTAAATTGATAAATCCAATTTCATCAAAACTTTAAACTTTTTTCTCTATGAAACACACTGATAAAGAATTAAAAGATAAAACACAGAAATGGAGAAAATATATACAATCATATATCTGATAAGGAGCTAGTTATTGGGGACATAAAAACAAAACTCTCAAAAACAAAATTTTTAATAAACAAAAGTTTTTAATAGGCACTTTATATAAGAAGATATATGATGGCAAATACGCACATGAAAAGATGCTCATCCTCATTAGTCATGAGCAAAAAACTAATTAAAAACACAATTAGATATTATCACACACCTACTAGAATGTCTACAATTAAAAATATTGACCATACCAAGTGTTGAAGAAGATGTGGAGGAGTTAGAACTCTCATACACTGCTCATTAGAATTTAGAATGTAAAAATAGTTCAGAAAATAATTTGGCAGTTTCTTAAAATGTTAAACATACACCTACCATAATATCCAACCATTCTACTCCTGGCTATTTACCCAAGAGAAAAGAAGACATATACCCATGCAAAGAATTATACCTGTACGTTCATACCAGCTTTATTTGCAAGAGCCAAAAAGTCAGAAACAACTTAAATATCTATCAACAAGTGACTAGATAAGCAAGCCAAGATAAAGCCATACAACAAGGGACTACTCACCAATAACAAGGAATAAAAAGACATGAACTATTGATACAACACATGGGCTTCCCAGGAGGCTCAGTGGTAAAGAATCTGCCTGCCAATGTAGGAGATGTAAGAAACTTGGGTTTGATTCCTGGGTCAGGAAGATCCTCTAGAGAAGGAAATGGCAACCCGCTCCAATATTCTTGCCTGGAGAATCCCATGGACAGAGGAGCCTTTGTGGGCTAACAGTCCATGGAATTGCAAAGAGTTGAACACAGCTGAACACTCATGCAACACTGATACAACACAGAATGAACCGCAGAAGAATTATGCAGAGAGAAAGAAGTCAAACCAAAAAGAGTACCTACTTTCATCTGAATAAATCTCTAGAAAATGCAAACTAATCTACAGTGACAGAAACATCAGTGGTTGCTTGTGGAGTGGGGCAGAGGACAGGGTCCAGGGAGGAGTGGTAAGGAGGTGATTAGGAAAGGCAGAAGTTGGGGGGTGGGGAGTATACAGGTACACTATCTCAATTGTAATGATAGTTTCTTGCCTTCATGGGTTTATACACACATCAAAACTTAAAAATTACACGCTGCTATGGAGCAAGCAGGTTCCATAGTTCGGTGATTAGAGTGTTGGTCTTGTAAACTAGGGGTTGTGAGTTCAGCCCTCTCTGGGACCTCTTACTCATTCCTGCTTTTTGGTTTCCCTTGTGGCTGAGAAGGTAAAGAATCTGCCTGCAGTGGGGGGAGACCTGAGTTCGATCCCTGGGTTGGGAAGATTCCCTGGAGAAAGAAATGGCTGCCTACTCCAGTATTCTTGCCTGGAGGATTCCATGGACAGAGGAGCCTGGTGGGCTGGCTATAGGTCCATGGGGTGACAAAGAATTAGACATGACTGAGCGACTTTCACTTTCACTTATATAAAATAGACTAAAAAACAAGGACCCACTGCATAGCAAAGGGAACAATATTCAATATCTTGTAATAACCTACAATGAGAAAGAACCTGAAAAGACTATATATAACAAAATTTTAAAGAATAAAATCACCATTAAACCTCAAAAGTTATTCATTGTTAAACCTCAAAAAAACCTTAAAATTATATATGTATTAAATATACACAGTTTACTGTAGAACAATCGTTCTGTAACCAGGCTGTTAAGAAAATTTATGAGTGACTCATGCTAGTAAGTGATGGAGTTGAGATTTGAACTGAGGGCTTCTGGCTCCAGAGTCCATGTTCTTAACAGTCTTAAGCCACTTAGCAGAGTACTCAGTATACAGCAAAGTGTGGCTGTTACTGTTACTATTGTTATTTTTATCCAGTCCTAAACTTCTCCTATAGAGATACTGGTACTGGCCCCATAGAAGCCAAAGGACTTGTCGATGTTCCTTGACACATAAGCACCAAACTTGAGACTGTCCCCTATGCTCTGACTCCCATGCCAAAGCCCCAGCCCCTTCCTCTCTGCCATGAAGTCCCTGCCAGAATCAGCAGAGACAGGGGTGGCGCAGTAAGAAAGTACCATTTCAAACCCTGGCAGCAACAGCTGAGTGACTTTGGTGTGCTTCTGTGAATTCTTAGTTTTCTCATTACTATACAGGAAATGATCTGATGATAAGTTATAAGGTCAGTTTAGCATAATTTGACCCTGGGGCATAGAAGATCACCAAAAAGGAGAAGAAGACATTAAAAGGAGAGGTGAAGATCCCTCAGAGACCAGTGTTACCACTTCAGGACTTTACTGGGCCTGGACTCTGTGTTCCAGCAATGAGGGGCCATGACTGCCTGTCTACCTGTCCAAATACACTTCTGGAATTTCACCAAGGTGCTTAGAAACGTGATGCTCTAGTCATTCCAGATTTCACATTGACTACCCAGGAGTGGACCACCATAGAAAGCCTCTGGGACTTCAGGGAGACAATATTTTCATAATAAGATCCAGGCTTTAGGTCTTTAACAACATGGTGAAGGAGAAAGCCTTTCTGGCATCTCCGGGACTCTCCTCTCCCCTCACTTGTGTTCTTTTCCTTTTTATGACTTACACAGCTCCACAAATGGAGATCGTAGAAGATGTCTCTATGATGCTCTCTCCCAAATCTGTAGGATGCTCTCCCCTCCCCCTCTACCCCTCCCCACCACCGCATACACACATAGCATGAGAACTATTCCAGTAACATTCTATTTTAGTTTGGAGCTCCCTCTTTTGAAGATCTTAAGACATGAATTCAAGTGCAAACAATTTGTTGGAGAGGGAATCCCAAGCAAAACTGCCTAGGGTGTGGGGAAGTAAGATGGAGAAAGGAAGAAAAGACAGCCAATAATAAGTTTGTTATCAAACAAGACATCACTTGAGCTTAATCCTGCTGATGCCTCTAAGAGTTAGTGTAGAAAATGCATCTCAGGGTTATGTCACCTGAGTAGGAAAAGATTCAAGGTATTTACATACCAACTCCCATAAGTTACTGATTGAGTGGATGCTGACTTGGACAAGCTTAGTCTGGAGGAGGAGACAGAATTTTAAACAGTACAAACAGTACAAACCCCCTGATGGTTGCTATATATCTTATTCAACTTTGAAGCTCAGCTTGACCTAAGGTAGTTTCCTAGCACTGACAGTCTCCTATGCTAAGCAAAGCAGGAGGCTAGTGCAAAACTTCAGCATCCCAAGATACACTTCAGACCAAGAAATGCTGATGTTGGCATCTGGAAATTGACCAGCAGGCACTGAAGAGGTAAGAGTGAGGGAGGGATGCCAACAGTTGCTTTCCTGAGCATCATTTAGCAAGCACTGACATGACATATCTACAGTGGCATACTCACCAAATATTCAAGGGCTCACCCACATTTCCCAGACATGGACTCAAAAGACCGAACAGAGGTGATATGCATCATTTCCAGGCAAAAACAAGTCAATGTACAACCCTTCCACCCTCTCTTCCCCTAGAACCACAACCATCAGATAGCTACGGGATGCAGCCAGACTGGATTGTCGTGTTCCATTGGAAAAGGAACTGATCTGGAAAGCTGCAAGACCCACAGCCAACTTTGTGGAAAAGCGAAATAAACTTATACGTGTTCAGCCACTGAGATTTCCAGATTTGTCTGTTATTGCAGCACAGCTTAACTTAACCTGTCTGATAGGTAAGATCTTTGGTTCTTTTGATCTCAATTTTCATGTATTCTTTCAAATAGTTACAAGTAATTCAGCATATCATTACTACATCCCAGACAATATCTTTGGAACTGGAATACAGCAGTGAACGAAAGGACATAAAAATGCCTACCTTGGGCAGCAATGGAGATGCAGACATAGAGGACAGACTTACGGACGCAGGAGTGGGAGAGGAAGGACAGGGTGGGATGAATGGAGAGAAGAGTATGGAAGCATCCACATTACAATATGTAAAATAGAGAGCCAGTGGGAATTCGGTGTATGACTCACAGGAACTCATAACAGGGCTCTGTAATGACAGTGTGGTGGGAAGGGCTGGGAGGTGGGCCGCAGGCTCAAGACGGAGGGCACGTATGTGCACCTATGCCTGATTCATGCTGATGTATGGCAGAAATCAACGCAATATTGTAAAGCAATAATCCTTCGATTAAAAATAAATACTTTTTTAAAAAAATACCTGTCTCTGTGGGTCATAACACATACTTTGGGGAAGTAACCATCACCATGAAGTGGGAAAGTTTGTTTCTCTTCACAGCTTGTAAGAAGTCAGTGGGAAATAAGCTTGCTACAGGGAAAGCTCGGGGAGGCAGTCAGTCAGTTGATATATGTGAGGTGAGAGAAAAGGAAAGAAAATGTCAATGCAAGTTTCTCTTGGCACGTCATTTCAACATGTGTTGAATACCCACTTTGGACCAGGCTCTACACTAGATGACAGAGATCAGAACGTAAATAAGAATTCTGCTGTACTTTACATGCCAACTTTACTGAGCCGAGCGAAATGGAAACTAAATATAAATTCCTTCATGGTTGGTCTGTGTCTTATCTAACTCTGAATCTCAGCCTGACACAGATGCCCTTAAGTGTTTATAGAATGTACTAATAATTGCACATAATTGTTTCACACCATCTGAAATGAAAAAAAAATATGTTAAAAAGGAACAAATCAATCTGTCACCCTACACGTGCTCACCCTCAGCAACTAGGGTTTTGCATTTGTGCCAAAGGAGGAGACCAGAGCTATGACCTCCTGTATCACTCCCAGAGTGGACGGTACACAGCTCTGCAATCAGCAGTCGACTGAAAGATTGGGCTCTGGGGAGATGAGCATCAAAGGCCTAACAGCTGCTCAGAGCTCAGCTTGAACTTGAGAGCTGCATAGAAGAATCTATAAAATAGAATGCTAGCCCTAGGGACTAAAATTCAGTCATCAACCTTCCATTTGAAGCATATCCAGTCTACACAGATCACTGAAAATCCCTGCTGTCTATTTCAAGGACTTGTGAGCATTTCAAGAAACTCTCATATTGCCCTTCATTTTTTAAAAAACAATCTTTTAGTCATGTGGGATCTTACTTCCCTGACCAGGGATCGAACTTAGCAGCATTGGCAGCGTGGAGTCTTAACCACTGAACCACCAGGGAAGACCCCACCCTTTTTTTTGTTTTTGAAGTGAAGGCGCACTGTGCATCCAGAAAAGAAGTCAAACTGGTACATTTGTTATGTCTTGAGGTCTCTGGTTAGCATACTCTCACCTCCAGTGCTGTTATCAGCCATCCACATGCCTCTATCCTGCTGGGACTTTTGATTCCTGTAATAAGTAAGCAGAGCCTAGGAAAAGTCCTTGGCAGAGTCTGTTTGGAGGAAACTGACAAACTAAGACATCCTTCATGAATGACCACAGTCAAAATAAATCCAAGATGTAGAAGTGTATAAACATTTACCATTTAGACACATGACCTACAGCAAGGTCATTCTTACCCAGAAAACAGGGCACCCTCAGCCTCTTCACTTTTCCAGGTAATATTAGATGTTCGGGAAATCACTGCTCTGACAGTCACCCACCCAGGGGTCTCTGGAGAAGGCAGAGCACTAATTCCCCCAATAGGACCCACCCCTTCACCCAACGGGTCTGCAGTGTCCCCTCTGTCCACCCACACTGCACTCATTGGCTCTGATTTCATAACGACCATTCCATCGCCAGTAGATTCGCACTAATTAAAATATAGAATATCTGAAAGGTACCAGCCCCTTTTATGCCCCGGCAAATTCCACTTACTTAGCTCACAGCTTTGTCTGGCCAGCAAAGAGCTCTGTGAAATCTAATCCACTACGATGCTAGTCATCACTTTCTTTTAGATATATAGCCTACACTGTATCTTACCCCAACAGTTGGAAATGATATTAAATGACCCTCTGATAAGCATCAGAAACCAGTTGCTTCTCACTACTAATCATCTATTTTTGGAACTAACTGCAAAGCCAGCATATGCTCAGTCGTGGCTCTGACTCTTTCAAACAATGTCTGCTGATCTTTCATCTTTCCCCATCACTTGATTCGCTTTCTTGTCCATCCTCTCCCGTACCCATCACTTTAGCCTTAAGGAAAAAAACACGGGATTGTTTTTCTTTTTTCCACCCCCTCCCCACCCCAAATCTCACCCCTGTAGAACAGCAAACCACATCTTACCTATGTGGAATGCAGAAGAAATGTTTTCCTTTTGATATTAAAGCGTCATCCCACCAATTAAGTAAACACTGGCCACACCGCAGAGCTGGTATGTTATTGAAGAGCACAGGAGAGCAGAGTTTTTTTCAGAGTTGTGTCAAAAGGAACCTCAGGCTTTGGCCTCAACTCCAGGAAAGAGATGAAAACATCATGCGCGTGCCAGAATGCCAACTGCGACTGTATGCACGGATGGCTACGGTGTCAGAGGACATGATGGAACAACAGGATCCTCTTTACAAATAGCTTGTGGGAGTCCCTCTCCTCCTCCCAAGCAGGAACCAGGCTGAGATCAAACACTGTGTTCTGGGAGGTTCCACTCCATCAGCAATGGGCTGACTTTTGAACGGTGTTGTCAACAGGGCATCTTCACAGTCCAGTGCTTCGGGAATTACTAAACAAAAGGCAGAGGGCCAGACTATGCCACAGGGACCAGCCAAGCTCATATCTCTCCCAGATTCTTAAGAGTTGTGACATTCTCAACCAGAATATGAAACAAGAAGGTGGAACCAGGGAACATTGAAATGATTCTTTTCAGCACACCTGCATTTCAATACGGACAAATTGTGATTATTTAAGATGAAGCTTCGACATTCAGAAATGCATCACTTAATTGGTGGGAGGAAATGTAGCAAGCTGCTCCCATTCTGTGTTTGATTTGCCTAATGGTAATAGGAGAGTCATTTCAATTCTCTTTCTCCATTTTCCCATCCCTTAAAAAAGAAACAATTTCAATTCTTCAATAGAGCATCTAAGAGGAATAAGAAATAATAAGGTCCCCATGTGAAAAGTCCCCCAGTATAGCCATAAGGAGTGAGCCAATTATTAATAAAAACACTCCA